>NC_140514.1:20655729-21272871 GCF_964339955.1 Pipistrellus hanaki
ATTGTTAACCACTATATTTAGTATAAATATGACTACCAGAATTATTCTAGCCAATGAGGAAAAGTGTACTTCGCATTGGAGAATGCTGATGAGATTTGCACATCTGTCCTGGGAAGGCCCTCGGAAGTCCACCTGAGTGCAAAGCTTGAGGCTCTGATTGTTGGAATATGTTTTTCCCTCCAGAGAAAAGAATTGTTGAGTTACTTATCATTAATATTAAAACCCTTAGGAAGGATCTGGAGAATCTTTGAAATGTCCTGGGCCCCATCAGCATTTCCCTGGTGCCCAGGTGTTGCCATGGTTTCCAAACAGGGATCTGAGAGCCTGCCCACTGGGATTCCTGGTTTCCGGCCGGGGACAGAGAGGGCCAAGAGCAGAAGCTTCTATACCAAATAGCTGGACAGGTCTGCCGCCTTCACTGCAGTGCCTCAGAGTTCCTGGGAGTCACAGATGCAGGGTGACTATTTATGAAAAACACCCATCTTGATGCATATTGTTGACATGTCAATGCCACTGAGTTGCGCTTTTTTTTTTTTTTTTTTTTTTTTTTTTTTTTTTTTTTTCCCAGAACAGTATATTTAGGTAAGAAGTCTTCATTGTACTCAACATTTAAATCAACTGGTAAAAATTCCTAATCTGAGTCTCCTTACCTTTTTTTAAAATTATTATTATTATTATTGTTTTCAGTTGAAAAAGGAAAACCAGGATATATATGAAGAAAACCTTCATTACCCACTTCTGCTTATTTTAACCAAAAATGGAGAGACGACTAAGCTGCTCAAAAGATGAAGAAAAACATCAAGTATACAAGGAATATTTTCCAAAACCAGAAGTCTGGAATGTGTGTAATATGCAACAAGCCATTGGCTTCCTGTCCAGCCCCAAAGACGTGGCCGTCCCCACACCACCACCACCTTGGTGTCATTCCACGTACGATTATGAAGCCCACCTGTCCTCACCCACGTTATTCCCCAGCCTCCCTGGTCCTCTCTTTTTTTTTCAGCCTGCTTATTGCTCTTCCTGCACTAAACCTTTGTTTGTCTTTAAATACCTATAAACAGCCTTTCTGCTATTTGAATTGGACTTGTAAGCACCCTAAATATTTTTGCCTCTAATTGAGACAGAATTTCCTTTGGTGTTTGCCACCCCTATTTAAAAACAAAAACAAAACCTTGGTCTTTGTTCCATTTGGTGGCAGTTGTTTTTAATGTATAAAACCGCAAACATGACGATTCTATCTTGGTTAATAAAAAAAAAAGCATATCTTTCTGATCTCCCTCAAATTAATTTGTGTTAAAGCTGCCATCTCTTTTCCTGTCTCTCTTGCTCATTCTTTTTTTCCCTTTTAAACTGGACGGTTTTTTCCCTGTAGATGTATAAGAAATGACTCCATCAGCCCAAAGCCTTATAAACTGACCGTTTGTCCTCTGGACACAATAGCGTGGCCAGCCCTCTGCTCCTCCTCTCCAATTATGTGTGATTAGTCTCAATGTGTTGTGTCAAGGAGGAGGAGTGTGCTGAGTGCTTATTATCTGTTTAGGTACAAGAAGAGCACATTTAGGCTCTGACTATGAATGAAAAGTGAGCCTTTATCAGGGCTCACATCTAACTGCTGCTGTTCACCAGGCCTCTTTCAAAAATAGGTCCTTCCCAGAGAAATTTTGAATAAATGGTTGATAAACGAAACCACAACCACGGGAGTTTTAAAAACCCAATCACGCCGTTATCTTATTTAAAGTGAGTACATATTGTTAAATGCTACGATTCAAGGGTGTAGTAAACATTTAAAAGGTGCTACCTGGGATTAAGAGAGAATGCCTTTTCTACAGGGAACCCAAGCATTTTCCTGCCTCGTGCATCCAAGAGACGCCCTAATGCCTTTTGTGGAAAATTCAGATGTTTATCTGTGAGGAATCATCTGCTCTCACATTAGTAGTCATGTCATTCATAGGTTACATGCTCCTATGTTTATAAGCATGTAGTTAGTGTGATGCAATTAAAGGGAGACTGAGTTGGGGAGGGGGGGGGGAATCCTTTTGCATGTTAAACAAACTTAGCCATCATAAAAACAGCGACTCTCAAATGTCTTCTCTGCTCCCTCTTATCATCAAACAAATTTTTCGCCATCAGTTTGCATGTCCTTGTATTCACCACTCTTTCTGCTCCATTAGAGCACCTAGATGGATCTCGGAAGGCATAGGTCAAGTCGCAGTTAGATCGTACATTTCTTGCTCACAAAAACTTGAATTGCAATGCCAAGTGATGGGCTAACATCACAATAACAGCAATTTATTCCTCTTTGGATAAAACAGCAGTCTATTCTCAGTGCTAGATAAAGACCAGGGCAATGCAAACCAGCCATTTAGCTGAGTAGTTCAGCTAGTGGCAGCTCTCCTTTGGCGACTGTATAGGTAGCACACTGCCTTCATATTTTCTTGTTTAAAAATTAGAATTGGGAATGTTTTAAAAGGCAACACAGGTAGTTCCATTTGTACTGGCGGAGATACAGCAGGAACTATTTCTTCTGTAAAACCTGCAACCAAATCTGCCAGACAAAGAAAGCCATCTCTGCAGTAGCACCTAATATGGTCTATTCTTTCTGTTTTTCTTTTAAAATACAGAACAGCAGAATCATGAGACTATTTCATTTTTTCCCCCCTCATGAAAATACATGAATTGGCAAGAATTCAATTTGCATTCGTGTGTTGTGGGTGTAGAAATGCAGTGTTTATTTCTCTAAGAGAAATAGTATTTTAAAAGGTAAACCAGCAATTTGTTTGTATTTTTATCTTTTTCGTATCTAAGAAGAGTGTGTGCAGTTACCTAAGCTGGAGACAGTGTCAGAATTGAGCTGTTCCTTCCAAGAGACACCTAGTAAGCAAATGTGTTTATTGTGTGATGAAAACCTAGAGAATCTCCTGTAAATTGTTGAGGATTTCATGGATCTCTTCTTTATGGGATCCTCATCCAGAAATGTCTCTAGCCAGATTCTTTGGACGTTTTTGAGAAACAAATGCTGTATATTATTGAATAATTTAACAGTGATGGTTTTTTTTTTCCTTTTCTTTTCTTACATTTTAATGCAATCCCAATATTAAGAAGGGGGAAATATAGCTGCTTTGGAAAGTTGATCCATTTGCATTCCTTTTGAGCTCCATGATTAAGAATTATTTCTATGCATTGGTATTGGGTTGTATACCTTGCATTGAAATGCCCCATTCCATAATTGTCTATTATGTAATTATGCATGTGTTTGTTTCAAAAAAACAGCCTGTCTACTTAGCAAATCATAAGAATCATCATGATACTTCCCTTGCCCCTGTACCTAGATCTTCTACTAAAACTCCTCCTTTTCCTTTGTCATGCTAAGTAGATCTGGCGGGGATGTGAGAATGTTTCTAATACCACCCATGGTCAGTTCTAATGCGTCGATATGAACAGCCACATATAAGTTGGTTGTAAGAAATATATTTTATTTTATAGCAGGACATATGCTGTGAATTGGGATAAAAGCGCTCGAAAAGACTACCTAAGAGGTTGATGCTATTTTGTATAAATTGTGTATTTTGTTGGCTTTTTGACTGAGCATGAAAATGTAAGTTCCATTAGGGAAGGGTAATTTAGGTGCTCAGTATTCAGCAGAAAACTTGTCTGGGGCATAAAAGCTTTTCTGGCTGGTTCCTCGGGTGTTTCAGAGAAGAG
Source organism: Pipistrellus hanaki (assembly GCF_964339955.1). Classification (NCBI taxonomy): domain Eukaryota; kingdom Metazoa; phylum Chordata; class Mammalia; order Chiroptera; family Vespertilionidae; genus Pipistrellus; species Pipistrellus hanaki. The sequence goes on from NC_140514.1 coordinate 20,659,432, forward strand.
CTGCCTGCCCCTTGCTGATTTCCCCTTTGGCTTCCGTAGGGGCTGAATTTACCACTGCATACCTGTTGAATCAATCTGGGGGACCCAGCAGTTAACGGAGTGAATGGAAGGATTAGTGGCCCTCTGGAGCCTTTTTGCAGCAGCCAGGTGTCTGTCCTGAACTAGTTAACTGCTTTTGAACCTGGTTTTAATGCCACAGGCAGGAGGTGGTTGCGGTGGTGTTTTGTTTTGTTTTTTTCTTCTCTCCACTATCAAAATGGGGCATGCCTTCCCCTCAGGGTTAGACTTTTGGGTTTTTTTTTTACTTGTGTGTTTGTTTTTAAATAGAAATAGGCTGTTCTCTACCCCCCAGCCCAGCTTCCAAGGAGTTTGTCTTTGCACTTAGTCAACATCTGACTGGTTTCCAATCTACACCAAACAATTTGGTGGCACTGCCCAGCAGGACCGAGGAGGGTGGAGAGCAGGTTAGCCACGTGGAAATCCACATCGATGTGGCCATAAGCACACACACACACTTACAGGGAAGATGAAGCTGTTTAGACTCTAGTTCTGGGCTCCAGGTCCCAGGCTCCATCCCGGAATTAAACTCTGAGTTCAGACTGTATGTATGAAGTGTCTTGTCTTCTGCTGATTGCATCCCATGGAGGAAAGATTGATTTGGAAGGAAGACTAGGTCTCCTTCAAAACTGAATTTTGACAGAGGGCAAATATCTTTTCCCTGAGAGCATTATTTCTAAACTAGGAAGGAGCCTGATGGTGTTCAGGAAGCCTAAAATGCTATTTTAATTCCTCAGATGTCTTTTTACCCAGAGAGCCACTGCACGGCTGTGGCTACATGCTCCCCGCATCTTCTGCCCTGGAAATCTGTGCATCTGGAGTCTACGTTTTGTTGTGTGTGTGGTGTGTTTTTTTTTTTTGTCCCCGTGACTTTTCAATTAATACATTTTTTAATAGACAAAACAGATCATACTGTGACTTTTTAAATGTCAACAAGCTTGGGAACAGAAACGTAATGAAATGGCTAATAGGAGATTCAATAGTTAATAGAGGGCCTGACGTGTGAGCAAATACAGTAGCTGCCTATTGGAAACTGTGCAAGTGAAGATGGCTTTAGTATTGCAAACTGAGGAAGAAAATTGTTTTTAATTAGCACCTTCGTAAGAACTGCTGATTAATACTGTTTTGTTTGGTGAAAGCTTTCAGCTGAGTAATTTGTGCAGCCATTACAACAGTTTTGTTAGCGCAGGACTCCTGTTGTTAAACACAAACAGCGGATGATAATGGTGGGAGATGAGTTTGTCATGTAACAATTTACCTTATTGAAAAAAGCTTTATGTAAAACCCAATACAGTAGGTACCAGCAGAAATCACATATTTTAAATCCTTCCAAAATTGCAGTGTGCCATGCTTGTGTTTCTTCCTTTCTTTTCTTTTCTTTTCTTTCTTTTTTTTTTTTCAGGGACTAGAAGCAGATTTTATATCATTTATAAAATTATATACACAATTGAAAGGTGGTGTGGCATGGACAGACCACTTTCTCCGCAGCGGTTTGCATCAGAGCAGTAAAGTGGCCGTGTATTCAGACACTTGCTGACTGCACAAAGCAGGTTGGAAAATGGAATCCTAATGAAATAATGTTACTCAGATGTAGATTTGCATGGGGAGTGGAGGTAGGGGGACGGGAATCGGTGTTTCTGCCTTAGGTGGGTTTATCACACATAAGATCTTTTAAAAAAAATTTCATTCTCTAGGGAAGTTTAATTAGCCCTCCTTGTTTCTCCCCCCCCCCCCCCTTTTTTTAAATATAATTTCTGGAGGTGTTTTAACCAACCAGGGAAAAGAGTGCCCATTCAGTGAGACCAGCCCGGGGAATAAGAGGCTGATTTTAGTGAGCTCCTCAAATGGATACTGCACCAGCCAGAAACATGGAAACTTTTTTCCTTTTTACCTAAAATGTCATGGTAAAGCATATTTGCATTAAAATATTACACGAACCAAGGCCGGTAAGAACTGTAAATGATTGGAGTGGCGTAATAGAGCATGAGATTTTTTTTTTTTTAAGACAGGCCTTCGGGGTAATAACAAGGGTTGAGGCTCACGACAGTGCCAAATAAGCTTTAGACAGCATAATAGTCTGCAAAGAAAGCCACAGAGCACTAATGTGAAGGAAGAGCTGTCCACCACATGCAGCAAAAATCACCAAAGGTCATTTTATGGTAGCAATTGTGACATAAAATTGGTGGTCATGCTACATGTCTAATACTCAGCACAGCTTTATAAATGATGGGCCCCTAGCGATGGCTGTCATTAAGTGCTTTCATCATAATAAACTTTAAACTGTTGGCTTTATGAATCGCCAGCCAGCTTCAGCTGTTCGTCGGATGGCGCTTGCGGTGCCTTAAGTGTGACAAGACCTATTAGGAATTGCAACCATGCTTCAAGCGTACTTGGCTTCCCCGCTCCTGGGGTGATTGCTGCCTATTAAACGGCGTCTGGGAAGCTTTTCCTCCAGCAATCTCTGATCAAGAGCTTTTTTGGGCTTTGACCTGCATTTCCTTCAAGACTTTCTCTGAGGAGTTTTATAAGAGCAAAACTCCAGAGGATTTATAGCCACTTCTGATTAATACCTTTCCAGTTTTTTTTTTTCTTTCTTTTTTCTAGCAACTCTCCCCCTGCTGCATAGAGAAAAGCTTTCATTGTTCCTGAGGTGCTTATTCGTGACCTTTTCTCCGCTGCCCGATTCCCTCCGACGTGTTCTCTCACTGAAATCCTCTGGGTGGAACCAAGGCTGCCTCTGCCGGCCAAGTTGTTACCGCTGGAAAGAGACTGAAGGAAGGAGGGGAGCCTTTTATATTTTTAAAGAATTCCATCCCCGTCCCCCGCAGCCTGGCCCCGCCCACTTAAAATACCCGCTGTGACGTCACCGGCCGCCCGTGGTACCCACCGCATCCTTGATGTAAACAGGGCCGACGCATAAAGATTTCATGATTCAAATTACACGTTCATTAACCTTTAACATGGGAAGTCTTTCGTTTCTATAAACCTTACAGTGGCTTGCCGTCTGCCCTACCGACGTGAATAATGGATGTTTGGGGAAATTGCTCTTTAAAAAGCCAAGGTATTTAACTTGCAAGGACTAAGTACATAGTTCAGAATCACTTAGCAAGAACTTTAATTACTCCTTGTTTTTTTTTTTTCTTCTTCTAACTGGAGGTCGACCTTCCTCCTCCAGTTTCCTTTTGCCCGACTCATGTGTGGGAGGTGGTAAAAGCTTTCCACGTCTAAGTCCCTGTCTTAATGCTCTTCTTCTTTCAATACTCTTAGTCCTCTGTTAAGCTAAATCACGTCCTGAGGATGGTGACGGGCACGTCTCAGGTGTGGACCGTTACACAATTAAATTAGCAGCCCTCTGAGGGGCCGGATGAGAACCCTGCAGGGAGCACCTGCGGGTCGGAGGGCCGAGCCCAGCTCCCCAGGGCAGGGCTCTCGCCATCCGCCTTGAGGCTCTGCTCTCCGGGCAGCCTGGGCCACGAACTCCTCTTACCTGACAAAGTGTTGCAGGCTAACCTATTCTTTTCCCCGGGAGTAGGTTTCCGTGGCCTACTCGGAGCGACCAGGAAAACCATTAGCGAATGTGTCAGGCCCAAGGGAAAAAACGGGTTGGAGGACTCACGGCTTTTCACATACAAAAGGCATCCGCCCGCCAGCCAGCCAGCCGGGGGCGGGCAAGTGCAGGCCAAGGCCGCTGCCCAGGTGCGAGGGGAGGGCGCGGGGAGGGGGGCTGCAGGACGCCCCACAACAAAGGCGCCTCCAGGGGCCTGGCCAGGTCACCTGCTGCCTCAGGAGTAGATTGAGGGCCCGAGAGGGCATTTGGAGGAAGTGATGCTGTTCGCCTCTGGGAAATCGATTCGTGCCGCCCTTCCTAGGCCGTTTGCCCTTCCTCTTGGGGAGTCCCAAGCACATGTGCTTCCAGGTCCTCCACATCAGCGATTGACTGGCCTCTGCGTGAGCAGGCGGACCTCCCGGCCTGTGCTCTGCCAGTCGCCTCCGGTGCCCGTGCAGAAACTTTCTGCTCTTTGCAAGGTCTCCCTGCCTGCTCTCCCTCCTCCGGGCTCCCCCGCCCCCTCCCAGCCCAGGCTTCCTTCATAATTAGGCTGGAAGCGGAACTTTCCCCCACTCCCTTATTTTGAGATTTCTCTTCCCGCAGTGACCTGGGCTGCACTTTGCCCCCGCTCCCTGCCTGCCCATCTCTTTAGGGTTAGGGCCTCTCTCTCGCCTTTCTTGCAGGCTCCCCCTCCTTAGGAGTCCTGGAGGCCCAGCCTCCCAGAATCCGACCTCCTCCCCGCCCCACAGCCCCCTGCGGAGGAAGGGAGAGGCCTCCTGGGCATGCACGGCTGGCCCGGAGGTTTTTAATTTGTCAGCAGTGCTCCTCTCGCCTCCTTGGCAGCCCCTCAGCCCCCGCGGTGGGCTCTGCCTGCTGGCCCTCCAGGTCCCACCGCCACGTCTAGCGGAGGATCTGGAAATACTGGTTTGAGGCGTGAGGGCAGTCTGGGATGAGGCCTCCGCTTTGAAAATTCAACCCCACTTTTTTTTTGGATGGTTTCGGCCTGTGTCTGTCAGACAGGATCAGAAAGTCATGGCCTTGGTTGGCAGTCTGCCTTCCGATGGGTCAGCTGTCCTTGAGTTCAGGGGTATGCCACCCTGCAGCTCCCCAGGCAGGAGGCCGGACGTTTAAAAGCATTGCCCTCCTGACCTCTGCTTCCACCTCCAGGTGCATCAGCCCTGGCTTTCCTCCACAGGCTTTATTTTCAGGGACAAAGGCCACAGCCCGGACTGGCCTATGTTTTGAGTGGAGGCACTTTTCTCTCTCCCTCCTTTTTCTTATATAAGCAGCATCTCCTGATGTCCGGAGAGAGAAGAACGAAGCTGCTCAGAGCTCCTGAGCTGTCCCAGGTCTTTCCTTTCCACTGTGTACTCCCGCCCAGTCAGCCCACTTCCGCCCTGCAAGACAACCTGGGCTGGGGACAGAGGTCTCAGGGCCCCCAGCTTGCACTCCCCAGGGCTTGTCGGTATTTTTTTCCTCAACTGATAGCCAGGAGTTACTTCTAAGTCCCTCTCGACAGCCTCCTTCCCCCACCCCCAGCAGACTAGGCATTACCCTTACCCAGAAGTTTTTACTTCAGGTTAAAGACATTAGTACATTATTAAAATAGTGTTTTTCCCTAAGGCAGTGGTCAGCAAACTCATTAGTCAACAGAGCGGCAAACCATGGCTCGAGATTTGCCAACCACTGGACTAGACAAACCCTAGGATGATTATAATCTTCTATAATGTGAATATGAATATTTTCTGACTCCACTATTATGGAAGATTGGGGGGGGGGTTGTGGTAACAATATTTTGCAGCCCCTCCCATTAAAAAATGGAGTCTATTTCTTCACGCTTTGATTCTGGAATTGGCTTACGTTGGCCAAAGAGACATGGGTAAACATGAGTGCAAGCAAAGGTTTGAAAACCACTTGGACATTCGAGTTTGCTCTCTCTTGATGCTTTTGGAGACAAGTCCATCTTTCCAGACACTCCAGACCCATGGCCCATTCACCTCCATTATTCCGACCATGTGAGTGAAGACATCCAGGACCAAACAGCCCGGGGCCGACCTAGCTGCTGACTGTAGCTGTGTGAGTGAGCCAGCGAGTCCAGCCCAAAACACCTACTCAGAATCATGAGCTAGTAAATGGTGGTTCAGACAACTAAGTTTGGGGGCAGTTTGTTACACAGCAGTAGGTAACTGATAGAATCCTTGATCTTTTCTGTCTGAGGTACTTTTCTGCACCCATAAATGCACCGAAGCTTTGGAGAAAATGTGCCCAAAACATCTTGGGGTACATAGTCACTAACATTTTGAAAACACAAAAATATGATGCAGGTCCCTCACTCTCTCTTCAGAAATTCAGCCTGTTTACAAAAGCAACTCACTCGCAGGCTCCCCAGGAAGAACATGAGAGAGAGCGGGCTGCAGGCAGAAGTACAATGGACACAGCACAATACATTCTAGCCTGGGCTCCACCAATAGCAAGCCAGTGATCTTAGGCAAATGACCACCCTCTCTGTGCTGTACCTTGTAGGCAGGCCATAAAGGGGAGAGGGGGCTTTATTTCAATGGGAATCCACTGGAGGACCCACGAAGAGAAGTGATACGGTCTGGATTTCTCTATTTAGAAATTCACTCTGATGCTGAGAGAATGGGCAGGGCGGGAAGTGGGGTGGGGGTGAGGTGATGCCAGAGAGGAAGTAGGAGGCCGTGTGAGAGCATGTTATGGTCCTTCAGGCAGGAGGTGACAGGTGAGGGAGGACAGCGAGGAAGGAGCATCATGGAGACCACTGGGACTGTTGATGATTTTTACAGAGAGGAAGGGAGAAGCATAGAGTTAGAAACATCGATGAGAGAAAAACATCGACCATCTGCCTCCTGCACACCCCCTACCGGGGATGTGCCCGCAACTAAGGTACATGCCCTTGACCGGAATCAAACCTGTGACCTTTCAGTCCACAGGCCGACGCTCTATTCACTGAGCCAAACCGGTTTCGGCGATGCCACCTTTCCAAGGACCTAGAGGGAAGACACACCTGCACAGGACTCTGCTCCCAGATCCCAGGTCTGACTGTGGTGTGTGTGCAGGTGCAGGACTTTACCTGAGACACAAGCATAGCCCTTCTGATGGGCCTTGAGAGCCACTGGCCAGTGCCTCCATTCTCAGGTGTCCTAGCATCTGCCATGTAGTGGATAATGACAGCAAATCTGGAGGAGGGAGGCCTGGACAAGAGCCAGCCCAGGAATCTCTCTGGCCCTATCTCTACCCTCTTTTCTAGGTTGAATTTAGGAATTGCCACAGACACTCCCTCCCCCTTGTCTTTTCCCTCCCCCCCCTCCCCCCACCTACCACCCCTGCAGTAGGCACCTCTAAAAGTTGTTTTCAGAGATTACATTTCCTACAGTCATGGTACTATTTAAAGGACAAAAACCCCAGTCGAGGATTAGAAGGACCCAAAGGAAAGCAGCACCTCACATTTGCTGAGCACTTACTATGTGCCAGGCATTGTGTTAAGGCCTCTGACCCTGTGGCTGTTAGTACCCCCTTGTTGCAGAGGAGGAGATGGAGGCTGAGAGGTGAAATGACCTGCCCCAGGAGAAGAGAGCTGGCTTCCCCACCACCTCTGGCCCGGCACCGTTTCTTCTGGGAAAATGATGTGCCCAGATGCACTCTGGCCACTCCGCAGGTAATGCCCTTGCCCAGAGGAAAGGCCCACTGAGAAATCAGGCTTAGAGGTTCATTTGAATGCAGAAGGAAAGAAGGGTGGCCAGTGCTTGGTTGGTAGACTCGTAGAGGTGTCAAAGCAAGTCAGCAGTTGAGAGCCATGGCTGAGCAGAGGGCCCTTAGCTCTGTGGCTGTCATGGGCATGACCTGGCCAGATGCCAGGCAATCCACTCTACATCTGGGCCCAAACCACAGATAGATTGGGGAGGGGTCAGCCACCCATCAAAGTTGTATGCCAAGCCTGCATTCCCAGGCCACCCTCCCCACACACACACACCCACACACACACACACACACACACACATACACACACCACCACCACCAACTCTCCACCCCACCCCTCTGCTTGAAAAAGGAACTCAGGCTCTGGCCTCCCAGGCCTAAGTGGTAACTGATGGGTTGGGTGGTCCTGATGGCCAGTCTCTACAATTGCCTTCCATGATTCCTTTGCTTAGAACTTGATAGCCAACTTCTGGAATGGATATTAGTAACTTGTTAGAGTTTCTCAGATGATGTCAAGCACAGGGGCCCCAGCCGCTGCTCCCAAATGGGGTCCCTATGGCTGGCTCGCCTGGGCTGAGGTTCGGCTCCAGGGCCACTAGGCCAGCAATGCCAGAGACATTCCTTCCCTGTGTTCCCTTCCCCTCTTCATCCGTGAGGTAGAAACCACGTTTCTGACAGAGAAATCGAGTGTGTGGGCGTGTGGTTCACACCCTTACAGTGTGATCAAGCTGCTTCATCTCTCCTCTGCTCTCGGTAAAGACTATGAAAATCAAGGAAAGCAGAAGAGATGAGGAAATAGAGCCAGCACATAAACTTAATGAGATTGAGTATCATATCGGGGAGGTCAGAACAAAAGACAGGGCTCCTCTAGGAAGCAAGGGGAAAAGGAGATCCAAAATCAGCTGACAAGCTGCGTGTAGGCACATGAAAACCATACCCATGATCCGTGGAGAAATTATTCTTGGGTAGTTCTGACTCAGTGCGGAGGCGCCCATGCACCGTCGTATCTCTCAGGCGCCTGTCGCTCCGCTGCCTGGCGACAGGTAGAGGAGGAAGATACAGAAAATTCCATCCCCTTGCAGTGCACTTGACGTCACTACAGCCATTCTTTTTTTTTTAATTTAAATCAAGCACATGTAATCATTCCTTTCTCTTAGAGATTCTTTCAGAAGGAACAATGAAGAAGGAACCTGAGTGGGGTCTGAGGCACTGCATTGCATTATCAGAAGAACTTAAGGCTGGGCCTTGGGTCCCGAATCACACTGGATAGGGACTTGTCTCACCCCAAAGCTCTATGCTGCTTGCAAGGCTTACAACAGATTTTAGTTGGTTGTCTTATCTGATCAGCATTCACTTGCTGGATTTTTTTTTTTTAAATGTTGGAGTGAAACAACATGCTTTGTTGTCAATGGAATATTAAAGATTTAGATTTGTTTCCATCTTTGATGCTGGCAGCAACAACTGCTCACCTGACATCAACAGCTCAGGAACCTTCCTCCTCGGGTTTGCTGCTCAGTCTCCCAAAAAGGGGCTGAAGGGAGAGAGGTGTTGACTCGGGGCCTTCCACCCCAAATTAAATATTCAAATGGGGTTTGTTCCCAGGCATTGTGAAAGCCTGGGCTTTAATTTAATGGAAATAGCCTTGTCCCCCCTGAAGAAAGGTTTCATTAGGCCAACCCACAAACTTCCCCCTCATCCTCGGAGGAGACAATCTGGGTGACAGCCTACCCGTCATAATCCCCGGCTTCAGATGCACGGCCACAAAAGCCTCCTAAGACAGAAAATGTCCGGGGGGAGGAGCAACACTTCCCAAACAAGAGGTCTCTCCCTGCCAGGCCAGGTAACAAAGGGTCGGGAGGATTTCGGTGGGGCCTCCTGGCCACCTGCCGGTTAAGCCCTTGGCCGGTAGATTAGCTACAGCCCTGACAGCGTGTTTGGAAAGGCAGTTGCGTGGCCGAGCAAACAAAATTCAGACTGTGCTTTACACATGGTAATCCGAAATTTAATAAGAGCCTCACCCCTGGGCAGCGCGAGCGGCAAAGGTAGCGGAGGTGTGCGCGGGGCTCCATTGTTCCCCGCCAGGGATGTCGCCATTGGTCCGGGGCGGCCCCTGGACCACCCCCTGGGTCTGCAGCTTCAGCTCAGAAATCGCCTCCTGGACCCGGGAGTGAGACTGTGTGGCTTTGCCCCCTCCCAGGTTCCAGGGCGCCTGTCCAGGGATGATTCCCAAATTGGTTCCAGACAAAGTCCCTGCAGAAGGCTGGGGTTGTCAGAAGGCCCTATGGGCGGCGCCAGCCTCTGCCTACCTTACCTCTGGGCTCACCCAGGGCAGAGCTGAGGCTTTTGAAGCCAAGGCAGCCTGAGATTCAGACCTTAGGCCATGCTGGCGAGGGCTTGGATGCCGTGCCCAGGTGGCTCTCAGACCTGTAAAGGGGTGTATGTGTGGAATTGCACTCTGGGATCAACTGGGGTTATTTCTTAGCTGAAGGAATGTTTATTTCGTGACCACCTTCATGATCTTCATTCACTCAAGAGATGCTTATTGAACACCTGCTTTGTGCCAGCCTCACGGGCCAAGACATCCATGTGAACAGAACATAGATATGATCTTGCTCCACAGATATGACAAATTAAGGACAGTCGTGTGCCCAGCCACCATGGCTCAGTGGTTGAGCATCAACCTACGAACCTGGAGATAACAGTTCAATTCCTGGTCAGAGCACATGCCCTGTTTGTGGGCTCGATCCCCAGTGTGTGGCGTGCAGGAGGCAGTCAATGAATGATTCTCTCTCATCATTGATGTTTCTATCTCTCCCTCTCCCTTCCTCTCTGAAATCAATAAAAATGTATTTTTTAAAAGAAGAGTTTTGTAAAGGAGAGGAAAGTTGCTCCAGGAGCCCATATGATAGGGGGCTGCGAGGCAGGGGAACAGGGAGGGGTGTCTGAGGAAATGGTTGCTGGATCTGAGACTGAAGGGCAAGTGAAGGGCTACGCCAGGCTGGGGGATGGGAGCAGATGAAAGACAAAGGGAGCCCACTTGGTGTTGCAGAGCCTCTCTGGCCCTGTGGTGACGTGTGTGTGTGTGTGTGTGTGTGTGTGTGTGTGTGTGTAAGGGGAGGGGAGGCATAGTGCATCCAAGGAAGGGACCACCCTCCCTCTATCTCCTGGTGGAGGTGGAGTGAGGAACAGAGTGAGGGCCAGGAGATGCTGAAAATCTGTGAACAACACTTTCCTGGGGAAACCCTTTGCCTCGAGTGGACCTCCTGGCTCGTGGAACCAAGGCACTCAAAGGTGGAGCAATTAAAATTGTAAAGAAATAAGGCTGAAACAATCAAATGTTCTTAGAGTTTAAGACGGTGAACCCAGGATACACATTTTCCTCCCATCCTTCCAAAAATCATGCTAAAATAAAGTTTAGAATTCCAAAAAGATATAGATCCATAATATTAAAGAGGGATAAAGGGGGGCACTACCAAATGAGAGTTGTAAACAAATTTCGCGAGGATGTCAAGTGTATGGGAGCAGTTATTAGAGGAACCAGGAAGCCACGCATAGAATGTTCTGTGAGGGGCGACAGGACATGGGAGCCAGTTCGCCCAGGAAACCTCACAAAGGTTCAGGGAAGCGCTTCAGACAAGGCGTGTACACAACTGACAGCAAATCCACACCATCTGGTGACCCAGGTGGCACATACGGGGAATGAGAACCAGCAGCATGCAAGAAATATATATAAAAAGACCAAAAAAAAAAAAATGGGGTTTGAGAACAGGAATCAGCTCTTGGAAATTAAAAATGCAACTGGTGAAATAAAATATCCAGTAAAAGAACTAAAAAGTTGGTGAAATTTCACAAAGTACTGAGCAGATAGAAAAAGAGAGAAAATATGAGAGAGGAAGGATATATGGGAATAATCCACTAATAAGATTCCTAGAAATTAAAGAGAGAGAGATTGGGGGGGGGGGGGGGTTTAAATGAGAGAATTATCAAAGACACCACAGAAGAAAGTTTTCCAGGGCTGAAGAAAGACTAGTTCTAACATCAGAAGAGCCTCTGAGTTTCCAGCACAATGACTGAAAAAGATCAACAATTAGATGCATCCTGACCAAATTTCAAAACTCGACATAAAGAGTAAATTGTAAGAGGCTCCAATGAGATAGATCTGGTCACCTAGAAATGAACAGCAGTAAGAATGGCATCAGGCTTCTCCTCAGCAACACAGGTGTCAGAGGATAATGTCCTCAAGATACTGAGGGAAAGTGATTTTCAATTTAGAATCATATATAAACTATCAGTCAAGCGGAGGACAACATAAAGGTTTTCAGTCAAATGAGAGTACGTAGACTTTATCTTCAACATTCTCATTGATGGATTTGCACGGGTTGAATTGTTTTTGTGTCCCTGGAATGAACTCCATTTAATTGTGGTATATTGTTGTCTTTGATTTGCTAGTATTTTGTTTAGGATTTTTGCATCTGTATTCATCAGAGATATTGGTCTATAGTTTTTATTGGTATGCACGTGTGTGTTATCCTTGCCAGTTTTGAGTATCAGGGTAATGTTGGCCTCACAAAATGAGTTAGGAAGTATTGCCTCTTCTTAAATTCTTTGGAAGAGTTTGAGAATGAAGGTTATTAAATCTTCTTTGAATATTTGGTAGGAGGGTTTATTAAGCATTTATTATGTGCCATCTGGTCCTAGGCCCAGTGCCTGCTTTTAAAATATCTGGTTTAAACTGTACCTTAGCAAAGGATCTGGTATCTGTCCCCACAAATTTACACACACACACACACCCCAAGAAATACTCCTTGCTTGTGGGACCCCAAACCTTATAGCTACTTGATCTGTTGGTAATTGTCCAAGTACCCTTTCAAAGTGATGAATCAGTGGTCAAAAACATTCAGAACCACTATTCTAGTCGGTGTGCCAAGATAACCCAGGCCCAAGGTCTCTTGCCCAACCTTCGCAGACTGAGAAGACAAAGCTAAGCCCTTGCATTTAGTTAATCAGGGAAGGAACTCATTTAGATCTTGATTTGCAAAACCATCTGTAAAAAACCATTTATAAGGTAAATGAGGACATTTGGGCATTGGCTCAGTATTTGCTGGTATTAAGAAACTACTATCAAATTTTTTAATGTGATAATGGATTTATGGTTATATTTTTAAAGAACCTTTATATTTTAGAAATACATTCTGAAATATTTACAGCTGACATGGCATGCTATGTGGGATTTGCTTCAATATGATCCAGGATGAGGAGGGGTGAAATAATACTGGCTATGGATGGACAGTGGATGAAGGTGGAAGATAGGAGCATGAGAGCTCATTACATTCTTCTACTTTAGCACCTGTTTGAAATTTTCAGTAATAAAATTCCTCACTTAACATTCCCTGCTCTTTCTATAGAGAAGATAACAATACTGTGCTTAGACTTATTTGACCTGTCTGGTTTATGTTTGTATCGAGTTATTCATTTGATCCCTACAATACCCCAGTTGGGCAGTTGGGACATTTTACTGATGAGGTAACAGAAAAGGCCAAAGATCCACAGAGGCCTGGACTTGCAGAGAGGATTTTTCCTTCTCTCAAGAATCTGGGTGGCAGAGGTAGAGCCACCTTACTGCGGCTTGCAGACTCTTGTACCTGTTTGAATGCTCGATTAGCACTGCTAGCACGCCTTTGCTCCTTTCTTCAATACATAGCTGTTGAGCATTTGCTATTTGTCACACTTTCAGGGTGGCAGGGAGAGAAAGAGACTAGACATTTTTCCTACTTCACGTTCTTCAAATGTTTTTCCAAAAACCGATGGATGGGTCTCCCCAAATCTAAGACCCTTTAACTCTCTAAACTAGGTAGAAACCATAGTGGGCAATACCACCACGCCCCTGACAATGCCCAAGAGCTTTCCTGCCCATTCTCTGAAGACCAAATCAGAGGACAGGGCTCCTGACATTCCTTGTAATTCTTGTCCTTGTCCTTCCCTCTGGGGAAAGAGCCAGCAGTACAGGGCACCTGTTCTTGGGACCAGAGCATCTCCTTAGGGAGGCCTGAGCACTCCCTAAGCCTGCCCCTGTCATCCATGTAGCAGTGCGTCTCTCCCCTGCCCCCCCCCCCCACCTTGCTCAAAGCGGCCACAACCTGACAAGCAGTTGCCTCATCCCTGCAGTGGTCCCAACTTCCCCCTCAGCCCCTTTCCCTTCCCTCTGATGCAAGACTCTCTTCTCCCTCATCTAGGTTGTCCCAACCCCACACACATACACTTCTCCAGGTGTTGCTCTTCCAAGGACGGCTTCTTGTCAGCCAGGCATTTTGTGGTTCCTCCTCAGCATTCAGCCCCATGTTACCCCATCCTTCCTTCACCCTGTGGAGCTGAAGCATCCATTGTTAAAGTCTAGGGATAACACCACTAAGAGGACCCACCCAAGATAGACTGAATGTGGAAGCAGCCAGATTTCTTACTCCGGTCTTCTCCAACCTGCTTTCTTTCAGCCCTTCTCGTTGTTCCCTTTCCTGTTCCTTGGTCTTCCTTGGTCAATACCTCGCCTCTGACTGGCCAATTATTTCAATGTCATGACTCCTCAGGCTCACTGCTGTCTGAGGGACTGGACTCAGAGCCCTCCCCAACGGATGGGCTCTCTCCCCATCTCCCAGACATGCCTATCTCTCCCTTCAGCTTAGCTTCGGCCAACTCACTAAGCAGGGCCGGCCACCTCCACGTCCAGGCCTCCTCATTCTTCATGCTTCTCTTCCTGTATTCTGCATTTTAAATTTCTGAAGTGTTTATTGAGCATTTATTATATGCCAGGAATTATGCTTAATACCTTTATGCATTACTTCATTAGACTGAGAGGTTACTGGGGTGGTAGAGCCAATATTTAAACCCAGGCAGTCTGTCTCTCCACAGATGGCTGAAGGTCTGGTGAAGTGAGTAGCAGTTATGTTATATAGAGAACCGCCACTGGGCATAAGAAGACCCAAATACTGCTCTCAGCTCTGCCATGAAACAGATGTATGATGATGATGGGCAAATAACTGAACCTCGCTGAGGCTCACTTTCCCCATCTTAAAAATGTGGGTTGAAGAGGTAGAGATAATAGAAATCCTCTTTCATGAGTAACAATATAAGTGTGTGGACCTCAGTGCCTGGTTGCCTGGGCTCAAGTGATGTTCTGCTATTTGTAAAGTATGTAACGAAATTACTTTCTGTCTCAGTTTCATCATCTGTAGGAATGGGTATGATGATAACTGGACCTATCTTCTAGAGGTATGTGAGGATGAACTGGTGTATATGAAGCACTCAGAGCATTGTCTAGCATATAGTGAGTGACATTAGCCATCATTAATATCACTTTTATTATTATAACCAATGGTTTCTTCCATCAAAATTGTATAATTTTAGGATGCACTTTTAGCCGCAGTGTTAATAGAACCAGGATTTTCATGTTTAGAAATTAGGAAGTAATGACTCTCGTATTTAATAAGAAAAATTCCCCTCACGGTAATTCACTTCTTTCAAAAACACATGCACATATAGTCTTCAACAGGACCTCATAACTCTGGGAAACTGGTTATAATACTGTACATTAGAACATCTCTTCATAGTCACCAATGCATTTGAACTCACATCAGCTCATTTTGGCCCCCTCCCCAATGTGAGGCAGGTAGGATATTTAATGTGCCCAATCAGAGATGAGGAACCGTCACTCAGAGAGTAAGTAGTAGGTGACTTGTTCAAGGTCACACATTAGTGGGTAGTAGAACCAGCAATGATGCTGAAAGACCATTATTCCCAGTGTAGAAATAGTTCCAGAAAGAAATCTCTCTTGTTCTCAAAGCACTTTGTGCTTATACGTGTGTTGGGTCCCCCTAGACCTGAACATGAACTTGATGTGGAACTTCACTGGTGGTAAAAAGATCTTTCTGTAACCCATCTTTATCTAGAATGCAGTCCCCATCTCCATGTGAATGTGGGTATCTAGGGTCACTGCGACCTCACAGGGAGTGAAAAGGGAGACCCCAGTTCTCTTCTCCACTCTGGCACTTGTCTAGCTTCGTGACCCTGGGAAAAGCACTTAAAATTCTCTAAACCTCTTTCAGAACTGGGGTTGAGCATAGCCACCTTGCAGGGAAGCTGTCAGGATTTGCAGTAACACACAGAGGCACCAAGAAGGCATACAATAAATGATAGTTTGACCTGGCTGGCATGGCTCAGTGGTTAAGTGTCACCTATGAAGCAGGAGATCACAGTAAGATTCCTGATCAGAGCATATGCACAGGTTGTGGGCTCCATTCCCAGTGTGGAGCATGCAGGAGGCAGCCAATCAATGATTCTCTCTCATCATTGATATTTCTATCTCTCCCTCTCCCTTCCTCTCTGAAATACCCTACCTAATACGGAATATGCTAATTGACCATCAGGCCCTCACAAAGATGGTGGCACCCAAAGCCAATAAGGAGGGAATATTCTAATTGCCTGCCACCCCCTCAAAGATGGCAGTGCCCACAGCCACAGGATGGCAGCACCCAGTCCCTTCAGCCCCTCCAGGGTGGCAGGCACATGGCACGGCTGGGCCTGCCCCCAGGAGGGTCCGACCACTCTGTGTGCCTGCCTCCAGAGTCCCTCTAGTCCCCTCAGCCCCCCAGCTACCCAGGGCTGGCCTGAGGTGCAGGCAAGCCTTGGATGGTGGCTGCCCAGCCACCCAGGGCTGCCCAAGGCTCAGGTAACTAGGGCCAGCTGAGGCTTGTGCTGCTGGCAGTGGCAGCAGCAGATGTGTGATGGGGGCATCACCCTCCCCTCATTGCTGGGTTGCCTCCCACTTCTGAGGACTCCCAGACTGTGAGAGGAGGCAGCCGAGCTGAGAAACACCCCTCCCCCTTCTAGTGCATGAATTTTCATGCACTGGGCCTCTAGCCTTTATACAAAAGGCTAATATGGTAAGTGTCCCTCCAGCCATCCAACCAGTCACTATGATGTGCACTGACCACCAGGGGGCAGATGCTCAATGCAGGAGCTGCTGAGCTGCAGTGACTTGGCAACAGCAGTTCTTGGATTATGCATCCTGAAACCAGAGAGGAGGGAGCCTGATTCCTCCCAGGGCCATGAGATTTCACCTTCGGCCGTGGGTTATGTTGTTGCTGGGTCACTGTCAGCCCAAAACTGGTTTATTGTACACTTGCATTTGCATTCTATACCTTGTAGGTCAGCAACTTTACAGTGTGCTCTCTTGCACTCTGGACCCATCAGGGGATGTCAGAGAGCCAGTTTTGGCTCAATCCCCGCAGGCCAGGCTGAGGGGCCCCACCTGCCAGAGGAACCCTACTCACTTCCACAGAAGCCTTTCATGGTGCCACCCCAGGTGCGGCTGGCCTGGGAGGGATTTCAGGAGGCTGGCTCCAGGGTGTGTCCAGTCCATCTCACCCAGTCCTGCCCGGCCGGCCACCTTCTAATTCATTTCTTTTCCATGTGCATGAATTCGTGCACTGGGTCACTAATATATATATATATATATATATATATATATATATATATATATATATATATATATATATATTATATTATATTATATTATATTATATTATATTATATAAATAACTATAGTCTGTATTTTTTGCTTTTCTTAAAGCTCTTTTCTCCAAAAGTCCAGCATGGCTGACAGACCCAGCTCCTGCTTTCACTTGCTTCTCTGGGATGCTGGCTGGAAGAAAGGCAGGAGGCAGAGCAGACAGGTGACTCTAAGTCATAAAACATACAGTCTCACCTTGGGCACCTCCAGTGATTTATGATTAAGCTCCGCCTCCCCCCATCCCTGATACAGAGCCATCGTTTAGCAAACACCAGGGCTAGTTATTAACTTAAAAAAACATGTTCAGCCGGTGCTGACAGAAAACTGCCATTCCCCCCCACCCCCCATGGGAATGAGTTTTTAGCTATGTTTTAAAAATTAGCTGGCGCTTGGATTTCGTTTCCCATCCAAGCTTCCCTGTTATCTGTAAGGTATCACAGGAACACGTAGGCCGAGGACGGGGCAATCCTAGATTTTAGGCTCTTGGAATGAAAAGCCAAAATAAGTAAATAAAGAGAGAAAGCCCAGGGACCTTTCCAAGCCGAAAGCCAGTCCCCAGCGAGCTGCGGGAGCCAGGCCTCCTCCTGAGAGTGGCTCTTCCCCTTTCATTTTGAGGTGAAGGCCGAGGCAGAGGAAGAGGAGGAAAGGCCTGTGACCTGCATTATCAAGGTCTGTTTCTTCTCAGCCCAGCCACAGGGAAGAATCAGAATGCACTCCCTGAGGAAGAAGAGAAACCCCAACTACTGATTGTCCCCAGGAGCCATTCCAATCACAGGCCCGGAAGTTAAAATAATGCTCACCTACTGCGCTCCCCACTGGGCCATCTACCTTCCTCGCTGGCGCTGGCGGGTCAGGCCTAGCCAGGCCTGATGAGGCTGCCACTGCGGCCGCCCTGAGCTCTGCTACAGGCCCGGCGACACCTGTTTATCACCAAGTCACTTCGCTTCCCCTCCCCTCCTCCCTGCTGAAAAGGAGCATTAATTAAACCGGTAAACAAGCCGGCTCCGTTCTAAATCGGAGCTGCAGGCAACGGAGAGATAACTTGGGCTCCGGGAAGAGGGATTTTCAGCTAATTTACGGAATCCACCGGCCCTCTCCTCGCTGCTCCCCGCTGAACGGGAAGTGGAAGCAGACAGCCTTTGTCTAAGCACTCCTTTTGCCCAGAATACCTTCATGTTTCTGTGTAGACGATGACTAAGGTTTGGGGTGTTGCTCCTTCTTCCTTTCCTTGGTGCCGAGGGCTGGCGGCTGTCCCCGGGCTGGAGGCTGCAGGGCGCCCGGCCTCCTGGGCGGTGGAGGGAAGGGCCGGTTTTTTCAAAGAGGGAAGCTGGGGTTCAGGGGGAAGTTTGGATGGGTCCCTACATCAGGGCATCTCAGAAAGGCAGAAAGGCGTTGTTCCCAGGCACAGCGGCTCCTTTCTGGAGTTCCCCACCCCGTGGCACCTGGACGCCCGCTTTCTTTCCCTTCCACCTCCTGGAGCCCCTGCGGCCGCCCCAACACTCCCCCTTCCCCCCCACCCCCCCCACCCCCTATCCCCTGACCACCCCAAGCCCCAAGTGCGTGCATTCGGCCCCAGCCTGGACTTAGGGGAACCCTTTTAGCCAAAGTGTTGGCCGCTCTGAGAACCCCGCGCGCGCGGGCTCAGTCTCCCCAAGGAGGGGGCTGTGCGTGTGTCACCCCCACCCCCCGCCCGCGGAGGCCGGAATGCCTCGGGTTCCGGGGGATCACGTAGAAATGGCAGTTTTCATCAGAGCACAGACAGCCCGCGGGAAAGCCCTCCGAACATCTCCGTCATTTCCCATGTAAACTTTTATTAAAAAACAAACAAACAAACAAACAAAAACCAAACACCAAAAACACAGGAATGTCTCACCTATCTCAAGCCGGCCTGTTTTTGCAGGTGGCATCGCCAGTTTTGCACGTGGACAAACTAATCGTAGAGGACTAGTTGGACAGTAAAGATGCACCTTATCGTGTGCAGCACATGGTCATAAAATGGTATAAAACACAAGCACATACTCTAAGTTCATTCAAGGGACTGACAGGGGGGAGCCCAGGCTGGCTTCTCTCCGTCCCGGGCGGGCTGGTGGGGTGCGCGCGGCGGCCGCCCCGAGTCTGGGGGCGCAGGGCTGCGGGCGGGAGGCGCTCCCCGGCGGCCGGGGTGCCAAGGGTTAAGGAGCGCCGATCGTGCCCTCCCCGGCGGCGAGCTGGGTTTCAGGCCACCGAGCCGAGCTGCCAGGGAAAAGTTTTCCATTCGGCCGGGCTGGCGCGCTGCAGCGGCTGAGCTCCTTAGAAAGCGTCTGGGGGCCGCCCCCCGAGCGCCGCCTGGCAGGGAGGTGGGGGTTGGGTTGGTGGTGGGGGTTGGGGTGGTGGTGGGGGCTGGCCTGCCTGGCCCTGGACACGCTAATTACAAGGATTCGGTTTCCCCCGCTCCGGAGGAATGCATTACCTGCAGCAAAGGAGGCTCAGCCTCTCAGGAAGGCCCCAGAGGAAGCTGAATGCCCCAGCGCATTCCAGCCCCATCCCTAGGTTTATACCCACCACCCCGGCCCACGCTGGGAGCCTAATCGCTTGGCCATTGTCAGGGCTGTTGTCCAATCAGCCCCCTGAATAGCCCAGCTCCACAATGCCGGGGTATGAATTAGAGGGGGAACAACTGTGGATGCAGACTTTTTTTGCAACAATACCTAACTGAGCCTTTCAGGCCGAACAAGGGGTGCACAAAAGCTCAACGGAAATTGGAGTAACTTTTGGAGGCCCTTGGCGCTCCCGTCAGTAAGCGTGAGCTCCAGGATGGCGGCATGGGCCTCCCCACTCTCCCCCCCAACCCCCCCCTTTTTTTTTCTATGAGATGGATCCATTGTTCAGGGGGTTGTGGGGGGGGGGGATTGTCATAAAAAAAAAATTGGGCATTTGTGTTGTCCTTGTCTTGGAAGCGGTGGCTCTCTGTCGAGCACGCCAAATGGATTGGACCCCCTTTTTTGTGTGTGTGAATTGTAGATCTGGCCATTATGGAAGGCCACCGTAGGAAAGTGCTGACAATGGCCCCTCCCTCCCTCCCTCCCTCCCGCTGCCCACCCCCCAGAAGGACAGAATAGCTTCTTGAGCCATACAAATGTCAGGTCTCTGTTTTAAAATTTAGCTTTGTTTACCCAACAAGAATGGAATTCATTACGGTGCAAAAGTGGCTCCATTTTCTGATCTTTTTATTCAAAATGTTGAGAGTATCAAAAAGCTCATTTGAAGGTCACAGGTTTATGTATCTATTCTCTTAAGTGTTTTTCAGAAATTCATATGGAGGACACAAAAGGTGGAAAATGTGAAAACATACTGTTCATTGTTTATCCTAACCTTGCCATGGTCATTAGATAAATGAGTGTAGGGGGGGGAAATGGCATTAAAAGCCATTGTGAACTGGGAATTTTTTTTTTCCTTCCCCCTGAAGACTGTTAATTTTAGCCCTTGATCTGTAAAGGTCAATTTCTAATTCTTTTTACTGTGCAGTTTATATAACTTCTGCATTTCAAGTCTATAAAAAGCTTTCGCAGACTTTTCATAATGTAAGTAGCAATTTATTTCATTATGGTTTGAATTTTTTATGTAATTCCTATGGACATTTTGATGAAATTGTCAGGCTTAAAAGCCGTAGTGCTTTTCATTTGGTGGTGTATGGACCTTTTATTTTTTTTCCCCCTCCCTCCAATCCATTCTTGCTGGATAATTTAAAATTAGTAAGATTAATCAGTTCAGTGATTTAAAAGACCATGCTTTGGTTTAGAACAAGGTCTGAGGCAAAAAAAAAAAAAATCATTTTATTTTTTTATTTTTTTGTTAGTAAATGACTTAAAAGGTCTTTTCAGCGAGTTATCTGAAGCCGATATTTAACTGTTACTTATTCCACCAATTTCTATCTTTTGTTAAAAAGAGCTTCCCAGCCTAAATCTCCTCCTCGCTCTGTCCCATGCTAATTGCGGCTTACATTATATAAATGGCTTTGTAAAGAAAACTATAACTCCGAGCCTTGAAAGTTGCGTGTTTCTATTTGCTCAAACTTGATGCACTTGTTTGGAGAGGGTCATTGCGGGGAAAGCTGTGCAGCCTGTAAGAATGTCCCGGATAACAAGCTTAAACAGAACCTTTTGTGGGGCTTAGTATTCTCAGGGCTCCGAAATGAGGCCTCCTTTTGCTAACCGCGGGCTGAAGTGGTTCATTACGGCTGTTTCCTCCGCCGGGCCGGGGCGCAGCCATTCCCACTCCTGAAGGTCTGTAACTTCCTTGAAAAGGAAGAAGGAAAACATGGCCCAGAAAGGTCTTGTTAGCACTTCCTATGTGAAATTAGCAGCTTTCTAAAAGGTACAACTCCAATTACCTCACATTGTGGGGCCGAGCCCAAACCCAACAATAAACGCGCAGCCCAGCGAGTGACATTCTGTCTTTCTAGAGTTACTTCCCTAATTAGGAATGAAGAAGCTCTATTCTGCTGAGTGCATCTATTTACAGTGGCCACAATGCTTTAACTTGAGCATCCTTTTCAAAGACCAGTGTTAAAAAACACAAGTGCTCTTTTCGCCGAGCCGGGGCTATGGCGAGGCGGCACATTCCTAACGGTCCCGCCCTCCTCCGGGCGGGGAGAAAGAAGGGGAGCCGCTTTGGCAGGGTTGTTAGCACTTCAGGATTCATTTTCCACAATGAACGCCCCTGCCCAGAGAGCTCTGGGAATTACGGTGGACAATGGGGAGGCATTCTTAGGAGGGTCTAATGATGGAATAAAAAGAAAAATATTTATTGCTTTTGACAGTCCCACAAGGGGCCAAAAATCCTTGTCGTGGCTAAAGTTTCCCCGGGGCTGGTAGAGGTTGGAGGCTCACGGGGGGACTCGGGCAGTCCCACTCCCTTTGTTTAGGAGGCTGAGTACCTGGGCCGAGCGGGGACATGAAAGATTAAGTTCATTAAGGTAAGGTGAGCGTGCGGAGGCATTGCTGTGGATACAGGTGGGGCGAGGGGGGCGGGGGCGGGAAGCCCGCTGAACGGGCAGGTCGAAGACCCATTCAGCAGGCTTCACAGACATGCAAGGCAAACATGTTTACTATTTGCCCGTGGCTGACCTAGGCTTTCACGGTACCATTCGTCAACAGCCCCCCCCCCCCCTCCGGAGGGCCGGGCCTCCCTGCGGGAACCAGGTGGGACAGAAGACACAGAAGCCCCCAGTCCTGTGGGCCCTCCTCTCCCTTCCTGGTCCCTCCACGTCTGAGTTCCCCTTGGCCCCTTTGCCTACCTGACAAGCCAGCTCTGCCAAACTGGGCAGAGGGGACAGGGGTCTGCCCCCTGCGTGTGTCTGCGTCTTTGGGGACCCTGCCAGGAGAGGTCTGGGCAGACCAGCCAGCACCTCGGATGCCCTCGCTCAGGAAGGCGGTGTACTCTCTCGGTGGAGTCTGGGGCTTGAGTTTTCAATCAGGGAGTTTATCAAACGCTTCCCTTCCCTAGCGTTCCTTACCCACCTCCCCCCAAAAAAACTCTTTTGGAAACGGCCTCGCTTTGTATTCCTTCTTGTGAAAAACAAAAACAAAAACAAAATAAAACCAAACCAAACCCAAAAGTGCCCCCACCCCCACCTAATCCTACACACACAGATACACCCTCTCCGCAAACTGTTTCTCTTTGTTAGGAAGACTTCTCCCTGCCCCCTCCCGGATTTGGAGACCTAGAAACACCAAGAACGTTCTGAAGGGAGAAGACGATAAGGCACTGGGTGGGATTCTTGTGAGCAGGGGGTCCATCCATGCGATGTGTCCCAGGGGAGAAAGGGGGAGGAGGAGGCGCCCAGAAGGTGGGCAAGTGGCTGAGAGCGTGTCTGGTGCCGAGTTCAAGAAAAGCATGACCACAGGAGCCTCCCTGACGTCCCTGCGTCTTGGGCAGAAGGAGACCCGGCCTTAGCCTTGGTGGGGTCCGCAGTTCTATTTCTGGCGAGGAGCTGAAAACTGCAGTTAGAGCTGGAGAACAGATATCCTGAAAGAGAAGCCTTGTTTGTTTGCACGATAGGGTCACTGGCTATAAAAAAGACTCACCGGCTTTCCTTTCTTTCCTCTCCTGCCCTTCCTCCAGATCCCCCCCTGAGGAAAATACAGTGTCATCATGATTTAGATAAATAGAATTCTTTTTGAAGCCACCTGATCATGGGGAGGCATTCTGAGAAATCCCTAGGATTTCGTTAGTGTTGCTGTGTAAAAAGAGGACAATTTAGAGAGGTTTTATAAAATATACATGTATTAGTATATGTATATTTAAATATATATTTAAATATACATATATTCATGTATATATGTATATTTATACATAAATATATATTTATGTATATATATATATATATATATATATATATATATATATATATATTCATCCATACAGAACCACATGGTGAGAAGATTTTCTGGGAGTTAAGAATAAAGAAGTTAGATTTCTTCAGATCCTATCATGTTGCCATATTTATTCTCATTGTCATTTTCTCTTAAAAGAAAGGTTACACCAGCTTGTTGATTTCCCTTAGCCTGCCAGGCATCTATAATGCAGAGTGAAACGGAGAGTCTTTTAGTTATTTTCACAGATTGTATCAGAGAAGTTTTTGAATAAAACCCTGGCCATGTAAAGTGTTTATCAGTTTGGGCCGAAGAACTGGAAATAACTGAGAAGCAAGCAAGCAACATTTACCAAACTTCCCCTGTGTTTTTCTCCTCTTGTGCCCGTGTCAGGATTTCTTTTTAATTTCTTTCTATAAAGTGTCCTTTGTTCCTGAGAATGTTGAATAGACTTCTTTCAAAAGTTATCAGAGACCAGTCTGATAAATCAGATGAGAAATTAGGAACATCTGAGTTGTTTTCTGATGGGTTAATGAAGAGATGAGGATTTGCATTTTCTCTTAAAGACCTAACCAGCAAGCCAAACAGAGGAGGGAGGGAGGCTGGGGCAGGCACTCTGTGGTTTATCAGGAAGCAGAAAGGGAAATTTGGTACAGACAAGACTCCAGGCTCCGGCTTACTCAAAATGTGCCCCCTTGGTGAGGACAGGTACATAATCGCTGGCCTCTGACAAATAGAAATAGAGCTGGAATACCTTGAACCGTGTCCTCAGCACCTGCCTCCCTTGAACAGAAAAGAAACAACATGTCAATAAGCAGAAGAGAAAATACTGCTTTCTAAAGTAGGGGGAATACATTTTTATTTTTCAACCTTGCTGAAGTGAGATTAACCTTTTAAATAAGAGGCTCACCCCCCCCCCCCCCGCTTTTGAAGAAAAACAAACAAACAAACAAAAAAAAAAACACAGTCATCACATCCATCTAAGGAGTGAAGAGTAATTTTAGAAATTATTTGTAAGCCTGAGTTCTTAGGACACTCGCCTTGACTTTGGAACTGTGATTAAAGTGGGTGAAAGGATGGGTGGAGATGGGACTACGCTTCTCCGATGCACTTGGAGAATTTCTAGGATGGGGAAGCCAAGGGGCATCCTTCTCTTTACAACATGATGGGGCCAGGAGGCCCGCAAACAGGAGCCATCGGGGCGGATTCTGAAAAACCCTGTAAATACTTCCCACCAAGCCAGTTCCAATTTCTGGAAATTCTGTTGGAACGTTTTAATTGCATCTATTAAGTAACAATGGTTTGAAAACTTCCTACTCATAAAGAATACTGTTTTTAATATTTGATAGGAAAATATACTGTGTTGCATTTTAATGAAAGCTATTTGGTTGCTATTCCCCAGTCTCTGCAGGTTTTTATTATTATTATTATTAAGGCAAAATTTACATAACATAAAATTAACCACGTTCAAGTGTACAATTCAGTGTCATTTAGTGCATTCACAAGGTTGTGTCTGTAATTTATTTTTCAGTTATAATTTCTCCCAGCTTTCGAATCATCAACTTTTTGTAGAACAGTTATGAAATACTGATATTCATTCAACAAACATTAATTGAGAAAACTGTTTTTTCAAGAATGGTGTTAGGCTAAGCTCTGTTGGGGGGTTATAAAGACCCCCAAGACATTTAAAAAAAAACAAACACAAAAACCTAGGATTGGTAAAAACATGTGCTACTGGCATTAATAACTTAGGGAATACTTATTGATTATATGAATAAACCATACAGAATATTATCATCCTAAACCAGCATGGTATTGCTGAACATTTCTCAACATTAACCAGTATAATTAGACTAGCAAGGGTTGAGACTACTCGCCTATTTTTTTCAGTGACTTAATTTCCTCTCAGTTCCAAAGTTTTCAGAACTTGAAATACTTTGTTTAGCATGTTGCTTTGAAGGGCCTGTTGTTTCCATGTGAAATTCTCTGTGTAGCTTTGCAACAAACTTGAGCTTATGTGGCAGGAAAAGGATGGGAGGAGACTCTTGGGGAATAGAAATTGCTTAACTTGGTTGGAAAAACTCTGCATGTTTCTCAGGGGACTTGAAGGTAAATGGTGATTCTAAGGCCAATGGTGAGGCACAGTACATGGGCAATTATGAAGGTGATGAAACCAAGAATGCGTGATTTTAAAGATTAAATTAGATTTTAAAGATTAAAATTAATGTAAAAAGAAGTGTAATCCACCTGTTAAAAAATATATATCTGTCTTCAAAAATATTTCTTCTTCAAATTGAATCTGTATTTTGATGTTGAAGATGATGGTGATGATGGTAGTGGTGATTTGGAGGTGAGAGTGTTGGCACAGAAGAAACGTGACCAAAAACTTGTTTCAATAAAGTTACGTTATACAGCTTTGGGAAGCCTTTGACCTAGAATGTGGGAAACATATAACCAATAACATATTCATTGAGTCCCCTTTTAGCAAAGGCTGTGCATAGTTTCATTTGAGGAAGGAAGACAGTAGTCACAAAAGAGCACAGTTTTGGAGCTGAATGGTTGTGGGTTCTAGTCCTGGTTTTGCCACTTTCTGGCTATGTGCCTTTTGGGGAGTCACTTACCTTCTCTGACTCTGGCTTCCTCCTCTGTTGGGACCATAGTACTGCCTGGCAGGACCCTGTGACGATGCTAAGTCACATCCTCCTTGCTCAGTCAGTAATTGCTAAGACAAATACACACGTCAGTCCTTCTCACAGGCATTTCAATCAGAGAACACGGGGAACAAAAGTACCTTTTGGGTGTGAGTTTTGCAAATCATAAAGCATCAAATTAATTCATCGGGAGGGAGGTAATATTTAGAGCTATTTATGGAAGGAGGGAGGCTTCGGTATTAATGTTTTGAGTGGGAGTTTCTAGAATAGCTGTGACTGTTGAATACCATCTCTTGCTGCCACTGAAAGCTTACAAACATCCTTGAGAAATCATTTCAATTTGCCATTGGACCGGAACCATCAATTTATACCTGAAATGTGTCAAAATGTTGGGTATTTCTGCGGTGATAAAAATGATTAGGAATGCCATGTTTAATTAAAATGTTAATCCACTGTCATCTTATGTGATTTCGATTTATGGAGAATTTCCTATTTGCTGTTAAGATGGTTTATTATTAAATGAAAGCCCACTGGTTGGCCAGTGCCTCATGCTAACTTAGGGAAGAGGTGACAATCTGCAGAGCGAAGGAGAGGTGACCCCTTCCTCAGAGTGTCTCTTACAGTTGAAGAAGGAGAGTCATTGTGGGGGAGCTGGGAAGTTCTAAAATTCCCCCTGGCCTGCTCCCTGATGTTCAAAGTCAGTTAACAATCTATTTGATTGAAATGCAGTTGATTTTGGGAAAAGGAATACTAAAGTTTGAATTAACAAAATTCAAAACTGTGTAGAATGATAACAAGACCTTTTCTGAGAATGAGGGTCAGAGGCTTGAGTGCTACAACTTGGGAAGAAGGAAATATATCCTGACTGGAGTTCTGAAATTGACCCTGAATCGGAGGAAAACCAGGTTTTCTCTAGCAGAGGCAGGGTTGGGGGAGGAGAGGAGAGTGGGGAGAGGAAGCCTGAAACTTTGACCTTGGGAACTGGTGTTACCTGTGCTTTCTTGCCCAGAGGACGGTGGATACAGAGCAGTCTCTGATGAGGTACAAGAGCAGATCCCAGGGTCTGCACTCTGGGTCCTTGGAAAGGACTTGGAATAACTACAAGGTCCCTGATTGGTGCGGCTGCCATCTTACACCCAGCCCATTCTGCCTGGGTTCCTTGCCCCAACCCATCTTCCTATTGATTCTTCCAGGGCTTAAGAGACATCTCCTTCATAAGGTCCATCTCCAGTCAAGTCACCTTGGCCCTAACCACCCTCCCTACTTGTGTTGATGTAGCTCTGGATCCTCCTCCCCAACCATTGGTCAGCTTCTGGCTTTCCCTGTCCAACCATTGGTCAGCTTTTGAATCCTTCTCCCCAGCCACCCATGAGCTGCTTCTCTACTAGTACCTCTTTCAGTTCCTGATCTTCTGGATGCACTATCCCAAGGGATATGTGTCCTCCCTTCCAGCCCAGTGCTTTCTGGGTTGGTGGCTCCAGGATGGAGGTGGTTCACCCACTGCCTGCTCAAGCGTTAGCCCCAGCACCACTCTGTGAATTCTCAATGCTTTCTTTCCTGCCTTACAAGACAGGGCAGCTCTATCACAGGTGGTGTTGAAGCATCTCAGCCTCATGCCTGTGCTTCCCTGATGGGAGTTGTTAGCCCTGGGAGCCCTTCCCTTCCTGCATGTACTGTCTTCTCCTGTTTAAAGGTTTTCCCCATCTCCTCCAGCCAAATTCTACTCAGGGAATACCTCCTCCGTGATTTCTTCCCTGACCTTTCTAGCCTTCTCTAAATAATAATATTTTTTTTAAAAATCATGGTAAAAATACATAATATAAATATACCATTTTTAAGTATACAGTTCAGTGGCATTAAGTACATTTGCAATGTTGTAGTGCATTTGACTTGTTTCTACCTTTTGACAATTGTGAATAGTGCATCAAATTATAAAGCAAATTCCATCTTTTTTCCATAGGAGAGCAGAGTTTTCTGCATTGGTGTACAGGTTTCTGAGTCCTGCTTTGATGATAGCTAAAAATGGAATTGCTGGATTATATGGTAATTCCATGTTTAATTTTTTTTTTGAGGACTTGCCAAGCAATAATGATTTTTAGGGCACATTTATATGACACTTTATGGTTTACCAAGTGCTGGCTGTCCCATTAGCTTCTCAGAGAAAGTCTGTGAGAGAAATACTGCTACTAACATCACCTTTATTAAGGTGAAATGAAGCTCAGGGAGGTTTAAGGACTTGATGAGCATCACCCACCACATCTGTGGGGACTTGGCCTCAAAACGAAATAGTGTGGCTCTGGTGCCCTTTGGCTTTCAGATGCTGTGTGACACCCCATCATGTGTTCCCTCCTTGTTTCATCCCCACTGCTAGAATGAGCTCTCAGTCACCATGGACATGTCTTGATCTCCTTTTAAGACTGTCAACCTCAAAGACAGGGCTGGGCCATGATTGTCTTTGTCATTTCCATACTGTGTAGCGTCTGACACATGAGACACCCTCAATAAATATCAGTAGAATGGATGAATGAATGAATGGAGAGGGAGGTGCCACACGAGAGCTATGGCCAAGGGGGCTTCATGGTGTCTCCCTGTTCTGCCCCAGACACCCAGGCCAAGCTGGTGTCCCTGTATTGGTGGTGACCTCTGTTCCTATGCCTTCTTCTTCTTTTTTTCAACACTTAATTTAATTTTATTGTTTAAAGTATTATATATATCTCCCTTTTTTTTTTCCCCATTGACCTTCCCCCAGGCTCCCTTACTCCCTGTCACATGCCCTCATCCCTGCCCCCACTCTCCAGTGTCTTGTGTCCATTGGTTTTGCTTATATGCATGCATACAAGTCCTTTGGTTGATCTCTTCCTCCCCACCCCCAACACTCCCCAGCCTTTCCCTTGTAATTTGACAGACTGTTGAGGGCTTTACTGCCTCTGAATCTATCTTTTTGTTCATCAAGTTATAATGTTCTTTATTTTCCATAAATGAGAGATCATGTGGCATTTTCCTTTCATTGCCTGGCTTACCTTTGCTCTTCTGAAATGTCATTCTGGCTCTGATCTCCCTGGATTTTCCTGCCTATGATGTGTTCCACATTCTGTTCTGATTGACACTTGGCTCGT
This sequence comes from Pipistrellus hanaki, assembly GCF_964339955.1. Classification (NCBI taxonomy): domain Eukaryota; kingdom Metazoa; phylum Chordata; class Mammalia; order Chiroptera; family Vespertilionidae; genus Pipistrellus; species Pipistrellus hanaki. The sequence goes on from NC_140514.1 coordinate 20,688,435, forward strand.
CTGCTTCCCCAGTGGGATTATAGGTTTTCTGAGGTCAGGCATTGGGTCTCTTACCCCAGCACTGAACATAATTAGGCTCAGAGTAGGTGCTCAGCACACAGAGTAGGTGCTGAAGGAACTTTGTAATGTATGGACCTTAGGAAGTTGCTCCTCCTCACTTACTTTTCTTTAGCATAAAACATGCTTATACTAAACATTATTCATTGTTTACCTGAAATTTAAATTTCACCAGATGTCCTATATTTTTATTTGCTAAATAGGCAATCCTTGTCCCTACTTAAGTCTCGTTACTTACCAAATCCTCAGAAATGCTGAGGGGAGAGTAGGAAACCGGTTTTCCCAAACAGAATTGCTATCTTTTAATATTTTTCCTAAATGGAAAGTAATCCTACACCTTCAGCAATTTCATTCCCATGTGAAACTGCACTTTCTGAAATTTACAATTTCTTCTCTTCAAATAACTCTTCTCTGGTGTCAAACTATTTCAAGTGTCCATTCACTTCAACTAACCCTGGCACCCAAGCCATCCACTCCAGGGATGTGAATGATCACTGGGGACCTTCCCCAAAGGCTGGCACATAGGGGTCCCCCTTGCTCGCTAACAGGCCAGCCATCCTGATGTGTGGACATTATTACACTCAGATTTCTGGAGGCTCTTCCGGGCTTGACTGTTCTATAATCCAGAACTTCCTGCCCAAGACGTAATTAGGAACCTGACTCAGTTTCCCCATAAGCCAGTTTTTAATTGTGGCACTGGCAGGAGATGCTCTCTAATCCCCTGGAGGGTCCTTCCAAGTTCACCTGAGTGAGAGCCCTGGGATCAGTTCCCCTCACCGGATAAACCTCAGACATCCTGGAATAGAGGATGGGCGGGGAGCCAGGTGGCAAGCACACACTCTGCCTCTCTGACCAGGTGGTGTCTGCTGGGCCTGGGGTGGGGCTGGGACTGGTGCTGGGGCTGAGGGCTGAGACCAAACCTGGCTGGGAGTGCGCTTCCAGAAAGGACCAAGAGAGGAGCTGAGAAGCTTTCGTTTGGTGTTTACTCCTGTGGTTATCCTCCTAAGTACTGAATTGTTAAACACCCCCCCACCCCAATCCACCCCCCCACCCCCCCACCCCCCGCTACTTTTCTAACTCACCTAATTTAATTTTGCCAGGATGCAGTTACTTATGTGGCTGTTGATTTGGGGATAAAAACAAAAACACACACACACAAAAACAACAACAAACAAACAAACAAACAAAACATTAGCTTTTCAAACTTAGCAGTAGCTTAGCTGATGAAAAGCCACAAAGTTGGAGGAGGGGAGGAGGGTGGACGGTGACAGCTCACCCCGGACATTGGGAATAGCAGCCCCTATGAAGGGAGTGGTCAGGAGCGTAGATGCGTAGAGACTGGGACTGGGAAGCAGCTCAAAGGCACTTTCAACAGTTTGGGGTTTCCCCCAGAGAGTGATGGGGTAAGGAGGAGGACAGAGAAGCCACACCACCCAGGACGACCCAGTTACCTAACATTCACACTTGGCATCTGACGTTAGAGTGTTCTTGGGCTAAGGGATGGAAGAGTCTTTGTCTTCCAGGCCTCAGTTTCCCTTGCGCTGCACGTGTGGAGGGAAGTCTCCATTCCCGGCTGACCAGGATGAGGGCAGGTTGCAGGAGCTGAGAGGGAGCCAGCGTTTTGCATACTGAGGAGGACAGAGGTGGTCTAATGTCAAATTGGAATGAGTTCCAAGCAAATGAGGCAGTGAGTGCCCTTCCAGAGTCGCTTTTGGGGTGGGGGACACTGGAATGTATGGTGACGCCACGCAGATGGAGTTATTCTTGGGAAGCTCTGCTCTCCTCTGGAATAGGAAATGGGATTTGCCGCATAACCTAAAATTTCAGCTTCACTTTGGCTGTCCCTCAGTTGAGGGGACTGGCTGATGGACAGGGACAGTGGAGGGGAATCAGCTTGCCCTGTGGCACGTGTCACAAAATCCCCAAACTCCCCAAGCCAGGGCTCAGGTTGAAACAGAACAGCTCACGAGGACCGAATCACCCAATGCCCATCCCATCCCACCCCTGAAGGGAGGAGTTATAGGGGGAAGTAGCCTTAGGTTGTATTTTAGAATCCATGAGGAAAACCATCCTGCTGTCGGGAGATACTCGAGAGGAGGCAGGTCAGGGTTGGTGGGATTGCTAAGCCCCACAGCTCTGGCCCCATCAGGAGGGGCGCAGAGAACCCATCCGGAGACGCCTGAACCCTCAGGAAGCTCAGAGAATGCACCAGGCCCCAGCCACCCCTCGGGAAGCCCGAATCCAAAAGGTACCACCCATCCCCTTTCTGAATCTCAGGGTCCCCTCCCAGACAGGACTCTCTGACCTGATCCACAAAATGTGATTGCTTGGTGAGGATAGGGTTTTATAATTCCTACTTCCCTTTTCTCTTCATTCTGTGGGCAGTTACATCCATTCCATGTTGGTACAATGGGTGGATTGGCTGGGAATGGTGTTTTGATGGTGACATAAAGGGCAGAAAGAACGGGACTGGCATTGACAAGGATGGGTGGGGTGCGCTATTCATAAGTCACCTGGCTGAGGTAGGGGGTGGACCCTCGGAAGCCTGCTGAGAGCAGAGTTAGCCGGGCGAGGAGGCTGAGCGGAGGGCGTGGGTGGGCCTTCTCTGTGGCCTCCACTGCTCGTTGCCCGCAGCCCAGCCTCTCTCCTGGGTCCCCTTGTTTCTTGCTATTTGCGTGTTGACAATTTGGGAGCCAGCATTGTGGCTTCTGTATAATCCAATAATTGGCTGTAATCCACGTAGGAAACACTTGGAGATATGCCTCCCCCTTCACTCCTCCTTGAAGAATAATTCACGTCTCCCCGTACAGGCCTTTAGGCCAAGTTCTCTCCTCGTGTCTCTGGCACTCCTATCCTAGCCTCGGCGGTGCCCCCAATTTTTGTAATTACCCACACCCTGTTGGTTACATTTGCAACTTACCATAAATTGTTAACACACCATATTCAAAGAGAAGGCCCTCCATTGGTGTCTTTGAGTAAACACGGGTGCTGAATGCTTAGAAGCTGACATACTGTAGGTCTCTTAGCCGGCAGAGCATGCGTGTGCCCGGTGTGACTAGAAGAGGGTCTTGACAGGAATCCTGGGTGTGGGGGCGGAATGTTGAGGAGGGCACTGAAGATTGGTGTTATAGGTGTGAAACTACAGCAATGCCTCTGGTTGTCATGGAAGCAGCGCTCAGTGGTTGTGTAGACATGGGAGGGCCAGGGTGGGAGGCCTGATATTCTTTCTAGGAGGGAGCAACAATGAGCCAAGGACAGGTATGCGTGTGAAGCGTCTGTCTTGGAGCTTCCGGGAGCTCAGCTCCTTCTCTGGGAGCTGGCCTCTGAGCACTGCTCAGAATCGTCTGCTCTCCGGGTGGGAGGCACACAAGGGCAGGACGCAGAGAGAGTGAGGGTGAAAGAGCTAGAGACTCTCTGAGGAGTTCAGTGCTGGTGACGCTTGCATACAGAAAACCTTTCAGTCCTGGCGGGTAAGGCTGAGTTGCTTGGACTTTCTATGCACCAAAAGGTTTGCAGGTTCGATTCCCTGTCAGGACACATGCCTGGGTGGCTGGCTTGATCCCCAGTAGGGGGCGTGCAGGAGGCAGGAGGCAGGTGATTGATGTTTCTCAGATCAATGTTTCTCTCCCTTATTAAAAATTAAAAAATTATTATTTTAAAAAAGAAAAGAAAGCTTTTCAGCCCCTAAGAGTTGCTTCCGGGGCAGGAGGAAACTGCCTGGAGTGGGACAAACCACAGAGAGATCTGATTCAGGCAGAAATTTTATGCTGAGTGTGATACCATGTGCTTTGTCCAGTTATGATTCATTCAGGTGGGCTGGGTGGTTGCATAGCTGATATATGTATTTTGGGGAGCACCCAAAGGACACCTTGTCCAAATACCCCTGCAGTGCTTGCCACATGGCCTGACATCCCACCCGTCCAGCTCCATGCCTCATGCCTTTGGTCTAAGCTTCTCTTCCTCAGGCTCTTCCTTTCCATTGCATGGTCTCCAGGGAGGGGTGGCTTGACCGGTCCCTTGACCTCAGCATGGACTAGTTTATCAAATGTTTAGGCAGAACCAGGGCAGCATGGAGCTTTAGGGAGCCTGGGTCAGAGAAGGGATGCTGGGAGAAGGAAGAAGGATAGGGAAATGAGAGGTGGGATGCTCCAAAGGGAAATTCCATGGCCCTTCCAATGTGTTCAAAGCTCGCTCGATGGGCAGCTTTCCCTACAGTTCCCTACCTCTCCTCCTTCCCACCAAACCGGAGGCTTAATAGCTCAGTAGGTTGAGAGACGGGTGCTTGGAAAAGAGGCAGTTGCTGCATAGGATGTTTTGTTTCAAAATTCTCCTTGAAAAAAGGTGCAACTCTGTGCCTTTTCCAGATTCTGCTGGTTGTCTCTCCTTGAGCTGGAGCCCAGCTGCTGGCACGCAGGGTTGCCAGATTAAACAGGAGACCCCAGTTGAACCACAAATGATTTTTTTTAAGTGTAAATATGTCCCACGTATTGCATGGGGCATAATTATGATTATTCATTATTGAAAATGCCCTGTATGGTGCTATAATAATGGCAAACATTTGTCCAAAGCCATAGAATATGTAACACCAAAAGTGAACCCTAATGTAAACTATAGATTTTGGGTGGTTGTGATTGTATAGGTTCATCAGTTGTAACAAATGTACAACTCTGGTGGAAGGTGTTGATAATGGGGGAGGCTATGCATGTGTGGTATATAGGGCACGGGATATATGGGAAATCTGGTTCCTACCCTTCAATTTTGCTAAGAACATTAAGCCGCTCTAAAAAATTAAACTCTAAATTTAAAAAATTATATGAAATAATGTTTTTTATTGGAGCACAGACACACTCATACTGTCTGTGGCTGCTGTCTCTACAATGGTAGAGTTAAATCATTGCCAGAGGCCATACGATCTTAAACATTACTATGTGGTCTTTGACAGGAAAACATTGCTGACCCTCCACTTTAGGAGGTGAAGAAATAAACAATGGCTCACTCAGATCCTGCCCATTTTGTAGTCAGGAAATATGTTATTGTTGAATTGTGTGAGTTCTTTTTATATTTTGGATATTAGCCTCTTATCAAAACTATCCTTTGCAAATATCTTCTCCAATTTGATTGATTGCTGTTTGTTTTGTTTTATTTTTTGTTTTGTTTTGTTCATGTTTCTCTTGCTGTGCAATAGCTTTCTAGTTTGATGTAGTCCCATGCACTTATTTTTTGCTTTTGTTTCCCTTACCTTTGGAGTCAAACTCACAAAAACACCACTGAGACCCATGTCTAAAAGCCTAGCGCCTATGTTTCTTCTAGGTGTTTTATGGTTTCAGATCTCACATTCGTGTCTTTAACCCATTTTGATTCAATTTCTGTCTGGGTTCAGCCTTTTGCATGTGAAGACAGTTTTCCCACGATTATTTATTGAAGAGCCTTTCCTTTATCCATTGTATGTTCTTGGCTCCCTTGTCATAAATTAGTTGCCCATATATATGTGGGTTTATTTCTGGGCTCTCAAATCTGTTCCATTGATCTGTGTGTCTGTTTTTCTGCCATTACCATACCGTTGTACTATAGCTTTGTCATATAGTTTGAAATCAGGGAGTGTAGTACTTCTGGCTTTGTTCCTTTTCTTAGAATTGCTTTGGCTATTCGGGGTCTATTTCCTCATTCTGTGCCCCCAAAATGAAGCCAAGATGGGCAAAGGCTCGGCCGACTGGCAGAGGACACGTGTATTGTGAGCAAGAAGTAACATACAAATTTGAGGATTTTTTTTTCCTGTTTCTGTGAAAAATGCCATTGGGATTTTTATTGGGATTGCATTGAATCTGTAGGTTGCTTTAGATAATGTGGCTATTCAGACAGAAAAGGAAAAATGCCATATGGTTTCACTCATATGTGGAATATAAAACAAAAAAAGTTTTTGTTATCTTTCTGTTTGTGCCCAATTACCCCAGACAGTGTCCCACACTGGTTAAGAATGGTGAAAACAGCTGAAGAAGAAATAGAGCAAAAGAGAAAAATAAGGAAAAGAGGGTAAACAAAGAGAGAATTCACCTTTCACTGGCCTGCTAAGTCCGAGGTTGGGAATGAAGACACAAAAGCTTTGCAACAAAAACATTGTGGGGGAAGGCACAAGAGGGAAGCCAAGCAGCCATTAAAGCAATTAAGAAAAGATTAAGGTCGCTTGTGGTGGAGCGAGAGACCCATTAATCAATAGGCCAGAAATCGCAGCAGGCTACAAAATTATAAATCCAGGCAAACTGGGGAACACACAGGCTCACTCACCTCAACCAAGATGCCTGAGTAACTCGAGAGCAGAAACATTATATTCATTTCTCGGGCTGTGAGGAGGGGTGGCGGGGAGGGGGAAGCAGGGATGCTTCTTAGAGGAACCCCTTCCTTTTAATTAGCTAATGGGGCGTCCTGAGGTGGGGGTTCCACAGTGATTTCAAGGCAAATTCTTAAGCATCATGGTCTAAAGGTTAATTTATAAGAATGCATGATGCCAGTGTTACTGGGATAGAGGGAACATCACAGCAGACCCCTAGGTGATGCTATTAGGAAGGGTCCTACAACTCCCTGGAGGAGGTGATATTACGGTTCATAGACATCTAGCCGTCCTGTCCCAACACCGCTGGAGGTGTGCTCGGGGCGGGGGAGGGGATCCTTGGCCAGGCTTTTTCAATGAGCATTTAGAAATGGCTCTGACGCGCAAATACACAGTGATACAGGAGTCAGCTCCCGGTGGTGTGCCCTAAGAACTGTTTAAGGCGGGTGCAACCTGAGAGCCACCTGCCAACCAAGAATTGGAGAAGGTCTGCCCACCCTGCCCAGACTTCCTGGTGTGGCCCGGGTGCACTGCTTGGGCACTGAGCTCCGTGCAGCCCAGGATGCGCAGAGCTGACCTTGTACAATCCGCTCATGAGCTGTCAGAAGAGGCCCTCTCGTCCCCTTCCTTGGGGCAATAATTAGCGAAGAAGAGAACAAGCAGCCAGTTCCGTTTGGGCCTCTCCGGAATGTGTGTGCTCCCTACACAGCCACACTCCAGAGCAGAGGTTCTGGAGTCAGAACCCACCCCACCCCTTAGAACTTGGGCTTTCCAGTTCATAAAAGGAAGATAATATTAATGCACTTGCTTCGCTTAATTGCTGTTAGGAAGACCCGCCCGTCAGGGTGCTGTGCTCGTCCTAAACGTGAGTGATGGCTCTTTATAGGGGGGTAGGGGCATTTCTTCCCCCCTGCCCTTCCTCCTGCCTCTGTCCTCCAGGCAAGTCTCACGTCCTTTGCGGCTGGGCCTCCAGGACTTGAGATGCTTGAATTGATGTGACACTGAGCAGCTGGCTGCCCCACCTCTCCCGGCAGCGCCAGCCCACATGTCAGGCTTGTGTCTGGGCCTAGAGACACTTTCCTGGCTCAGATGCTTTGCGGGAGGCTGGGGTGTGTATCGTGGGGTGAAGGAGAGGCATCAAGCAGGACCTTCAGCCCTGCAGCTGCTTTCTGGGAAGGGCATTCCCTTCTCTCTCCCTCCCTTCCCCCGGCCCTCTCCAAGGGACAGTAACCCTTGGGATGTAGCTGATCCTGAAGGATAGGCCTTGGGAAATAGTCTCTGTGCTCTTGCTTAGGAAAAAGGGCCTGTGAGCAGAGACGGCAGGTTGTTGGATTGGTCAAGTTGTGTGGAATGACGCAAATCATTTCTGAGGATAAGAGAGACTCATGGGCCCAGCCGATGTGGCTCCGTGGCTGAGCACTGACCTATGAACCAGGAAGTCATGGTTCAATTCCTGGTCAAGCCACACGCTGGGGTTTTGGGCTCAATCCCCGATAGGGGCGTGCAGGAAGCAGTTGATCAAAATGATTCTTTCCCATCAATGATGTTTCTACCTTTCTCTCCCTTTCCCTTCCTCTCTGACATCAATAAAAATGTATTAAAAAAATAAATACAAAGAACAAAAGAATGACTTATGGGCTTCTACAAAGAGGAAAAGCAAGGCTGCTGGCCATTGCAAGGAAGATCTCCCCTACACCCACCTCACCCCACCCTCACTCAGCTCCACTCCTCACACAGCTGGTCTGTGCTCATTAGCATGCCGCCACGGGGCCACTGGGAGCCACGCTGTACGGATTATCCAGGAATAAAAGAGAGATGGAGAGTACCCGGTGGGCAGGAGAGGGGCCACTTACTCCAGACAAGCAAATCACATTCATGTTCCAGTACAAAGATTCACACACTTTTCACTCTTAAAAATTATTGAGGACCCCAAAGAACTCTTGTGTTTGTGGGTTACAGTGGCTGGCATCTCCTTGTATTAGAAATTAAAATGAGAACTGTTTTAAATATTTCTTTATTTTAATAATCACTCTAATACACCCATTACACGTTACCATAACTAGCATATTTTTAAGAAAAATGGCTATATTTTCCAAAGCAAATACGTAAAAGTCTATGAGAAGAGTGGCATTGTTTTGCAGGCTTGCAAACCCTTTAGTGTCCGGCCAATGTTTCCCAAACTTCTCTCATGATGAGAATCACCTGGTGGAGTTGTTAAAATACGATTCCTGAATCCCAACTAAGAAGTGCTAAACTAGAATTTTTGGGAACATATAGGTAAAATTGTATACTTAACTAGAGAGTTCCCAAAAATTCTAGTTTAGCACTTCTTAGTTGGGATTCAGGAATCTGTGTTTTAACAACTCCACCAGGTGATTCTCATCATGAGAGAAGTTTGGGAAACACTGGAACAGAAGGCAGCGGGGCTCCGGGCCTGCCTCTGCATCCCGTCTCCTGTGACATCCCATGTCAGGTCGCTGCCGGGGGATGCCTGCGGGCCCTGCTGAGAGGACGAGAGTGAAAGGGGCAAATAACAGCTTAATGTTATTTTGAAAATAATTCCGACCTCAGAGCCTCCTGGGAGGGTCTTGGGCACCCCAGGAATCTCCAAACCACACTTTTGGAACTGTTATTCTGGCGAACACTGGAAACAACTAGTGTTCTAAGATTCCAGAAGCATTTTTTTTTTTTTTTTTTTTTTTTTACTTTGTATCATCTTCCTTCTTTCCTCTTTCCCGAGCCCTGGTCTGGGTCCTAGCGTTTTCATGAAGTAAAAGCCCTGCCATGTGCCAGGTACTATACTAACTGCTAGAGACAGACACAAAGAAGAAAAAGTCCACGGCCCTGATGGGGAGGAGCTGGCACCTGCAGGAAGGTGTGAGAAGCTGGGATCACCCCCCCCGCCCCAGCCCCCAGAGACCGGGCACTCGGCCTGCAAGTGAAGGAGCAGCAGGGCCCCTTCCGGGGGGGGGGGGGGGGCGCGCCCCAGCGAGGCCACGTGTTGGAGGGCCCCCAGTGTTGTCTGTGACGGCTATGTAGGCTGCAGTAACCTTCTGGAGAACTCAGGGTTAAGGGCCTGCTATGGTCTCCCCGGCAGGGCTGAGCGGTGATGAACTGGACAGATAGAGGAGACTGGCCTGCCTGAGCAGGGCAGTGGGCAAGAAAGCCCAGGAGTCAGGCAAGGGCACAAGAGGGCAGGTCCCTGCTTGGGCCTGGCCACTGTCTCCAGGGCGAGAACTCTGGGTTCTCCTAGGTCAGCAGAGCCTCCCGGAGGCCTCCCAACAGCTCCCTAAAGCCTTCCCTGCCCCTCAAATCAGTGCTCAGGACTGGGACCCCAGCCTGAGGTTGGGCCCCTCACCTCTGGGTGCAGGAAGCCACCTGCCCAGGGCGGCTTCGGGCTTTTCCACCTCTCCTCTGACCCAGCTAGCTCAGTGGGTTCTGCATCCAAGGCCAGTGTTCTTTCCACTGCACGGCTCACTTCCCTGGCTGGCTATGACCCTGGAAAAAGAAAGGAAGGGAGGAAAGAAAAGCAAAAGAAATGAAAAGACAAAGCAATGAGGCAGGTGCTCAGTGCCAGCCAGGGCCCTGGCAGGGCCCGTGGTCCTCCTGTTTTAGATGAAGTGTTCATACTGTTCCTCCTGACCTTCCTCTGCGTTTCCCACTGAAGCCTAGCGGCCCGAGCTGCCGCTGGTGGTGCAGCATCTGCCGAAGACGCAGCTGGGAGAGCCGGGGAAAGATCCCTCTAATGAAAAAGGAACCAGAAAACGAGAAGCTTCCTTGTCCTGGTGAGACTCTAACCCTCTCCTTCATTGTCATTTCTCTTTCTGCTACTTCATCCTCGGCCCCCCACCAAGAATCAGGCAGGATCCCTGGGGGGACAGAAGGACCCAATATGGGCCCATTCACATCTCCTGGACCAGGCCCAGGGGTGCCTATTGTCACCCCAGTCGTCAGTGGGACGGAAAGGAGCAGCCCACACTTTACACGTGAGAGTAATCGGATCAGGCAAATTCGGGGAGGTGGGGGATTAATGAATTAGGAGGCAAACGGGAGTGGAGGGAGAGCCTCCGAGGCTGGAATGAAGCTGATTGAAGATCCAGTCCCATAAATCACCTGCCTTTCCTGCGGAGACTCAAGTCCTTCCGGACCATAACATGCAAATTGGCGGGAAAACCGTCCTTCCTTCTCTTCGTGAGCTGGAGAGAGACACAGTGTTTTGCGGAGCTAGATAAGAAAGAGCAGCATAAAGGGAGAAACAGATCAACGGAACAGTGGGGGCCATTTGCTTGTCTCCCTCGTTCCGCCTTCTCCGGGTTCTGTGGTTTCTGATTAGCTCTGTGGCTTGCTGGGTGATTTAACAGGTTGTTTTTTTTCTCTAAACTTCCTGACAGGGGAGGCTCCAAACTTCCAATAAGCCCGCTGCAGAAAGCCAGCTGGGACCCAAAGAGGGAGCCACGAGGGTGTGTGTGAAAGCGCAGCTCTCTGGGGAAGCTGCAGAGATTCGTGCATTAGTCATTCTCTTTCCAGATGCTTCCCGCGGCAGCCCAGCTGGTTCGGACTTACCCCAGAGGGCGCCAGGATACGGGCCAGAGGAGGGAGATGGGGTGCAACCCCGGGGGGAGCCAGGAGCCGTGGCCTGTGGTCATGGCTAGGAGCTCAAACTGTTGGAGCAGGGCCAGGCCACGTCTGAGGAGGCCCCCAGGCCCAGGCCCGTGTGGCCGAAGAGCTTGGTATTGTGCCAGTCATCTGCTTTCACAAAGGAGACGGGTCAGGGAGGAGCCTTGACTTGCGAGGGGTGAGGCCCATTCCCCTATCCACACCCACCCCTCCATGAGACTCTTTAACTGCTGTTCTGTATGTATTGTATACGTGCAGATGTATGTTTGGGGCAGAGATGACACCTCACCTTGCCATGGGTCTGGGGAAATGGGCCTTCTCATCCCTGCTGTAGCAGTGTAAATTGGTAACCTTTGGAGGCAGTAATGTGGGATTATACAGTAAGGTCATAAGCAAATATATATATATATATATATATATATATATATATATATATATATATCCCCTACCTCATTTTATTTTATTTTACTAAAATAAAAGCCTAATATGCTAAGTGTCTGGTCGTCCGGTTGTCTATTCAACCAATCAAAGCATAATATGTTAATGATATGCTAAGGCCACTCAACCACTCGCTATGATGTGCACTGACCACCAGGGAGCAGATGTTCTGACTGGTAGGTTAGTTTGCTGCTGGGGTCCAGATGATTGGGACTGAGTGAGATGGGCCAGACAAGCCCTGGAGCCCTCCCATGGTCCATCCCCGCTAACCAATCTCCCACGTCTCTCCCAGGCCCTGACCATGCACTGATCATGCACCAGCAGGGTCCCTTGGCCTGTCCTGTGCCTCTTGTAATCTGGGACCCCCTCAGGAGATGTCGGAGAGCAGGTTTCAGCCGGATCCCACAGGCCAGGCTGAGAGATCCCACTGGTGCATGAATTCATGCACTAGGCCTCTAATCTATATATTATAGATAAATATTGATATAGATGATATAGATATAGATATAGATATAGATATAGATATAGATATAGATATAGATATAGATATAGATATAGATATAGATATAGATATAGATATAGATATAGATATAGATATAGATATAGATATAGATATAGATATAGATATAGATAGATATGCTTAATCCTGACAATTGCACTTCCAGAAACATGGACAGGAAGAAACCAAATCATGTTCAAAGGTGAATGTACAAGGATTTGCTCATTGCACTGCTGTTTATAACCACACCAGCAAGCACAGGAGAAATCCTGTCATCACTGACGGTTGGTTAATAGATGAGGGCACAACATGCTTTGGCCGTGCATCCATTCAAAGCCACAGCTGTAGACCCATATGTACCACCATGAACATATAGTCACAATATCTTCTTCGATTTTAAATGGCAGGTTATAAGCTGCCTTGTATAATCCGATTCATGTTTTTTGTAAATAAACATCACACATGTGCATGAAAAACAGTCTGAAAGAATAGACATCAAAATGTTAACAGTGGCTATCCAACCTGCCAGTTCGGGTGGTTTTCTTTTTTTTGCTTATTTGAATTTCCTAAATTTGATATAATGGGTCCAGGGGAGAACCAGAACTAGCTGGGGGTGAGGCCCATTCCCCTGTTCACACCCACCTCCTCCCAAATGTGTGTGACGTGTGTGACATGTGACATGTGTATACTTGTACACATTTTGTGAAGGCCAAAGTGGGGGACAGTGGGTGTGTGGCTGCAGGTGAGCCACAGATGGGTCTGCTACCAGTCAGGTGCTAGCTCGGCTTTGTCTCATTGTCCGGGGCAGCCAAGCAGGCGATGTCACTTTCCTGATCGATCCCTGGACACACAACCTCTTAGCACAGCACAGGCAGTTCGGGGAGGTCTGGTCCAGTCCTAGAAAGCCCTCAGGGTGTATTCAGGGCCTCGGGGGAAAAAGCCTACAGGGAGGGGGGCCCTGAAGTCACTTGCTCACCTCTTTCAGGGTAAGCTCTCTGGTTCACATCATGCCGCCCAGGTAACGGGTAGGGGTGTGTGTGTGAGAAAAAACTGCATAACCTAAATTTGTCTGATGTTACAGTAGAGAAATTCTGATGATGCAGACAAGCATTAAAATTTTTTTTGAATACAAGAATAAAACATTTTTATCCCTGTGTTCGTCTTTTAACTTTTTAATTCCTCCATCAAGGAGTAATGAAGACACAAGTCTCTAAGGCATCCCACCTTTTTACTTGTGATAATTCAGGTAGCATGTAGGATCCTGGTGAAGCGAATTAATAGTTACCTTCCATATATACCTTGCACATTCAGATTCTGGGCCTCCTAAGCATGTTGGAATAAATACTTCCTCCCTCTGCAGGATTCTCCTTCCCCTCTTAATTTTATTGAGATATAATTGATGTATAGCATTCTACTAGTTTTGGTTGTAGAACACAATGATTTGATATATGTATATACTGTGAAGTGATTGCCACAGTAAGCTTAGTTAACATCCACCATCTCACATAGTTACATTTTTTTTCTTGTGACAAGAACTTTTAAGATCCATGCTCCACATATATAGTGTTTGTCTTTCTCTCTCTGAGCCCCTTCGAGATTCTGATGGGTTGAGCAGCAGCTCAGGGATCAGTAGCCAATTGTAAAACCAAATAAGCTTTAAGAGTCTCTGGGAAAATACCAGATCCCCCCCCAAAGCAGGGCTCTGACCAAGCAGAGCTGGAGAACAGGGCTTAGGCTTCAGTCAACGCGGCCACTACTGTCCCTTTTCTCCAAATCTCTGCCTCTCCTCTCCCCGGAAACAAAGGAGGCAGTGCTAGGAAAGGCCCATTGGAAGCACATTTGTAGACAGAAAAAGAGCAATCTAAAAATAATAAATGTGTTAGTACCTCCAATGATCAACTAAAACGCTGACCCCCCCAGCCATGCTGATGCCAGGCAGGAGGTGGAAGAGGACATGAGTGCCCTGCTGGCGTGGAATGTCAGACTGCTGGTTCGGGATCAGGCCTAAACTGGCAGTCGGACATCCCCCAAGGGGTCCCAGATTGGAGAGGATGCAGGCTGGACTGAGGGACATCCCCTACCCCCATGCACAAATTTTGTGCACCCGGCCTCTAGTTTAATATATATTGGAGATTCCTTACCATGGAACTCAGGGCCAGCAGCATTCTAACTCTTGCCTGAACAAAGCTTAGTTTCTCCATAAGGCACATCATAGTCTCGCACATAGATTCCTTCGTCCTGGTGGTGTCATTGTTTATGCTGCTCCTCCCCAAAACAATGAAAGCTCTTTGAGGGAAGAGAGTGTTGCTACTTATTAATTTTTGTAGCCATAATGCCTGGCACAGTGCCTGGCTCCTACCAGTCACTGAATAAATATCTGATAGAAGAATCATAGAAACAGGGAAGAAGCCCAGTCCTAAGAGTCTACCCTGGGCTTACAGCAAGTGGGGACTTTCTCTGACCCTCCACAAGTTTGTCGGTTTTGATCAATATACCAGGCTGAGTGTTCAGGAGAGAGGAGTGAGCACGGGTGAGGCCTGGAAGCATTCATCATTGCAGACAGGTGAGCACAGGTAACCATTAGCTTCCAGTGGAGGAGCATGCCTGGCCACTCAGTGCAGGGCCCTAGCTCTGCTCAGCTTCGCATGCCCAGTATCCAGAACATTGCTAGGCCACAGTAGGAGCAGAATAAGTATTTGTTGAGTAAACAAATGTCGAACCATGTGAATCCCCAATTCAAGGCCCCTGATCACGTGGACGCTATGCAGGCTTCACCCTCTTCAATTCCCAAAGCCCTCCTTACCTTGTCTGGGTTACATCACATTTTCTGTTTTTATTATCTGGCCATTTATCTCCCAGAGTGAGCCACCTCCGAGGTGCTGGTCCTGGCCTTCTGCTGTGAGCTTGCTAGTTCCTTGTAAACAGCCTGTGCCCTTTGCAGCGTTCAGTGCGTGGATACTGAGCCTGTTAGCCAGTTGGTATAAACGACAGCATCGCTAATGGGAATGCTCTTCCAGGTGCTGTGGGCCTTTCTGACAAAAGGCCTGGTTCCTTCTCCTCGGAGTTTGCATAACAAAAGAGTGAGAGATTGACAGGTGCTAGACTCCCCCCTTTTTAGCCGCCCCAGGGCTCAAGAAATACTGGCGTTTGGGAGTCCAGAGAAGAACCAGCAGCAGCCAGAGGTGAAAAACCACTGCATGGTGCTTGGGAGATGGGTTCGTCCAGGCTGCCTGATACCTGACTCTAGGATGCATCACCTGGATGAATCTGCTTTTAGTGCATCACCAGCTCCACCCTCCACCTGTCCCCCACCCTCTACACATACACCAAAGTCTGTCCTCGTACGTCTGTAATATTTGGTGTGGTTACAGTAAGAGATTTTCCACCAAGGAAACATTCCCGTCCCTGCTCCATTCGGTTGGCTGTCTCTCATTCTGCTTTCTTAAAATACTAGCCTCTTACACCTGCCTGCATCCTCCTCCCTCACCTCCGAAGGAGAACCCACTGAGTCACTTGGGTACCAGCCTCTGCCAGCCCTTCGACCCCCTCCCCCTTCTCCTCCCCTGGAAGGGCACCTGCAGCTCCAGCAGAAATCTGGAAGTCAATTTATGCGGCTGGCACCAGCGTTTTAGCATATTGAGTGGTCCAAATATTTAAATATCTATGATATAGGACGCGTGGAGAACATTAAAAACCATTTTCTCCCTGCTGATTGCAGGAGAGGAAATACACACACGGTCCCTGCTCTCCCGCACAGTTTGCAAAACTGCTGGCCTAATCATATTGCCTGTGTAAAGCGCCTCTCCCGGCTCTCCTAGTCTGGCTTTAGGTTGCATTTACTGTAAACAAAGATGTATTGGTGGGGGCTGGGGGGCGGGGGGCATTAGGATTTGAGTTTATTGTTTATGTAAATCTCTCAGAATGTGACATAGCAAGATAGCTTCCTATGTCGTGTTGATCCACGTTTTAGGCCAACAGCCAAAGTATTTTATCTTTTCCTTCATTATAGTGATCTTCCAATTAGCCGTGGTCTGTAATACCCTGATTTTGGTGGCAGTGGCTTGGACAGGATTGTTTGATAGTTCTGCTCGAGAGGCAAAATAAGGGGCCTTATTATAGAAGTGCAGAGGTTGTGCAGGAGCCGAGTTCTGTTGCAAAGTTTGCCGATAAGGGGAAAACCGGCCCTTAAGCGTCCATTCTGTTCTGTATATTAACACTTCTAATCTGCGCTGCTGATAAAACTGCAAGCCATTTGCCTTTGGAGGAATTAGTTCTGCCTCACTTGTGTAACCAGGCAATGGTGATTAACCTTTAAACTGTCCAATATTCCCAGCAGCCTCCTGCTCCAGATTAGAAACTATTTAGTTATGACCAACTAAATTAACAACACTCCCTCCTCGGAAGAAGGAGGTTTGGAAGGAGGATGCATTTTAAGGTGGAATTGAGTTTTGAATTGGGGATCGATCCTCCTGAGGGGCTTATGCCCTCGCTGCTCCAGTCCAGGCGGCCGCACTGGGGCTGGAGGCTGGGCTGGAGGACGGGGAGGTGGGAGCGAGGGGAGGAGGACCCGTGGTCCCCGTTGGGCTTGCAAATCTGAGGTTTCACGGGCACAAAGAAAAGCCTGCCTTCGGTTTAGATTTCCTTCCCGGTTATCACATCGGGTTAAAAGGAGAATTTAAGCTCTTCTGCAGAGACCCAGGGCAGGCGCGCCGTGGGATGGAACAGTGGCTCCTAAATGGGAAGATGAAGGAAGACATAAAGCTGAAGGTCAGGGGAAGATGCTAACGAACTTTCATGTTCCGGACCCTGGCATCTGCCCACTGCACGGGGGTCCACCCAGTTGAACTGCGGGGCCTTCTGGCAATCCTACTTCTACCTGCTCCTATCTGCTCATTTCAAAAGTGTCATTTATCGGTCGAAGCCTACCCTCTACAGCGAGGGCCAGACAATTAAGTCATCGTGTCATGCCTCAAGTCCCCAAATTGGTGGTCCTCCCTGGATGACAAATAAAATAGGACAACAACCCTCCCCACCAAGGCCCCACCACATCCCTCCCGATCCCAGTAGCAACCTTTTTCTGTGTTACCCATTTCCCCACTCGCTGCCTCCTTAAAAAACGGCTAATCTAGATACTGCATTAGCGGGATGTCAGTCAAGCCGGAGTCCACAGCGAAGCCTTCTTCATATACCAATTTAAATCATTCATGGTCTTTTCTTTGGCATTATTCAAAAGATCATCATAATTTTCTTGTGCCCACAGCACAAAAAAATCAATTATTTCCCCACAAAGACTTGAAAGTACTTAGCGAGTGCGGCAAGAAAAGCTGAGGGTGATATCAAATTGAAATTGCACTCATTACATACAACACAATTAGTTGCCACTAGCCTGGCCGGGCTTTAATTCTGAATGGCATATCTTTATTATTACAGAAACAAGCATGCAAATGGCATTGTTCGGGATTTGCCGAAATCAATAGGATATAGTGCTGTGTGTTTGGTGGCCACTGTCACTCACGCTGCTGTGGATGCGAGATAATGTGTGTGTTTGAATTAATGGAGGGAGCAGGCAGCGTCACAAGTGACACCCAAATAAAAGAAATGGGTACATGATATTTGTAATTATTCTACTTGTGTTTTTGTTGTAAATACTTGTGCGTTTTGTTTTTTAATCAAAGGATTAATTGCATTTTAATAAGGCATTATGATTTGCAGAGCTTTAGTTAATTAAAACGTGTCCTATATAATTATGAAGTGATGCTGAGATTTTCTAAAGATCACCCATATGTTTGGAATATGTATAATTTTTCTGTTAAGCGGTTGCAATCTCTCTCCCCTCGCCCCGCCTTCCTCCTCGGTCCCCCCTCTGCCAACAGAAGATATGGATGACTTGTGTGGAATGGTGGTGAATGGGGGGTAATTCCAGGTGGATTTCTCCAAGTGGCAACGAGAACCCCATTTAGGTTGTTGCACAAATTAAGATGACTCTGAAGCAGCACTCATGATAAATGGTGGCAGAAAACTTTCTCGTTGACACTTGCTTCTCAGTTAATCCTCCTGAGGCGCCCCCCACGGAGGTTTGAGAGCTGGTGTGAGTTGTAGGATGCAAACACTGAGAATTTAGATCAGGGGTGGGGGTGCCATTGGCAGTGAGATCCCAGTTGGATCTCGGGGGCTAGGCCTCAATCCCATTGGGGCCCCGATCCTTCATGACAAAGAACATTTTGGGGGGAGGGACGAGGTATGGAGGGGATGCTGAAAATCGAGGGAGCCTGGAATTCCTGAGGGTGAGCACATTAGGAATTCACAGTGGAATCTAGCCCAGAGATGACGCATGACCGTGTTTCCTGTAGGTGTGTGTTATGTGCAGGCTGATGGATTAATTGCTAGATAGATGGAGTGGAGCGAGGGTAAAACATTATTAAAAAGTTTGAAAGACTTCATGGAACTGTTTGGAGTGAGCTTCAGGAGAATTTTTCATTTCGGCCTCCTCCTTTTCCATTCTCTCTGGGATCAGGAGTCTCGGGGGTCTGTGCCTAAGGCGGGGTCCACTTTCCAAGAGCTTCGCCTGTGTTTTGTGAAGAGCCTCACAGGTGGCCCTGGTGGCAGTGGAGGGGGAGGGGGGAGAGATATAGGAGTTGGCGGCTGGGCCGAGCACGTGGCTCTGATAGGATGGGATGAGCTGACTTCAAAAGGCTCAACTCCGGCTACCTCTTGGGACCGGTATTAGTGGGGCACCCAAAGGCTAACTTTTCTCTAAAGACTCAGACCCTGCCAGGAGGAGTGCCTCGGTTCCCCACTTCCCACAAGGCATCGGGAGGAAGGGTGGCATGAAAGGGAAGAGGATCCCGAGACACCCGCGCCCCGCACTTGGTTTTCCGGGAGACCCACACCGCGCTCTGGGGAGGGTGGCCCAACCGCTGATTTAAAATCCGAATATTATTAGGTTGGTCATGGCTTCCCATTTTAACTCTGAAAACCTTGAGCTTGAAAAGGTGGCTCATTCAAAGCTTGCTAAAATATTTGCTCAGCAGCACAATGGTGTGTGTGATGGAAAATAAACTCTTGTGGCTGGCTTCATCCTATCAGCCTCGGCCTGCAGCAGAGAGAGAATGAGGGAAGGTCAGTCAATTATGTGTGGTAATCACCGTAAGCATATTATCTGAGACACAGATGTCTTCTATGACCCCACACGACATGGCTATTAACCTCGGAGCAATGTAAAAATGGCGTGGGCTGGCGGGGAGGAGTGGCGGTAAACCAGACCGGCAGTCTAGCCTCGTCCACAGACTCAGGGGGAGGAAAAAGTTATGGACCTGAAGACTCTGTTCAGGAGCCCATCCAACTCGGATGCCTGCTCCCTGTGGCCAAATCCTCCCGCCCCTCCCTCCCGGAGACCTTTCTGTAGGCATAGCCATGTGCCCAAGTGCTGGCCTCATCTGAAAATGAAATATCTCCGACACACAATGGCCCTGGAATGCTACTTTCTGTTCACCAGAGAAATGGAGAGAGAGAAACACAATGTGTGTGTGTAAGTTCATCTCCAGGCTAAGGTGTTAGTGGGCAGGGAGGACAATGGGGTCACACAGGCAGGTCAGGGGCCAAACTAGATTACTCAGGAGGGGGGGGGGGGGGGGGAGAGGAACAGAGACTGATGGAAGTCAGGGCTGTTAGACCTAAAAGGCTTTTACCCCCCAATCCCATCCCTGATTCTGGCATCTCCCTGGAGGAGTCCGTACCAGAGCCTGGCATGGGGCTGGGCACAGGAGTCATGTGCCATGAAAGCTATTGATGGTTGCTAGCTGGTCTGGGACACAGGTTTAGGGAAGCGCCTGCCCTGTGTAACACCCTGGACCGGGGACCGAGGATTCATAAATAAATGAACTAGTTCCTGCCTTCCGGGAGTTACAGTCTGTGAGGGTGAGGATGGGGGGAACCTTGAATACAAATTAGCATTTGACTCATTTCAACAAACATACGGATGCTGGAGTAGGCCTACAAAGGGTTCTATGGCGAAATGAAGAAGGGATTTTTCTAACCCAGGGTCTTGGGAACTATTCCTAGAAGAAGGGATAATTGAGCTGGGGAAGGTTTGAGAAGGGACATATCAACGGATTATACAGACAGCTTTGTTATGAAAGCATTTACCAGGAGCGAGGCGCTGTCCTGGGCACACTCCTTGCCTGAGGTCTAATTCTCACAACCCCGTAAGCAGTGTTGGTCCCATTGAGAATTCAAGACTCAGAAGGGGAAAGCTGCTTGCTCCTGGTCTCCAGCTGGATAGTGGTAGAGCTGAGATTAGGATTCAAACCCAACTGACTCCAAACTTCACAAACAAGGAGGACTTATTTGTCTGTCAGACAAGAGAGGCAGCATTTCCCAGCTTCTCTGGTGAAGGGAGGTATGAACAAGGGCACAGGGCACACCCAGGAAGTGCAGGCACAGCTGAGGCTGGGGGCGGGTCGGAGGTGCATGGCCAGGAAGCCAGGCAGACGGAGCACTGGGCCTGGAACCCCTACCCCAGAGCTTGGCTTCATCCTGTCATCAGATGTGTTTCTGAAAGGTTCCTCTTAAAGTCACAGGGCAAATGAATGGGAGAGGCTGAAGATTAGAGACCTGAAGCCAGTTAGGGAGCTGGTACAGCAGGATCAGGGCCAGGGGGTGATGGAGAGGAAGGGATGAACTTCCCAGATGTTAAAGAGGGGCTTGGCAACTGAAGAGATGTGGTGATGAGGAAAGGGAAAGAGTCTAGAATTATCTCAGTTCCTCATAGCAACTCCTTGCATGTTTTATGGTGGGACACCGTTTTCATCCCTCTTGCAATAAACACGCTGAGGTTCGGAAAGATTTAGCTACTTGCTCAAGTCAAGCAGTTTACATTTTGTCCCAGACAGGGTCTGGACCCAGTCTCTGGCTCTGCCACCAAGACACTCACCCACTATAGTCCACTGTGTGCCCGTGCGTTTGCGTATAGCAGGGGTGAGAGTGAGGCAGCCCTTTACTCCATGGAATCTGGGTTTACCTCTTCCATGTATCTCCTCCCTTCTTTCGTTGCCCTAGAGCACATGTGTCAAACACAAGGCCCGCGGGCCAAATCCAGCCCGCCAGGCCTTGCAATGTGGCCCGCACCACGCTGTCATCACTGCACTCCGCTGTCAGTTTATGACATTGTCAGTTTATGACTGTTCAGTAAACCATTCGGCCCGCGATTTAGGCTGGATTTTAGATTTTGGCCCCTTCTCTGATTGAGTTCGACACCCCTACGCCTAGAGCAATGGTGGGCAAACTGTGGCTCGTGAGCCACGGTTTGCTGCTCTGTTGACTATTGAGTTTGCCAACCACTGTCATATACTACCCTTTACCTCTTTGCACACAATATGCCACTATTGCCTAATCCTCACAGCTCCCAACTACACGGTAACATTTATTCTAGTCCTATGTCGGCAAACTCATGAGTCTGCCGACCACTGACCTAGACTCTCGATTCCAATAATTACAGGCTGTTGTTGTTCCTTGTGATTAAGCCCCTATCCCAGTGGTCAGTAAACTCATTAGTCAACAGAGCGGCAAACCGCGACTCTCAAGCTGCATGTAGCTCGTGAGCCGCAGTTTGCTGACCACTACCCTAGAGTTTCTCCAATGAAGAAGAGGTTTAGTAGAATGTTATCAAAACTGCAGTGTGACCCCGGCTGTTTTTATGTTTTTCAGCTGTTATGAGAAGGTGAGTGAACCAAATGAGTTACAGAAGACAGTATTGCAATATTAAAAAAAAAAAAAAATTAAAACATTGTACCGAAACCAGTTTGGCTCAGTGGATAGAGTGTCGGCTTGGGGACTGAAGGGTTCCGGGTTTGATTCCGGTCAAGGGCATGTACCTTGGTTGTGGGCACATCCCCAGTAGGGGGTGTGCAGGAGGCAGCTGATCGGTGATTCTCTCTCATCGGTGTTTCTATCTCTCTCTCTCTCTCTTCCTCTCTGTATAAAATCAATAAAATATATATTTTTTAAATTAAAACAGTTTAATCTAACTAGTAGTCATGAGACATCATGGTGAGCATAACTAATAAATTATCTTAGTAAGTGTTATTTTATAAAGTCACAGCAGACGCGGTTGAGCATCTTTTCAGCATCCTCTTCCCCACCCCCTGCCACCTTCTTAGCAGAGCCAATATTCTTCAGGCTCCATCTACTCTGTGGCCTTCTGTTTCCGGGGAAGCTGGCTCTGCCCCAGCTCCAAAGGGCAAATCCAGGTTGGTCCAAGATGGTCATTATGGTCCCTTAAGGCATGGGCAGGTGATTCTGCTCTGATATTTGCCACTGAAGGCATCCCACATTATAAAGCCACCAAGCCAAGCTTGACATTTTGTCTTGCCACCACTGATTCCTTAAGTATCATGTTGAAAAGTATGGACTCAAGAACTCAGATCCCTAATTTTTAATCCTCACTCTTCCGCTTACTGGTTGTGTGACCTTAGAAAACATGTTTATCACTCTGTGCTTCAATTATCCCAGCTGTAAAATGTAGCTAATAATGTTTCCTCCTGTGTAGGGTTGTTGGAGGACTATATGCTATTATATCTGAGGCATTTAGTAATTATTATTATCCTATTAGATTGTTGTCCTATTAGAGTGATTCTTGGCTATGAGCAGACAGGGGTTTTGAGAGCCTTCCCTGAATGTCACGCATGAGTTTGTCCTTCAAGCAGCCAGCCATGAGAAGACAGATCAGGAAAGCTTCCCCTGCTCTACCTGCAATGAAGGCTCAGGTCCTCTCCAGTCCTCAGTCTCTCTTTTGCTTGGTTCCTTCTGCTCCCATCTGAGTGATGTGTCCAGCTTCCTCCTGTCCCCTGCTTGATTCTAGAAAGATCAACTCCAGGGTCCCAGAACTTAAAGATTCCAAGGCAGCTCATGCTGGGGCCGGAAGACCATGAGTGGGGAGTCAGGCAGCCCAACCACCCCTCCAAGGGCCCTTGCCTTAAGAAGGGGTGGACTATGCCCCTGGGTGGCTGGGATGAGAAAATAAAGAAAGACTGGACTCTTGATTGACTGGGAATCTGAGGAGATGAGATGTGTTGAGGATCTAGGGTTAGACTGAGGGAGGGACTGGGACAAGCAGGCACAGAAAGGTCTGAAGGATGAAGACCAGATGAACTTGTTTTGCCCTCCGCAGTTCTGGGGAAGGAGTCTAGCAACCCCTGCTCTCAACTCCTCTGCTGTCCCTATGGAGGAGCTTTAAATGTGACTAAGGAAGGATGAGAGAATAAGAAGATCACCTCAAAGAGTAGAGGGTCAGAGTCAAAGAAGTAGCTCTGGAGATAGAGATAGGGGTTGGATAGGTTGGGGGGATGGGGAGGGCGTGTGTAGACACTACGAATGTGTCTTCATATCCCCGTCTGCACAAAGCGAGTAAGAAAAATGCTTGTCCTTACTTGATGAAGATCTGGTCAAGAACAAATGAAATACATGGTTGGTAATGCTATTATATTTCAACATGATTACATTATTACTTCATTTTTAAAATATATTTTTTATTGATTTTGTACAGAGAGGAAGGAAGAGAGATAGAGAGCTAGAAACATCGTTGAGAGTCATTGATCAGCTGCCTCCTGCACACCCGCTACCAGAGATGTGCCTGCAACCAAGGTACATGCCCTTGACCGGAATTGAACTCAGGTCAAGTCCCCAAGCCGACGCTCTATCCATTGAGCCAAACCAGTTTCGGCTATTACTTCATTTTTAAAAAGAACAAATTAAATAGTGCATTAGAAAGTGCTTTGAAAAGAAGAAAACCTTCAAGGGAAATGGTTATTAGTGTGCCTTATTCAAGATGTTGTTTGGACCCGACCTCATGGTGACAGAAGGAAGTTTGCCCTTGGGGTCTGATGAAGACACCACCTTGGATGAGCCCCATTTCACTGCCAGTGGAGGGAGATCCCAAAAGGCATCTGAGGAGATCCAGTGCCAAATCCCCATCATCTCCTTTGGGAGAGAAATACTCGTGTCTGCAGGCTCAGCCCTGGGGTGTGAGGCTGGGCTCAAACCCTCGGGAAACCCCGTTGGACAGAAGGGAGAGAGACTCAGGCTTGTATTAGTGGCAGCAGAGCTTTGGGGAGGAAAGCCCCAGACGCAGGGAGGCTGCCTGATGAACTGTATGTTTGGTAGAGGGACAGGAAGGAGATAAAAGATTAAAAAATGCAATAGAAGATTTGCTTACAGTCCTCGGAATGGTAATTAAATTTATTTATAGTTATGGGGAATTTGGGGAAGGGAGGAAAAGCAATTTAAATGCAGAGTTTTCACAGGACCACCGCAAATGGCTTGCTTTAGCGGTGCCTCCGAAGGTTAACAGAGTGGCAGGGAGGTCGGACTGAAGTGCATATGATAAGTGACAAGTGTTAACATGGCAAATCGTGTATTTAAAATTACTCTGGGCTTTATCAAATGTTTCCTCTCGAAAATAAACTATCCTGGAAGCAAGGTTAACCGAGAAAAGAGTATTACTCTAATGTTTCCGTGATGACCAGGGGGGAGTGGCGGGGGAAGAGGACTCTGTAATGTAGGAGAAGTGGTGATAAATATAAATAGGTTTTTATGCCATTAACAAAACACATTCCAACCACACACTGAACTCTGAGGAAAGGCAAGTAGATGCTCCCTCTCCTCTTCATCGTCCCTGTCTCCATGAGCCAAGCAGCTTTCCAGGCCACCCCTGGAGTAGGAAGGGGACAAGGGGCAGAGGAGGTGCTAGTGACAGGGTAACAGCTAATGCCTCAGAGCTGTAACTGTTCACAGTCAGCCTTGGCCCTTAAGAGGGATGCATAGCACAGCGAAGAAAACCATCAAGAAAAGGAAAAGGCAACCTACTGAATGAGAAAATGTAATTGCAAACCTTACATCCAATAGGGATTAATATCCAAAATGTATAAAGAACTTATATAACTTAATATCAACAAAAGCAAACAGCCTGATTAAAAAATGAGCAGAGGACCTGACTTGATATTTTCTCCAAGAAAACATACAGATGGCCAACAGGCACGTGAAAAAGTGCTTAATCACACTCATGCTCAACATCTGGGAAATGCAAATCAAAACCACAGTGAGGTATCACCTCACACCTGCTAGTGGCTATTATCAAAAAAGACAAAATATAACAAGTGTTGGTGAGGATGTGGAGAGGGGGCCTGGGATAGGTGAAATAGGTGAAGGGGATTAAGAGGTGCATCCTTCCAGTTACAGGGATGTAATGTATAGCATAAGGAATATAGTCAATAATATTGTAATAAGTTTGCATGGTTACAGATGGTGACTAGACTTATTGTGGGGATCATTTCATAATCACACTGATGTGAATCTGAAATGGAATATTGTATGTCAATTATATATCAACTAGAGGCCCAGTGCATGAATTCATGCACAGGTGGGGTCCCTCGGCCTGGCTGGAAATTGAGGCGGATCAAGGCTGGCCTTGCCCAGGCCTGATCTGGGTCGATTGGGGCTGAGCTGGGGAACCCCTCCCTTTCCCCGCCCCCCTCCCGAGTGCATAAATTTTGTGCACCTGGCCTCTAGTTCTCTATATAAAATCTATTGGAGCAAATAGTCTCAAGAACAATGTCATATTTTAATATATTCAAGAATATGTTGTTTAATATAGTCAAGAAGGCCAGTTCTTTAAATTTTTTACAAATTAGTAAATATAAGGTTAGCAAATTGGACATTAGGTGGACTGACTTAAAAATTGACTTTTATAGATGCAATACTATACACTGAATGATTCCATTTGTATGGTACGTCTAGAAAAGCCCAATTTATAGACAAAGAACAGATCAGTTGTTGTCTAGAACTGGGGGTAGGTGGGTAGAAGTGGGAATTAATTCTAAAAGGGCATAAAAAACCATGTGGTGGTGAAAATGTTCTTAAACTGAATTGTGGTGACTGCACAACTCTTAGAAATTTACTAAAATCATTGAATTGTACACCTGCCACAGGCGACTTTTATAGTATGTACATTATAACTGAATGAAGCTGTTAAAAATGAAAAAAAATAGCTTTCAGTAAATTGATTGCCAGCATATTAACCTAGAGCTATTATTATAAGAATATGGTCATTAAAGCAGTGTGGCCTTGGCACAGGAGAAGATGGGAAGAACAATGGAATAAAACAGAAAGCTGAAAAACACTCAAATCGATGTAGAATCTTGATATATTGATAGCACTGAGAACTAAGGGGGAAATGAGTGGACTATTCAATAATTGGTGTTGTACTACATGCCTAACCATATTGAAATAGCTATCAAATTACATTTATTTGTAATGCACAAAATTTAATTCCAGGTTTATTAAAGAGGTTAATATTTAAAAAATTAAACTTTAGATTTCTGGTTTCTGGCCCACCATATAAGGAGTTTAGAAAGCTTCACACCATCCTAACAACAAGTACAAAGATGAGCAAACTGAAAAACCAACAACTCCGAGAGAACCAAGATGGCAGCAGAGGTACCCGCCAGTGCTCATGGCCTCTCGCAACCACACTGAAATTACAACCGAAATACAGAACAACCATCATTCAGAACCTCCTGAAATCTGGTTGGATGGAACTAGACAGGTAACACTTTAAAACCATTTAAAGAAAATATAAGAAAATATGACCACAAAATAAGGAATGATTTTCTTTTAAAACACACCCACACCCCCACACACAGAAATCATAAGAAGACTAAAACAAATGTGACACCAAAATGAAAAACTTTGTGGAACAAAAGACACCATACAAACAAAAATAATAAGCAAGCAGTAGATTGGGAGAAGCTATTTACATCATACAATACAATAGAATAAAGAACTACAAACAACCAAATAGAAAAACGCGTGATTCATATAAGAAGAAACCTGAATAGTCTAAAAAACACATTTTAAAAGGTTCAGCCTCAGTAAAATCAAGGAGTGCTAATTAAAATCACAATGAGAGATCATTTCACACACACAAGGTTAGCAGAAAATAAATTCTGACTGTTGAAAAGGATATGGAAAATAGGGAGTCTCACATGATGCTGGTGGGAATGCAATTGGCATAACTGCTCTGATGATCAACTTGTGAGGAGAGGACTTGGGAGATGCACTTTGCTATTTCACTTGCTCAGTTTCCCTCTTTTCTCT
Organism: Pipistrellus hanaki; assembly: GCF_964339955.1. NCBI lineage: Eukaryota > Metazoa > Chordata > Mammalia > Chiroptera > Vespertilionidae > Pipistrellus > Pipistrellus hanaki. Next base: position 20,715,521 of record NC_140514.1, read on the forward strand.
GCATTAAGACTGCCTTTAGCTATCTCTTTCTTAAAGGGCTTTACCAGCAAAAGAAACCACCAACACCAAAAGGCAACCGATGATTTGTAAACATCAGCTTCAATGACGGGTTAATATCCAAAATATATAAAAGACAATCATTAACTCAAAAAAAGACTTTAGCAAAACCAGTAAAAAGTACCTAACACACCAAGATTTTGATTTCCACCTCCTAATACTGCAGCCTTAATAGGCATGTGGAACAATGGAGTCATTTGTTCTGAAACAAGGATCCCCAACTCCCCAGCCTCGTCTGCCCTACTTCTTCCACTCAGCCGGCTCCCCGTTTTATTTATTTTTTCAATATATTTTTATTGATTTTAGAGAGGAAGGAAAGGGGAGGGAGAGATAAAACCACCAATGATAAGAGAGATTTATTGATCGGCTGCCTCTTGCACACCCCACACTGGAGATGAAACCCGCAACCCGGGCATGCGTGAAATCAAGCCATGACCTTCAAGTTCATAGGTCGACGCTCAACCACTGAGCCATGCTGGCCTGGTCAGTCCCCATTTTATGGTTGATACTTGCAGCACACACTTCTTGGTAAAAAATAAAGGGAAATAATGTTTGAATAGACCAACAAAAGCGTATACACTTAAAAAGTATAAAAACATTAACTGGATACAAACCAAATTCATTGTAGTGGTTGCCTGTGGAGAGGATGGAACTGGGGAGAGACATAGGAGAATATATTATCTGTGAAAGTCAACTAATTATAAAAAGATCTGAGTAGAAGTAATATAGTATTTTTCTGTTTGGAATGACATGGGCACTCATTATATTATCCTCTATGCTTTTATGGTGTTTTTTTGTTTTGTATTGTTTTGTGTGTTTTTTGTTTGTTTGTTTGTTTTACATGTTAAGATTTTTAAAAAACAGGGGGCAGAGTGTATGTCTGTGGTTGGACATTCAGCAAAGTGATCAGCCTAGCAAACCAGACAAGGACATGGTAGCTAAGCAATTCCCAAGGGGATGGCCTCTGACAGTCAGGCAAAGGCCATGCTTACGATCAGAGCACACCCGGCACATGGTCAGGTTTTGTCTCTGTCCTCTGCTCTGCCCATCTAAATCCTGGTCACCTCTCTAGGCTCTGCAGAAGTCCCACTCTTCCAGGAAGCCTTCCCTGACGACTCCAGCTCACTCATCTCTCCCTCTATGCAACTCTCAGAACACCGAAAGCCACGCCTCACGTGCATTGCTAGCTCTTTACTTTGGGAATTTTAGATCATCAACAGCAGTGAGGCCCAAAGCCTACGAGGGCCCCTAGAGAGTTTCCAGGGGCTGCATAGCAAAGGCATAGCCTTGATTAGCTGAGAACACTGAGGTTTCCGCTAAGGGTTGGGCCTGATGTTTTACACACTCCCGGTGGCTCCCCATTCCACTAGCCCACTAATGGAAGACGGCCTCAAAAGTGTCCTGGCTGACAGTGTGCAGCTGTCAGAATCGGGCCCATTTGCCACAATTCAGCAGGTGGGGCTCTCAGCTCCGATGAGCCCCTGTCCCCTCCACACGCATTTTCCTTTTGTGTGATATATGTAAAACACTCCTAATGTGAGGATCCTCAGAGAGAGCTCACACTGCCCATCTAAGTGTGTTTTTTGTTTTGTTTTTTTAAAAGACTCAAGCTCTTACCTTTTAAAATTACGCCAGGGTGGTATTGTTCAAATATGTAAGACTGACTACTCCAGAAAGCGGTGACAACAGAATACAATGCACTAATTTTACCCACTTTGACTTGGAAAATATAATCGGTACTTATAAAAATTGTAAATACTAAAGAATCGAGGGAATAGGATTATTCTGAAATAGGGCGCTAATACTTCAAGCAAAATAGCTTTTTTTGCTAGTCTTAACTGAGGACCATTATCTATCAGAGAACATATACCCCTGGCCTTGATAATGTAAAGACACGCAAATGACTAAAGAGGTTTGCCAATATTTCTGGGAGGGGGAAGAGCAGAGGGAGTCTATAAGGAGACAGAAACTTGGAAAAGCTTAGTGATTCAACAGGGCGATAAAGAGCCTCAAGCATGCTAGAGAGGGGACCAACCATGCCTCGTTCAATCACTGTAATTTCCACAGAGGCCCCGTCTGTCTCCTCCACAAATGGCTGCGGCTATCGTACAACCCAGGACTTCCTCATTTACCTCTTGGTGGTTGTGTTTAATCATTGCATGTGTCTCCCCGGGTTAATATAGCCCCCTTTGTAATCTAGATTCTCTCTGATCTCAGTTGACATCATGCCATTGCCAGCCCGTGAAACCAGTGCAGACTGGCCCATTCTGGGTTATTCCTTAACTGACATGTGTTTCTTGTCTTTTCTTCAAGGTGGCAGGTTCATAAGATAGGTTCTCTTTTATGAGTTATAGGGCTAAGAATAGAGCTGAGCATTCAACTGGAACTCAACAAATACTCATCAATCGAGTGAGTGAATTTGTGAATAAATGATAGCAATCTTGATGAGACCATTGATGAAGCCAGTGCAGCCTGGCCCTCTCAGTAGCCTGGAGCCTCGGGGCCTCGCCCATATCCTCCCTCTCTGTGTCCCTGCCTGTGCTAACTGGAAAGGACCGTGAGACACTCTGCTCTCAGCCCTGGTGTGCAATAGCCACCAGGTCTTCCTTCTGAGGTTAGGAGGCATTCATTTGGGGCATAATTCCCAGATGGAAAAGAGATATTCTAAATATAAGACATTTCTGTGGCCAAGCACTATTGAGGAGCATCTATAATACAGTGTTTAGTATGTATTAGTTCAATTTCCAGGGACCAAAACTGGCGGAGAGTTGAGGGACAAGTGTGGGGAGAGAGGTCCCAATTCCTTTGCTGGGAACGGTAGGCTGTTTGGAAGTGACACGTCTTTCTTGCTCCTTAAGGCCACCTGACCTTTCTGGTTCCCCTGTGACCACCAAGTCTATCCCCCGCTTCTAAGGATCACTACACCTCATCGGTCCAAGAACATGAGGTGAAGGGCCAATCCTGGTGGAATTCAATACCCTTCATACTTTTTGTGCTTTTTCCATTTTGTGGGATTCTCGGTGGAGGAGGAAAAAATGAATGGAGGAAGTTTCCATTTCATATCAGATATATACTTATTAGACCATTCCTCTTATTTTGATTCTCTAGCCAAAATCTGGCTCATTTTCACCCAGGGCTACTTGAATACAATCCTAGGGTCTACATGTTTTCTTTTCAACAAGCAGATATAAAACATATTTATTGGCTCTTGGCCCTAAAAACAAAATAAAACACACAGCTAAAAATAAAATTTAATATTTGCTAGATTCTGTATCTACAATATATCTTATTAATCATTTGTCATTGTCAAATTTACTACTCATGTAAATAATATATTGAAAATAATTTCTTTTGCCCCTTCTCCAAATTCCTGGGTAGGCATCATCTTGCCAGAAAACAATTGTCAATGACTCTTAGTCAGATAATTTTAAAAGAAAAAATTTAAAAGTATAAAATGTATTTTGTGAAAAATGTTTTATATGAAAAACACGCACATGTATTTAGTGTGAGTGTGAGTGCATTTTAGTATGTTAGGTATGATGTGAAGTGGGTTTCAAGTTAAGATTGCCTTTGTCCCTGATAGTTTTAGGATGACCAATGATTCTAGCTTGGTCTCTACTAAACATTTCTATCTCTGTTCCCATGAAAGACTTGTTTCCATTTATTCTGTGTGTGTGTGTGTGTGTGTGTGTGTGTGTGTGTGTGTGTATCACTTTGTCATTCCTACTCTGGGTTGTTCCTACTCTGACCTGTGTCAAGGTGGTCGGTTCTTGAGATAGTTTCTCTTTTATAAGTTACAGGGCTAAGAATAGAGCTGAGCATTTAACTGGAACTCAATAAATACTCATCAATTGAGTGAGTGAATTGTGAGTAAATGATAGATATCTTGATGAGTCCATTGATTTTAAGCTGTGCCCTGCCGTACTGGTTTTCAAACTATTTTGAATGGGAAAAACCAATGTACTTAACTAATTACAATGGAGGTGCCCTGGGAGAGCTGGGGGTAAAGGAACTGATGACCCCACCACCACCTTCAAGTTTCTGGAAGCCTCCCTAACCCACTGCGGCCTGAATAGAATCTCTCCAGAGCCAAAGGGCTCCTGGGAAACACATATGACTCTTTCTGGTTAAAGGGCACGTCTGCTTCTCTAACTTCCATCTGTGTTTCTGTAGGGTAGAGTTGACCTCAAATCATAAAAACTCACTTTCCCAGGATAAACAATATTTATCCATTGACCTTTCCCCTTGGTGCTCATCCTAAAGTCATCAATGGACATTGCACCTCTTCCATTTCTTTCCCTGGCTCTCACCATCTAAGTGCACAGAGACTGAAACCATGCCTGTGACTTGGAATCAAATGGCTTGGGTCCGAATCCTAACCTAGACCAGTTGTGCCACCTTGGCAAGTTACTGAACTCCTCTGACTCCTAGTTCATCCTTTGCAAAATGGAGTTGATAACGTATGGGTTAAACAGGATAATATACTTGAAAATAGCATACAGTAGATGTTCAATCGTGTTTGTATGTTTTAATGTAACTTAGTTATTGCTTCTGGTTCTGTTTTCCTGTTTTTCACTGTCTCTGCTGATTCCCATGGTTTTTAATGAGCACAATGCCATTTCATTAACCTTTGTATGTAATTTTGAAACATTTATTTATATATTTGATCCTATACCAGTACGTGTTACCTCCTTATAGATAGAATTTGAGATAATATTTAGATGTATGTCATTTTCCAAAAAACTTGTGACTAGCTATGAGATTGACTTGTCTGACAAGGAACATGTTGTCCTTGTCTTGTCAATCGCTCTCAACAGAGTCCCCCTTTTCCTCTTTGTGTCAGAAGTGACATAATGTCAGATATGCATGAGTTCCCTGGAGAACAATAAGGGACTTCACACAGCTCGATTTGAGTGAATACACAAGTGTTGTTGTTATAGAGTGATATTCCCGTGACACTTGCAAGTGGGAAATGAACTGGACACCAGATGCAATGAGGGAAGTTAGAGGGGAGAGAAACTTGCTTCCAAAAGAAACAATACGAAATGCCTCCAGCCAGGAAGAATTGGACAAGGGACTCTGTAGAGGGGATTGCAAGGTTAATTAACTACCCACCCCCTACGTCTGTCATCAACCCCTTGGCTACCATTGTAGGTGATGACTCTGAACTCCCCAAGACAATGTCTATTTACTGAACCATTCTTTTTCCTTCTTTTTAAAAATTTTCCTTTTGCAGGGTGGGGTAGAGAGAATGAGAGTTAATGAGTACCTCAGTCCTTGAAATCTTTAGTAGCTTTCTAGCCATCATCAATTTTTCTCTTTATTCAGCATACATGCATTGAGAGAATAATGAATGAAGGAGGCAGATGCTGGTTTACCCAAGTAGTCAACCTTGAGGGGGACAGACTGATCCCTAAAGGATCAACTGGGAGGGAAATTTCTCTTTTACTGTTGGCCTCATTCACTTTCTTCTTCAGATGCTATGGTGAATAATTCAATTCCAAATTCCAAATCAATGTAAGTCAATTCCAACTCTTGTATATGTGTATCTAGTTAGGCACAACCCAACTTAAATTCAGAACCCACGCTGCAAGAAAATTTTAAAAATGTTTCTAATCTTTACAAAAACAGCATGAATGGAAAGTTAAGTGAGCCAACCCAGAGTATATGGCACAACATTGTAACCAGATTTCATGGAGAAGATGGGCTTTGAAATAGGCCTTGAAAAATGTGTATTTGTTTTAAGAAGGAGACTTTCAGGGAAGAGAATCCCTGGCTAAAGAAGAGGGAAAGTGAGTAAGAGATAATAAGGAGAATAGCTTATCTGCACTGGACTAGGGTAGGCATGCTAAGAAGGCACTAGGTGGGTAGGAGCTTGGATAGTTGTTGAGAGAAGACTGAACTTAATCCTATATACAGGGGAGTGGGAAAGACATTGAAGGTCATTAAGCAAGGAAAGGAGTGTGAAGAAGGTAAATCAATACTGCCATTCCTATTATCATAATCAAAATATGCCTGATACAGGGTAATATCCTGCCCTTCAACTTTTCTCCAGTTCTTAAACTCTAGCAGTAGGTTACTACTCTGAAAATCACTGCTTTAATATTTTCAGAATCAGACACAATCCCAGGAAGTAGAGGAATGCATTAAAAAGCTGGAGGAAAATTATTTCTACCCTAGACTTCTATACCTAGCCAAACTATCAATCAAGCTTAAGTTCAGAATGACATTTTCACTCATATAGAATATCAGAAAAGTCACCTCCCCCTTATCTCACTTTGTTTGTTTGTTTGTTTGTTTTACCATTAAGCTTCTGTAGGAGTAAATCAAGAAAGACAAAGTTCTTGGAGGCCAAATGGGGAATCTAATACAAGAGAAAAGCTGAGGAAATAACTGAAATAATCATAAGACAGATCCCAAGACAATAACTGCACAATAGCCTAGGGGATACTCAGACCAGATTGAACTAAGAGGATAGAGAGCTATGATATGCAAGTTTCTAAGGAAAAAATAAAATTGATAAAATTCCTAATACTTTAAACATATCAAGAGAAGATTTATAACATTTAGGGATGGATCAGTGATAAATATGTAGCAAATTAATGAAGAGAGAATCATTAGCTCTACCAAATATAATAAAAGTAATAAAATAAAAGAAATATAACCATAGAATACATATGCCTCCATGGTAAATAATTATTTTCACAATTGTAAAGATATAAACACTAAACACTGATCTTATAAAAAAAAACAACAAAAAAACAAAAAAAAAACACCTAGGGGTCCAGTGCTCAAATTCGTGCACCTTGAAAGGAACTGTAGGCTTCGAGGCTGTGCTGGGTACAAGGGTGGGTCTTGGCCCATCCTCCGCACCCCATCCAGTCCCTCTGGCCACGGCCCCTGATCCCCTCTCTGCTGGCAGCCCCATTCCCACTGCTGCCGCTCCCACACACTGATGGTGCCAATGTCACTTGCACCCACTGATGGCACCAGAGCTGCCACTTGCACTTGCTGTCAGTACTCAGTGCCAGTCCCAATGGCTTGGCACCGTCAGTGGGTGTGAGCGGTAGCTGCTGCCCCGATTGCCCCTCAGGAGCAGGGGGAGAAACCCTCAGGGGTGATCAGGACCAGTGCCTGGTGCTAGCTTACGGATGCCAGTGGGGCCATTGCTGGCAGTGTATGTGAGTGGGGCCAGCACCAGCAACAGGTGGGACCGCAGCACACAGGAGCAAAGAATTTTCAGTAACCACCAGAGGCTTGCCTGATTAGAGCAACTGGCACCCTGCCTTGATCTGGCACCCCCACTCACCTGGCCCACCATCCCGCAGCATCCAATACCCGCCATGTTCCATGCACGCCACCTGGTGGTCAGTGCATGTCATAGTGACTGGTTGTTAGGTTGTTCGGTTGTTCCACCATTTGGTCTATTTGCATATTAGACTTTTATTATATAGGATTATAGCATAACTATGTTGTGAGCATGGGGGCAGAGAAAGTGTTAGGGGGGAGGAAGCAGATGTGAAATGCAGGGCAGTGGGGAGAAGAGGTATAAGACAGCCCAAACCTCATCTTCCTTAGTAGGAAGTTAGTGGACAGTGTCTACAATTGGGAAATGTAGAAATGACAGAATAACCATGTTACTTAGCAAAATGGAACTAAATAATAGAAGCTGCTAAAATATTTGTAATTGTGGCCTTTGAGGGATATGAAAAGGGGGTTGGGAGTAAGCCTTACAGAATTACATGTTTTACTTTTAAACTATGTACCTGTATAACTTTGATAAAAATAATGTTTGCTAAGGGCTTACAGTAAACGCTTAAGCTCAGTTCTCTGATCACAGTTTCCCTGTCACCAAATCCCCTCAAAGTCTCAGCCCCTTCTATCTATTAGCTACCAGCTACTTGCAGGCTGTTCATTTCAGACCACAGACTCCCACTGGCAATGGGCAGCTCAGACTTTGTCACATTCTGTGTTTGCCGCAAAATCAGAAGCTTCGGGAATGTCTTAAAATATCACTGTGACCAAGGACTTCAGCGTGTCGTGTGCAGCCAAGGGAAGGCAAACATGGCGTGGAGGATGGCCATGGCAGTAGCAGGTCTTTTAAAGAGCTGCTTTGGTCAGGGTACGCTCTAGCCACGGACAAAGCAACTCAAGAACATTGCAAATGTGGGGGGAACAAAATATAAGACCATCTAAAAGTTAGTTTTTGTCTCTGGCTTAAAATAATGTAATTTACCCCTTTGGGGCAGGAAACCAATGAACAGAACTGCTCCTGGGTGAAAAATCAGGAAACCATGGGAATATTTTCAGGCCTTCTCTTCTGGCTGTGTTCCTTGTCACCATACTTCCCTGGGGCAGCCTGGCTTTGGGAAAATGAGGACTAATCATTCTTCAGGAGGGAAGGGAAACCATTTGTTCAATATCAGAAGTTTAGAAAGTGTTTCATTTTTCTAAGCTCCCAGTTACTAATACATTAAGTTCTCTAAAAAAAAATAAAAATGCTCTTCGTCATTTTCTGTGTTTTTTTTTTTTCTTTCTAAGCAGCATAAAGCTCCTGTAGAAGGCAATGACATTTCCTCGTCTGAATTACTGCCACCATGAAATAGATTGGAAAAAAAAAAAATACATCATTTTATATCAATCAGTAGCATCCCAGTTCGCGGAGGGGTGTCTCCTAAAGCTATCAAGATAGTATCAGAGTATTAATCATTTCTGGAACAGTGAGAACCCCAACCCCAGCCAGGACCCACAAAGACTGCAACCCCAGGGCCAGCGGCAGCCGCCCACGCAGACGCCTGCTCAGGATTCCATCTCCAGCCTCTGTGACCAGGAGCACGTGCCGCTGGCTCCTGCTATTTGGCCTAAGGGCTGCTTCCAGGCACCGTGGCGGAGTGGGCCCTGACCTCCCAAAGCCAGGGAATCACAACGCCCTGGTCATGGGGTCACGAGGACCGGGGACAGCAGAATAGGGGTACATGGGGTTGCAACACATATACTCACACAGGTATGTCTGGCACTGAATCTACATAATCAAATACTCCTTGTTGTGGGTGTATTTCAGTAATGCAGGCTGGCCCCATGTGACATACCACATAGCGGTTGAGAGCACAGCTTTAGAATGAGCCTGGACTCAGTGCTGCTGTCAGCTACTTCACTTTTCTAGGCCTCTGTTTTCTCATCACTAAGATGGGGTTCGTACTAGTACCCGCCTCAGAGGGTTGTGGACAGAGCAATGAATTCTTCCTTCCCCTAGGAAGTCTTCCCAAACCTTCTCGGTATATGTAAGGTCACTGAGTGACAGGAAGGTTGAAGGTATGAGACACAGAGAGGTCCCATAAGAAATTAAACATTCATTCTAAGAAGATAATTTTTTGTTGTTGTTGTTGTTAATGCTCACTCGAGGATATTTTTTCCATTGATTTTTGGAAGGGATGAGGGCGAAGAGAGAGAGAGAAACATCAATGTGAGAGATACATCCATCACATCGATTGGTTGACTCCCACATGCCCCCCAACCAGCAATCCAGGTACATGCCCTTGACCAGTAATCAAACCAGAGACTTTGGAGGCATGGGCTTATGCCATAACTACTGAGCCACACTGGCCAGGGCAACAAAAGGTGTGATTTAATGGCAAAGTAGGCTCTACTTTATTAAAAGTCCTTTTGTGCCCAGCTCCAGGAGTGTGTCAGGGAATTCAGTGAGAGGTACCATAGGAACACAGTACATCCGATCGCCTGTGCCTTCTCTGAAGGCAACTTCCTCCTGAAAATAATGGTTTGGCAGCAAAAGGCACAGGAATGGGCCCCTTAGGTGGCTTTAATACATCTTCCCTTTACTGTGAGGTCAGTGCCCTTTCTGGGCGGAGGGGCCTGCCTCCTCCCCAAGCCCTGGATATCCAAGATCCCCTCACTGCCTGCAGGAACCAGAAGGCAGAGGGTCTGGGGACATGGGACTGTCACTCTGCAGGCCGTGAGGGGGCCTTGGAATCTCTGAGCAGGGAGTCCAAGTAACTGAGGACAGTCATGGCAGGAGCTGATGAGCCTCGGGAAAGGAGAGAGCAGGTTGGAGAGGCGAGCTTGGCCTTAGTCATGAGGAGCAGGCTCTGCGGTCAGATGGCCCCGGATGGCCCTGGGGGGCTAGTCCCGGGCAGGTTCTTGACCTCTCTGGACCTGAGTAACAGTACTGAAATGTAAAGGGAAATGCACACAGAGGTGCCCGCCTTCTGCTGGGAAGTTTACGAGGGATAAAAAGTGCCTGGGGCAGTGGCTGGAATGCAGGAGCTGTGACACGCACCGCTGCTGGCAGTATTATTATTGTTATGAGTGGAGGCAAGACAGGGAGCGTTGTTGATGTGAGACTCTGAGCTCTGAACTGGAGGCAGGAGCGGTGTGGACCAAGGTGGACAACAGCCTCCGTGGGACCCATGGGAGGAGGGGTGAGGTCAGAGGTTGCACAGGTGGGAAGCGGCTTCCGGGCTGCTGCCTCTGCAAACCCTGCCCCTACCTGCTCTCCTTCCTTCTCCTCTGTATCCCACGTCCTCCAGCTCCTAAAGTCAGATTTCATTCCCACAGGAAGGAGGAGCGGCCTCTTGGGGGCATCTAATGCCACAGGGAAAGACTGCACCCTTTCTTATTCTGCCTCCCTGCACAAGGCTGGGGGGCGGGCAGAGACAGGGGCGGTGGTGGGGGGAGAGCAGGGGGAAGGGTCCCTGGGACCTGGAAACTCAGAACCAAGGCAGCCTGGCCGCAGCGTGTGCTCAGAGGCAGCTGGAGCGCCAGGCCAAGGGCTTTCCCTGTGAGAATCAGTTTCAAATATGAGGTTGATTTTATTTTCCCCCGTTGCAATTAACTGAGAAAAAATATTTCAAAGCTGTATAATTAAAGGCCGACGTTTTATTAGGGTTTAAAACAGTCGCTATGAAATTTGCTCCTGCCACTGGTAATTACAACGTACATCTTAATATCCCCCTGCTTGCCAGGCCCGAGATAACAGCGCCACGCGGGCTGCATTTGGCTGCAGAGAAGGTAAAAAAATCCTTATCTTATCTCCATCTGCACACAACAACCAGCCTCTCTTCCAATTCAACCCTAATCTTCTTAGTAAATAATACTGATATTTTCCACCATAACAAAATGGAGCTGGTGCCAGATTCTCACTGATAACACCTCTCGTTTACACACCATTCTCTGTCACCATCAGCCCCGATTTTTCTTAATCTCTTTAACTTATCAAAAGAAAAAAAAATACTTTTTACATTCAGCCATAGTAAGTTCCTTTCTCCCAAATTATAAATAAATCCCTTTGCCTACAGCTGACTCATTGAACAGACCCTCGGCCTGCTCATTCTCTTCATGAATGGGAAATGGTTCTGCTCTTCAATTTGTCTCCGAGTTTGGGGGCCGCACCGAGGGAATTGTTCCCAGGCAGGCCCTGAGCCATCTTTATGTCTCACAGAGGGTCTGCTTAGCCTGGGAAGTGCAAGCTTGCTCTTTATTTTCATTGTCTGGGCTGTGGTGGGCTTCTCCACCCCCACCTCCATCTACCTCCAGCTCGGGCTGCTCAGAGGAAATCCTGATATGTCAGGTCCTTGCATTCTATGGTGCCCCAATCATGGGCAGCTGCCCCTTTTCTCTTGCCCTGGTTGTGAGACAATTCAGAGACTCACATTGGAAGGCGGAAGAAGGCAGTTGGGCCAGGTTTCTGCCAAGGCCTGTCCCCGTGCAGGGGGTTCCGCAGCCTGGGATGGAGAGCTCCTTCCGCAGGGAGTCAAGGTCTTTTAACCAGTAAACAGTCAATCTGCATTTTTAACCGGTACCACTTTGAAGTGCTGCTCAGAAAGTGTGTGTGCCATCGATGGAAACGTAATCTGGAGGAGCAAGGTCTGGTAAATACAGCAGGTGGGTTAATATTTCCCAGGCAAGATCTTTTAATGTGTCTATAACTGGTTTGGATGTGTCTATAACATGGTGTGTCATCATGAAGCAAAATTACTTTGCCATGTCTTCTGGCCCATTCTGGTTGTTCACGATCAGGGTGTGGTTCAAATAGATTATTTGTTGTTGGTAGCTATCAGTATGAATGGTTTCACCTGGTTTTAGAAGCTCTTAATATACCATATATTCCTGATCCCACCAAATGCAGAGCATTGTCTTCTTTCCGAAGCGATTTGGCCTTGCAGTCCATGTTGATGGTTGACCTGGATCAAGCCATGATTCTGTGAGTTTGAGATTCTCAAAATAAATCCACTTTTCATCGCCTGTCACAATTGATGCAAAAAAGACTTTCTTTCGTGCTGTTGAAGCAACATTTTACTGATGACTTTTCGGTTTTCCATTTATCTCTCGTTCAATTGATGTGGCATCTATTTTTCTTCCTTTAAAATCTTTCCCATTGCTTGTAAATGATCAGAAATTGTTTGCTGAGCAATGTTTAATCTTTCTGCAAGTTGTTTTTGAGTTTGACATGTATCTTCATCCAATAATGCTTGCGATGGTTGGTTTTCAAACTTTTTTTGGTTGACCTGGACATTCTTTGTCTTTCACATCAAAATCATTACTTTTAAAGCATTTAAACCAGCGTTCACAAGTATCTTGAGATGGTGCATGTTCACCATAAGCTTCCCAAAGTATATAACTTTCAGCAGCACTTTTCTTCAAAATAAAGTAATGAATTAAAACTTTCTGCAAATGCTCTTCTTTTGACACGAAATTCGATATTTCTAAGCGTAAAAATATCTATGATGTTAACACCTTCAGAAAATTTGACATATGAAGTTTTGAAGCTTGTCAATACATATCAAATCACATATATATCAGCATATGTGTAACTCCATCTATTGACAAAAATCCGCATTATTAACCGGTACACCTAGTAGTTGTGAATATCCTTGGCCGGGAATCTACCCAGTCATAGATCATCTGGGGCGCTGATCACAGAAGGCCAAGCAAGCTCTTTAGAGAGACCTCTTGGCATTTTAGTTTAGGGACATCTTCAAAAACTCAGTGTTTGCTGGACTCACTGACCTTTTGAGAACAGCATGAAGGGCACAGACATTTCAGTAAACAACACTATGCCCTCATGAATAATAATAAGACAAAAAATGTGTAAAATGTTAAAGTAAAATTCTTCTTGATCATGCCAAGAAGTCAATTTAATCCAAATTTTGTCTAAAAAACTCTCCAAGATCTCAGGGCTACTGTATACATGGGCCTAACAACATTTTTTGTGCGAAACAACTGAACAGAGATTGACCTGGGTGCCAGACCTGCCCCCTTCTCCAGCTTTGAGAGACGCTCATCCTCAGGGCAGCCTTTGGTTCCTCACCAGCAGTTCCTCTGAGATGCCCTTCTCCTTCTGGTTACACCAAGCGGTTTAGGCAAAGAGAATCCAGTGTGCAGTCACCCAGTATTTGTCGTCTTTGGACATCTCCTAAGTGCTTACTGTGCACTAGGCACCACGTTAGACTCTTTATATTTAATCTCCCAACAACCCCACTAGGCAGGTGCCCCTACCACCTCCTCTTTACCTTGACTCAACCCTCCACCCATCCTCTGGAGATGTTCTCCATCACTGAAGGGCCTGCTATGTCCACAGACTTCAGCAATCTCTTCCTCCCAGCCCTCTAGTCGTGGCAACATTGTTATTTCATTGGAAGGCATGGTTTGTCCTTTTTTTCCAGCAAGTTTCTTGGGGGCATAGATCACACCCACAGAATCAGAAACAGGGCTAGAAGTCACATTAGATATTATTTTAGCCACTCCTCATTTATAGATGAGGAAACGGGAGTCTGCCCAGGTGGAAATGTTTTCTGTTGTGTTCCCCATGACTTCCTGCACTGGGTGAGCACTTAGAAAATGCCCAATAAACCCCACACCCATCTGTTTGGATCCAGCATGGCTCCAGCATTTATTATAAATCTGTGGGACAAACCTTCACCTAGTGCTCATTTTAATTGACCTTGTTCACAATGTACACAACATGCAGATTTCCCATGTTAAAAAACCTAAATACCAGATTATAACTAATATGGATTATAGCCCTACAATGCAGGGCTCCTTTAAATAATTATTATATTTATGATAAGATATATATATATATATATATATATATATATATATATATATATATATATATTATAATTGGAGTTTAACCCTGAATTTAAACAAAAAAAAAATTTAACCTCATGTCAAATTGCAGAGAATAAGGCCCCCTTGTACTGCCCCTGCTGGACAAACCAATAGATCCCCAGAGGAGTTGATGATCCAACAGTTTGCCCCTGAATCTGAACCTTGGTTGGTAAGTCATCAACAAACCTAGGCTGGTTGGGTAAATGAGCAGGCAGATGTGGGTATTTGAATCCAACAGCTCTAGGGAGGTAGGAGGCAGCTGGGTCAGCATGGTGCCCACTCAGCAGGGGTGTGGTCCTGTACACAGCTGCTGGCTTTCTCTGCCAGAAGAGCAACAATTGAGGCTCTGGCCCAAAATGCTGTCTACCACTCTCCTTGTCTTGCCATCCGTCATCTCTGCCTCTCCTGCTGACATGTCCCCTCCCCTCCATTTCCTCTCTCTCCCTCCCACCCTCATCCCCACACTCTCCAATTCCCATCCCTCTTTCTGTGTGAATATGTATGGAAGAGGAGAAATAGTAACAGTATTAAAAATAGATTTTCTATTATTTGGAAGGTTCTTTCATGTTCATATGAGAAAGGCCCTGGCCCCTTTAAGAAGTCAGGAAGTATGATTCCTTTCTTATATTACAAATACTAGTACATATGTCTCCTTTTGAAGGTCAATTGGGGAGGGAGAAGGGGACATGTACTACTATTTGTAATACTTTAAACAATAAAAAAAAGGGGGGGAGAAGTCTGGGGTAACATTGAAAGTTCTTGCAAGTAAGGATAGAGTAATTCTGAAAAGAGTATTTAGAAGTAAACTGCTGACATTCAATGCCTCTGTGAATTCCCTGCCTCTCTCACTTATCCGCCTGGAAGGAAGCCTGTTCTGTTGGCCCAAGTTACGTAAACAGAACCCACTGGTGGAGCCCTCCAGGAAAGCATGAGGCCTGAGGACAAAACCTGCCTCCAGGGATTGCCCTTGCCAGGACTGCAAGTGGCCTGCCATCCTCTAAGATCTGAAACAGGGAAGTTCTTGTGTGACATGCACCTCTGCTAGGCCACCTCCAGTGCTCAGCCCCACTTGCCCTCTGCTCACCTCCGCCCTCTGTGAACCTCCCAGCACCTCAGATTTAGTCTGTACTTGAGTATTTTGCACTCACTCCCAAGTTGTCCCATGATTATTTCCTAGTAGTTCATGTGGTTATATTTTATTTACTCAACTAGATCACAGGCTCAATGATAACAACAGACATTTATTACGTGACTCTTGTGGGCCAGACATTCCGCTTACAATTTCATTTAACCCTCCAACAGCCATAAAGGTTAAGTGGTATGTTCCCATTTTACAGATGAGGAAAAGTGAGGCTTGGAGACGGTAAATACTGTCTGATTACACCTCTGCAGGAGCCAGGTGCTAGCTTTTCCCTTCCCTTCCTCCCAAAGCTCTACATATCATACTTGGCAAATGCTATTAATCAGGAGTGCCATGTCTCTCCCCCATCTGTGGGGCTCAGAGTCCAGGTTCATGGATATTGCAATGTGTCTTCTCGTGGACATGTGAGCCAGAGCCTCTGCATCCCTCTACTCCTCCAAGCATTTGCCCACTGGGAGTGCCAGGACAGTGAGGATGACAGGGCCATGAGAAGGAGGCCCAGGCAGGCCTGGAAGGCAGCATCCACTGACACCCAAGAAATACTTTCCAGATCGCGAGGCTGAAAAGTGGCTGCTGTTGTTGATGTTTCTTCAGCCCCAGCTGAGGCAGCCCCAGTCTGGGGATGCTGTTTGGGGTGCTGGAGCCGCTCTCAAAGTCAAGGGCAAAACCTCCTGAGTGCCAGCTCTTCCTGCCAACTATAGACCCGCCCTGCACGTGGCAGCCTAAATTGGGCCCTCGTTTATTATTGTAATGAGGATCCCTTTTCTAATGTGTTTTTCCTAGCCCTCATGTGGCTGAACTGTTATTTTTCTCACTTGACTTTTCTTTTTTTTTTTTGCCTATGAAATGTTTTGGATAAATATGCAGCTGGAATGGCTTGTTACTGACTGTGTACATTTTTAGTTGAATGAAAAGTAAGAAAATACAGCATTTCACATATAAAATATTCTGTTAATGTTATGTGATTTGGCTGCACAGTATCATTTTGCTTTTATGAAAGGGTTTGGTGAAACCCTCAGGAATAGCAGATGGCTAACATGCAGTAATTATCGGTTACTAAATATCGCTTATATCATACTGCTCTATTCATACAAGTAAAACCACTATATATATATGTGACAATATGTAATGTGAGTGCTTGAAACAACGGGCAGGACTTAAGTTAGATGAAGGAGCCGTCTGAGGTGTAATTGATTCCAGGGGCTCCGTCTGGGCTGCCACGGCCCCCCTCCCTGTCACACTCCGCCCTCTGCTCCGGGGAACTGTGCTTTGCTGATGAACAGCTGGTCAGGGCGGGAATACGAGGAGGGATGTTTCGTGGAGGTCAGACGCACTTGAGCAGATGTTTTGAATTCTCTACTCAGAAGCTGATGTTCAGGATCAGCCATGACTGCCGTTTCACTATAATTCCTATTTGGCTGTGAGTCAGTGAGGACTCCGAGACCCCAGGACAGAACCCAGGCCACTCCAACCGCAAAGGACTCTACAGGGTACAAATTTCACGTGATTTCTCTGCTTAGTGCAAGGTCCACAGGTGGTTTCCATCCCCCCAGCAGCTCCCCTGAGGCTCAGACCTTCCGCTTCCCCTGCCCTCCCCTGTCCCTCTGTTCCCAGGGAATGAAGACCCAGGCCAGGTAGC
The DNA here is from genome assembly GCF_964339955.1 of Pipistrellus hanaki. NCBI lineage: Eukaryota > Metazoa > Chordata > Mammalia > Chiroptera > Vespertilionidae > Pipistrellus > Pipistrellus hanaki. The sequence goes on from NC_140514.1 coordinate 20,732,485, forward strand.
TCAGGGAACTGCCATGTTGAGAAAACCAAGCTGCTGTATACAACAAGTGCCTAATCAATGGTGGCTGCCTCCCTGGCACAGAGAAGGTGCTTCAAAGCTACGTCCTGCCGGTTTAGGATTAGCAAAAGCGCGGGTGGCCAACAGATTTCACCGAATTCTAATCCATCAGGAGGGGCTTCTTGGAGCCCCAATGTGGGTATTCAGCACCTTCTTGGGGAATCTGAAGTTGAGTCCCCATCTGGGAAGAGGGGTGCAGTAATCAGTTAGTGATGTCTGTCATGAACTCGGACATAAGGAAAGAGCCATGTTTTGATGCATATTTGATCATCCAGCCTGCTCTGGATAGGATGCTTGTGTCTCTCCAAAGTTCATGTGTTGAAACCTAATTCCCAATGTGATGGTATTGGGAGGTGGGGCCTCTGGGAGGTGATTAGGTCATGAGGATGGAGCCCTCATGAGTGGGGTTAGTGCTGTTAGATTTGACTGTGGATAATCGGCACTGTGCAGATATATAGATATTAAGTGCAATATACAGATATATAGATCTCATAACCTAAAAACCCACACCTGAAATCTTTGTGGTCATGTTGACCAATGTCACCCCAATACATTTTAAAAATAAATAAAATAGGCTTCAGAGAGCTCCCTTGATCTTCCACCATGTGAGGACACAGAGAGAAAATAACTATCTAGGACAGGGGTGGGGAACCATTTTTTTTTTTTTTTGCCAAGGGCCACTTGGGTATTTATAACATCATTCATAGGTCGTACAAAATGACCAACTTAAAAACTAGCCTGGTCTGTTTGGTCAAACATTTTATTAACTCACCCCTCATGCCTTGGCAGGGCCAGACCAAGTGATTTTGCGGGCCTCATATGGCTTGTGGGCTGGATGTTCCCCACCCCTGCTCTAGAACCAAGAAGTGGGACCTCACCAGACACTGCACCTCTGGCGCCTTGGTCTTGGACTTCCTGGCCTCCAGAACCGTGAGAAGTCAATGTCTGTTGTTTTCAAGCCGCTCAGTCTATGGGATTCTGTGAAGGCAGCCCCCACAGCTCTATTCATCCGTGGATTTCACTTCATTAGAGAGGTAAAAGAAAAACCAGGGACAGAGAGGAAGGGAAGAGGAAAATAGAGGTAGACTACTTTTAAAAAATGTGGGAAGACCGAAACCGGTTTGGCTCATTGGATAGAGCGTTGGCCTGTGGACTGAAAGGTCCCGGGTTCGATTCTGGTCAAGGGCATGTATCTTGGTTGTGGGCACATCCCCAGTGGGGGTGTGCAGGAGGCAGCTGATTGATGACTCTCTCTCATCAATGTTTCTAACTCTCTATCCCTCTCTCTTCCTCTCTGTAAAAAAGCAATAAAATATATATTTTTTAAAATGTGGGAAGGAGAAAAGATGAGAAAATTAAATAAGCATGTGAGAAGGGATTGAGGGGAGAAATGGCAGGAAAGATAGCAAATGCTGAGGGCAGCGAAGCATGTGACGGGACCTGGGTGTCAGCCCAGGGAACAAGGCAGCCAGAAGCCTCAGACACTCTGAGAATCCCCTTGGCCTTGGGACAAGTTCTCTGTGGGGGGACCTCCACAAAGAACACATGGGAGGAGGCTAAGGGCATGGTTTCTGACCTTGGACTGCCTGAGTTTGAGTCCTGACTTTCCCCACACCCCCACATACTGCCTGAGCAACTGTGGGCAAGCCACTTAGTACCTGCGTCTTGGGTTCCACACCTGTAAAACTCGTAGTAGAAAACCCCCATTCCACAACATAACCCACGTAAAAAATTTTAAGTTGCTGATACATAGTAAGCTCTCAATGAATTCTAATAGCCATATTATCATTAGTAGATAAAGCCAGTAGGACTCCAGCATCTAACCCATCCTCCCTGCTCTGGGGTTTACCACTTGCTCAAGTTGAGGCGTCCTGAGCTGGCAGCAGCCGAGGCCAACTCACTGTAGCACCCTTTTACTAAGAATCACTCTGTTTCCAGCTCTGAGCTGGGCGCTGGGGATAGGGCAAAGGCCCCAGAGGCCACGTTGGGGCCTTGTTAGGGGCCCTTGTCTTAGTACAATGACCCCCAGAGAAAGTCTCCATCTCCCAAGTGGGAGATGAGGCTCAGAGGCTGAGAACTGAGTCGGACAGAGGGGAGCCAAGGAGAGGGTGGAACAGACTCAAATTTAGAAGGGCCGGATTCCGGCCCAGGCTCTACTGCTATGGGTCTTTGGGAGAATCTGGTAACTTCTCTGAGCCCTTGTTTTGCACTTTCTAAGTGTGTGTGTGTGTGTGTGTGTGTGTGTGTGTGTTGGGGGGGGGGGGGGGATAACGCCTGCTGTAACCTATTATGTAGGATCACAAGAAAGCTTTTGAAAATAGTAGGGCCCTCTCAAGGGCCCAAAGTTTGTTTGTTTATTACTTGTTCAGCTTTACGGAAGTATAATGGACAAAATTGTAAGCTAGAGTGTGCAATGGGACGATTGGATATACATATATATTGTGAAAGGACACCCCTCACTGAGTTAACTAACACATCCGTCACCTCATATATTTACCTTTTATTATTATTTTGTTTTGGGGAGAACATTTAAGTTCTACGCTCTTAGCAAGTTTCAATTATATGGTACAGTGTTATCAACGATAGCCACCAGGCTCTTAACCATAGTGATAATTATTTGTCCTAAATAAAATGATAACATTTTAAATCAGAATACAAATTCTTTCTGGGGGACTTTAAAATATATAAGTAAATAATTAAGTAAGTAAATAAATAAGGCCTTGACTAACATTAGTAAAACAATGAGAAAGAGACTCCAGCAGGTAGAGAGAGCAAACTCTCTGGGGGAGATGTGCTCAGGGCACGGGGTGGCCGGATGGCCTGCAAATGGAACCCTTGCCCCTCTCTGAACTTCCTTCTTTAGGAACTGGACAGGAAGACGAGGTCCTGAAATACCTTAAGAATCGTGTTTCTCATTCCTCTCCAGTCCAAACAAGGAAGCTGGGCAATGTGGCAAAGGCACGATTTAGTTCAAAGGTCTCAAGTCCAAAGAGCAGAGTAAGTTCAGCTGGAGTCAAGGACCTAGGCCTTGAATGCTCACATGGGCGACACTAGACCTCCGTGTCTCTCTGGCCACCTTACGAGTAGCTTCTGAGAGGCTTGGATTGAATCTTGTCCTTTGAATCTGAACCACTAATGTATAGGTGGACTCAGGGATCAATCAAATCAGAAAGTAATGGTCAGCCGACAAATGACTTATTTCAATATAAGGTCATAACTAATTGGGGGAGGGGGAACTCATTTATCTGTTTGTTCTTCAACATATCTATCTATGAATGTCACATATTAGAGATTTCTGGAGGCTAATAACTGACTGAGTGGAAATTAATACAAATATTGGATTTCTCTCAGAGTCTATACTCACTTGACCACAGTGTAATCCTTTTTGAAATGTGAACTTACAAATTTGGAGGGAATGTTTGGCTATTTTATTTTATTTTATTTTAAATGACAGAATTTTCTTTTTTTAAAAAAATATATTTTATTGATTTTTTAGAGAGAGGAAGAAGGAGGGATAGAGAGTTAGAAATATCAATGAAAGAGAATCATCGATCAGCTGCCTCTTGCACACCTCCTACTGGGGATGTGCCCGCAACCAAGGTATATGCCCTTGACCAGAATCAAACCTGGGACTTTTCAGTCAACATATGATTTGATATACATATATATTGTGAAAGGACACCCCTCACTGAGTTAACTAACACATCCATCACCTCATATATTTACCTTTTATTATTATTTTGTTTTGGGGAGAACAAATCTATCCACTGAGCCAAACCGTTTCAGCACGTTTGGCTATTTTAAATGTATTCCATTTCCAAATCACTTTTCAGAAAGGTAATATTTATACTTCAGCACCACAAAAGATTCTGCATCCCAGTCAATACTACCCCACCATCACCAAAAGGTAACCTCTATCACAAAATTATTTATTTTGTTTGTTCTTGACCTTCATATAGATGTAATCATACATATTGTTTGTATTCTTGTGTATCTGGCTTCATTCACTCAACAATATGTTGTTGGATTTATCAGCAGGTTCTTTTTCATTGCTATGTAATATTCCACTGCATGACTATGCCACAATTTATTTACCCATTCTATCATTGATAGACATCTGAGTTGTTTCATTTGGGACTATTATGAATTACTTTGCTATGCATATTCTCTTAAATAATCATTTTGGTAACATAAATACTCTTTCTTTTTTTTTCAGGCATATACTCACTTAATCTTACCACTTAAGTCTAAATGGACCTTTATGGGTAGTTGATTCAAGCAATGCCCACGTTCCTAATGAGAGCAAATATCTTTGGATTCCTCTAGTAGTGGAGCAGCCATGCCACCCAGAGTCTTTCCATATTGTCTTCTAGTCTGGTCTACATATCTGAAACCACAGCCAACTTTTCTCAGAGGTAATTGTGCCCCGCATCCACTCAGGAAAAGTGTACACTGCATCACACAGTTACATGCGGAATTCTGAGTCTGTGCTACACAAGACTCAGGGCAGTTTAAAAAATCAGAGTAAATGTTATTTTTTAGGTCAAGATTCAACCAGCCTGCTAAAACTAACTTTAGAATCTGACGGCCAGCCCTGACTGGTTTGGCTCAGTGGATAGAGCATCTGCCTGGGGATTGAAAGGTCCCAGGTTCGATCCCAGTCAAGGGCATGTACCTTGGTTGTGGGCACATCCCCAGGAGGGGGTGTGCAAAAGGCAGCTGATCGATGTTTCTCTCTCATCGATGTTTCAAACTCTCTAACCCTCTCCCTTCCTCTCTGTAAAAAATCAATAAAATTTAATTTAAGAGGGAGAGAGAGAGAGAGAGAGAGAGAGAGAGAGAGAGAGAGAGAGAGAGAGAAGGTGACAGCCAAAGTTCTGAGCAGATAAAATGGTCGAATCTGATAAAACTCTTACTAAGTTGCTACAGGTAGAGAGTGGGTAAAAGCTATGGAGACTTCCTACCTCTCTGAAGCCTTTGCTTCATTGCAGGCTCTCATTTCCATTTGCAATTTTGTCCTTATCTTTTTTTTTTTCTTTCTTTTCTTTTTTTTTAATCATTGTTGGTGGAGCTCACTGTGGCCTGTATCCTAAACAATTTTCCCATGGCTCGTGGACAGCTCAATGTGCCTATATCATCTGGTCTGTGGTACCCAGCATGAGTTGATGTGAAAAATCTTTGATTACTAATTATGAACATTCACTGTTCTCATCTCCACTTCTAGAGATATGAGGGGATTTGCACCATTACTTGAGACACAAGAAATAGCAGTAGTGGAAGCAACTATCACTTACTGAGCTCAGCACATTTCTCACCTCCATCCTACATTGTACACATATGGAAGCAAAGGCTCAGAAAAGCTAGCCAACTTGCCCATGATTGAACTGCTAGTAATTGGTGCTGCCGGGACTCAAAACCAGGAGTGCCTGGCTACAAAACCCAACCTCTCTCCTCTGCCTCATGCTCCAACCTTGCATTTGGGTCACTTCTCAGTTTGCTAAGTGCTTCTTTGTACATATATGTCAGTTTATGTTCGTTACAAGCAGAACTGCGTATCACCATTCCCTCTTACCATCACCAGACAGCTGGAAAGTGGCAGAGCCAAGATTCAAACCCAGGTTGCCTGGCACCCAGGCCCAGCTCTCTGCACCACAGCTACCTTCCAATGGACGCCTTCTCCCAAAGCCTCTAGAACAGGTCCTGCTTCAACACCTTGAACTTGATGGCAGTTCAAGTTACCTAGAAAGTGAGGTGGGAAATTGCTTTATTTGAGAGCACGGTGCTTTCAGGAAATCCAGACTCTCGGCTGTGCTGAGGGTTGGCTGGCGGTTGTCCCCACTTGGGCCAAGGAGTACAGAGTAGTAGCACAACGGACCAGGCCTGGGAGTACGTGAGGTGATCAACAGAATAAATTTCTCTTTCCTGCCCTGGCCACTTTGGCTCAGTGGATAGAGAGTCGGCCTGAGGACTGAAGGGTCCTGGGTTCAATTCCAGTCAAGGGCATGTACCCTGGTTGCAGGCACATCCCCAGTAGGGAATGTGCAGGAGGCAGCTGGTCGATGTTTCTCTCTCATAGATATTTCTAGCTCTCCCTTTCCCTTCCTCTCTATAAAAATTTAATAAAATATATTTTAAAACTAATTTTTCTTCCCCAAGAGAAACAACAACAATAACAAAAAAAAAAATGGATAAGAAAAAGCCCAGGGTACCCATCTCTCTACTAAAAAATAAAAAATAAATAAATAAAAAATTCCTCTGGCATACTGTTCTGTTTTTATCCTTTGAAAGATATTATATGTTGTTCATTGAAAGGTCCGCTCTCTTTGAAAATTACAATGTTCCGTATAAAGCAGGGCGGTGGTGTGGTTACTGATAGAGACATTATTTCTGCAGGGGAAGCAGAGGAGGGGCAAGGGGGCTGAGGTTCCTTCCCAGCCCAGCCCTCCCGCCGCGCGTCTGCTAACCGATCCACAGGATGCCTCTGCCAGGTGTCCATAGAGGAGTCAGACCAGAAGTATTGTCTGAGGGCATCACTAATAACGCAGGCAGAATGATTCAAAAAGAAATCAACGGCCCTAAAAATAGCAAAGAGACATTCCCAGAATAACGTCTTAGTGGGGAAGAGGGGGTTGAAGTATGTGTTGTATTGTAAAAAAGTCAAGTGTTTTAAAATCTATGTAGAAAGATGAGTGGTCAGCTCATAAAAGGGAGACCAAATGCCTGGTGGCATTCAGGGTGAGAGGACCTGGAAGCTCCTGGCAGGGCCTGCTGGGAGAGGACTCACTTTCCTCCTTTTAGCAGCATCTTCCTAGGATCTTGGAAGAAAAAGTGGTTGTGGGAACAGTGCCAATCCTCTAATAATAAAAAAACCACCCCAGAAACCCTGGCCGGATAGCTCAGTTGGTTAGAGTGTCGTCCCGCTATGGCAGCGGATAAGTTCTCTGTGATGGATTTCAACATAAAATCATCATAATAACAGTGCCTATCTCATAAGGTTGTTACTAAGATTGAATAAGTTATATATTCAAAGGTCTAAGAACAGTGCCTGATACATAGCAGGTATTCAATATATGTTAGCTATTATTTTTCTTATCATCCTCATCATCATTTCCTTGGCCAGATCTGTATCATGTACACATGCATGTCTTTCAAGTCAGAGACTATGAAGTTAGAGTCATCAACAAGGATTTGAGTTTTTAAGTCTTCTAGTAACAACTAACTATCACCGGCAAAGAAAACCCCAGGCGTTTGACTTCTATAATAATTCCTTAGTCTAGGAGTTTGCTGCTAAATGATGCCTGTAGGTAGCTGCTAGCTCACTGGGAACAAGGCTGGAGGGAGGAGGTAAGAGGGAGGCCCCAGGAGGTGCAGGGATCTGAGAACAGGTGAGCTTAGAGCCCTGTGGTCAAACCTGGCCCACTTTACAGCTTTGTCGAGAGTGAAGGAAGCATTCAAAGGATACATCGTGACTGACCTTGGCAGAGTTATAGGAAAGTACAATTCCAACTTTGACATTGATCCAGAAAATTATAGAAGCCCAAGGAGGCCCAAAGACAAGATTCCTTGCATCCTTATTGGCATATATCTTATTATACCAACCAAGCTGAGTTTCTTTAAAAAAAAAAAAAAAAAAAAAAAAAAAAAAAAAAAAAAAAAAAAAAAACACAAAAAACATTGATTTTTGCATCCTTCTGTCACATCACAGCAACTTAAGAAGTACTAAGCACAGACATAGTTGGTTTTCGATATTGACCTGTTGCTCAATGTCTACATTCTTCCAAATAGCAGCCAATGGCCTAGATTTCTAAGGGGTGGTGGTAGTGGCTGTACCTGGTGCATTAGAGGCCCAGACAATGGTATCAGCCAGGTTGATGCCCATCTTTATCCTTTGGGAGTAAAGAGGGAGAGATGGTTAAGACACAAAAATATGGGAGACATTGTTCCAGGTCACTTCTCACAATAATCCTCTTCGCTAGGTGTCATGCTCCCCATTTGTAGATAAGAAAACTGCAGCTCAGGAAACTAGTTATTTGACCAAAGTTTCAGTCTTGCCCCGGATGCCCGTACACACATCCACAGACTCAGTGTGTGGTTAGTTTGTAGTAGGCCTGAAAGATGAAAGCCAGCTATTGTCCCTTTAAGTGGACAGTGGGTTGCATTCCCAGTCCCATCACACCCTTTCCCCAGTGTATAGCAGACAGTTTGATTGGGTAAAATTGATTCCATCCACAGCACAAGGAATTCAGAGAACAGCAGGTTTATATCAGGCCCCCGATGACTGCTTTGAAGGTGATTCAATCAGAGAGAAACTCACAACCTCTGAGTGGTGACCTTAGGAAGCTACCCTCCTTCTTTCCTGGAGTGAACGGAGAGTACATTGTCCTCGTTATTTCTGCAGCCATCCCTGTAGTCATTAGGGAAGCCAACCTATGAACACGAAAACACCGAGAGAAGGAAAAAGCCAAGAAAAGTGCAGAGAAATAGTTGATTTCTTAATCGAACAGGTTCTTTTTTTCAGTATTTTATTGATTGATTTACTTACTTATTTTTGGTTAATCCTCATCCAAGGATATTTTTCCGTTCATATTTTGGGAGAGTGGAAGAGAGAGGAAAAGACAGAAAGGAACATCGATGTGAGAGAACCACATTGATTGGTTGCCTCCTGCATGAGCCCCAACCAAGGCCTGGACCGGAGAGAAGCCTGAAACCAAGGTACATCCTTTGACCGGAATCAAACCCAGGACCATTTGGTCCACGGGCCCATACTCTCCACTGAGCCAAACTGGCTAGGGCTACAGGGTCTTCTTTTAAAGTCAAATTGTCTCTAGGATCGAGGGCCATACCTTGAGTTCCTAATAGGCTCTATAAATAGGCTCAGGGTCTTGTCCCTGATAAATGATAAAGAGCCACTCTGCGCCCACAGCGTGGGGCATGGGAGAGGAGTTGGAGAAGGCACTTGCCAGGGGAAGAAACAACCAATGCCAACGTTATGCTTGTTGGACATTGTAACTTTTCTAATGGCCCCCCTGCTGGCGCACACCTCTTCCCGCGGGGATGGAAGAAGGCCACAGGCCTGCTGCAGGCACAGCCCTTGCAGCGGGAGGAGGGTCTGAGAGCGCGGAACTGGCACAGGAGCCAGCCTCCTTCCTTTGCCAGGAAGCTTGGCAACGTCAGTCCCCTACGAAACCCTGTGTGGTCCGGGCCCTGCCAGGGTCCCTGGAGCTAGAGTGGCAAAATGACCCATCGGGGAAAGAGACGACAGCTAGGAAGGGTTTCCGTTGTCAGCAGTGTGCTGGATGGCTTCCCCATGCGCAGACAAGGATATCAATGGGAGCAGCTTGCCCACCTCCAGCAGGCCTCACCCTGCCTGCAGCCGCACAGGAGCGGTGCTTGCTGTTGGCACCGACACACACACACAAACACACACACACACACACACACACACGCACACACACCCGTCCCCTGCCAGCGTGGCTGACAAAGAGAATGCAGAGTCAGCCAGGAGCAGCAAGCCCAGGAAGATGGCAAAGCCCAAACTTCATCCTCTGCCCCCTTCGTGCGAGTTTTCCAGAGGAGGAGCCGGGCTCTGGGAGGCCGGAGAAAGAACTCGATAGGAAGAGGTGACACCTCATCTTAAGTTCCCTCGCCGCATTTCTGAAGCTGACGGAATGTCGGCAAGCGAGGCTGATAAAGCCCGCCGTCCCCTCCAAGCGGACTAATCGGATGTGAAGTCTTGGCAAGAGATAACCAGGTTGTGGGAGAGCCAAAATGACATCACATCAATTCCATTTCAGATCCCAGGCACGGCAGCGCCTGTCGCCGCTCCAGGTGGCTGGCAGCCTCCACACACGGAGGTATTTCCAGACCAGGACGGCTGTCCCCTCCTTACCCCGTAGCTGTCACTCTGGGGGACGCTGGGGACACGTGTGTCACTGCGTGTAAAGCCACACACTTCAGGGGGCGGCCACTGGAGGTGAAGCTGGCCTTGTCCTGCCCTCCTCCCCCGCCCCGGCATCGGTGAGGCCTTGCCCTTGGCCTTGCAGACGGACGCCAGGCCACGGAGCGTGCCTCTCTGCATACAGCCCCAGAGAACTGGATGGGGCTTCCCATCGGAGCACTTGTTCATCAATAACGAATTCCAAATAACGTATTCGCTTCAGGAGTAAGGGGCTAGCCTCTAAACCCCTGGTTTGAGGAGATAATTGATTTCATGGACTCGAAAGATGGGGAAAAGGAACAACTCAGGCTGGGGTTGGAGGCGCCAGTGACCGCCGTATCGGTTTAATTACAGCTCTCTCTTTAGCTGCCATGGGTTCTTTCCTCTTGCAATTAAAATATCCAAGCACCTTGAAATGTAACCGTGATGAGTTTTCCCTGGCCTGCCCCCTGCCTTGCATTCTGGCTCAGGGCACCGCTACAAGCCCACTTCAAGCTTTTTCAATAGATGGTTAACGCGACGTGCGAGCCTCGCCTGCGTGACACAGATAACTCGCAGGGACGGCGCGCAGTAAATGAGATGCACTCGTGCCTGGATGGGGCCTGGAGATAGAAGTTCTCAGAACTTCCCATTTAATCTATAGACACGGATTTCCCTCCCGTGTGTAAGACGGCAGCATCGTAATCATATTCTGAAGAGGAGATGTTCCCACTCCAGGTACTAATAGCAACATGGACAAGGAAGCCATTAACTCACCGTACCTCTCAGCGGCGCCTGTTATATGTCAACAAGCGAACTGAGGTGATAAAACAAAAACTGTTCGTGGAAATTTAATTACTAGCCATTGAGATGTAGGCCAGGACTGGGGATTCTAGATGCATTCCTCTGGCACAGAGGCTGCTGGAAGCAACCATCCGCCCGGAAGGAACATTTTTAATAGGTGTTTTCCTTGCCTCCACGTGGTCAGAGCGCCAGAGGCCAATGGGAAACTTTTCAGATTCGGTTCTTCAGAGGACCAAAGGGTAAAGAAGCCTGAGAGAAAAAAAACAAACAAAAAACCATCCATTGCCATCCACTTGTCTGGCCAACCTCTGGGATGCTGGGGGCCTGTGAGGTCATTTTGTAAGCAATTCCTTAACGTTTCGTTATGTTACGCTCCTGGCCAATGGCCACTTCTCAAGCTGGCATGATTTCTCACTTATCATATGATATAAAACAGGGTCCTGCCCTCTGTGAAGCTGGCTAAGCTGGTTTCCCTCCTCCAGACACCCCATTGGTGCCCAAACCCAAAGAACCCCTTAACCTTACCTCCTCTGCAGTAACTTCAGGCTCCCTTTCTGCCCACACCCTCCACCTTCACTCACCCTGGTTAGGAGCCCGGGCACAGTGTCTGGCAAAAAAAAAGGTGTCCAACCAAAGGTTTGGTGTGTGATGGATTGATGGATGCCAGTGTGACTCAGATGCCAGCAGGGAGCCACCTGACTCCAAGGTCTAGGTAAGAAGGGCATCACACCACACCAATTCTACCAAGTCCCAAGCCCTCGCACACAATGGGGACGGATTCCTGGGGGGTGGGCTTTATCATCTCAAGGTCACTTCAGCCTGGGAGACTTGCCAGGACCCAGCACTATTTCAATCCTAGAGTGAAACGTGGCCATCTTCTTAATTTTCCAAAGAAAAAATTATCCATTATGAGTATTTTTGAATCGGAGGATTTTCATGAAGTTAGGGCATCGTGCGATTGTACAGTGAAGGGATCGCAGGCGCCAGCCCTCTTCCAACTTGCCTCTTCTCTTCCTTTGAGGCTTCTCCCATCAGCCCCCAAATGCCATGGCGGGAGGCTCTAGGTTCCCCTTCTCCCTTTATGCAAATGAGTGGAGCCAGCCTGGTTTGGAGTAGGAGGTAGTCGTGTGATCAGCCTTCCGATTTGTCTGGGATTGAGTGATTTCCTGGGGGGACAGGGCTTTCGGTGTCAAATCTGAGACAACCAACTGCATGGCTGGTCACCTTGGAAGGAATTGCTGTCTCAGCACAGATAGTGCAAGCTGTGGAGGAAATGATCCTTTCTCCTCCTTGTGATATTAGTGTCCTCCTCCCTAGCTCATGGGGAAGAGCCCCTTACAGAGCCTTGTCCTCAACTGTCGCTGTCCCTTAGAATCATCTGCGGAGATTTGAAACATCTCGGTGTCCAGGCCACATCTCAGAACAACTGAATGGATCTCTGGGGGTCGGACCTAGGCAGCAGTGCTTTGTAAAGTCTCTGGATGATTCCAATGTGTGGCCAAGGCTGATAACCAGTGCATACAAGAAGGGACTTCAAGGAGGTAAGATTGGGCTCCCTTTAGGCTCCTGTGTTCATTCAGCAGCCTGAACTGTCTTAGAAGCCTCAAAGGGAGTCTGTGTTTGGGTAAAGCAAGTGATGTACAAATATGTTATACTAGAGGCCCAGTGCACGACATTCCTGCACTGAGTGGGGCAGGGGGAGGGTCCCCTCAGCCTGGCCTGCACCCTTTTGCAGTCCAGGAGCCCTCAGGGGATGTCTGACTGTGAAGAGCAGGCCTAAGCCATCAGTGGGACATCCTTAGCGCTGCCGTGGAGGCAGGAGAGACTCCTGCCACCTCCTCTACATTCGCCTGCTCAAAGGCCATCAGCCCGGCTTCTGGCTGAGCGGTGCTCCCCCTGTGGGAGCACACTGACCACCAAGGGGCAGCTCCTATGTTGAACATCTGTCCCCTGATACAACAAGTTGCTAGGGGGTTTGATCTCTCATGAGGGCACATACAAGAGACAGCCAATTAGTGCCTGGCTGAGTGGGGCAAGCGGTTGATCTATCTCTCCTCTCTCTCTCTTTCTCTCTCTCTCTCTCTCTCTCTCTCTCTCTCTCTCTCTCTCTCTCTCTCTCTCTCTCTTTTCCCCTCTCCTTGCTAAAAATCAATTTAAAAAAATACTTCTTCCTCAGCCTCCTTCTTCAATCCTGAGAGACCACAAGGCATAGCACTGTTAATTAGCTCTTTATTTGCATTTGCTCTTCCCTTTCCCATTATTACGCTGCCTCTTTTTGATATTTAAGCCACTTCTTGATATTCAGGTCTCAGTTCAGAGGTCACCTGCTCAGAGACCTCTCTGTAGGCTCAGTTAACCTCCCTGGCTCCTCTTTACAGCTTCATCTACTTTATTTCTTCCTAGTACGTACTGCTACCTGAAACTATCCTGCTCATTTAGCTTTGTATTATCTTCTCCTATTAGTATGGAACCTCCATGGGAGGAGGGCACGGTTTTGTTCGCTGCTGTATCCATTATGCCTAGAACGGTGACTGGGACCTAGTTGGCAGCTCAGTGAAAATGTGTGGCACTCCTGCATGTCTGTCGCTCTCTGAGACCTTGATGACAGGAAGGCTAGCACAAAGGGAGCAGATACGTGCTCGTACAGCAAGGCTGGTCGCTGCCATGTCAGTGCCTCAGCTTTCTTGCCTGTAAAATCGGACAGCTACACCCCCGAGAGGATCTGGGAAGGGAGGTGCTGGGGACCAGATGAGAAAATGGTGGTGAAAGAGCTATGATGAGTGAAAATGGGAGTTCAGTGGGGGGGGGGGGGGGGGTGGTTTTATCTTCCGCCATCTGCTTTACTCGAATCTCTTTCCCCTCTGTGAGCAGACCTATTGATTGTAGCTTGCTGGTGGAAGCTCTCACTGTCTAATTACTGCCCAGCTCAGCCTGTCACTGTGTCCTCTGCAGTCAGCACGCCCTGACACTGACCCCTGATACCACAGCCCTTTGCAGATCAGCCCGCGCCCGGCAGAGAGCAGGCAGGTCTCCTGGCTCTGCTCTCCTGGGAGGCAGCCCAGCTGGGGAGAGGCAAGGACACGTGTGCGGCCACAGTCAGAAGGGTGGAAGGAACGTGATTCTTCCCTGGAACCCGCAGCCTGCAGCCAGGCAGAAATGTGTCCCACCATGATACACAGTTTGGAGCACTCCCAAATCCTGGCTACCAAGAGACTGTTCTCTGGAAAAAAAAAAAAAAAAAAAAAAAAAAAAAAAGCGGTGGGGGGGGGGGGGACCTGGGATATTAGTGGTGATTGGGGGCTGGTACTGTGTGGGTGCTATGAGAATAAATCATTTCTACCACTGGACAATAATAATTTTTTTTTCCCTTACACTGTAGCAAGTTTCCAGACAACCATGGTGTTTTCATTTGCTTTACTTCACTTGACCCTCACAGCACTATTGTGATTAACAATAACAATTTTATTTATTTTTATTTTTTAAATATTTTTATTGATTTTTTTTTTTTTTACAGAGAGGAAGGGAGAAGAATAGAGAGCTAGAAACATCGATGAGAGAGAAACATCAACCGGCTGCCTCCTGCACACTCCCTACCTGGGATGTGCCCCCAACCAAGGTACATGCTCTTGACCGTAATCCAATATGGGACCTTTCAGCTCTATCCACTGAGCCAAACCGGTTTTGGTGTAATAACAATTTAAATTTAAAAAAATAGATAATAGGAAATTGTGCCATTGGGTCATCAGTATCTGGCTTGTGCCATATATTGTATATATATGAATTCATCTCGAATAAAATAACTCTAAATTAGTGTGGTCAATTGGATGAACCATTCCTACTGGAGACAAGAATGTATGAGGCACAGTCCCTAAAGGGTAAGATCCTCTTTTTGAGGTAAGAGTTACACAGTAAATCTCTCCGCTCCCTCAGGAAAGCTTTTTTGTCTGGTTCTCTGTCAATAAGTGTGTAGTTTTGCTAGTGGATGGGAACCATTCTGACATGATCCGCAGTCTGGTGGCCAAAGTTGACAGGGTCTCTGTTGGTCTAACACCCATCCCCTGGGTATCTGAGTCTTGTGTCTGACACTGATCAGCTGTATGACCTTGAGACAGATTGTAGCACTTCCCTGGGACTCCCAGTCTTAGTCTGGCTGATGTTGTGACTATAACTGAGCTGGAATGTGATTTGGTGGGAGGGTGTTATAAAATACAAGAAGTTGATTGTCACCAAAGTCTTACCGCCTTTAGGTGCCTGGTAGAAAGGCCTGAATCTCTGCTGGTGTCCCGAAAACTCCTTCCTATCAGAGCTAATGGTCTAACCTAACAATCTGGGTACGGAGTGAACTTAAGAACATTAAATTATGCGTGACCTTAGATAATTCATATCTCTCTGAGTCTCTACAGCCTATGGGGGCCCCAAATCCAAATCAGAACCCTGGCTTATAGAATCATTCTGATTTTGGTATTTTAAGACACAGAAAACCCAGACCTAAATTAATAAGAGAACAACTACTGTGTACCATCACAACATACATAATTGCTAATCCTCGTGACCACTTTTAGATGCAGGATGCATTGTTTTCTTTTTCTAAAAGGCAACTAGGGACTAAGGGAAATGAAGCAACTTAACAAAAGCAATAGCTGGTGAGTTGGTGGGGCTGAGATTCAAGCTCAAGCTCTTGTGGATCAAAACCCCACATCCTGCCATTGCACCAAGTTGGCCAAAGAAAGATCATGCCCAGGGCCAGGAAAGAATGGGCTTATCTAAGGCCAAACACTAGGGTTCCCCTGGGTCCCAAGAGAAGCCCCAAGAGAAGACCTGCAATCAGGTAGAAACTGAGTCCCATGGTCCCCTTCCTTAGCCCCAGGCCTTCCAGTGCGGGGAGACAGTGCTCTTGACTAACACACATCAGGTTGCCAGCCTCACTTTGTGTTTTTACAGTCCACTAATTAGGCCATTTTAACTAATTTGTTTGCGTTTTGTATGAGCAAGTTGGGCTTTTGGATTGACTAATGTAATTGCAGCTGGTTTCTGCCAAATACAAATTACCCAGTCTAGTGTGAGTTAGAGAGAAAAGCAAATATTTAATAGACATCAATACCCTGGTAGCTTTTTAGTGGAGCCTTCCCCCCCTTATAGAAAGTTGAAATAATTTCTCGAGTATCTGAGTGAACTTTCATGTTAGGAAATGATGTTTTAATCACTTTAAAAAAAATAATGAGGTGAATGCTTTAGTAGCTCCATGGAAGTTTATCTCTCATCCATTTACCCCTAAGCTCAGGAAACATACGGGACTTTTCTGTCTCTGGGTTGGCTTTCCACAATCCCTTTCTGGTCAGGCCACTCCAGGGACCACCAACCATTGATATTACAGATTGTCACAATGAGAAGAGTCCTGAGAGACCACATAGGCCAATGATTCTCAAAGTGTGGTCCCTGGACCAGCAGTATCAGCATCTCCTGGCGCTTGTTAGAAAGACTAGTTCTCAGACCTACTGAATTAGGAATTCTAGGGTAAGACCAAGCAAACACTTTATTTCCCCCTCCCCGCCCCCCCCCCCCGCCCCCAGAGAGGGAAGGAGAGGAAGAGGGAAACAGACACATCAATGATAAGACAGAATCATCGATTGGCTGCCTCCTATATGGACCTCCCCCTTCCCCTGGGATAAAGCCTTCAGGCCTGGCCTGGGCCCCATCCAGGAATCAAACCATGACCTCTTGGTTCCTAGGTCAACGTTCAACCACTAAACCACACTGGCTAGGCAGCAAACACTTTTAACAAACCCCCAGGTGATTTGGACAAATGCTAAATGTTAAGAACCATTGACCTACCAGGGGTCCTCAAACTTTTTAAAGTGGGGGCCAGATCACGGTCCCTCAGAGAGCTGGAGGGCCGGACTATATGAACTACTAATTCCTACTGTAACACCTCGGCTGCGCTCACTGCCCAAAAAACCTGGCGGGCCGGATCAGACTCCTCTGCGGGCCGCATGTGGCCCGCTGGCCGTAGTTTGAAGACCCCTGACTGTCCTAGTCCAACCATCTCATTTTACAGATGAGGAAACTGAGGCCTGGGAAGAGGCTGTGCTGGTAGTCATAGCAGGAACTGTGTCTGCTTCACTCACTGTACTTTTTCCTAAGTGTAGCCTAGTGCTCCTGGTAAGCACACAGTGATATTTGCTGAATGGATGAATAATGGGATGAATGAGCTAGAACTAGAAACAGTCTCTTATTTCTGTTTTACTCTGCCAGTTCTTTCTCTTGCTCTGAGGAAGGATGGAGAACTAGGAAAGGACTACTTCTTGCTTTGGGAGAGGGACAACAATTAGGGCTTGAAACATTTTATCCTATGGCCTAGCCCTTCTGGAGATGATATCCCTGTTCTTACAGCCTTGCTCCCAGGACATGGGCCAATGTGGCTCACCCATCCCTAACCCAGTGGATTGACCAGACCCAAATCTCATGAGAAATTGTTTCATTGCTTTCTTAGACTCTAATATTGTCTGAGGCAGAACCTGTCTGGGTGTTTGACTCCCTGGTCAGTACCTCAGCTCAGCTAGTGAATGGAAAAAATGAAGCTGATATCTAACTCATGAAAAAGGGGGTTCTTGCTGAAACCGGTTTGGCTCAGTGGATAGAGCGAGGCCTGTGGACTGAAAGGTCCCAGGTTCGATTCCGATCAAGGGCATGTACCTGGGTTGTGGGCACGTCCCCAGTAGGGGGTGTGCAGGAGGCAGCTGATTGATGTTTCTCTTTCATCAATGTTTCTAACTCTCTATCCCTCTCTCTTCCTCTCTGTGAAAAATCAACAAAATATATTTTTTTAAAAAGAAAAAAAGAAAAGGGGGGTTCTAAAGGTAAGATGTTGGGAAGGTAGTTCCTTCAGGTTAAGTTAATGGGTCCTGTGAAGAAGAAGAAGAAGAAGAAGAAGAAGAAGAAGAAGAAGAAGAAGAAGAAGAAGAAGAAGAAGAAGAAGGAGGAGGAGGAGGAGGAGGAGGAGGAGGAGGAGGAGGAGGAGGAGGAGGAGGAGGAGAAGGAGGAGAAGGAGGAGAAGGAGGAGAAGAAGGAGAAGAAGAATAAAAGTCTTGGTCCTCAAAGCTTCTGATTGCAGGCCTGTGGGGCCCTGTTGTCTAGATCTAAATGAAGTGCCCTCCTCTCCCTTGATTCCCCAGACCTGGCCCGATGATTTTCTAGGAATAAGAAGAGGAAGAAGGAAAATAGTGCCCATGAACTTTCAAACTGACAAGCAAGGGAATGTCCCAGGGCCAGGAGTAATTGGATTCCAGATAGGGTTCCTGGGTTCTCAATCCTGTTCAATTCTTCTATGAATCTACTAAGCAACTAAAAGTATCATACCATGTGGACTCAGACAGCCAAAGAGCTTATGTTCTTCTAACTTAAAGTTCAAGTGGCTCTCATGTCATACAACTGCCCAAATCCCTTGCCTTTTTTGTCTGCGTACCTCATGGAGCCCACGTAAGGATAGCACAATCTCTTCAACTTTCATGGCATCCTTTCTACCCTGCTTTCATAGTTATTTCCTTTCTTGAGACCAATCCTCAGGATTAAACAAACAAACAAACAAACAAACCTAACAGCCCTAGCCAGTCTTGCTCAGTGGATAGAGCGTCAGCCAATGGACTGAAGGGTACTGGGTTTGATTCTGGTCAAGGGCACATGCAGTTTTAATCACCAGTAGAGGCATACAGGAGGCAGCCAATGATTCTGTCTCATCACTGATGTTTCTATCTCTCTCTCCCTCTCCCTTCCTCTCTGAAATGAATCTCAAAGGAAAGGTGGGGGAGGGTGGGTAGGTGGAAGATAATCAACCAAAGATCTTGTATGCATATATGCATAACCATGGACACAGCCAATAAGGTGCTGAAGGCCTGGGGTAGAGGGGGGCGTTGGAAGGGATGGTAATGCTTTCAACGATGAATAATTTTTAAAATTAAAAATAAATAAAAATAAAAACCTGACAAACTCACTTTCAGGTGGTAACAACTAATTAGAGTTGCCACCTCCATCCCATGGAAGATGTAAGCAAAGGATTCCATGCCCCAGTGCTAGCTATTAGTTCCTAATTTGTTGTAGATTATCTAACTCCCAACCATGTCTTTGAAGAATAGGTTCCCAGCCACATGTGGGATCTGTTCTCTTTGGGTCGCCACATAGACTCTCCTTCCATATTCAGCACATGAAGTCCAGACCCACCCTTGGACATTCTGATTAACACTGTGATTGATTCCTATGGATCCATACTTTTATGATACTCCCTAAGCTTCCTGGTGAAGGACTTGAAGAGGTTCCTAGTTATCCCTGTAGACAGATTTTAACCTCAGGTGTTCTTGAGTTTAAGAATTCTATTGTAAATTTTATTAGCAAATAATTATTGTGTACCTACTAGGAGCAAGGCAATGGCCTAGATGCTAAAGAAATAGCAGTGAAAAGGACAGATGAGGTCCCTGCTTCTATGTGCTTGCATAAAGTTAACAAACAAAAGAAAATGATTATTTCTGAAGATGAGATCTGCCATGAAGACAATACAACAGGAGCCAGGTGAGATGGGTTACTCGGGGAAAGACTCTCTGAGAAGGTGCCATTTGAACAATTCAACAGGAAGGTGCCAATGATGCAAATGTAAGGAAGAGCACCCCAGGCAGAGGGAAGAGCCTGTGCAATGGTTTGTCATACTCAAGACCGGAAAGAAGCCCAGTGTGGCTGGCATGTGCAGGTCCTGAGAAGAGCACTCTTAGTGGAGGGATGGGACAGGAGATAGACTGAACAACAGCATCCTTCGCTCTTTGGGAGTGTTTTATGTGAAAGAGAAGCAGGTAAATGGGGCAGTAACTAGAGAGGGTCACCAAATCCAAGGGGGGTATCGTGAGGGTGATAATTTGGTTCATTTGATTTCACTAAAGCAAGTTGGATGTTGATGGGAATGATCAGTTCAAGCTCCTGTGTTGTGTGAGTGTCTCCCCACCCCCTCCATCAGATCCTACCACCCTATGTGGAAGGGTCGGACAATCAACAAAAACCTTCATCGTGTTTCTGTTCTATAATAGACTCCTCACTGCAGAGAGGGCTGTGAAATGCCTTCTTTGGGCATCTGCTCGCCTCCTGGCCTTTGCTTGTGCTTTTCTCTTCAGTAGATGGATGGATGGAGAGGTCCTGGACACAGAGTACTGACCTCAGCCTGAGCAAAGGAGATACCAGTGGAGGCAGCAAACCTAGCTCCATGGGTAGGAGACATGGTTTCGCCACTCAGAGGATATACCCAGCCAAAGGGACTTCAGTGGAGCTCTTCCTAACCTATGCTCTGAAGTCGTTAAATAAAAGGAAAACTATCTAAAATTTATGAGAATTTCTAAAAAAGCAATCTTGTATTGATTATTACATGCACACTGTAATTATAGGTTAAACTGAAGGCTGTCTTATTTGTCAAGTGAGAATGCTGAATGCCAGGCATCCGTATAGTTTATTGAGTTGTGAAAGGTGCCCCCTGATCACCACTCCCTATCCTTCCAGAGCTCACCTCCCACATAAACACACAGTCACACACATGTACACATGCACAACATACACAAACACACTGTACCTTATCCCAGGGTACTCAGATGTCGGAGGTTCAATTACCAACATAGGTGTTATTGCAATCATCAGATGAGAGACAATGGACTCTTTACTGATGCTAGAAGGAACTACTCAAGCAAAAACTCAGACACAGACAACAGCATGGTGATTACCAGAGGAAAAGGGGTGAACTAGAAGAGGGTATAGGGAGAATACATGGTGATGAGAGGAGGCTTTTGGGGTGGGAGCTTCTATGTGGATAAAGATCAGTCATTGTTAGAGGGATCCCCAAAGGGTAGGAGCTGAAAGGGACAGTTACTCAACCCAAGAGACAGAAGAACAAGCCTAAGGGAGAAAAAAAAAAAAAAAAAAAAAAAAAAAAGCTTAGGGAAAACAAAACAAAATAAAACAAAACAAAACAGGGGCTCCAGGAAGTGGGTGAGTGGGGTTTACACACCCCAAAGAGTCTAAAAGCAATTGTCAAAATTAGAGCCTGGGTGGGGCTTAAGAGGCCAGGAGTAAAACAACTCAATCTTCAGCATCTGGCCAGAGATGAACTTGGCGGTCACACTTTTGGGAAGTACCAGTTCTTTTCCTTAGCTTCAGGTTATCCCCTTCCCCAGTCTCTTCGACCTTCAAACATTGATTGTAAAAATCAATGTAAATTGATGATGGTGCTTTTTTTGGAACACATCTCAGACGCATGCAAATCAGCAAATTCTCTTCCCGCCCCATCTCCCCCCAACAATAGTGGGCAGGGCCGATTTCCCCATTGAGCACACTCCAGGGAATAGAGACCATTTGAAAAGGAAGAACCAGAGTGAGCAAGCTGTGCTCAGAGGGGAGTGATAGCAGGCAGCATCCCTGATGCTCACTGTCACTGTCATGGTGGTGGCGGGCACACTGACAGGAGGAACACCCAGACCTTTAGGTGTTGAGGTGAAACTCAGCCATCTGGGGGGACGGCCATGCACTCTGAAAAGGGATGGCTAGGGAAACAGGAGAGAAGACTGTTCTAGCCAGATACAAAAGCCTCGAAGCTACCCCCATTCAGACAACATTTAGGGGCCAGGATTTACAGCTCAGAATCAGTTTTGGGGTTATTTTGTTTGTTTGTTTGTTTGTTTGTTTGGGGGGTGGAGGATCCCAGTGATCTTGAATCTTTTTTTTTTAATATAATTTATTGATTTTTTTTTTTTTTTACAGAGAGGAAGGGAGAGGGATAGAGAGTTAGAAACACTGATGAGAGAGAAACATCGATTAGCTGCCTCTTGCACACCCCCTACCAGGGATGTGCCTGCAACCAAGGTACATGCCCTTGACCAGAATCGAACCCAGAACTCTTCAGTCCACAGGCCGACGCTCTATCCACTGAGTCAAACCGGTTTCGGCAGTAATCTTGAATCTTGAGGAGAAGAGTAAAACTATTTCGGATAAGGCTGAGTTTACAAGTAGATTACAAACCTGCATGGGAGGATGGTGGGAGCTGTGGCCCAGTTAATTAGAGTAACACATTTCTCATACCAGGCATATTCTCTGAGTAGGAAAGGAAGTAGCAAAACCAGAATGAGAATAATAATAATAATAATAATAATAGTAATAATAATAAAAAGAATTAGCTGATATCAGATGTTTTCTCTTTGGTTTCTGCTTGCCAGGTCTGACTAGTATAGCTTATAATTAGTCTCTGCTTGCAGATGTGTGGTTCCAAAGAATGGTGGATTAAGAAGAAACTCTAGAGTTTCTCAGTGCCTGACAAGTTGTAACGTGAAGAGCTACACTTAGTCCATTAAAGATTTTTCACAGTGACATTTGAGAAATATGCCACCTTGCCATTTATCATTTTCAGGGCACGGGTGTCAGAAAGGAGGTTGCTATGAAGAACAAAACAAAATGGATTGCATGGGTAGAGGTGAGCTGGCGAATACTGATAAATGTTCTTCCCTGAATGTCAGCAAATGTCACTTGAGAAGCCATTTGCAGCTACCAGAACAGCCTCCCCAACCCAACAAAGAGTAGCAAAAACAGGCAAAATGAACCGGGCGTCTCGCTTCTGCATGAATAAGCAATCAGCCCTCTCAGAAGTTACACCAGAAAGTTGTTAAACTTGATAGAAGGAGCTCTTCTACCCATACTGACGGTTACTGCGGAATGCTACAAAGGGCTGGAGACCATCTAAGGACGTCTGTCAGTCTGTCTGCTGTGGTTTGAAGGACTTAACAACCCCTTCAGTCCCAGGTGGGTGCCTTCCTTGAGTGTGTGTGCCTGCAGACATTTGCATCTCCAAGGCATGCTCTGTGGCTCCTTCTGCCCCCTACTCCTGCTGCTTTCGCTGTACTGCAGACCTCTTCCAGCTCCTGCTCTGGCCTCCTTCGCAGTGTGATTCAGGAGTTGCTGAAGATATGGCTGGTGTACAGGACTCCAGAATGCAGCCCTCGCCTGCCACATCAGGAGGACACCCAGGCCCGGCCCATGGCACAGTGGTTGAGTGGTGACCTATGAACCACGAGGTCACGGTTCCATTCCCGGTCGCGGCACATGCCCAGGTTGCAGGCTCAATCCCCAATAAAGAGCATGCAGGAGGCAGCCAATCAATGATTCTCTCTCATCATTGATATTTCTATCTCTCTATCCTCCTCTCTTCTTCTCTGAAATCAATAACAATTTTTTTTTTAAAAAAAAGAGAGAAGACCACTATCGCATCCTGGAGCCACGATTTCAATCTCTCATTCAAGAAAAGGCTTTTCCATGTGTCCTCTGGTTAATCAGAAATGTTAAGTAATAGACTCAGCTTCTGTTTTATTCTTAGTGACCAACTCAGGACTCTACCTATGTGTGATTTAAGTTTTCTGGAAGCTAAGGCCGAGTTTTCTTCAGAATCCAGCCTGGGTCGGGCTGGTCCTCTCTTCTTCCCTGGCGTGGTGAGTCTCCGAACTTTGCTGCACAGAAACAAATGGGAGAGACTATCATATTCACAAAAAAGCTCTCCCAGGAAATGCGAGACTCATTAAAATAAAATTCTAGCCCCTCTTCATTTCCTAATCTCTTGGGGCTCCTCCTCCTGGACACATACACACAAGGTCACCCAATACTTTTTTCCTCTTGTACATCAAGGGACTTTCAGAGTAGCCTGAATTGGTCTGGCCTTGTAAGTACACCTCGCACACAAGCACGCAGACCACACCAGTTGAGGTCAGTTCAGCTTTCATAGAGAGATGCTGCGGTATCAGGCTCCCAGATGAGAAGCCTGAATTATGAAACATTCATCCCAGACTCCGTCCCTGAATGTGCTAATGGACAGACTTCCTTCTTCACACTATTCCGCCATATGTTTAGCCTGCCTGTGGTGGAACTGAGCACATTGTACAACCAGGAAAAGATGGGCTCTTGGGAAAGCCAGCTTCCCTCAGATGAACTCGGAGTGATGGTCCAGGGAGGGGGGATGGCAGGAGAGAGGGGGTGGGTGGAAGGCTGGCTCCTCTTCAGCCACACTCATTGCAGAATCCTTCAGAATCCTTGGTGTTTCCTCCTTTTGAATTGGGCGCTTCCTGTGGAAGGGGGTCTCGGGAACTCAAAAGGCATCTGTTTATTATTGAAATTGAATTGCCCTCAACTTGTTGACTTTCATGCTTAGTTTAGAAAGAAACAGTGGCTTGTTTAAAAAAAAAGGAAAAATGAAGCAGATGAAAGCCAGATTTCTGGTGGAGATGAGGGCCAAGTGGAGAACCTGGAGCAGGGGTGGGTGGAGATGGGAGGTGTCCTGCTTGGGGCATAATCCAGGCTGGCACTGCTCTCCTCAGCTAAGGCATTTTCTGAAGAGCACATCTCTGCTGGATCCTAATGTGGATCCCATGAGCCAGCCCCAAAGGCCTATGAAAGCATAAAAACGCATTTCAAAGAAAAGACATATTGGTGTAGATTTCCCATTTTGCCAATATTATTTATTTTGTTGGTGGTTGTAACTTTAAAAATTGTGTCTTAAAGCTCAAACTAATAAGCATCTGTTTCCAGAGGATTAAAAAAAAAAAAAAAAGCTGTTCATAATTGATTCATATCACCTGAATCCTATAATGCTGGAGACCAGAGCTATGTAAAATCTCACCTTCCTACTGTTTTGTCTTTAAAGAACAAAAACAAAAATCTCTTCCCATAGACAAGGGTAGTCAGTATTTCTCTGCCTCTCAGATGAGAAAGAGTGAAGCTGGGTTGGGTGAGCCACTTTCTCCATCCACTAATTAGTACACCACCAGGTTTCCTTGTTTCTAATTCAGAGGCCTTTTTCAGTGGGCTCTGCTCTGTATATAAAAGCCTACCAAGCCCCCTTTCTCCATTTTGCATTCCAGCATGCTTCAAACAAAACATTAAAATGGTACCATAGAGGAAGGTTTGTTAAAAATACAAAACTGCATAGAATTGCAGTAATCCCCCATCCTTGCAAAAATGTAAACAGGACATCAATACAGGGAACATTTGCCCACAGAGGAGTCCCCTCTGAGTAAGACCGTTACTCATTTCCTGGTGCCAACGCATCATTTTGCAGCCCTAGACATCATCAGTAACCTCAAAATGAGCTCTCTCGGCCTGAATGAGGGCAAGATACACCACCAAAGAAGGAGAAAAACAAGAGGGCTTTAGGTTAACATAGCAGGCAGGCCATCCTAAGGAGAGATGTTTGGAGGGATTTATTATTAGGCTTCTAAATAATTTCATTCATTCATTTAAGTAAGCACTGTCAAATGCCTGCTTTACGTCAGACCTGCCACCATACCTTAAATAGATGCCAATTTTGTTTATATTTCCTTCTCCTCACCATCTTGAATCAAACTCATCCTTCAAGGTTCAGTTCAAACCCCACCTCTTCCAGTAAGCCTTCCGAGATTTCTCCCATGTTTTCCTTCCCTGCGCTCCCAGCCAGGACATCCAGAGAATAGCATTGTTCTGTGCCTCCCCCACCTGTGTATGTCCTTCACCTCAACAAGTATCAGCTTACTTAGAAAAGGGTTTTCATCTTATCTTTGCATCACCAAGATGGTCTTCTCTAATACACTCTGAAATTGCATTGAAGGCAACTGAAACAGGGTTCCTCCACTCGCGTTGAGATTTAAAGCAGCGTGGTTTAAAGATATGGGGAACAGCCTTGTCCTCCTTGGCTGTTGGTAGTACTCAGCATTCAATGAAGAGGAAAGCCGCCGATGAGGGAGAGGCAAGTGGGTGGCCTATGGAGGTAATATGGGCACTCTCCGCAGTGGAGGGAAAATCAGGCCAGTTAATTTGGGGTGAATTATAGGAGCGGAGTTATAAAAAAAAATTGTATAGATTTGGCCTTTATTGGCAAGTGTCACCTTTTAAAAAATACAAATACACACACACACACACACACACACACACACACACTTAGGTTTTAAAGCAATTTCTCCTACCCCTGTATCAAATACGCTTTAGAAACGTGGGGACTGACACCTCGTCCAGATAGAATAGTGCCAGCATTGAGGCACCCGAGTTTCTTTCATAATACACTGACTTTTGTGGTTTGCCTGAAGGACAAGTTTGCAGGGTAGGGATCATTGCACTTCCCTCCTTTAGCTCTACCCCAGGATCCCTAGCCCCCACCACCAACAGGACGCAGCGACTTTTATTATTGAAAACTAACATGTCAAGTAGGGTTTGCAAAATCTGTTCATAACTTTGGACAGAGATTTTCTTTTTAAAATCAGGAATGCCCTCCTTCCTTCTAATACCTGTTGTTTTCCTCTGGGCCTTTCAAAGATGCACCTTTCTTGGAAAATTTCAATCTTTTTAATGCAAAAACTCCCCCCAAGGAGGCAAAATGTGTCCTGTCCCAGTTGAGCGCCAGGCCCAAAAAACCTGTTCTTGAGTTGCTTCGTAAATGCGCTGAGGGGTTAACAAGTTCGTGTAACTATTTTTTTTTTCCTGTTGGACACTTTAAAAAAAAAAACTCTCACCGACCATAATTCAAAATAACCCTGCCTTATCATTCCAAATGTTTCACTTCAGGGTCTGAAATATTTACTTGTTTCCCTACTGAATTAGGGGGAAAAAATCACCCTTGATTATAAGAAGAAGAAAAAATAGTTAAAAAGTTTATTCCCTGTCAAATAGGCATTCAGGGGAAAAAAATGTGTTTATATATTCATTTACTTCTGGTATGACAGCAGAATTGCCGATTTTGCTCAAAGGAAAATGATTTTTTAAATGACACAAATCTATATGTGTGTGCATGTTTCTAGAATTAATAACCTTATGTTTACTGTGGTGGTGGGTTTTCCTAGTACCATGTCTAGGAAGCATTTAAGGAAATTTTAATATCCAAACAAAAGCTATCCACTCCCTCCCCCAGAGGGAAAACAATACACCATTTGCATATGCATATGACACAAATTAAAGACAAAGGGCCCCTCACACACTTCTGTTACTGTGCAATGCTCAGCCTGCCCAAGAGCCCCAGCCCTGCACATTTCCCCCCCAAATGAATAGCATTATGTTCGATAACTAGAAATCGTGGTTCTGGGACCTCTGGCCCATTTCCGCTATAGACTCCTGTTCTCCCAACCAGAAATGTCCTCCAGTTTCCCCAAAGAACCTTTCAGGCAGCAAGAATGTATAGTTCCAAGGGAAAAAAATATGTACATACTTTGCCCTTTTTATTTTAATGGGCAAACATTGTAATGCTAGCTAAATAGAAATTCTTGTCTGTTAATAGGTTTCTTTAGTTTGTGATAAATAAGAATGCTAATGACTAAAATTTGGTATTTGGTATGCATTAGCTTTTGTAAGCTTTTCTTTACAATCCTCATTGACATGCAATATGGCAAGCTTCCTTTGAAACATATTTATAAAATAACTACAGTGTAATTAAACCAACAAAGCCATCTTTTAAGTAAGCTTAATAGTTCAGGGTTGTTGTGTTTTTTTTCCACCTCGGTAAAAAAATTTATTTTAAAAGGAAAACTAGTTGTGCCTCCATCCCCCTGTCTATTTTATTCTGTGTACGTAATATTTCCTTTGCATCTACAATCTATAAATCTAATTCTTTTTGACAACTATGATTATTCATAAAGTGCTCACGACAGATGCTTCATAGCGGCTTCAACAAGAATAATGTATTTTTTGTTGTTATTCATAGAAATTGTAACATATCTTGACAGATACAATATAGAAGTTGTGCTTTTCCTTGCTTGTTAACATTGCTGTGCCGAATACACGAGGAGCAGACCCACAGGCGTGGCAGGTAGTAATCAGAGTGGATGGTGTTTTATACAATGCAACTAAAAATATTGTAACGCTATCAAAGCAACAGATAAATAAAAGCAATCATGCTTAATGTTGCTTTCGGTGTTCGCACCGTCTTCGTGGTGGTGGCTAACAGTGGCGGGTTTAAGAGCGGAGGAAGCTCGGGGCGCGGAGTTTGCGGTCCCCAGACGGCTCTGCCTCCGGGCCACCGCCGCAGGGTCCAGCCGGCCGTCTTCCGCCGTTCGCTCTCCGCCGCCTGCGAGTCCTGGGGCGCGGGGTCCGGCTGGATGCTAATTCGCAGCAGCTCAAGTTCACCAAGCGTTCCTGAGTTTTGCAAACGATTCCTCTCTCTCTCGCTCCGTGCTTTGCGGTTTAAGACCACGCGAGTTTCCCAAAGGAAAAACCCAAAGGACAGCGGGATCGGGACCGGAGCGGGGACGGGAGCGGACCGGCTGCTCCTCCGCCCGCGCCTCGCTCCCTCGGACGCGGCCACTCGGTCCTCTCCGCCCGGAACCGCCAGGCTCCCCGCCCGGAGAACAAACACAGTTGACATCGCGGTTACAATCTTTATTTAAAACTGTTTCCAAGGTTACAAATTACCGCGCCTCGCGAGCAACAGGTTCCTCCGGAGCGGTATCATTACAGATTAACTGTCCCGTGTAGGATTAGAATACGAGCAGCAGGGATTAGGTAAAAGGGGGGACGCCGGAGGAGGGACGCCCGCCCGATGGCACCTCGACTGAGAGGCGGCCGGTGGGACCGGAGCCCTCGGTGTCCGGCGCCGGCCCGGGGCGGTCAGGGCGGCAGCGCCCGCGGGGTCTAAGCCGCCGAAGCTGCGGGGCGAGGCTTCCTGGCCGCCCCGAACCAGGGACAGGCCGGTGGGGCCCGCGGGGCGCGGGGAAGAGGGGCCGTGGGCCGCACAGGCGGAGGCCACAGACAGGCCTGGGGACCGGCTTGGGGACGCGATGCCGCCGCCGGCAGCGCCCGGGAGGCAGCGCCAGGGACAGCAGGCCCCCGCGGTCACCGGGGCGATCGGGGTGGCTGCCGCCGCCGAGGTCCAGCCGGACCGGGCCCCTCACGGTCACACACACCGCCACCCTCTGCCGCCGGGGCTGGGTCGGGGCCCAGGCCGGGCCCCCGCAAGCCGCCTGCCCCCTCCCAAGCCCAGGACTTGGGCCTTGGCCGCCCACCTAGGCCGTGCGCCCCATTAGGCCGCCTCCACGAGCCTAAGATCCCAGAAAGGTCCCAGATTCCCCCACCCCCACCCCCAATTCCGCTTCCTGTGGGGCCAGGACTCAGGGACCGGCCCCGAGGGCAGCCCGAGCGTCCGGCGGCGCAGGGCGCTGGGCTGGAGGAACACACGGGCGGGCGCGGAGGCCGGGAGGGGGCTGGGAGGAAGGGCGCGGTGTGGCCGGAGCGGGAACAAAGCCCGCTGGGGAGCCCGGTCGCCCCGCGGTGACCCCAGGCCCGCCCCGCCGAGGCGCGCAGCCCCCCGCCCTCTCCAGCGAGCAGGCCGCCCCGCTCGGCGGGCTCCCCGGGCTCCGCCGCCCCGGCCCCGGCTCTCCTTGGGCCTCGCAGGCCGAGTCCGCGGCCCACCCGAGGGCTCCGAGGGCACCAAGCTTCACGCCGCCACCAAAACCCAAAGAGCCTGGCGGAGGAGAGGCGACTTCACGGGGGCGTCCTCTCTCCGGGAAGCGGGTGGCTCCGGGCGCGCCGGGGCCCAGCTCGGCAACGGGCCGGGACGGGCAGAGCGGGCTCCGGGCGGAGGGACGTGGGCGACCGACTCCGCCGCGACTCCCGCCTGGAAGGGACGGGCCCCGCGGAGGAGGGGGCGGGAGGGGGCTGCTGCTGCAAACAGCTGTTCCTCATACATATTTCATCGCGCAATCAGATAATGCGTCCCACCACCTTCTCAATTATTCACAGATAAACATTTTCGAGACGTTTTGACATCTGTCTGTGTGCCTGCTATTAATTTAGTAATCACTGTAGTTAAAAATGTATGGGATTTTTGCCGTCGGAGCACCTCCTCTCGGGCGGGCGGCGAGCGGCGGGTGCACCGTTGGGAAGTGGCTGGAAGTCTGGGCCCTCTGTGGGTGAAGATTGGAGGTGAGACGGGGTCTCCGGAGCATTGACACTATTAAATAGAAGGAATTAAAGGGGTATTAAGGATTATTTTATTTTTCAGTTGAGGGGATAGCTGTCCCCTCCCCCACCCACAAGCGCCCCTTCCCCACCCACAACCCTGAATGTTCAGGTCTTTGCTCAGTGCCTTACAGAAATGGTTAGCTTCTATCGGGCTCATTTTGGAGAGAGAGAGAGAGAGAGAGAGAGAGAGAGAGAGAGAGAGAGAGAGAGAGAGAGAGAGAGAGAGAGAGAGAGAGAATGCTCACACCTCACACAATCATTAAGAAACAAACCTAACAACACAGTAGGCCCTACTCAAGAGGTAACAAACCTATGAGATTTTGCCCTGAGGCCCTGTGGCTGGGGCAGAGGTGACAAGGGCATTTAGGAAACAGGAAAAAAAAATTCACTCCATTATCGGGGTGGTCACTTGGTAAGTAATATGAATGTCTAATCCCTATGGTACACATAAAGCTAATATAACATGATGTAATAGCATCAACTGTCATTAAAAAGAAAAACTTAAAAATTTGCATCAGTGACTATACTGTGACTTTTGGGATGATGAGAAAACGAACTGCTTTTCTGCTTGATTGATAAATGTTGCAAGGATCTTAGTTATGTCCACACAGTTTGATAAATCAGACGGAGTTTGAAGAATCTTGTAGAATTCATTGGTAAGTACAGTAATCACAAATGTCTCCAACTCTAAAATGCTGATGGTTACTTATGACTGAAAAGGCTCTAAATAAACTGCCTATAGAGGGGGGAAATGCCCCCAGGTGGATTGCCCTGATTGTCCGGAATCTCCTTCACTCCCAGGAATGGAATTTACACTTGGGGTTCAGGAGTGTGGTCTCCTCACTCATGTCTCTCCTTCTGTCACAGTCTCTTTCCAAGGTGAGTCAGCAAGTGGACTCTGACTGGGGAAACGGGAAAATCAAACCTGAGGAAAGAAAAACGTCTTGGAAGAAACTGCCCTCCCACGGCAGATTAATGGACTCTGAAGTGACATTTTACTCTTTATTGTTCAAAACAGCTACAAGAATAAACTCTTGCTAAAATTTCCAGGAATTCAGTGTATCTTGGGGGAGGGAGGGCAGAATTTGCCTACAATAGGGAAGAAATGATTTCCTACTCATACCCCACACCCCCTCCATTCCTAGGGCAACTACATATGCTTCAAACACCTGCCTGCCATGCTTTCCAACTGGTGTGTCTGTTCTGTGCCGGATGGACCTTCCTCTGCCCCTTGGAAGGTGTGACATCAAACTTGCTGGCCCAGAAAGTCCTTTTACTTCTTCCTATTTATTTATTTATTTATTTGTCTAAAAGAATTTCCCCAGACTTGCCCTCTACTTTCAGAGACAGAATGGGAAGGGAGGTGAAGGGGGAGGGAGGGCACCATTGCGCCCAGTGTGCTTGCCTCTTCCGCAGGGCAACTGTGTTGGCTACTGTCTGCACTCTGCAAGGTTCACTGGAAGTGGGCAGGCAAATGGGAAACCACAAACTGAAACCACAAACAAGCCTGTGCACTTCCTCCTGAATTTGGGGACCCTACTCCCCAGCCCGGTGGGGATAGTGGGCAATGTCTAGGATGGGAGTGTGTGTGTGTGTGTGGGGGGGTGGATGAGAACTTCCCTGTATCTCACCAAAATAAAAATTAGTTTACCAAACTAAATAATTCAGTCTGCTTTAGGGTGTTCATTGCTGATTGTTTGCTTTAAAGGGATTGGAATGGGAGCGAGGGCAAGAGGGCGTGGAGCGCAGCTCAGGTTTTTTTGGGTTTTTTTAATGACTATATTTAGGTTAAGACAAGTGAAAGGGGGCAAAATAAGTGCCCTTCCTTTCTTCAACCTTTGGAGCTCCATCCAAGGTCCCGTTAGGATTTAGGAATCTCACAGCATGCGCTCTCCACCCCACCCTCCCGCAGAAGCGGTCTCCTAACAAAAACAAATAATGGGGCAAAAGGAACCTTTCCTGGACCGCCTTCTCCTGGGCGTCTCCAGCCCGGCTGGCTGAGGAAGGTGAAAGGGTTGGCTTTGGGGTGGCTGAGGTGCCTGTCTAGTGACCCCAAATCTTCCACCCAGTCGGCTCAACAAAGTTTCCCGGTCAGGAGCAAAGGTCCGTCTAGCAGGAAGCCCTGGGCTTGGAGGCCTGCATCCTCACTCGGCCCATTCCCCTTGTGTGTGGCTTCCTGTGCATCTGCCCAAGGGCCCGGGGTCACTGGCGCATGCACTGCGGCTTTTGTCTGCATCTGGAGAACTGGGCGTGCACCGTGCATTCGAACATTCTGACTGGGGACACTTCTTTTTTCTTCAAATTCTGCTGCTCGTGTTCTCCTAATGCTCTCGTGTGTCTGCATACAATTTGCCTGCAGACCCCGCGTCCAGTAAAAGTAACAGCTTAAGCCTGAGCTCAGATGCGTGCAACCTGCTTGTCCGCTGCGGAGTAGGTATAGATGTGCAAGCGCGAACTGGGGGCTTTAGGTGAGGTGCAAGGTGGATAAAGCTTCTCTGACCCAGGACCCTCCAGGCCTGTTCCACCTTCAACTGTGCAGCTTCTTAACCTTCTAGGAGGAGGGAGACCCAGCGAGGATTCTGCTCCTCGCTCCCTGCCGGATGGATGGAAAGAGCCTCTGGGACGTCTCGGGGTGGGGGTGGATTTGTGGTCCCAAAGGACCAGGCCAAATGGGGGAGGAGACGTCGCGAGAGATTCGAGACTGCACCCTTCGCCCCCAGGCCACCAAAAGGCCGCCTGCGCTCCCGCGAACCTGGGGAAGGTGTAGGACCCAATCGAGAAAGTCCCGGCACCTCCGGGCTTGGAGGATGCGTGTTTGGGAGCGGAACTCTCCCGGGATTCCCCAGAGCAGCGCTATTGGGAACTGGGAACTAGCCTGGGCCCGCCCCCTCGGCCCCTCCTCCACCCCCACCTCGGGCGTCCAGCTCAGCGGCTGCATGAGCCCAGGCCACCCCCAAGCACCTGGGGACCACACGTCTCTCAGAGCCCTGGAGGGGGCCTAGGCACCGGGAGCGGGACCAAGGATGCTGGCAGCGGCCGTCCATCGGATGTCTCTCTCCATCCGGAGCGACCTTGCGGGCCTCCTGGTCTCCGGTCCCGGAGCGCCAGCCCCGGGAGCGCGGGGATAGGCGGGGGAGGAGGGGTGCGGTGCTCCCTAGCGGCTGGAAGCGGTTCTCGGAAGAGGTTTGTGAGCTCCGGGATCCTGTAGCTGTGTTTTCCCCGAAGCGTGAGAGAAAAAGATGTGAACTTGCGACCAACTTCGGGTCAGTTTGTTGGTAAAAGGCAATCATCAGTTCGAAGGCTTGTTGGTCTGACTCTCCCATTTATTTGCACAAATGCATGCAGCCTCCCAGGTCCCGCCACAGGGCCAAGACCGGGCACCCTGAGGCCTGACAGGGTGAGACCCTGGATATGCGCCTCCGTGTTCTGGTCCTAAGCCCAAGCTGCCCAGATGCCCACTGAATATCAGGCCGGAAAACCCACGTGGGAAAGAGGGCTACCCCACACCCAGTGCGGAATCCTTGTACCTACAGCCCTGGCCTGTCACTGCCCATCCACCTGGGGGCCCGATTGTAGGCGGCGGGAGAGGGAGGGGATGGTGAAGTTGGGTAGGCAGAGGATGGAGGTAGAGAGGAAAGGGGTGGGACAGGACTGGGTGAGGATGTGGGTGGGAGCGTGCGTGGGGATGGAGTTGGGGCAGCCTCGGAGAGCACCAGCTTTTGGCTAGCTTTGGGGAGGTAGGTCGGGTAACCCCCACACACACACACACACACAGGAAAATAAAGCTAATGGTAATTTAGGAGGGGGTCAGGGGCTGGGCGACCGGAGGGAGGGCGGATGGGGAATGCGTGCCCCAAGAGCGAAGACAAACAGCTGTGGAGGGAGACTCTCCTCGAGGCGCAGCCTTCCCACAGCCAGAACGGGGATCCAGCGGGCATTCCGCAGGAAAGTGGGGAGGGTGGGGGGAAGACTGAGCGGAGAGGGAGAGAGCCTCGCCAGAGGACAGAGGGAGGGAGGGAGGAAAGGCAGAGGAGCGAGAGCGCACGCCGCGTGGTTTAAAAGGAGACGCGCTTCCTAATGAATATTTATCCGCCGCTGCTTCTGGCTCCCGGTTTCCCTTACCTTGCCGCAGGTAAGCTCTTCCCCGCGCCCCAGCCCTGGGGGTCCTCCTAGCTGCCCCCGTCCTTCTCGGGGCACCGGACGCCCGGCGGGAGGGTTCTGCTTGGCGGGGCTTGGGCTGCTCGGTGGCTGTGAGTGCGTGTGCGGGTGTGTGTGTGACAAAGAGCGTGTGCGCGCGGCTCTGAGGACAGTTTCCCACTTTCCGCCCGGACGCCCGGGATCTCATGCCTCTGCCTTTCTCTGCTTCCTCCTTCCCCCTCCTCCTGCTCCCCCACCTCCACCTCCACCTCCTCCACCTCCACCTCCCCACCCTACCCCCACCCCCAGCTGCCTGGCGCGGCGCTCTGCTGCTGCGGGCTATTGTACTGCCGGCCGGTGAGGGCTCCCTGGGCGGGATCCCAGATCTCCCATAAAAGAGGGTGTATATTGGGTTATAACCCCCCCCCCCCTAAGGCCACACGGCCACGGAGCCACCCCCCTGCCCGCCCAGCCCGCCCACTTCCAGTCAGTGATGCTCCTCCGCGCCCCCGCCCCCCAACTTGGGGTACCAGCGTCTAAAACGGAACTAAAGGTGATGGGGACCAGGGGTACTGGGAGAAACTTCTCGAGGGCGCCGGCCAGCGGTCCTGAGCTGGAACTGGGAGCCCAAGGGCACTCAGGGTGAGGGCGCCTCTCAAACCACCCCCCCCCCCCACACACACACACACACACACTTCCTCCTCCCGCCTGGGCCCCGGGAAGAGCACAGGGAATCCAGGCGGCCACAGGGACACTGGGAGGGGACCGGGGACCGGTTAGGGGGCCAGGAGGGGCAGAGGGTATGCCCAGAATTCTTAAATGGACTTACCCGGCCACCTGTTGAGACTCCCTTTGGGGTCGGCAGGCTCCGGAGCCGCTGGAACTGGAGACAAAACCAAAAGACAAAAGTTGGAAAAAGAAAATTCTTTCTCTGGCCTTGCCCAGCGCGGCGAGTCCAGCGCGCCCGCAGCTCTGCACTAGCGTGGGCAGCTGTGGAGCCCAGAGCAACTCTGCCAGGTCCCTGGCCAGCCCGGCGTTCCCTCCTCTCCCCACGGCTCCTCCTGGGCTCTGAGCCCGCAGACCGGGCGCGCAGGGCCCGGGCCCGGGGTCCCGCTGCAGCCGGGCCGGCTCGCTAAGCCCCGCTCAGAAGTCAAGAGCAGCGGCGCCGCAGCCTCCGCCCGACCTTTCAGGACGCAGTCCGTCCTCATTCTTGCGCCTCGCCCTCTCTGGTCGCCCGGACAAAGCCCCCGGTGACGGCCGCTCCCGTCCCTCTAAATCCCCTTCGGGTCAATGCGCTACCCACACCGGGCCGCGCGCTTTCCCTGCCAGCCTTGTGCTCTTAAAAAGCCGCACCTCCTACCCCCTCCCCGCTCCCCCCCCCAGGCTCCCGCCTCTCGCCCTTCTCCTCTGGATCTAGCCCCCCACGCGATGCCCCGACCGTCGCCCGCGGACTCCTAGCCCCCTCCCCTCGCCTCCTCCCCCTGAGCAGTCGGTAGGCCTGGCCTTGGGGCCACAGAGCTGAGTTCTACCCTCTGCCTCCGGTCCCCTTTCTCGCTAACAGCATACACCCCTCCCTTCCCCAGTCCTACCTTTGCCCTTTAGATTAATCAAGGCCCTGACAAGGTATTGCCCAGCTCAGAGGTGATCCCTAGAGACCAGCAGTCGGGGCTTGAGTTAGGGTGTCCTGGGTGGTAAATCGGTTGGGGGCACATTGGTTGAGCAGGGGAAGAGAGCAAAGAGGAACAGACCCAGTGGCCTTAGAAGTTTCTGCTACCTCAGGGGCCTGTCAGGCCTTTGGGCAGAGAGCGAAGGCTGCTTGGGAATGGTGTCCTGAGGGTGCCACCCTGGGCAGGCTGCTGTATGTCTGAGGGATTGTGGGCATATGGGGGGGGGGGGCACCTCCAGAAGGCCCAGAGTGTGGCTCTGAGAGCAGCCTGCTCCACAAATCCAGTGCATTAGTCTCCCAAAAGGAACCCTTAAAAGCCCCAAAGCTGGTTGAACAAGGAGGGACCTTGAGTGACAATTGTCCAGGGCAAAGAGCATAAGAGTAGAGTGTCTACTCTGCAAGAGGACTGTGGCACAACTTCTAATAAGGTCCTTTCTGTTTGCCTCAGAGGGGAAGTAGTTGGTGGCTTTGGTCCCCTTTCCATCCAGAGCAATCCCTCCCTTCCTCTCCCTCAGGCCCTTTCCAGTCCCAGCCTCACCCGCGCAGCCAGCTGACCCTGTCCAAGGTGACCGTCCCTGAGCACTTTCTCCAGCCCTTCTGATGACCCGGAGCGTGATGTAAGAGAGACCAGCGCGGTCGTGGCTCTCTAGTGGGGTGGGCAGGGTAGACTGTAGTACTTTGCCGTCCCTAGTGCCAAGGGGCATAACGTTTGACTGTGTTTGGTTCTGGGGACGGCGAGGGCCATGATGGTTTGAGTGTGCACACCCCTTCCCAGCTCCGAGTCCCAGCACACCAACTCTGATGGTCCGAAGGGGGTCCCTGCCAAGGAGGAGGTGGCCTCCTGGGAAGTGGAGACCAAAGGAACTTGGGGGTGGAAAGCTGACCCTCCCCCCCCCCCACCTGTCTTCTGCCAGGCCAATACTAGACCAGACCCATCTCTTTAAGACACTGGGGTGACTCTTTGGCCAGTTTGGGATAGGTTGGCAGTACACTGCCAGGGCTACAACCTAGGGGCCTCAAGATCCAATCCCCAACCTGTGAGGCTCCTGTCCTCCTACCTCCCACCTCTCTTTCTCTCTTGGGGCTGGGCTGGGCTTGTGCCCACTCTCCTGAGCCTGGCAGTGGGAAGTGCAGTGGCCCAAGAGAGAGCCAAACTCCCCGTTGGAGGACGTGGGGGGCGGAGGCGGTGGGAGGCGGAGCAGGGTGCAGAGGTGCCCGCCGCCCGCCCCGGAGGCCACCTCGGAGCTCCATGAAGCGGCGCTAACAAGGCTTACAAACGCCGAGCTTTCTTGCAGCGGCGGGGCCTTAGCGGGGCGCCGGGCTAATGAGGGTCCCTCAAAAGGGACTGATCAAATATTCAAATTTCACCGCACGCACGCCGGGAACTTTTGTGTGTGTGTGTGTGCGCGCGCGCGGAGAAAGTTGAGGCAACTGAGCCGTGTTTACTGCTCCCGGGACACAATTGCTTGGAGCTCGGGTCCCCAGAGGCTAAGGCGGGGGGCGGGGGCAGAGAGAGGGAGAAGTTTGTTGTTGTTGTTGTTTTTCATTCAGAGGAAAGTAATCGGGGGTCCTGGAAGGTCTTCCCGGCCTCCGCGCCCGCCGCCGCAGCCGTGGCCAAACGCCCCGGGTTGTGGCTCCCCAGGAGAGGAGGCCTGGACAGCCGGCCACCCGGTGGGACCTCACCTCCTCCGCCATCCGGGGTGCCGGAAGGGGCGTCGCCCTAAGGAGCTGAGCAAGGCCCAGGGAGTGGGTGCAGCTGCCCAGACCGCTGATCCTCTTCTCCCTGAGGCTGGCAGACCCCTGGGCTTCCTTGTGGAACCGAAACAAGGAGGGAGCGGGAGTCTCCATCCCCATGCCTGGCGGGATGGTGAATGTTGGGATCCGGGCTGACATGTGTAAACAAATGCCCCCGTAGTCCTGATAGATAGAGAAAGACACTCCCCGGCTCCACCGCCCTTTCTCCTCGCACTCACCACCTGTATGTACACTGTCCTTCCTGTCGTCCGGGCCAAGAATTGAGCAGGGATGGTGGTGGCAATTTTGTGACCTCAGCCTGTATGGGCGCCCAGACCCGAGGAGTCTGAGCGGCCAGGTGGCAGGAGAGACCCGAAGGCCCCGCAGGCAGACCTACCATTCGGGTCTCCTCGCTCTGATGGAGCCTCTGGGTGCAGGAGCCCCTACGCGGCCCCCTCCCGCCCCACTAGGTTCATCTCCCGGCCTTCTCCCAGCCCAGCTCCTGGGGCATTGAGGGGAGGCGGCCTGGGCCCTGGTCCTTCTGCTTTTACCCCCCTCCCCAACGCTCAGAGCCTGGGGATTTAGGAGGGGAAGCTCCGGTGCGCTCCACAGCCTTCCTCGCACCCCGGTCAGCACTCCTAGACCGAGACCCTGCACAAACCCGCCGGGAGCCAGCCCAGCTCGCCGCGCCGAGGCCCGCCCGCCCCGCCTGCCTCCCAGCTCCCCGGACTCCCAACTTACGAGCTCCGGGCGGCGGGCGCGGCGCTCAGGGCCGGAGCGGAGAGGCGCTGGCGGCGGCGGGCCCGCAAGGTGGGCTCGGCGGGCGGGCGGGCGGCGAGGAGCTGGGCTTGGCCGGGCGGCTCTGACAGCTCCGGGCTCCCGTTCCGCCCGCCGCGCCGGCCCCGTCCCGGAGCACAAAGCTGCGCGCCCCGCCGCCGCCCTCCGCCCGGCTGTGCGCGCCCGCCCGCCGCGGCCGCTCCCGGGGCCGGCGGGGCGCGGCGGGCCGGCGTGCTCCCTGGCCGAGGTCGGGACAAGGGTGTCGCCCGGCGGAGTATCAGCCCCACTTGCCTCCATCCTCCTCGAGTGGCGACGGGTTTTCGATGTCAGCGCTTTCGGCGGAGCCCGCAGCACCTGCCCAGCCTCCCTCCGGGTCGTCCGCGCAGCGGCGGCGGGAGAGGCCCCGTCGCCCCCACCCGGAGGCGGGGGTTTGGGGATGGGGAGGGGACTGGCTGGGCTCATCCGCCCGCCCGCCCGGCGCCGGGGTCCTCAGCTCCAGGGGGGGGGGGGGGGATGCAGTTTCGGGGTCACGAGCTGCTTTCAAAAAAGTTGAACACAATATTCGGAAACCCACCCGTAGGAATGCTCCCCCCACACGCGGCACAATACCCACTCCCCTCCCCTTTTTCATTCCTTCCTCCCCCGCTTCCTCCTCCTGCCCCTTCCTCCTCCTCCCACCCCTCAGCCTTTAATCCTTTCCCTAGGAGAGAAAGGGACCGGGCAGAAAAGATGAAGTGTCTGGTTTTTTGTGTGTGTGTGTCCCAACCCTAGGGCTCTTTTCTGGGCCCCGCAGCGGACGACTGCCCGGGGCTTTGAGGCTGAGTGGACAAGGACCCGCAGCCGGGGAGGAAGAGCTGTGGAGGGGTGCGATCACCCCAAGGAGGACTTGGCCGGTCCTCCCTTTGGGCGAATATTTTTCTGCCTCAGTCCTTGGATTTCGGACCAGCGACCCTCGGCTGCCTCGGGCACAGTGGGCCAGTATCGGCCCCCCAACACAGTCCAGAGTCTCCCCGCTTCCGCTGCCACGGAGCTCCCGCACAGCTTGCGCTTCTCTGCCCAGGAGGCCTGGCGCTGGGGCGTCAGGGCCTTAGGGGGGCTGGAGCTGCGGGGGTTAGGGGCCCCAGTCACGTTAGTTTTCCCATTTACATTCTCTCTCAATCGCCCTTCCCTCATTGAGATCTCCAAAGTGCAGCGCGGCCCCCGCACCTCCTCGCTCGCAGATCTGCATCGGAATGTAGAAAAGGTCTTTTTTTAAAAAAAAAAGTTTTGAATTCCCCAATGATTTTCTTCTTCTGGAAAGGCAGCTTAGGATAATTATGTCAGCTTTATTGAGGGCAGATTAGTTGAAGTCTGGACGCTGCGTTTCAATACGCGTCGTACACGGGCCGACAATGTGGGCATTGTTGGCTACTGTGTGTGAACTCATTCAAAATATACACTTTTAAACACCAAACCCGAGCCCCTGTCTAAATATACACAGTGCTCCGGAGGGAAGGACGCCTCTGACCCGGACAAATCTGCGTAAATCACACTTCCATAGTTACACGAGCTTCACAAAGGGAGGCCCCGGCTCAAGATGCTGATTACATCTTCTTAAAAGCGACATACCTTCAGATAAATACTCCTGCTGGGTCTGGGGGCTGCAGTGACCACAGGGAGGGAGGGCCCGCTCCATTCTGTGGGCCCTGTGGGGGTCTATGTTAGGCTTGTGATAATATTTTCCTTAGAGAAATGTGACAGTGTGTTATTATTTTTTTTTCTTTACAATATGAGCAAGCAAGCAAGCAATGTTCAGGCCTACCCACTTCTTTGGGGCAGCCTTTAAAATTTGGGTGCCTTTCTGGGGCTGAGAGGCAGACCCAGAACTTCTTTTTTTGGGGGGGGGTATAACAGGTATGGGGGATCTTGCAGTTTCCCAGGCTTCTCAGCTTGTGAACCTGCTCCACAGCTCCCAAGGGAAGCAGCTGAAGTCTGGGAGGAACAAAGAGGAGGGTCGCTTTTTAAGATGGGAAGAAGTGTCCTGTTGATGTCTATTGCTATTTTAAAAATTCAGGGCAATATGGGAAATCAAGGCTCTCTGGCTGGAGGGCAGAGTAAAGAGAAGCCAGTTCCAGTGCAGAGGACGTTGGGGTGAATGTGGCCCATAATCAGGAAGGAGGAGGCCAAAGCGGCTTCCAGAACCCTGGCTTCTGGGCTCAGGCTCCCAGGCACCAAATGTCCCCAGAAATCCGAGACCCAGGGGCACAGCAGCTCGAAGGACCAGGGTCGGGCTCAGGGTGGGCCCCATGATCTCATCTCTCCTTTCTTCCTCTCCACTGTGAGTGCTCACATGGGCAGAAAGAGGCAGCCCCTGTGCAAACCATGTCCGCTCAGCTGTTCCCCGGCCTGTCCTTGGGGGCTGGCCCTTGGCCTTCGTGTAGCATGAGGAGCCGCTCATCCCCCAACAAAATCCCACACTTTAAATTGCTCGTCTCATGTAACAACTCTAGGGCCGTGGCTTTTTACATTTCTGGATCAACTTCTTTGGGGAAGAGGGAAGAAGGGATTGAGAGAGAGAGAGAGAGAGAGAGAGAGAGAGAGAGAGAGAGAAGTGGGGGGACTTGGCGAGATTAAGAGTCGCAAACATTTTTTTTTAAAAATTCTCCCCCTTCTCCCTCTTTTCCTCCTCTCCACCCTCCCCCCACCCCCGCCCCTCTGGCTAAGTGGTAAAACCGTCCTTACGTTCTGGGTATTGATTGGCAGGGCTGACAGTGATTGGCAGCGGTTGCCGTGGCAACCCCCACCACGACACGCCGCAGACCAATAGAAAAGCGAAACAAAATGTTTCAATGCCGCACTCACTGTGGATTTAGGGGAGATATTATGAGGCTGTTGTCATTAGGGCGATTGCTGTGGGATCGCTGAATCTTGACTCGGCGGCGGTGGTTGGCTCTCGCGCTTCCTCCTCTCGCTCTCCCCTCTCTCTCCCTCTCCGCCGCGGGGTCCGCTCTCTGCGCGCGCGCGCGCCGGGGCCGCTCTCCTCTCCTCCCTCTCTATGTGGCTGCGCGGGCGTGTGTGCGTGTGGATGTGTGTGGGGTGTGGGTGTCCCTTACGCCCTTCCTCTTCCCCCTCCTCCTCCTCCTCCTCCTCCTGCTCCCCCCTCCTCTCCTCTCCCTCCTCCTCCCCCCTCTCCTCTCCCTCCGCCCGGTCCCCGGCGCCCCTCTCCTCCTCCTCCTCCTCCTCTTCCTCCCCTCGCTCTTCCTCTCCCTGAATTCTCTCCTCTCCTCCCAGGTCAGTCCATGGTATTCCGCTCCCCCCTAGACCTCTATTCCTCCCACTTCTTGTTGCCAAACTTGGCCGATCCTCACCACCGCTCCCTACTTGTGGCGAGCAGCGGCGGCGGCGGCGGGACCGGTGCGGGCGGCGGCGGCGGCGGCACAGGCGGCGGCGGGACCGGTGCGGGCGGCGGCGGTGCTGGCGGAGCAGGCGGCGGCGGCGGCGGCTCCAGGCCCCCCCCGGAAGAGTTGTCCATGTTCCAGCTGCCCACCCTCAACTTCTCGCCGGAGCAGGTGGCCAGCGTCTGCGAGACGCTGGAGGAGACGGGCGACATCGAGCGGCTGGGCCGCTTCCTCTGGTCGCTGCCCGTGGCCCCCGGGGCGTGCGAGGCCATCAACAAGCACGAGTCCATCCTGCGCGCGCGCGCCGTGGTCGCCTTCCACACGGGCAACTTCCGCGACCTCTACCACATCCTGGAGAACCACAAGTTCACCAAGGAGTCCCACGGCAAGCTGCAGGCCATGTGGCTCGAGGCGCACTACCAGGAGGCCGAGAAGCTGCGCGGCCGCCCGCTCGGCCCCGTGGACAAGTACCGGGTGCGCAAGAAGTTCCCGCTGCCGCGCACCATCTGGGACGGCGAGCAGAAGACGCACTGCTTCAAGGAGCGGACTCGGAGCCTGCTGCGGGAGTGGTACCTGCAGGACCCCTACCCCAACCCCAGCAAGAAACGCGAACTGGCGCAGGCCACCGGCCTCACGCCCACACAAGTAGGCAACTGGTTCAAGAACCGGAGGCAGCGCGACCGCGCCGCGGCGGCCAAGAACAGGTCAGTGGCGCTCCCCCCCTCCCCCACGCGGCCTGGCTACCGTCTCAGGGGACCCGGGAGAGGGAGAAGGGTTGAAATGGGGGCCGGCGGCGGGTCAGGGGGCCAGGGGCTGCCGAGCTTGCTCTCCAAAAGCCTCGGCCCCCTGGCCAGTTGGAGAAA
This sequence comes from Pipistrellus hanaki, assembly GCF_964339955.1. Lineage (NCBI taxonomy): Eukaryota > Metazoa > Chordata > Mammalia > Chiroptera > Vespertilionidae > Pipistrellus > Pipistrellus hanaki. The sequence continues at coordinate 20,774,788 of NC_140514.1, forward strand.
GTTTCCGCTGGCCCAGGCACGGAGGGAAGAGGGACAGACGTTGCGTGTGTACTGATTGCTTTGCCGATCTTAGAGGGTCTTTCCTCTGGGTGGAGAGAGCCTGCGTGAGTGCCCACAGTCCCTGGTCCCGGCTTCTGAGAGGTCCCGAGCTCCGGCCTGGCTCCTCCTCGGGTGGTAGCCGGCAGACAGGGAAGAGAGGGAAGAAAGCACTCCTTGCCTGCCACCCGGTTCTTATTTCCATGCTTTGCACACACGGGGAGGGATCCACAAAAGTCAGGGAGAGGGAACTGACCTGGATCCCTGCCCCACAGGAAAGAGGCTGGCGGCCACCGTGCAGCGGCCCTCCTTCCCAAGGCGTTGCCAGTTGCCTGATCCGGAGCAGGAGAGCCGGCTGGGAGTGGAGAGGGGTGTGTGTTAGCCCTGCCGCCTCCGGGGCTGAGGTGCAGCCCCTGGGGTCACTGGACTGCAAAGCGGGCAGGAGCAGTTTTGTTGCTGGCAAGTTGGCCACAGAGTCACAAAGTTGTCCCTGGCTGAGATGGGCCTGGGGGAAGTGGGAAGAAAAATAACTCCAAGAGAAATAAAAAAATGGAGGAAGGAGAAGGAAGTAGAGAGGAAAGAGGGAAGGAAAGAGTTGGGTGAGAAGCCCGTGCTCCTTGCCAGCCTGGGTTGGTGCCTGGCCTGCTGTGAAGCAGGAGGCCCTTGGTGCTGACAGGCAGGCGAGGGGGCCAGGGGCTGGGGGTGAGCTCACGGAGGGAGGGAGTGTGCTCTGGTTTAGGTGGCCCAGGCCTGAGTCTTCAGCCCTCTCATCCGCCTTGGGAACCAAGTTTTCGCCCGAAGGGGGCAGTGCCCAGGTTCATTGGGAAAGCCTCTTCGTAGGGAAATTCAGAGACACTACGTGCAGGCAGCCGCTGCTTACCCTGGGATGGGGCACCCAGGATGGCTAGACTTCCCTCCTGATCTTTCTGTCCCTCCTCTTTCCTCAGTTTTCTGCTCCCAGCATCCGTGTTTGCTCTTCCCCGCTCCTGCGCTCTTTCTAGAGAGCAAAGCCAGCCGGTGCCACCCGGGGAGTGTGGGGACCAGGGCAGGAGGCGCAGGGCGACCAGGCTGCTCTGTGGCAGATGTCTTAGTGTTCAGAATAGCAGGGGCTGGGGAGGAAGGAGCACCTGCCTGTCCCTTTCGGACTTGTGCTCACTGGGGCTCGGTGTCCTGAGCTGTGTGTGCCCCAGGCCTCCCCAGGCGGCCGGTCTCCAGTTCTACCTCTCCTCCCAGGCCAGCCGGGCTGGCGAGCCTTAAGGAGCTCCAGGGAGCCCCGGGGAGGGCAGACTAAAATCAGGATCTGTACAAGGGAGGCTCTGTGGCGCCCAAGGCACAGCCTGGTGCAGGAGCAGGTGCTGCGCGCCTCGGAGAGAGGAGTCGGGGGCGGCGGTAGCGCAGGGAGGAGTCGGGGGCGGCGGTAGCGCAGGGCGCGGAGACGGGAGGCCGGGAGCACAGGCGGGGGTAGGCCTGCTCCCCGCGGCTCCCGGTGGCTCGGGCTCTGGGAGGGAGGCGGCTTGGAGGAGCTGGCGGCGGCAGCTGTGTCAGGGCGGGCGGCGCTCTCTGTCTCCCGCAGGCTCCAGCACCAGGCCATTGGACCGGGCGGCATGCGCTCGCTGGCCGAGCCGGGCTGCCCCACGCACAGCTCGGCAGAGTCGCCGTCCACGGCGGCCAGCCCCACCACCAGCGTGTCCAGCCTGGCGGAGCGCGTGGACACCGGCACCTCCATCCTCTCGGTAACCTCCAGCGACTCGGAATGCGATATATGATGCCCAAGGCCGCCCTCCGGCCCCCCACCCCATCTCCGCTCCGTGTCCCCCTTCTCCTCCTTGACCTCCTCCTCGTCCTCCTCCTCCAGCCCCAGAACAAACCGGTATCAGGACGCACCATCATACACACACACACACACACACACACACACACAAGCGCACTCACTCCCACCCCAGCCAAAAATATATATTTAAAAAAAAAAAACAACAAGAAAAATAAGTTTGAACGCAAACCATCAGCAACCCCCAACCACCCTTCACCATCTCGGCCACCCCAGAGGACTGCTACGGTCAACAGACAGCCACAAGCGCTGCTGTTGTGGGCAGACAACATAAAAGACGTGACCATTGTATACTTTCTAGGACACGCACGGCTTCTCCTCTCGGTTCCCACGGACCCGGCACCCCACCTGCATGACGATTTATTTGTATCTGGGAAAATATTCTCTCTAGTTTAAAACGGTTAAAAAAAAAAAAAGAGTCGACTGTACAAAAGCCACCACCATGATGACAAGACAACAAAAGCAAAAGAGACAAAAAAAAAAAAAGAGGAAAAAAAAAATAAAACCGCCATCTCCTTTCGGAATTTGTTTAAAAAGAAAGAACTCCTGGAGAGGGAAATGCTTCTTGCCTTTTGTTGGTCTCTCGCTTTTCTCCTCTCTCTCTTTCTCTCCCTCTCTCCTGTTTTTAAGTCCAAGTATTGGTCAAACAAGATGCAATTTTCTGTTTTTTTGTTCAGCAGACAATCATTTTCTTCGTAAGCACCTTTTTCTCTCCACTCTGTCACTGCCTGTGTGGGTACTGGTTATAAATGTGGAAAAAGAATAGTTATGACTGTAACAGATTTTTATTTTTATTTCAAAATTTTATATGAATTATGTATATCTTAATGATTGGTCATTTTCCCAGTTTGTAATATATGTGTAGAAATTGCCTGTATATTATAATTGCTTTCTCTCCTCTCCCTTCCCCTTTCTTTCTCTCTTCTTCTCCCTCCTTCTCCCCCCTCCCCCGCTCACCTCTTTGCTTTTGGGGGTTCCTCTCCCGTTGGGTGTTTCAGGCGTGCTCTTCCGGGCTGGGGTAGGAAGAGGGACCCCGTCAACAGCAAAAGCGGCGAGTGAGACCGTAGTATTCTTAAGCAAAAGCTATTTCAAGTATCTCCTAGCTGCTTTGGCGATATCTCTCACTCCCTGTAGAGCGCTTTTACTGTTATCTTAACTGCGTGTTTATCTATATGTAAAAACTTTCTAAAGCAAATACAGTATTCTCCATTTTCTTATTACCCCTGGAGACTGGTGTTTTTGTCCGCCCCTGGGCCGAATCCCCGGGGCGCTGCACCCCCGGGGTGCTGTAGCCCGGCCTTCCTTCCACTCCAGATACGCCGCCAGAGCTGGGGCAGAATTTTAAAGCTGGGTCTGAGCATTTCTCCGGGAGAAGGGAGGGGAGAAAATGGGCCCTTCGGAAAAGAACCGAAGCCAAACGCTGAGCGGGAAAGGCAGACAGGGCATTGGGGGAGGAGGCTGTGGCCAGTTCCTTCAGTGCGAGCTGCCAGGCCCCGGTTCCCAGGAATTGTTCCCCAGGAACTGTAGCCTGCCTCCCGGGCCCTTCTGGGCCCTTGGGGGAGTGTTTGGCAGCTTTTGGTTGTTGTTGCTTTTTTTTTTTTTTTTTTTTTTTTTTTTTTTAAGGAGAAACACACAAGGTCACCAAATCTAAGCACACACCCAGAGCGTAGATGACCAGGTTTTTGTCTTCTTTTGGGGTGGGTGCAACATGAGGAGGGGAGGGAGAGCAAGGCAAAAGGAGTCTGAGGGGTTTAGAGTCTAAAATCTGGATGGATCCCCGTTTCACCGCCCGTGTGTGCATCTGTGTGACTGGACAACTTGCCTTATGGGACTCAGTCCGTCTCCCTTGCAACTTCTATCTGTTTTTTGGGATTTTTTTCTGGAGTCCCTAAAGGCCCCAGACATTTCAGAGTCGATTTACACTTTAAAATGAAAAACCAAAAAGTCACCTCGTTTTGCTAACCTGGCCCCCTGGCCCAGGCCTCTCTGCCCAGGGTAGGGTCCCCAAGGTTCCCAGCGATGGTGTGACTGGTGGCGCCTCCACTCTGGGCTGTGCCAGGCCGGCCAGGGACCCGGGGAGGAGCCAAAGAGGCAATTTTAGAAAACCTGCCTTCCCTTGAAAGTCCAATTTCCAAAGCAAAGAGGATTAGGGAGAACCATACCGCGCCTGGAATTTTGCGCCTGTGTCTAAACTTTGACTTCCGGTTTCCTTTTGTCTCCATCACTGGCAGCACCGTGGGGCTTATGCAGACAGTGCTGGACAGAGCGGGGCCAGACCCACAGGTGCCTTGGGTGTGCCAGGAGGGCCTTGTGTGCCCAAAGGCCCTTGTTTTCGTGTAGAAGGAGGTTTCTGCCAGCCTCTCATTCAGAGCCAGGGCATCCAGACAGCCTCCAGGTCCTCCAGTTTCTGTCAGAACCTCTGCGCATGTTCACTGCCCCGGAAAACGGTCCTCAGGATGCCAAGGTCCAGGCGATGTTGACCTGGGTGGAAGGCATTTGGAGAAGGGGCTTCCTGCCTTCTACCCAACTTGAGCCTCTGTTCTGGTGCCCAGAGTGATGTCCTGGATGAGGGGACGTGTCCCCTACGCTTGTTTTTTAAATGGCGTGTCACTTACCCATATTTTGGACGTGTCAACCCAGAGAATTGGCTGCCTCAGACAGCGGGGAGCATCTGGATGGACCCCACCCCACCCAACTGCCTACCCAGCATTGGTGGGGTGGAAGGAAAGGCGTGTCAGGCTGAGGAGTGACTCCTGGAGGGGCCTTGACTACTGACACTCGCTAGAGAGCAGATGCCTTTTTGGCTGGGGACAGGGGTCAAACTCGTGGGATTAAAATCCCTCCCTCAGCATATCCTACGGGGAAAGCAAGTTTGGGGCATCCAGTGCCCATGCCTCCTCCACTGCAGACAGGAGGCTGTCAGACCCCCAGCAGCCTTCGTTCTGGAGGCCTAGGCCCTGCTGGGTGTCACCCACCAGCTATTGGTCTGCCTCACTATCTGTCATCTCTCTCTCTCTCTCTCTCTCTCTCTCTCTCTCTCTCTCTCTCTCTCGTTGCCGATGTTTCTACCCAGGTCTGTGCACATACAAACACTCTACTCTGCCCTTTCTGACCTTGCCTACAGATTCCCACAGAGGAGGCACGAGTGCTCATTGTGAGAGGTGTCGCTGTGTGCCATTCTGAATGCTGGGCTTCCACCACGCAAGCCAGGTCTGCATATGAAGTGTGTGTGTGTGTGTGTGTGTGTGTGTGTGTGTGTGTGAGAGAGAGAGAGAGAGAGAGAGAGAGAGAGAGAGAGATGATTGATATACATGTGTGTACAATGCATCCGTGTGTGTTCACTCTGTGTTTTCATGTATATAGCCTGTAGTGTAAGTGCTTGTGTGTGGGTTGGACAGTTTAAACGTACCTAATTCTGCAGGCAGTGGCTTCAGTACACCTCAGGGATGCTGTGCATGCAGGGTCTTTCTGTGCACCGGACATGTGCCTTGTGGGATTCTGGTGTGGACCTGTGCGGGTTCCCTTGTGAGTTCCCTCAGATATGACCACCAGGCCCATCACCCTAACGGACCGTCCTGTCCCTTCCAGGAATGGGTATGCTTCGACTGGAGGGCAGAAGGGAGTTGGGCTCTCTGGCCTCCCAGCCCACGCTTTGCCCTGATATGCTGCGGCTGAGACTGTGACATTGGATCTGCCCCTGCCGCTTTAAACATCGGCGTGAGGGAAAAGAGGCCCCTTTCTCTCCAGATCTCCCTTTTTTTTTTTTTTTTTAATATATCTTATTGATTTTTACAGAGAGGAAGGAAGAGGGATAGAGAGCTAGAAACGTCCATGAGAAAGAAACATCGACCAGCTGCCTCTTGCACACCCCCTACTGGGGATGTGCCCGCAGCCAAGGTACATGCCCTTGACCGGAATCGAACCCGGGACCCTTCAGTCCGCAGGCCGACGCTCTATCCACTGAGCCAAACCGGTTTCGGCTCCAGATCTCCTTTATCAGCTGCATGTCCATTCTTCTTTCAGGGCCCCTCAGCATCCTAGGGGCCGTGGGGCAGAGCTCCAGGGCAAGGCTTGGCTGTAGCTCTGGGGACTGAAAAGCCACCCTGTGCCCTGCGCGGAGCTCATGCAGCCTGGGAGTGTTGCAGATCGTGCCTTCTGTGGTGGGTGTGGTGGTGCCAAGTGGTGGACTCTCAAGGGGGCCTCCTCACCTTCTCAGGCTGAGCAAGCAGGCCTCAGCTTTCACCTTCCATCCCCTCTGTCTGGCCTCTGGCAGTCTGTGGGCCAGCTCCTCGCCTGCTGCTATGCCAGGGCACTGGCACACACTGCCCCGCTGCCCCGTGCTTCCGCCTGGGGTTGCATCCGGCACCTCAGCCTGTGCACACAGGCCTCTCCCTACGGCGGCAGCCCCCTCTAGTGTGTGAGGGGCCTGCAGAATAGCAGCCAGTGTGGGGGTATTCCCTTCCTTCCGACCTCTCTCAAATAAAAACAATATCCATCTGGGTTTGCACCAGAACCCTGAACTGGCAGAAAGGGATTTGAAACTGGGAAAATCTGTCTCAAAGTGATGGACTCCTCAGAGCCACCTGCCTGAGGGAAGCTAGCCCAACCTATCCCTTCCGGCCTGTTCCCCTCTTCCTCCCCCTGCCCCAGCGGGGGTCCTGAGCCCCAACACGGCCCCTTCTCTTGCTCTCCTTGAATCCTGTGGAATCGACTGCCTGGGCGAGCGCAGCTGATTATCCCCATCGAGAGGCAGAGCTGATTAAAATGAAATGGCCTGGAAGCTGCCACAGCGCGGCTTGGGGATGCAGATCCTAGTGAGAGTGGAGGCCCAGGAGCCTGGCCATCGGCTGGGGTTGGGGTTGGGGTGGCCGGCCTTTGGGCGTGGGGAGGGCTCCAGAGAGGCGCTGGGAGGGCCAAGCCCAGGCCTCCAGGGAAGGGACCAGAACCCTAGTGTGGGCTGTGTGGGAGGAGTGCTCCTGTAGCTTCTGATGAAAGGAGACCGGGCCAGCCCAGCGCAACCTGGACCCAGCCCATTGCTCAGGTTAGCTGCCCGCGGTGTACTGGGCCTCCCTGAGCACTGGAGGGCTGCTCTGCTTGCTCTCTCTGTCTTTCTCTGCCTCTGCGGCTTTCTCAGTCCCCTGCCTAAGTCTTGTTCTTTGCGTGGCTGTCACCTGGAGCTCTGGCTGCTGCCTCAGGGGCTTTTCGGGACCCTCCCCTAACCCTCCCCCCCTTCCCCAAGCGCTGGGCTCTGTCCAGCCCACCTGATGGAAGCCCCTGAATGCTCGTGCTCAGGCCCGCTCATCCCCACACCCCTTGGGCCCCAGCTGCGTTGAGCCTCCTGTGCCCTGTACCAGGGCCCCAGGGCCCTCCAGTCCGAGGGAGGGCAGAAGGGAGCCAGGGAGGCGGGGAGCGATGCTGGCCGGCTCTGATTTCTCCGGTCAGCTGAGCACAACTTTCCATTCGAGTGTATTCATGCAGCGGCTGATTGAGCTCCACGGCGGCGGGCGGGCGGGCGGGCGGGGCTCCACAGAGAGGCAGGCACAGCCGGGCTGACAGAGGCTGCAGCGCGCACACACTCACTGATCTACACAAACACAGCCCCCAGCTCCCAGGTGATGCACGCACCTCGCCCGTCATAAACCTGGGGTAGCCCTTTCCCCTGCTGACCACCTGTCCCAGAGCAGCTTCCTTACATGCAGGGACTTCCTTCCCTGCACAGCACGGGCCTGCCTTTCCGACCTCCTCTTTTCAGATTCCTCCCTGGCCCTCGGACACAGACAAGAGAACCCCCCATTCTCTGTCTCCCTGCAGGCACACCCTCCAGGGTGCACACACTCCAAACCGCACACGGTAGGTGCACACACACATGCAAAGCCGTCCCCTCCTACAGAGCTACCCAGAGCTACCCACGCCCCACAGGAAATACGAGCCCACACAGGACAGCGTTAGCACCACGAAACATAGAGTGCACAGCCTGCTACATACAGCACAGTGGGCCGGGTCTCACCAAGAGTTCACTTACAAGAAAGTGCCCGGCCGGTGTTGCTCAATGGTTAAGCACCGACCCATGAACCAAGAGGTCAGTGGTTGGGGCACATGCCTGGGTCTGTGGGCTCGATCCCCAGTTGGGGGAGGGGGGGCATAGAGGAGGTAGCCCGTCGATATTTCTGTCTCTTTATCCTACTTTCCGCTCTCTCTCTCTCGAATCAATAAAAATATTTTTCAAAAAAGAAGGAGCAGATGAGCAATAAATATAGAGAAGCAGCCCCCCCCCCAACACACACACACACACACACACACACACACACCAGAACAAACACACAGAGGGAACATACACAGAGGGAACCTCCACATAACGTACAAATGAACCAACAAAACACGTAGTAGAAATGCCTCCCCGAGGCCCTTTAACCCCCAAACCACACAGCCTGACTGTAGGCATGGAGAGGCCACCATTGGCGCTACCTCACCCACTCCCAGCAAACACCCTCCCCTCCCTCCCCGCCCCCCCTTCCCCCGCCCCCCCCCCACACCAGCCTAGGGCCCCAAAGAAGGCGAGCTGCAAACCAGACACTCATCGTGGGAGTGGTCAGGTGAACAGGGGTCTCCATTTTATAACCGACCTCATACGCTCAGAGGCATTTGTTATACAGGGAGAATAAAAGAGAGAGAGAGAGAAGTCATATACGGGAGAAAGGCAAAGGAGAAGAAAGAGAAAGGAGAGGGACGCTGAGACAGAAAGGGGAGGGACAGGAACAGGAAGGACCAGAGGGGAGAAGCTGGGGACCAGCTACTTCCTCCCCAGGCGGGAGGAGGGCCAGCCTGGTTGGGGAGATGGAGCCCTTGGAAGCACAGGAACATTCCATCTCTAAGTGCCCAGGGAGCTGAGTCTGACCGCTGGGGCCTGTGTGTGAGGCAGCCTGGTCCCCCAAAGCTGCCTCACACACACCACATACCACACACACCACACACACCACACACGCCACACACACACCACACACACCACACACCGCCACACACATGCCACACACACCACACACACGCCACACACACCACACACACACCACACACACACCACACACACCACACACACCGCACACACATAGCACACACATAGCACACACACACCACACACACCACACACACACATCACACACACCACACACACACCACACACACACCACACACACCACACACACACCACACACACCACACACACCGCACACACATAGCACACACACAGCACACACACACCACACACACCACACACACAGCACACACACCACACACACAGCACACACACAGCACATACACACCACACTGTCCCTCCTGCCCAGAAGGAGCACAGCTCCACGCCCCCATGAACTGCCCACACGTTACAAACACGCCCACGGCCCTCATCAATTTGCACACAGTCTTTTCAGAAGAGGAAAGGGCCTTCACCTGCAGAAGGTTAACCCATCAGACACCGAGGACTTTACGGAAGGCGCTGGCAAGACAGGCGATCACATGCGAAGTCACATATACATGCCTACACATGTATGTATACACCTCCCGAGGCTGTTCACGGCGGGATCCAGGGGCAGACCAGCACAGGCTGTCCCCGCCTCCGCTTCCCAATGCTGGGCCGGAGGCGACGGAGGGGTTCTCAGCCCTGGAGAGGAAGCCGGGGGAGTGTGTGCAGGGGCCCAGGAACCTGAGGTCTGGGGGGCCAGGTAAGGCCCAGAGGTGAGGGCGCCCGGCTGCGTGTGGGAGGCAGTCGCCCGGGCGGGGTCTGGGGCTGCGCCCATTGGACTCTGTGGTGCGCACTCCCCACCGTTCCCACTCCCCTGCCTTCTGGCTTCCCCGAGGCTTCTGGAGCCGGGCCTTTGTTCCTGCTTTCCTGCTCGGACTCTCTTTCTTCTTTCCGGCCGCTGGGAGGCGCTGTGGCCACACACACACACACACACACACACACACACACACACACACACACACACACACACACACACACACACACACACACACACACACCCATGCCCCGCAGCTCCTGCAGGACGCCCTGCTCCTCCAGGCGCGAAGCCTCTCCCCACTCGGGTCCCCGCGGCGCTGGGCTGCCCCAGGCGACAGCCTGGAGCCCTTCCAGGCCGGCGAGGGCTCCCGCCTGTTGGGCGGTGAGATGACTATTTACATCATCACTAATTGGCCACCATCATTAAGCAGAGATTCCTAGCGGGGCCCCCTAAGGACGGAGCGCGCTGCTAATGACGGGCGCGCGCGCCTCCGGCTCTGCGGCCCCAGCGGGCGCCGCCTCCTGCCCGCCTGCCCCAGTCAGGGCCCAGGCCCACCGGCGGGAGGAAGGACCCACAGACACCTGTCCGTAGTCCGGCACATGGAGTCCAGGCCCGGCCACCACTGCCTTTCCCTGACGCCTCTGAGCTGGCAGCGGGTCTGAATCCCTGGGAAGAAGTGGAAGCTCAGCCGAAACCAGTTTGGCTCAGTGGATAGAGCGTCGGCCTGCGGACTGAAAGGTCCCAGGTTGGATTCCGGTCAAGGGCATGTACCTTGGTTGCAGGCACATCCCCAGTAGGGGGTGTGCAAGAGGCGGCTGATCGATGTTTCTCTCTCATCCTTATTTCTAACTCTCTTTCTCCCTTCCTCTATGTAAAAAAATCATATATATATATACATACATACACATATACTTAAAAAAAAAAAAAAAAAAAAAGGAAGTGGAAGCTCACAGAGGGCCACGGCTTGGCCGCTGCTACCCAGCCAGCCTCTCCCCTCCCCTCTCCTTCCCACCCCTGGGTATATGGCGCCCCCTTCTGGCCTCTGCTATAAGGGTACCGAGTAAATGCTTTCCTGAGGCCCTTCCTTGGACACCTAAGGTGAGGCAAGTTGGTGGAATGGGAGCGGGGAAGGGCAGGGAGCAGCCAGCCCAGGCTGAGCCGCCTTCTCTCACACCCCAGCACCCGGACCTTGCCGGAGGGGGGGGGGGGCGGGGGGGGTGTAGTCCTGACCAAACGTGCCTCCTACAGGGACCGGTTGCAAGGGAAGCGCTGAGCCAGGGGCGACCTGCTGGGTGGCATCCCAGGAAGCCCAAAGGATAAGCTGGGATCTCAGTGGGCTCTTCCCCTCCTCCCAGGGCTGGGCTCTGCCGGAACCCCTGCTTCCCGGTGCCACGGGACGCCACAGTGTGCACTTGGGTGTGAAGTGTGTGCATGCACGTGAACTTGGCTGGGTGGCTGGAGTGACCCCAGGAGACAAGCACACTAGGGGATTGGGAGTGAGGCCCCTATGAAGAGTCCCTGAGGAGATGGAGCAGGAGGCCCAGGTCACACGCACCTCTGCGCCCCGGGGAGGCTTCCTCACAGCAGGACAGGCCCTGAGCAACTTGGGTGCGCGTCCTGCAGGGATCCAGACCACCCGGCGCGGGAACCTGAGGTCTGAGCCATTAGGACATGGAGGAAGGCTCACTGAGAGCCACCTGGCTGCTTAGAGATCTTGTTATTGGACTCAGGAGGGTCTGGAGACCCAGAGAAATGGAGTGAGTCCAAGCCAGACTTAAGTTTCTTGGAGATCCTAGCATTGCACATCGCGGCCTATTGCCTCGGTTCCCCACGAGCCCAGAGTGCACGCGTGTCCCGGGGCAAGTCTGTGCGCGTGGGCTTCTGCTGGCGCGGCCTTCGTGTGGCCCCGCGTCCGCACGTGCCTGCTGAGTGTGGGTGTGGGTGGGGGGTGGACAGATATCAGGAAGCAGCTTCCAGACTCGCTCGCACGTCCAGGCCTGAGCGGAGTGGCTGCGGGGGGAGGAGGACTGGGAGGAAGAGGAAGGCAGACCACAGCTCTTTGCCCGCAGAAGAGCCCAGGACGGGACCCCGGGACCCCGCCAGCGGAGCGCGCCAGGTGCGAGAAGACTGCATTTTTCCGGGGCGGGGGAGGAGTAAGGGGAGGTGGGTAGGAGGTGTGGGGGGAGGCAGAGGAGGGCAATGAGTGAGAGCATCCGGATTCCATGAACCCCTTGAGAAGTTTCCAGACACCGGTTTAGGAAACCCGAGGAAGAGTCCTTTTCCGCCTCCATGGATCCCAAGAGCCAAGTCAGGGCTCTCTGTCCTGGACCCGCGGGCAAGCGGCGGACCCCCTCCCGCTCTGGCTGTTCGCGCCTCAGCTACTGCTGTGGTCCTTGGAGGCAGGCCGCGCGCTCGGGGCCATTGGCGGGTTTTTGCTGCCACCTCGCGGCGGCGGTGCGCAGTGCCCCAGCCCTCTGCGCCGCGGGCTCTGGCTGGGCGGGTGGGTTGGAAAGGGCCTCCCTTTGAGGCCCTTGAGGCGGTTCCATTTCCGTTGGGTTTTTCCAGCACCTCTTCCCCTTTTAGGTTAGCCTCCTTCTACTCTTGAAGGAGAATGCGGTGGACCAAGCCCCGTCTTATACCAAAGTCCACCATTTTGCTTCTGGAGTACTTTCCACCTTAGCCTGTGGGATTTGAGGCCACTTTTCTGGCTCTTCCCTCTCCCTTTACTGTTTGATCCGTAGCAGCCCGCCTGGACTTGCAATACTTGCCTCACACCAAGGCATCCTTCCTGCTGCACTATTAACCCCCTCTCCCGCAGGTGCCCCTGCGCCTCCAACAGATGGACACGGGGCTCTGCTTCCATGATGGTTGTTTGCAGGGAAACCCTTCCCACTCGTCCCCTCCACAACTGCTTGCTGAGCGCCAGGTCCTGTGTGACGCCTTTAGGACAGCGAATGGCAACGCACCTGCCCTGCAATCTTAGGATCCTAGTTTAGTGAAGACACAGAAATGCAACACAAAGCGATAATTTAAATGGCCATATTGAAGTATGAACAAAGAGAGCCGGGAAGAGGGCATTCGAAGCAGATCTTGACCCATAAGTCTATGAATGCTTCTCTCTTACGCAGCATAAATACTGATCCTCAACCTCTTCTCTACAAATCCAATTCAAAAAGCGGTGTTTTTGCTTATTTGTTTTACATGTGTGCTGCCAAAACAAATTGGCAACAAAACCTGACCTACGCTGATGTGAAACTATTTATAGTCTTTATTTCTCCCGTTTGGCATGGATAGCCGGTGTTTCACTGTGGAAATATTTATGCGTTTGGTTACAGGACCTTCTAGGGTAATGTTGCATAATATGTAACACTAGAGGCCCAATGCACAAAGATTTGTGCAAGAATAGGTCTTCCTTCATCTGGCTGCCAGCATAGCCTTTGTTCCAACCAGCCACTAGGCACCTGTGTATGCAAATTAACCCGCCATCTTTGTTGGGTTAATTTGCATACTCACATCTGATTGGCTGGTGGGTGTCACAAAGGTATGGTAATTTGCATCTTTCTCTTTTACTAGTGTAGATATGCACCATTCTATGTGCCTTCTTGAAATCTCCAAAATTCTGGACTCCCAAATACATAATATCCCATAGGTTTTGGGAAAAGGATTGTGATTTATTGCACTGAGTCTAGGGACAAAGAGGTTCCTGGTGGGACGGGAAGTTGAGAGAGTTGGAATTTAAATAATTTAGGTAGATAAATCACAAAGTATAAGGTCCATAGGTAAGGTCATGTTAGCTGTAGCATAGGATCCTAGAGCCAACCCAACAAGGCTAGCAGCATCGTGGAGCGCCCCGGGAACAAGGGTGTCGATTTTTACACAGGCTGGAGAAGGCAGGTCAATCCTGGCTCCTGGCACTAGAGGCAAGAGAAGGAGCCTTAGGGTCCTGTGGGGAAATGTATCTTTCTGGATGTCTTTCTGCCATCTGGGTGGAAGACTGGACGGGACCCAGGCCCCTGTCTCCAAACTCCCTCTCTCTTCCCAGAGATATCCAAGCCCAGCGTAGCTCTCTTCTGAACATGTTAGGGGGAGTGGGCTGGCTGGCTTCCTTCCTGGCCAAGTTTGGTCCACAGTAAACTAACTAGCATGTCACAATGTTTCCAGTAATCTCCAAGGAGAGAGGAGACCTGGGTTTCCTGGGTCATCTGTGCTGTCTCCAATAGCAAGACCCCTCAGCATGGAGGGGGCTGGCTATGTGCAGACCTGGCTAGCTGTCCAGCCCTGTGGTCTTATATGTGAGTCTCCAAAAGGCCTCAGACCTCCTGAGCACTGGCTCTATCTTGCCTGCGCCTCTGTGCCTGGGAGCCAGAAGAACTGGAGAAGATGGGCTTGAGACATGGTGGATCCGCCTGCAACCCATTCAGTGCCCAGGATAATACCCAACCAACTGATCCTTAACCAACTGAGCCACACAGGCCAGGGCGAAGCTCTCATGTTCACTGGCCGTGTCTCCAAGAGCTGCTCTCTCCCCATGGCGCCAGACTGCCCTCTTCCCCAGATCCAGCGTGACTCCACCCTCTGGTCAGGTTGGGGACAGTCAGGTGCCCACTGGTCTCACCCCTGGATGCCTGGGAGGAGAGTCCATCTCTACCTAAAGCCACAGGTAAGTGCCTCAAGCTTTAAACCTTTACACAGGCTCACGGCCCCGAAGGGAGGAGGAAAGGAGTGTGGATTGGCTGCGTCCTAGGCAGCAGGCAGTAAGTATCCTGGGATCTTTTACCGTATATTTCCTTTGGTCCCCCAGCATGCTGGGTGATGAGTATTTTTATCCTCATTTCACAGCTGAGAAAATGGAGAGGATGAGAGCATTGTGGGACACAGGCGTGCTAGTCTTCTCTGTCACCCCAAAGTCATCCCGCAGGAGGGTAAGGAGTTCCCTCACAGGCCTGAGCGGGGCGGGGGGGGGGGTGGTGGTTATGGGGAGTGACGTCCCCTGTTAAGGATGTGGTTGGGGGCCCTGAACTCCAGGGGCAGAGTATGGGGGGCTGGGTCGCTCCAGGAAGTCCTGATTTGAGGATAACCCTGCTGAGCCCCTTTCTTGGGGCTCCATCAGAGGCTAACAGTCAGGATGATGAAACACCCCCTGTCCCTCCTCTTTAGGCTGCCCCCTCTCCCCAGGGCTCACAGACCTGTTGCTCAGCAGTTCCTTCTGTGCAGAGCTCCCCCTGCCCCTGTCTGAGAACTGCCACCATGCTGTTTTCAATGTTTATTTAAATAATTATAGCACGCAGGACTTGGAGTGGCGGGAGTCTGGGACTGCCTCCCCAGGGGCATCTGATTCACAGGAGAAGAGCTGGGAGGTGGGTGGTGATGGTCACCCCGGCTAGGAAGAGTGCTCCCTGAGTCATCCTGGCCTGTCTGGAAACAGAGGCAACGGGAACTCTGCAGGTGATTCAGGGTGAGCTGGGGCTGCTTTTCAAACAGCGGGAGGAGGGGCCTCACTCAGGCTGGAGGGCCAGTTACCGTGCAGGGCAGAGTGTGTGGAACAAACACGGTGTCCTCACTGAGGTGCCCTGGCCACGCAAGAGCCCGCGACCACCTTCTGCCTGGCCTTGCAGGGATCGGGGCGCATGCTCAGCTCCCACGACACTGGGGCAGGACTGTATTGAAGCCCTCTGTTATTGTCCACAGCACCTACCACAAGTCCCGCATGTATCTGTGGTATCGATGACTGAGTGAGTGAGTCATAAACACCAACTCAAGGCCATGGATAAAGAGCCAGGCATTACCAGTCCACCATGGAACTTGCTACAGAAACCAACAGGTGCCTTAGGGGAGACTTACTGAACCCAGAGCCACAGAGGTCCTAGGAGAGGATTGGGGATTGCCGGGCATGGGGCCAGCAGGGATTCTCTGGGTCAGATGTAAGGGGAGCACCCAGGGAGCTAGCAAAGAGGAATTACTAACCAGCTGGGCACCCCAAAGGGCAGCGGCAGAGCCAGGCTGTGTGAGGGAGGGTGGCAGGGTCTGGGGAAGAGAGTGGTCTTAGAGGTGATGTCACACTGACATATTTGAAGTTGAGACTTACAACATCCTTGCGTGGATCAGCTGGGACACCAGTAGCCAAAGCTCTTCCCTGCTTCTTTCCTCCTGTGTAGGAGGAAACCCACCCATCGTATTTTGGCAAATTTAAAAAGAACCCTCCTGTGCAAGCTGCGTTATTGAAAAACATCCGGGCTCAAAAATGCATTCCATTTGCTCCATGTGGACGCATGGGCGGAGCTGGCTTGGCATGGCCATTTCCGGTTAATGAGCGTGCCCCGGAATACCAGGTGAGGTCATGGATTTCACGGGGAAACACGAGAGGAGGAGCTCGCTGGGTTTGGTGTGTGTGGGGACAAAACCACTATGTTTCCACCCACTTAGCACACCCATTCCCATCACATGAACCCAGAACTGGAACCCGTTATTTCTGTAGGTCGGCTGTGTGCCCCAGGCTTTGGCTAGGGGTTCCCAAATTACAGAGAGATGGGAAGAAGCCTGCCCACAACTGAGCACCAAAGCAGTGTCAGGGCCAAGGCAGGCACTTCTGCTGGAGCAAAGAGCACCTGAACCCCGGAGACCAGGGCGGCAGCCACAGCCTCTGGCAAAGCTTCCTGTGACCGCATCCAGCCTGGCCACCTCCTCCCCCCACTTTCAGGCAACATTTCCCCCGCTCAGCTGGCCAACAGGGGCACCCGAGGCTCTTGTCCAACTGTCACAGCTCTGACTCCTCAGTGAATCAGACCTCAAGGTACTCCAACGGCTTCGTATGAACAAGCAAGATGGGAAAACACTGACTGCTCCAGGACCCTGCCACTCAAAGTGTGAAAGTGTGTGTGTGTGTGTGTGTGTGTGTGTGTGTGTGTGTGTGTTGGGAGGAGGCGCCGGCAGCATGGGTGTCACCTGGGACTCTTAGGAAATCAAAGTCTTAGGTCCCATGCTAACAATCGGTTAATAAGACACCCAGGTGATTTCCATGCACAGGGCAGGACTGTATTGAAGGGACTCATTGGGCTTGCAGTTCCTCAAGGAGGCTGTAGGAGGAAAACTCAGGCCATGTGACCTTAGTTATATCATTTCAGGAAGTTGAGCTCTTGCCTTTCTCTTCTGTAAAGTGGTGGAAATAATATTCGCCAGGGGTTGTGATGATCAGGTTGGATGCTGAGTTGGAATCACTTCACAAAGTTTCGGGATGGTGACCATTTCTGTTGCCTGGCCCTAGCTGTTGTTCTTTCATTCGGGCCATCAGATATTCCACCCCTCCCCCACATCTGTCTTCTTGCAGGTGCTGGCTTTCCCTCCACTGCAGCGCCCCGGGGCACCGCTCAGCTCCTGCAGGTAAAGTCCTGGAGGAGATGGTCAGCACCAGGTGTGGTGTCACCTTGGCCCGCCCACACCCCTCCCCTCCCACCTCCACGTCTGGCCCTGGAAACCAGGGGCCCCACCACTCAGCGGACAGATGCTAAAGCAGAAGAATGACAGTCCCCCTCCCCACCCCCAGAAACAGCCCGGTGGAAATTGGTCTGCGGGATGGGCAAGCCTTTTAAGGGTGCGTGGGGCTGGAGAGTGGCTGGGCTGCGGCCAGCAGCTGGAAATTCACAGGAGTGAGGAGACATCGCCTGGAGCAGGAGATGAGTGTGAAGAGAACTGTTGTGCCACCAAGCAAGGCATTCCCCAATCAGCTAGACTGACCCGTGGATGGAGAATAAGATGAGGCTGCCACCAGCCTCCCCAGAGCCCACAGCACTTCTTGGCTCTAGCTCCTTCTCTCTTAAGATTTGTCCAACACAGCTGCCCAGGTGGGTCTCTAGAGCAGCTGGGTCTGCCCAGCCACTCTTTTCTGAAAGCCACGTGCCTTAGATTTTCCTGCCCATCCCCTGCAATTTTGTACTTCATCCCGTTCCCATAAATGTCCTCCTGGGAGTCAGATCACGTGGTCCCTCTATTTTTTATTTATTTTTTTAAATTTCAGACAATGGGATTGGTATAGTCCAGTGGTCGGCAAACCGTGGCTCGCGAGCCACATGTGGCTCTTTGGCCCCTTGAGTGTGGCTCTTCCACAAAATACCACGTACCCTAATTAAGTTAATAACAATGTACCTACCTATATAGCTTAAGTTTAAAAAATGTGGCTCTCAAAAGAAATTTCAATCATTGTACTGTTGACATTTGGCTCTGTTGACTAATGAGTTTGCCGACCACTGGTCTAGTCATATGACCTTACTGCATTTTACTTTATGGAAAGCAGAGGTTGAGTATCATGATCACACCCCGTTTCCCAACTCACTGTAGATTTCCTGTTCTCTCTCCCCAGTTGCCAATATTATCCAGTCTATAACAATCACCTCTCTAAGTCTTCAGGCGGCGGTGTTGAGTTCTACTGCCTGGAGTCACACACAATCAGCAGCCCGGAGTTCCTTCTGGGGGGGCCTCCCCACAGCTGCTGGGACACAGCTCTGCTCTCTCCCACCTGGGTGCTGGGCGGGGCCACTCCTGAAAAAGCAGACAAGGTGCCCTCTCTCTGTGATCTGACTGGCATCTGGGAGAACATTCTTCGGAACAGTCCCACAAAGATCTAGAGAGAGTTTTAAGAAATCACGATCTGAAATCCAGAAGCTTAAAGAATGTAAGAAATGTAGCGGGGCAGGGACCTCCACTATCAGACCACCTGCTCTCCAGGTGGGCGCGGAGATGGATCCACGGAGAGCCTGGCCTGGTGGCCTGTGGTCCCAGAGCTTGGGAGTGACATTCCAGGCGCAGCGGGAGGTTTTCTTTGTGCCCTCGGTCTGGGGCCTCTGTCATGGCCGGGCTTTACCCGGGGTATCTTAGGACTCGGACACCACTGGAGGAGGCCCAGGGGCCTTGCAGTCCTCTGAGCGGTCGGTTCCCTTGTTAGTGGTGCAGATCGATTCTTTCTTCAGGGCCTGGCCAGCTTCTCCTAGGGGATTTACTATTCCTGGAAAATCCTCTATCTTCCTCCTTCTTCTTCCTCTCTTCCTTTCCCCAAGGACCCATCCTCTTTCTTTTCCTCTTCCTCCTCTTCTTACCCTCCCCTCACCCACCTTCTTGAGAGCCCTGCCCAGTGCCCCTCTCTCGGGTGTGAGTACAT
This sequence comes from Pipistrellus hanaki, assembly GCF_964339955.1. Classification (NCBI taxonomy): domain Eukaryota; kingdom Metazoa; phylum Chordata; class Mammalia; order Chiroptera; family Vespertilionidae; genus Pipistrellus; species Pipistrellus hanaki. The sequence goes on from NC_140514.1 coordinate 20,793,572, forward strand.
GGGAAGAGTCCACACCCATGTGTCATGTCCTCTCAACCCATTCGCCCCCCTCCCCCTCCTCTCAGTGGCAGATGCAGGCACCTCCTGCTTTGTTTCCTATCCTGAAGGCGAGCAGCTGCCGCACTAATTGCCACCAGCAGGGGGTCCAGGCAGAGCTCACACTCCTCCTGCCACAGAGCCAGGGCGGCCCAGGGGGGCAGGTTGTCAGAAGCCCAGCCAGCGAAGCCAGCGTTGAGCATTATTCCAGGAATTTTAAACTCCCGTGAAAGGCTCTGCGGCATCTCATTCCAGTACACATCACGCTCCAGTTACTGCGCGGAACCGCGGGGGCATCGGCCTGGGCAGCACTTATCAATATTTCAGCTCGAGAAAGGCAAATGATGTTGAAACATTGAACTACATTTCCATCTGTTCACACTGACATGGGGCAGGCACGGCCGGGGAAACAGAGTACCTCCTCCCCAGCTCCCTCCGAAGCAGCAGATACCCCCTGGCTTGGCCTCTGCCCCTGCCTCACTTCCTCCTCCCCCTCTCTTCCTGCTTGGGCCGGGATGTTCATCCTGATGTTCATTCTGTGGGCAAAGTCGAAGGAGCTTGATAGTGACTAAGGGTTGGGTTTGTTGGTAGAGCAGGGGTGGTATCACCTCAGAGAATCTGAGACTGATATCCCCCGTGTCGATGGACAGGGGAAAGCAGGGTCAAACGGGATCTGTCCCCTTTGGTATCATGGGGTACACCATCACCATCCCCTGCACTGGCCTGGCTCAGAGCCTGCAGATTGTCCCTCCTGCAGATTGTCCATCCAAGGTTCCAGGATGGGTGGTTAGACATGAAAACAAACACACAGACCAGTAGCAGGTGCACGCCCACCGCATAAATACTGTAAACAAATACAGCATTTCATTATACTCCCATTTTCCCTGGAATAAAAGAGAATTTATTGGCAGGGAAAAACCTTGAGAAATACAAGCTCCATAGTCTCACAGGATCTGTGCAGTTCCTAGGGCGTGGAAAGCAGAGGGGTGGCCTGCTTTCGGGACTCCTGGGAGAGCCCCTGGGGTGGCTCACCCACAGGGCCCTCAGGAGGCCTGAGAGTCACAGGAATATGGAACACGCACCCCTTTTGTCCCAGCCCCAAAGCAGAATGAGGACCTGCTCTGCACACTGTGCTTTTACAACTTCTCTGCCTGCAGACAAGGCCACCCACATCCCAAGCCAGACGGGAGAAGGATGGCTCCCCAAATGGGTTCTCTTCCTCAGTCATGGCAGAGGACTGAAGAGGGCAATATGAACCAAATATGTAGAGAATATGAACCAAATATGTAGCATTTGAACCAAATATGAAGAGAAGAGATGACTTTACCAATAGTCATCTCTGAAATCTGATAGTGATGAGTCAGAAGTGCAGGCCATTGCTGACACCCCTGGAGACTGGTTCTTTGCAGGTGTTTGTGCCTGGTGAGGCCAGGGGGGAGGCAGCAAAGGGCCCTCCGCAGGAATCCGGAGGGGCTGCTGAGAGGTGTAAAGACGTAAACCTATTTGTAAGTAGAGAAATAGAATGTGTTTACTTCTAGCAAGGAGGGGTGGTTTTTAACCTTGCTGACTCCGTAAAGACTCAGGATTCATGCCAAAATGTTGGAAAGACACAGCTTTTCCCTTGCCCTCCCTGACCAAAGAAGATGAGGACAGTGCCAGCTGGTTTGGTTCAGTGGATAGAGCATCAGCCTGCAGACTGAAGGGTTCCAGGTTCCATTCCAGTCAAGGGCACATGCCCAGGTTTTGGGCCCAACCCCAATTCTCTGTCATCATTGATGTTTTTTTTGTTTGTTTGTTTGTTTTTCTCTCTCCCTCTCCCTTCCTCTCTGAAATCAATACAAACACATTAAAAAAAAAAAAAAAAAGATGAGGGTAGTAAGGAGGAGAGAAGAGAGGGCACTTTGAAACCAAATTTTAAATGAGTCTTATGCTTCCTGAAATTGCCCAAGGACGCCCATGATTGAGGTATCCAAGCCAACCATAAATTAAATCTGAAGATTTTATAGGCAGGAAACTAAATGTGGGTCTGGTAGCATTATGGCTATATTACTACCATGTTTGATACGTGGCCAAAGTCTTGCCATTCCCCACAATGGGAAATAGGCAGCAAGGATACGATCCTGCTCACCAGCCAGGACACAATCCTGCTCACACATGAACTGTCAGAATGACTCCTGGGACTGACTTTGACCTTCACCTCTGACCTGGGGATCAGGTCGGCCCAGCCTGCCTCAGAGGTTGGAACAAAATAGAACTTTGATGTGACAGCTCACTTAGCTCCCCCTCATGTCTGCCTGATACTAGGGGAACAGCTTGGTAGTGACCCAGCCATGGACAGGCAGCCTGGTGCAGTCCTGGGTGGGGGTGGGGGTGAGTCCTGCTGAAAGAACACAGAGCGAAGGTTCTTGGGGAGGATGGAGCAGGGGCCCTGGAGAGTCACTGATTCTGCTCTGAGGCTGCCCCAGGAGCTTGGCTGGTGGGTGGTGGCTCACAGAGACACTTTGATAAGTCATCACACAGTCCCATGAAGGTGTGTGTCTGAGTCTCTCCTTGGTATGACCTCTGTAGCCAGCACAGTGCACCATGAATGGTCCATGTGGGATGCTCACAAACCCAGGTGTGCACAGGTCCTCTCACAGCCACTGGTTATTAACCCTGCAGAGTAAAGACCCCAGCTGGGATGGTGACTTCCCTCCAGGCTCTTCTTCGCGGCTCTATCCATTTACTATGAAATCCCATGTTTTCACTAGAGATGGTCCTCAGAGGCAAGGGATCATGACAGGTCAGAGTCAGTATTTTTAACATGGCGTAGAGGTGATTCTAATGCGTAGCTCGATTTGGGAGCTTCAAGTATACACACACCTTCCCACCCCGGAAGTGTTGACTGGCAGTTCCAGAGTTTGTTCTGTGGACCATATGGGCTTCCAGGTGGGAGAGGCAGAGGGATGGGTGAGAAGGTGCCATAATACCCCCTCTGGCCCCAAACATTCCTTCACCCAACCTGCCAATGCCACCTTAATTCTCACCACAGGGTGTTATCCAAGTCTTTGGGCTAAGTGTTGTCCTCTCTAACTCCTAAACTCCTAAAAACACAGCTCTTGCTGTAGAGTCCGTCTCTCTTTCCAAAGATGGAAGGCTGCTGAAAGCAAAAACTGTCATCTCATGTGGCTCAGGAGCCATCCTGCCTGAGTGGGCTGCACTCCTGAACCTGCTGTATCACAGGAGCCCAGGCCTCCCCTACCCTCACGGGCCAGCCCAGCGGCCAGCCCCAGGCCACCTGTTCTCCACAGTCCTGTGAACAGGGAGGGTGACATTTCCTTTTCTCAGTGCCATCCTCCTGCTGGTCACCTCCCCAACTGAGGGCAAAGGCACAGGAGCCAGCCCGTCTGCCCCCTCCTGGCACCATGGCCGGGAAGTGTCTGACAGCTCTTCTGCCCTGTCCTTGGTGCCAGGCACCAGGATGAAAGGAAACCCCAGAATGGCAGTTTGGGATCATCTGGTGCCTTGGGATGGATAGGTTCCCTGCAGGGATTAGTGGTTTCCTCTGAAAAAGCCACAGCCAATCCTTCAGACAATACCTCCTCTTCTAGGGGTCCCAAGCCCCCTTCCCTAACCAGGCAGCTCAGGGTACAGGGGTCTCCCAGTCGGCAAAGGACAGCTTCTCTTGGAACACCTCTGGTGACAGGGAACTCACCACCTTTCAAGGTAGCCTGATTCATCTCTAGTTGTTCTAGGCAGTTCTTCCTTCTCTTGACTCAGTGGCTTCCTCCTTGGGTCATAGCACAGCACCTGCTGCTCTGTCTAGGAATAGTGGGGCACCAAATAATTCTACTACCAAGGGATCATCAGAATGCTTGCTCTAAGCCTGCTTCCGGAGGAATTCTGGAACTCTCACTGTCCACAGGCTACCTCTTCAGACACCAAAGGTCTCTTTCTAAAGGGAGGATACTTGCAGGATTGTTGCCTCCAGCGAGCTTCCTGCAGCTGCTCTTGCTGCCCCTCAGGCACCTGTCAACTCCACGTTCCATTCGGCCATCACAGCAGCAGGTTTATATCAGCCCAGGCCCTGTGCACAATGCTGAGGGCAGCTGCTGGGTGTTTCCGCATGTCCTGGGCACTCTGGACCCTCTCATCCACCAAGTGCCTGTCCTGGAACACTTCGCTGGGTTCCCCTAAGCGCTACTGGTTCCTCTTCCCCCATCAACATAAAGTCTCAATCTGATCCACCAACATGTGGGGGGCTGTTTCTCTATTTTCTGTGTCCATCACGGAAAATGACAGGTTCCTGAGTGGAGGAGCTGAGGATTAAGAAATTAAAGAAAGAAAGAAAAGACCATAACACAGAAATAGATTCATCAAGCTGGGCGCTAGGTGGGCGCCATCTCTCGGATAGAAAGGCAGCAAGGTGACCCCCAAGCCACGAAACAGGTTTATTTATAGGGTCAAAGGAACTTATTTGCATTCTTAACTAGGCCCTAGCATTACTGGTTTACATATATAGACCTGCCCATGCTGACATCTGGACAAAGGTACTCTGCCAGTGCCTCAGGCTCAGCTAACAATTTAAAGAATGTCCATGCATCTTCTCAGGTGGCCTTCTACACCAACCCAACTACTGGGAGGCAGCGGACAGGTATCTGGGGCCTGCGGGCTGTGTCTTTGGAAACAGAACACACAGCCTTCCTCATTGAGCCTCTCTGGACCTCCCAACTCCAGAGTATGTGTTTTTATTGTGATAAAGTACATATCACATAAGATTTACCATTTTAATCATTTTTAGACACACAGTACTTTCATATTAAGCACATTCACAATGTGGTGTAACCATCACCACCATCCATCTCCAGAATTTTCTCATTTTCCCCAACTGAATCTCTGTACCCATTATAAAATAACTCCGCATTCCTCTCTACCCCATCTTTTGGCAACCACAATTCTACTTTGTGTGTCTATGAGTTCGACCACTGTTGAATGGAATCAGACAATCACACAGAATTTAAATGGAAACACACAATCAGATAGTATTTGCTCTTTTGTGACTGGCTTATATCACTAAGAATAATGTCCTCAGGGTTCATCCATGTTGTAATCTGTTTCAGAATTTCATCCCCTTTTAGGGCTGAATAGTATTACCTTATAGGCAAATATCACATTATGTTTCTTCATCCATTGATGGACACTTGGGTTGTTTCCATCTTTTGCCTATTGTGAAGAATGCTGCTATGGACATGGGTGTACAGATATCTGTTCAAATCCAGAGTGAATCTTGGGTGTGGCAACAGAGTCTCCATCCTCTCTAAACAATAACCGAATCCTCCATCACCCCTTCTAGGAACATGGTGTAACCACCCCTTACCTCTACCAGAAGATTTTGATCGTAGGCCCAGAAAAGTCTGATGTCTTGCCTAAGGACACAGAACAAACGAAAGCACTTATAGCATCTGAATGCAGGACATTGAGATGTTGACATTGCCAGTCCCTCCCAGTTTTTAAACAAAGCCTCAGTGTGCTTCGAGGGAGCCAAAAAGAGTAGGTGGATTGAGAAAGGGGGTGATGCAGTGGTATGGGGGCTTATCTAGAAGCCACAGATTTGGGAGACTTGTCTCAACACACACAGCAGAGGGGAAGAAAAAAAAAAAAAATCAAAGCAAGGCCCAGACGACTTCTGGCTAAGAAATATGCTGGAAAGATTTGAACTGTTCTAGGAAGATTTGCTCTGTGAAGCTGCTTCCTTCCTCTGACCAGGCACCAACTCCTCTATTCAGGCACCAGTCAGCAGTAACCCCAGCCTCTCATGACCTTCAAAGAAGGCTTAATTGGGCCCTCTTTTGCATAGTAGAGACTCTGGGTGAGCTCTTCACAAATGCACACAACTGGGTGCCATAGGGAAGGGGATTTAAGAAGAGGGAACAAAGCTGGGTGAAGGTGGAAGAAGAGGGAGGAGGTGTGGCCAGGCAGAAATGACAAGGATTGACAGGGAAGCAGACAGAGGGTGATGGCATTGGAACAGGGTCGGTATAAAATGCGATAATAGGTAGCATTTACTAAGCACCCAGGTAGTGCCAACAGCCACGCAAGATAGATCTTGCCCTCGTTGCAAGATGAGGAGAGGTTCAGGGAGGTCAAGTAAATCACCCAAATTCACAGTGGCAGGGTCAGCATGGAACTCAAGTCTGTGCGGCTCCAGACCCCAGGTTCCTTACTCAGTGCCACAGAGAGAAAAACCTTGGGTTTGGATCCGGGGGCCATGGTGTCAGGACCTATTAGCCTAGAAGACAAATAAAGAAGGATTTCATGACAGGGCCTATCTATTAACACCCCCCCCCCCAACACACACACACACACACACACACACACACACACACACACACGCCCATTCCTTTATCTAGCCGGAAAGAGCAGGATTTGGAATCAAGAAATCAGCTTCATCTCCCCCAGTTATTGAGTGGGTGCTTCTGGTCTCTGTATTCAGTAATATTGGCCACACTCATATCTCCCAATGATAGTGTAACACACCTAAGTCCTCAATAAAGCTGATGGCTCCTGATAGAAGTTAAAAATATTTTAAATATTTACATTATTGTCGCTATTTTTGTGTGTTAATTCTCATCCAAGGAGATATATATATATATATATATATATATATATATATATATATATATAGTGTGTGTGTGTGTGTGTGTGTGTGTGTGTGTGTGTTGCGGGGGGGGGGGGGGGGAGTGTTAATAGATAGGCCCTGTCATGAAACCCTTCTCTATTCGTCTTCTAGGCTAATAGGTCCTGTCACCATGGCCCCCAGATACAAACCCAAGGTTTTTCTCTCTGTGGCACTGAGGAAAGAACCTCGGCCTGGCCTGCAGGATTGGACTGAAACTGATTCTCTGACATCCCTCAAGGGGTCCCAGATTGTGAGAGGACACAGGTCAGGCCAAGAGACTCCACCGATGCACTGGGCCAGGGAGGGACACAGGAGTTTGACCAGCTGGGGAGGAACTAAGAGACGGCTTCAGGGAATGTCCAGCCCATCTTGCTCAGTCCTGGACTGCAGCAGCAAATTAACCTACTGGTCGGAGTATCTGCCCCCTGGTGGTCAATGCACATCATAGCAAGCAGTTGAGTGGCCTTAGCATGTCATTAGCATATTATGCTTTGATTGGTTGAATGGATGACTGAAGGACTGGACACTTAGCATATTAGGCTTTTATTATATAGGATTTTTTTTCATTGATTTTTAGAGAGAGTGAAAGGGAGGAAGAGAGAGAGAAACAACCATGTAAGAGAGATATATTGATTGGTTGCCTTCTAGTACTGGGACTGGGATCAAACCTGCAACCCAAGTATGTGCCATTGACCAGGAATTGAACCTGAGATCCTTCAGTCTACAGACCCTGTAACCATTGAGCAACACCAGCCAGAGCAAGCTGGTGGTGTTTTAAGAGGCCTGATCTAAACAAAGTGTGAGCAACACAGCATCCAGTTTACTTTTCCAGCTCTTCACTCAGCACCAAGGTGCTAACAACCTGGCCACACCCTTCCTTGCCCATCCAAGCATTAACATCACTTCTTTCAAATGTTCCCGTGAAGGGAGCTCTGAATTCTTCTAGAGGATTAATTTCACACCCTAACAGCATGGTTTTTACTCCTTTTTTATGCTCTGGGCCCTGCCTCTCTTCTCCCCCTCCCCCTTTCTGGGCAGTCTGAATATGTTTTCAAATGCATAAAAGAAAATACAGAGGACCTCAAAGAAACCGTCATTTTGAAATAGTTATCAAAATATTTTTTAAAGTAGTGATATAGCAATATCCATGCTTCCCCATTAATGGATTAAAGAAGAACCCCTGGCAGGACTAATCACCACTGGAGTTTTGAAGCAGTGATGTGCAGAGATGATGTTGCAGACACCTGCTGCATCTGCAATGGGATTTGAAAATATCGTGGTCACTGCTCACACGACTGTGGTTGGATGCCTCCGTTCATGATTTCAGAAAAAGCTAAGTTTCAGTTAGAAGTTAGTGAGATAAAGATGTCAGTTTCCCCTCCCAAAGTTTAGGACTCTTGAGTCCAGTCCATTAATTGCTTGGTGGGAAGGAACTCCAAGTTAGAAACACTTGTGTTAATGCAGTGTTTTCACCTGGGAACCTACTGGAAATGTAAATCCACACGCCTACCCCCGCCATTTAGTGAGTCAGAGACTCCAGAGTGGGGCCCAGCCATCTGTGCTGAAGTTTGAGAGCCCCTGTCTTAGAGCTCCAGAGCTCGGTGGGATACAATTCCTGGATGGAAGGCGTGGCAAATGTGACTCCTTACCCTCAAAGTCCTAGAGAATGCTGGCTGGCCCTCTATTTCCTCTCTCTGCTTTCTTCCGACTAGCCTTCCAGCTGAGGCATCCTGGTGGTGTGGAGTTTAAAACCCACGATTCTTGTTAAAGCATAAAGGAACTGCTACAAAGCAGCTTCGGCCACACGTGCAGGATAAAATATAGCTACCGGGACAGCAGGTTCCACTCATTTATGTACATAAATAATTTGCCTTCTAATTATCTCCATAAAAGTGAGAAAACTTGACTGGCTTGTTAGTGCCTTGATTAGCACTAGGAAATCTTCAGACACCCCTAGTAGCTTTCTAGTGACTCCTAGAGAAGGGAGCCTGGCACGATTGGGTCATTATGGAGCCTTTTAGACAGAAAAGGGCACTTGCAAACTCATCTGCGTTGGGATGGGCGCTCGCTCCCTCTCTGTCAGTACGGACTTCATTCCTCAGAGCCAGCTGGCAGCGTCCTTCCCAAAGGTTCTGGGAGGAGGGTCAGCACCATGATGGGCCGGCAGGGCGGGCTGCCTCAGGACACCCCATCTCTCCTCTGGCCCTGTTCAACCTGCCCTACTGTCCTTTGGGAAAACACTGCTAGGTTTATAACCTTCCAATTCCCTGACCCCCAGAGCTCAGGCTTTGGAAAGCTGAAGGCGCATTGGTCATTTATTAGACAGTGGTTTCTCACCTGGCTGGGAGGAGGCTCCTCTGCAGGTCTTAAGAACTGTTAGGAATAGAATCTGCAAGTGAAGAAAAACTGAACCTACATTTCTCCAGCAGGTGGCACCATAACTTTACCTTCTACACTTCCATGGCCAGTGAGCGGCCACCTGGGACTCCCCTTCTCAGAACTGAAGGCTTGGCATCCCCTAAGTAACTCCAACTAACCTTCTCCACACCACTCTTCTCCAAATAGCTTCAATATTGTTGATTCTTTATCTGAGCATCATAAACTGGTCAGAAATATTTAGTGATTGTCCTTCTAGACACGGAGCATGGAGGAAGAATTTGGGCAAGCCACAAGGGTGCTCTCTATCACCCTACCATCCTGGGGCTTTCCCCAAACACCCCAGCCTCCTCGTAGGGAGACTTGCCATCCAGATCTTCTAAAATCTACTTATATTTTTAACATAATAACGAGATTACTTGCCTGGCTGACACATAGCTCAGAGGTTAGGGGAAGCAGCGAGGGGAACACGCTGCAGGATATAACTCTGTACAGTCTTTGGAAAGACGAAATCCTGACCAATAAGTCATCCACGGGAGCATACATTTTTATACATGTTTACACAGGACTGTCTTTGTATAGGATTTCAGAGTTAATTCACCTCAGCCAGCGGCTCACCCAGTGTAGGAATGCCTCCCGCATGATGACTACCGAGGGAGATAGAGTCCTTTCCAGTTTGCAGACGGTGTTCACAGCTCTTTGAATGCTCGCTACCACCTTGTGAGATACACGGGTGACGTGACTTGCCCAAGGATCACAGTTGCTAGTTGCCTGACTTCAAACCCAGTACTCTCATGACAACACAGCTGCCTCCCCATCCCCCTTGACTGATGTGTGTCCAGCTCTTACTGAAAACTGCCTGCAGGTCAGCCTGCCCCACTGTTTGGTGGCTCTCATTTTGAGAAACACTTTCCTTGTTGTCTAATTATCTTCTGCTGCGTAACAACTACTCCCAAACTTTATTGATTTAAAACAACCGCCATACTCTCAGATCTCATGATGTTGTGTGTCAGGAATTCAGGGGACACTTGTCTGGCTGATTATTCTGTTCCATTGAAAGAGGTCATGTGGTGGCATTTAGTTGGCCAATGAGGTGATCTGAAGGCTCCAGGCAGCTTCTCTTGCATGTGTGGCTCCTTGGCAGGGATGATGGAGCTGGGCAGGGCCTGTGCCTCAGAGCTCCTCCGTGTGGACTGTCCAGCACTAAGGCCTCAGGGGAGCTGGGCTTCTTACATGAAGGCTCAGAGCACCAGAAGAGAATGTTCCAGCGATCAAGATCGAAACTGCATGCCCTATTATGACCTAACCTTGGGAGTCCGATCAGCCTTTCTACCATTTCCTATTTGTTGAAGTAGTCAAGAGGCCCATCCAGGTGCTGGGGGAAGGGAGGTAAAATCTGCCTCTTGATGGAGGAGTGTAAAAAAAAAAATTGACACTGTGTTTTGAAACCACCACACTTATTGAATTGAAAGGAGCTGTTCTATATCTGCCTCTAGCTCCATAGTTACTATATATAACCCTTCTTCTCTATTCAAAACTTTGTGAAAGTTTTAAGGCAGCCTTCCTATATACCTAAGATTTTGACCCAGTCTACAGAATGATCTTTTAGGGTAAGACAAAAAGCAAAAACAAACCCAGAACTTTTAGTCTTACTTTAATTTTACCCATAGAATTTTTAAATGGAGCTTTACTAATATTTCTTATATAGGTTGAGACTGTTGCCTACTTTCAGGCCATTTCAGGTGCAGACATGTTACCTGTGTATAAACAATATTCCAAGAAAAGAGTGAATGTTTACCGAAAGGATTGTCAATGGGGCCCTTAATTATTTGTCTCCCTGGAGTTACACAAGAGCTTGAGTGCCAGGCTGATCACATCTAGTTTAAGGAAATTATCCATCCTCAAATGGTTAAGACGCTCTAAAGGATTTGGCAAATAAACTTTAGATTAAAAAACTAAATAATTAGCCGAAACCGGATTGGCTAAATGGTAGAGCATCAGACTGCGGACTGAAAGGTCCCAGGTTCGATTCTGGACAAGGGCATGTACATTGGTTGTGAGCACATCCCCGGTGGGGGGTGTGCAGGAGGCGGCTGGTTGATGTTTCTCTCTCATCAATGTTTCTAGCTCTCTATCTCTCTCCCTTCCTCTCTGTAAAAAATCAATAAAATATATTTTTTAAAAACTAAATAATTAATACTAGCAGAACGATGATATACCACTACACAGCTATTAGAGTGGCCAAATCTAAAACATTGACAACAGCCGAAACCGGTTTGACTCAGTTGATAGAGCATCAGCCTGTGGACTGAAAGGTCCCAGGTTCGATTCCTGTCAAGGGCACATACCTTGGTTGCAGGCACATCCCCCAATGGGAGGCATGCAGGAGGCAGCTGATCGATGTTTCTCTCTCATCGATGTTTCTAACTCTCTATCTCTCTCCCTTCCTCTCTGTAAAAAATTCAATAAAATATAATTTAAAAAAATAAAAATAAAACATTGACAACAGCAAATGCTGATGAGGGTGTGGAGCAACAGCAACTCTCATTCATTGCTGGTGAGAATGCAAAATGGTACAGCCCCTCTGGAAGACAGATTGGTAGTTTCTTACAAAACTAATCGTACTCTTACCATCCGATCCAACAATCACGCTTCTTGATTTACCCAAAGGAGTTGAAAACTATGTCCACGTAAAACCTGCACATACATTTTTACACCAGCTTTATTCATGATTGCTAAAACGTGGGAGCAACTGAGATGCCCTAAGTAGGCGCATGGATAAATAAACAGTGGTACATCCAGACAATGGTTTATTATTCAGCACCAAAAAGAAATGAACTCTCAAGCCAGGAAAAAAGCCTGGAGGAAACTTAAATGCGTTACTGAGTGAAAGAAGCCAGTGTGAAAAGGCTGCATACTGTATGATTCTAATTACTTGACATCGTAGAAAAGGCAAAGCTAGGACATTAGTAAAAAGATGGGGGGCAGGGTTTGAAGGAAATGGAAGGGATGAATAGGTGGAGCACAGGGGAGTCCTTTCCATTATCTCCAATTAAAAAGCCTACAGCCCTTGGGGGACCATCACCAAATCCTTATTCACATTCTAAGGACGTCTCTGGCTCCCAGATCATTTGCTGCAAGCCTTAACGGCCAGGTCTTAAGCCCAATAAGAAAGCAAAGCTCTAGTTCTCAGCTCCGCCCACCTCTGCAAGCTTCCTTTGCATGAAGTGGCCTGTGAGGTGAGGCCCGTTTGGGGCGTTCCTTTCAGTGTTTCAGGGGTAGGCTGTTCTGATGTTGAGGTACCTTCACTTTAAATCTCTGTGGCAGCACTAGATCTCCATGATGGCTGTCCTCTCTCTGCATCCTTTCCCTAACCTCAGGGGAACTATCTTGACTCTTTGGGCTGATTGGTATCTGTGATTTCCCCCACCCTCACCAAGTCACCTCAACAATAACGTGTAGAGGAAAGAGCCTCCCCTAACTCTGGGGCCTCAGGAAAGTCACCGTGACAACCCCCGAGTCTCACATCCTCATCTGCGGAATGGGGTAAGAATCACTTTCCTGCCTACCCTGTATAATTGTGAATATTAAATAATAGGAGCTTGTGAAACCACCAGAGGACCATATAAATGCTGAGGTTCCATCTCTACTCCCGAGTAGAGATGGGAATTATTCATTTCATGACGTATTTTGCTTTTAGAAATCATTCAGCTTCAGCTTTCCCCTTTCTAATTCCCTCCAGCCCCCAGCTCCCTTCAGGGACTGGGCTGGGAGGAGAAGGGAGGGGTGACTCCCTCTTCCTGGCCCTCCTCCTTCGTTAAGCCTCAGCCAGGGGGCCCAGGCACAGGCTGATCCTTAGGCTTGGACCAGTGACCTCCCTGGGAGTTCAGTGTCTCAGAGCAGCTTATCAGAGTCACAGCGCTCTGCCTCCGACCAGGGGACACTGCATACACATTACCTTGAAGTGGCAGAATCAGAAAGACCTAGCTCAGGTGGAATGCAAGTTCTTGTACCACCACCATCCCCGTGGGCAGATAGATAAACAGGTGGGCTTCGAGTGGGCAAAATGGGGTGACAAGTGTATGACGCTCAGATAAAGCACTGGCAGGCATGGGCCGGTTTGTTCTGGTCTTTGCAGAGCAGAGTCTGGGTTGCCTAACCGATCTCCTTGAACCCCAGCCACCAACCCGTGCTAATGGAATGGAATGGCTTTCATATACCCCCACCACCCAGCCAGGTCCCTGACCGACCAGCACAGGATAAATAGGGGGAGGTAGGACGCGGGGGGGGGGGGGGGGGGGGGAGGAAGCACACACAAGGAGGAGAGCATTCCACCCAGCTCTCCTCTCAGGCCCTCTGAGTCCCAATCAGCCTCACCTTCCTGAGCAGAACAGCAGGGATCAGGTGGTGGAGTGGGAGGAGGAAAAGGGAGGCAGCAGCAGGCTGGGTCCAGGGTCCTGAGGTTCCATCTCTACTCCCGAGTAAACAGCGCTGATCGAACCCCTCCCAAGTACCCGACGGTGCATCCTGTCAACCTAGGGAGGGCAGCTGAGGAAGTGAGTCACCCCCTTCCTCCCAGAAACCCCCTGCGAAATCACCTCTCAGGGACCCAGCGGGTTACCCAGGCTGCGAGCTCCGCAGCCACAGCCCCGCCGGGAGCCAGCCCTCCTGCAGTGTTCGCATCTCACAGCACCCCGCCCCGCCCCCCAAAAAAGCTGCTTCTATCCCTCCCAGGAGTTACCTGCCCTGCCCCTGCCCCGCCACCCGGGACCAGGCAGCCCTCCAGCCCCGGCGCCGCCCGCCCGCAGCGGGGAGCCGGGAAGAGGCGCTGCAGAGCGCGGGGACCCGGTTCGGATGCCGGTCCTGCCGCCGCCGCAGCCCGTGTGACTCCGAGCGGCTCCTGAGCCCGGCAGCTCGGGTCCATCCGCCAGGAAGAATAGCTCCTTTGTGCGGCCCCCGCGAGAATTAAACAGACAGCAGGTGTGGGACGTGCTGGACACGCGCAGGAAGCGGTCCAGCGATGGCAGCTTTGACCTGTTGCCTGGGGAGCAGGAGGTCACCGCGGAGCTGCGCCGTGCGCTTTAGGGAGTGAGCGCGCCTGGTGGGCAGACCAGCGCGGCTCTTGGAAAAGCCCCGAGAAAGGGAACCAGGGCTCAGGCTCTGCGCAGTCCGCTCCGCTCCTGCTGCTGCTCCTGCCTCCCTGTCTGGCCCCTCGTTAGCGTTAAAGGCGACTCGAGTCTGATTCCCTGGCGGCCATTGGGGCAGCGCTGCGCTGTGGTTCTGCAGGATCCTGGGCGTGGGCCCCGGGCCTGGGTGCCCTGGGCCGCAGAGGTAGAGTCCTCTTGAGCCAGGATGGCTACTTGGGATGACAGTTGCATGTGGCTTTGTCATCCAAGCATAAGGGCTCCCCTGAGAAAAGGGGTTGTACCGCCTGGCTGTCCCAGGCCCCCCTGCCCTCAGGCCCACAACGTCATGATACCCCACAGCAGCTTGGGCTATTCGCTCCGGAAGGTGGGCCAAGCCGGGCCTGTCCCTGAGTGTCTGTCCACTGGGTGTCCTTCCACTGGGTGTCTGGCCAGGACTGTGGTGGCTGCGGCCGCCAAGGGCAGGGGGGACACGGACTCTTCCCAGCAGTCCCCAGAGTCCCTGCGCGGTACCGCTACTCAAAGAGTGAGGGTGCGCTTGGCACTCAGGGAGGGCTGGGTAGTTCTTGATCCAGACCTGGCAGGGCTAGGGCTGCTGGCGCCCTAAAGGAGGCCTGCCCCCACATGCCCACCCTGTGCAGCCTCGGGTTTGTGGGTCCCTCCACGAAAGGGAGTCTTTGGTGGAGCCACACAGGGTGGTCCTTGGATGCCACGGTCCTCTGGGCACCTCTCTCTACCTGGACGGCCAGATCTACCTGGAGGGAGAGCAAGCCCTGCTGCTGACATTGTAAGGAAACAGATAGAAAAGCCACCTCATGGGAGGGCACCCAATCTCACCCTCGCTATTCAGATTCCACCTCTCAACCCAGAAAACCGTTTCGGAGTTCCGGGGGCACAGGGACCCGTGGAGTTCCGGGAAGAAACACTCCCGAGAAGCAGCTCACGAGGCCTTAACCCTGAACCAGGACTCCAGGTATTCCTGGCCCGGGCGTGGCGCAGGGAGCTGGGGATCCGCCTTCCTTTCCCGCTCACCTGACCCGCGGGCAGCAGAGCGCTCAGGAATCAGGATCAGCTCGCGCTGGGTGGTGTTCAGAGCCAGGTCCTCCTCCAGACCCAGGAGCCTCCGCTTTGGAGCCCTGCGCTCAGGCAGGCCTGGGGGGCACTGGGGCACCGGCTCACCTATGAGCTCTGTGGGGCACAGCCTCCCATTCCTGCTCACCAGCGCGTTCCCTCATCCTGCTACCCTCATGCACTCTCCTGCCACAGCCCGTCCATCCTCACGCACTGGTTCGCACAGGCTGGAGTGCCCTTCCCGAATCCCTAGGCAGGTTTTTGCGTCCGGAGGACCGAAATCATAGCAACACACACACACACACACACACACACACACACAGAGGAAGGGCCCAAGTCCCTCGGTCCTTCTCCACCTGACATTCAACACAGAAACATTTACACCTCTCCGGTTGGTCGGAAGCTTGCTGGCGAGATGAGGGTGTTGGTGGCGTCAGGGAGGCAGAATCCCCAGCGCTCAGACTCCAGTGCGCCCGAACTCAGCTGGTCCTTGTTCTTCCCAGGGCCCAAATGGTGTTTCCTATAAGGACCGGGGAAACCGAGGACTGCAGCCCAGCGTCTCTCCCCGGATCTCCCTGGCCCTTTAACCTTCGCAATGCGCCATGCCATCACTCCCTGCCCCCAGGTGGACCCCAGGAGATGCTCTTCAGGGGAGGGACAGCAGGTGCCGCCTGGCCTGAGCCCGGGTGAGAGCTGCCTAGCTCGGAGGGTCATGGGGCGGGAGGGGAGGGAAGCGGAGGAAAATTAAGAGGAAGCTCAGCCAGCCCGAGCTTCCCTCTGCTCTCTCAGGAGCCCTTGGCTTTAAGCCCCCAAGCAGGGGAGATGGCTGGGTTCCACCTTCTCCATTCGGTTTCACCTTGGAGGGCTGCGGAGGGTTGCGTGGCTGTGGGGCCTGGGAACAAATGAAAGGCGAGCGTGGTCACAGGAGCAGAAGAAGGAAACCCGGCTTTTAGCCACTGCGTCCCGGCCCTTCCTCCCTCCTATCCCCCGCCGTCACCACCCCCTGAGCAAAACGCCTGGTTTCTGGGCTGTCATGGGGAGAGGGGGGCAAGAGGGAGGGGTGACAAGCCCCTGGGAACCCTGTTTGGTGGCCTCTCACGGGGAGCGGCTGTATTCACCTGGCTACATCTGTGCAAAAGTTACCTGCTAGAGGACTTGCTGGTAGAGATTTATGCGGTGGGTGAGTAGCTATGTGGGCTTATTTTCAGAACCTCTGCCTAGTTTCCCCGTTTAAATACACGTTTTCTGGCTTAGCTTTCCAAGGGGGAAGGCAAGAGGGAAGTTGCAACAAGTAGTGCAGGGTCCATGCCTGAGTTCGCTTCACCGAATAAAGCTGGATGGGCACCTCGCCCCCTACTGGCCAGCGAGTGCCCACCTAGGCCGTGAGCGAGGGGGCCAGGCCCAGGTAGGATCCTTGACTTGTTACTGTCTTGGGCTAGGGGCTAGGGGCTAGAGTCTCTCTCTCTCTCTCTCTCTCTCTCTCTCTCTCTCTCTCTCTCTCTCTGACTTGATGCTGAGCCGTGCCCAAAAGCTTCCCTGCGAGGCCAGTCCCTGGTCCTGCAGGTGCTTGGGGAGAAGCATGATGCATCTTTGTGCTTGTATGTGTGAGCGTATGTATTTGCGAGGGGCTCACTTGGGAGTGTTTGTTTTGCCTGAGGACATGTTAGTGTGTTTGTGAAAATGGGTTAGGGGTCTGTGTATATGTGTGCCTGTGGACATATGTGGGACAGTCCTTGTGTGGCCACTGCGTGTGAGGGGGTGTTTTTGGTGCCATCCACAGTGTCTGACAGATAACAAGCTTTCAGTTCTAGTGAATCAAACGATACATGTGTATGCTTGTGCCCGTGTGAAAGGTGTGCACAGCCTGTTTGCCTGTGTAAGGCAAATTAAGAGGAAACACAGCCAGCTGGAGCTTCCCTCTGCTCTCTCAGTAGCCCTTGGCTTTAAGCCCCCAAGCAGGTGAGGTGGCCAGTTGTGTATCGGGAAAATGGGCTGGGGGTGGGGGAAACAGGTAAGATTGAAGCTGGCTCCGGGGGGCTACTGTGCTTCCCCTTTCCAGAAGTAAGCCAGGTCTGTCAGCCAGGCTTCCCGCATCCCATGAGCTTCTCTGTGCCCTCAGGCAGTAGCTGGCTCTTCATGCCAGCGGAAGTCAGGTCACCATGCCCCGCAAGTACAGACCAGGTCCCATGAAGACCCGAGTGTCCCCTGCAGGCAGAGCCTCCAGGAGAGGCTGAGGGAGTGCCAGGGCATGGGGGTACTTGGTGTGGCACCAGGGGAACCAGTCTTAAAGTCCTCTGGGGATTCATTGCCTCGACCTCCAGTCCTTTGCAGAACGACTGCATAGCCTCTGCGCCAAGTTAGCCCACCCATCTATCTGCGAGGTCTTGACTGGGAAGGAATCCTTGATGCTCAGAAAGTCCCCACGAAAGCGTTTCGGTGACCGCTGATTTCACCAGAGAGAAAAGACCCTAGAAGTTCCCGAGCTCAAGGATCACCCTGCGGGAAGAGTGCCTCATCCCTTCCCTTCCCTTCCCTTCCCTTCCCTTCCCTTCCCTTCCCTTCCCTTCCCGTTGTCGGGGTGGCAGGTTTGGTCCTAAACGTCCTGGTGGCTAAAGTGGGACATGTTCGGTATTTACAGCAACCGCAACCTAAAACACATCAATTTCCTCTAGGAGGGACATCCTGCCTGCTTGCCAGGACTGGCTAGACGGGTTGCTTTATAGGAGAGGAGGGGGCTCAATCCCTCAGAGGGGAGGGATGGCTGCAGATTAATTTACTGTCACAGAGGCGCCCAGGGCACACGACGCTAGGAGGTGCGCCCCTAGCTGGCCCGCCAAGCCCAGGCGCCCTCTTGCCTCCATTTACAACACCCGCCTGGCCCGTGGGGCCAGCCTCCCCGAGTCTCCTCTGACTTCTCCCCTCCCCACCCGTTCTTCTCCACTCCAGAACGCTGTTGTTTTCTGAGCTTGGAGGACTTTGCTCTACGGCCACCCACAAGACTTCTCCAGCTTCAAGGCTAGATGAGCGGCTGCCCTTGTGGCCAGGGAATCTGCCCAGGATCGGTCGGGTCTGGTTCTGGGAACTGCGATCATCACTAAGGAGCGCGCCCATTCAGGAAACCACCACGACCCGATCTGTTCCCCATTCTCGGTATTTCCAAACACGGTGCCCACACTCCGCACAGACTCCCATTTCCTCCCCGGAGGTGAACAGAGAGGTGGTGAGGGCACCGCTTGGCCTGTGGGGGGGAGAGGAGTCCGAAGGAGGAGCGGGCCGCCCCCTCCCCCATCTCTCCCAGAGCTCCCTGGACAAGAAAAGCCAGAGGGCTTTGGAGGAGGGTTCTGAGTTTTGAGTTTTCCACTTCCACACCGTGTGTGCACCTGTGGGAAGGTGTCCCCGGGTTTTGGGACTCGGGGCATCCCTGCCCAGAATGGTCCGCCGGAGTGTCCAGTCCCGGTAGGGTAATCAGACACTGTTGCACTCGTGGCTCATGGTCCTCGTGGTGTATATCCATATATATTTATCATTTCTAATTTTATTATAAAATAAAAGCAGAAATATTTCCTGAAGAACATTCACATGAGGGCGCGACAGGGAGATGGCAAGTCCGAGGCTCGGGAGGCACGCTCTGGCGGGAGCACTGTGGTCACGATCAGGGAGGAAGAGGAGAGTGCAGGGCTGGGCCTCGCTGAGAGAAGTCGACCAGCGGGAAGGTGGGGGGTAAGGGGGCCGGTGGGGCCTTCTCACCACTGCCCTTTCTCTTTCAATGAAGTTACTAGGGCAAAGCTGACACCTGCAGCCCCAACGAGCCCTCTGGGAGGGCCGCTGGAGATGGCCTGCATTCAAAGGCTGTCTTTCCTTTGCTTTTCCCCTCCTACCCCCAACCTCCGAAATCCAGGTGTGGCGGTGGGGGTCAGAAGGCCAGGCAGGGGGAAAAGACTGAGGGGTACAGACCCAGGGCCAGGATACGTGAGGCTGGGAGAGAGGAGAGGCAATCAGAGAGAAACAGAGAAACAGAAACCTGGTGAGAAATGACAAGCCAGAAATATAAAGGGAAACAGAGGCAGAGTAAAGAAGGGGAAAGCAAGAAAGGGAGAAAGAGAGAAGAGAAGAAAGGGAGAAAGAGAGAAGAGAAGAAAGGGAAAGGAAGAGAGTGCGAGGGAAGAGAGAACAGACAAAGAGAAGCAGAGAGAAGGTAGGAGAGAGAGCATAAGAACTGTGTATAATTTATTCCCTTCCCTGGTTCAAGACCCAGTCCCAGGTCTCCAGAGGATCTCAAAAACCAACGTGTTGGGGGGGAAAAAAAATTCCCAGCAAAGGCCAAACCCGAGGGCCATCCGCAACACCAATGGGGCGGTTCTGCCCGCTAGCCCGCGGGTCTCTCAGTCCCTGCGGCCTCTTTCAGTCCTTGGCGCCAGCCGCGGAGGCCCGTGCCCCGGGGCGGGTGGGGCTCTAGGAGCCCAGGTCCACCAGGTTGGCTGACATGGGGTTGAGGATGGAGTCCTGCAGGCCGTGGTGGTGCTGCAGCGGGTCCGCGCCGCCTCCGCCTGGCACGGGCACCGGCACGGGCACGGCGCTGGGGCCCGGGGGGTGGCCCAGGCTGTGCAGGGATGGCAGCCCGGGTGGCGGCGGCGGGCTGAGCAGCAGCGCGGGGCTGGACGACGAGTGGTCTGGCGTCCCCGACGGCGTCTTCTCGTCCTCCGAGCTGCCTAGCACCGACTTGCCGCTGCCGTTCAGCGACGCCGCCAGCGGGTTGTGGCTGTTGGAGTTGGAGTTCTCGCTGTTCTCCCTGCAAGTGCGGGAGCAAGGGCGCGGGTCAGCGGGGGAAACGGAGGCGGCTCCGCGCTGCGGCACCTGGAGCCCCAGCCTGCGTCCTCCTGGGAGCCAGGGCCTCCGGGTTCCGCCCGCGTATTTGGTTTCTACCATCTTATGTTTGGCCCGGCCTGGGGCTCTCCTTCCTGCCAGTTCTCAATCTCTCAACACCGATTTCTCGACTCTCCTCCCGGTGTCATCTCTAACGCCCCACCTCTCATGCTCTCAATCTCATGAAAATCATTCCTGCTCCTCTCTGCCCCCCTCATTGGCCTGCTAACACTCTCCCCCTCCCTCCTTCCCAGAGCAGAGGGGTAGGGAAGCGTGGCTCCCAGGAGTTGGTCTGGCTTTTCACATCTTGGCTCTGCTATCCAGGGTTGGCTGGGTAGATGTAGGGCCAAGAGGGTGGAGGGGCCCTCGATACCAGACACTTAAAGTTGGGGACCCCAGAGGCCCTCATCTCCTTTTCCTTTCCTCTGCTGGAGGGAAACCCCTCACTGCGGGCAGGTTCCCGGAACTGAGTCCTTTCCCTCCAGCTCCAAACTGGCAGGCCTGGTGAGGGGCACCTGGTTGGAGCTAGCCACCAAGCCCTACAGATGCAGGACCCCCTTCCCCTGGTGGCACAGTGAGAACTTCCTCTGGGGGACTGGAAATCGGGCGCTTGGGTGGCAGCTCATGGGAGATTGGGGACAGGAGAACGAAGAGGCCTACACTTTCCCGTCACCCAGGAAAAGGAGGGACTCTGTGGCCCTCACCTGGGCCTGGCCCGAGAACCAAGTTCCTCAGGAGTCTGGATGCATGCCAGTCTGGGTGGAAGGGGACCCTAGCTGCGAGAACCCACCTCCTTGCCCTTCCTTTAACTGGCAACCCTGCCAGATTTGAAGGTTTGAAATATTGGGTAGTTTTTCTTCACCAGCTTCCCAAGGCCTTTTCTTCCCGTTTTCCTGGAAGGGAACTTCCCACAGAGCTGATACCCTACAACTGTGGACACCTTAACCTCATGGTTTCAGAGACTAGGGTCCCCCTGACGTGCTCCCCCGCTGCAGAGATCTGGTTCCACTGTTCAGTACTTCCACCTAACCCTAGTCATGCAAACTCTGGCTTACATACACCGGGTGCCACCAACTCCAGGGATCTTGTTTTGCTGTCGCCCGAAGGCTGGATTCTGCTCCCACAATCGGTTTCTCCCTCATATCCTCACCCCTGGCCAGATTTGGATTTCTGAGGGGCCACAGGGCTGGCATCCACAAGGACCTAGGTCCGTGTTAGCCTAGTTCAGGAAGTTTTGCTTTCCCTGAGGACAAGCCACTCTCAGCCTTTCCACTGCTCTCAGCTCACCCCAGACCTAGACCTACCCACCACGGTGGGTAAAACCCAAGGAGAGAGGGGTCCAGGGCATGGCAGGCCAGAGAAGGGCTGCTGGGTCCAACAAGGCAGAAAAAGGGGCATAGGCGTCTCTTCTCTCCCAGAGCTGACACTTGCCAGCTTTTGGCCTCCTCGTCCTTTCTATGCGGGATAAAAGATTCTTGCTGTCAACTCCTCTATCCAGACAAGGAAAATTCTTGTCCGGGCCACCCTCCGCATTCAGGTCAAACCAGGGAAGTTCCAATCCCAGGCTAGTTAGTGGGCCTAGCACTGAGTAAGGCCCACGGAAAGTGCAGACGCGCTGCAAGTGCTAGCGAATTCGCTTAAGCCTCCCGAAATCAGCAACCCAGACAGGCCAAACGCACTCAATCCTTCGGAGGACTCTCAGGCTCTGTCCGCTAAGCCCCGCTGGCAGGCGACCCAGGATCACTGTCTTGCTTTTCGCCTGGAAGCTCACTGCGTCTCCATTTTTTTTTTTTTTTTTGTCCACAAGCGACCCGGGTGGGCGTCAGCCAATAACTTCCCCGATTGCTTTGCCCGCTTTAGACAAATCTCTGCCCTCTGGGTCTCCCCGCTGCCACCGGGTCAGGCCAGGATTCACTCGTGGGCCGTGGCTTTGACTAAAAAGGGCCCGGTGTAGGCCTCTCCTGGGAGTTAAAGCCCACCCATGCCATGCGACCCCCTCCCTGGAGCCCAAGGGGAGGGGGCTCTACTTACTCGTACCTTTCCTTGGCCTCGGCCGCCCGGTCGCGCTGCCGCCGGTTCTTGAACCAGTTGCTGACCTGCGTGGTGGTGAGACCTGTGGCCTCGGCCAGCTCCCGCTTCTCCCGGGGCGACGGGTAGGGGTTGTGCGCGTACCACTCACGCAGCACGCTGCGGCTCTTCTCCTTGAAGCAGTAGCTGGTCTCCTCGCCGTCCCAGATGGAGCGCGGCAGCGGGAACTTGCGGCGGACGCGGTACTTGCCCACGGCGCCCAGGGGCCGGCCGCGCAGCTTCTCAGCCTCGATGTAGTGCGCCTTGAGCCACAGCTGCTGCAGCTTGGCGTGGTTGTGCGGCGAGAACTGGTGGCTCTCCAGGATCTTGTAGAGCTCGCGGAAGTTGCCGCGGTGGAAGGCCACCACGGCCTTGGCCTTGAGCACGCTCTCGTTCTTGTGGAGGTGCTCGCAGGCGGGCAGCGACCACAGGAAGCGGCCCAGCCGCTCGATGTTGCCGCCCTGCTGCAGCACCTCGCACACGCACGCCACTTGCTCCTGCGTGAAGCCGAAGGTGGGCAGCATGGACATGGTGCCGGCTGCGCCCCCGCCCGCGCGCCCTCACCGCCGCGCCGCGCCGTCCGGCATGGGCGCCTCCCCGCCGGGCGGTCCGGGCCCGAGAGGCGGGCGGGGCGGGCTCCCCGGCCCGGCGCTGGTGCTGGCTCTCAGCGGGCGAACTAGCTCCGATCACGGCAGTGCGGCCCCGCGTCGGCCGCGGCCCCCGCGCAGCTCCGGGGCCCCGGCGCCCGCCCGCCCCGCCCTCGCCCTGGTCCCAGCCCGGGGGCCGCCCGGGGCGCCGCTCCGCATGCTCCGCGGATCCGCTCGCCGGTCGTCGGTCCCTCGCTGGCTGGCTTCTCGCTTAGGTCTCCCTCCCGTCTAGCTCGCTCGCTTTTTTAATAATATTATTCTAAGCGGGCATGAGGCGCGGCGGCCCGCGCCCTGATTGGTCTGGTTATCTGACCCGGGGCCTGCCCGCGCCAGACAATAGTCGGAGTCAAATTATTCGCCATGGAGACGCTGTCAGTCACCGGTAACCCGAGCCCCGGCGGGCCGGGCGGCCCCCCCACGGCTGGCTCCGCTGACAGATCGCCCGCCCGGCTCCGCGCAAAGCAAAGCGCAGGGCGGCTGGAGACGGGAGCCGGAGGCGCTCCAAGAGCCCGGGAGGCGGAGAGGGCCGGGCAGGGGCCCGCGGCGGCGGCGGTGATTGACGGAGCGGACGCCCAAAGAGCAAGGGAGGAGACGGGCCCGGGAGGGAGGGGGCGGAGTGGAGACGCGCAGAGGAGAAAAGGGGAGGACTGGGGGGGGGGGGGGGGAGAGGGGGAGAAGGAAAGGCGGAGGGCTGCTTAGGGGGGTGCCGGGAGGAAGGGAAGAGAGGGGTGGTGGAGGAAGCCTGGAAGAGGGGGGGGAGAAACTTTGGGGAGCCTTTAGCAGGCTCCGCGCGATGCCTCCGCCCCACTCCGGGTCACCACGCCCCTCTTGGGGCCACTGTCTGCGGGGGCAGATTCTCCCCGGAGCTGGCCAGTGGGCTGGGAGAGTCTGGACGTTCGCGGACGGCCCCTCCAGGGTTTGGCTTTTCCTGCTGACCGCGCCCTACCCCCATCCTCGGAACTCTGGACCGGAGCGATCCCTCGAGGGAGAGAAGGAGGGAGGGAGCAGGGGACGATTTGGCAGTGGCCGCGGGCGGACGCCTGAGAATCCACTTCTCGGAGGATCCCGCCTCTCCTCCCTCTCCTAACCCCGCGGCCGGAGCCGCCTTGGCCCCGCGCTCCCTGTCCTTGCCGGGCGGGGACTCAGACTTAACCCCACGGGCCCCACGGATCGAGCGGGCCGAGAAGCGCCAGCACTTCCGTGTGGCTCCTACGGGAAGTGGACTCCGGTCGGCAGCGCCCGCAGTCTGCCCACAGGGGCGAGGGGCCTGAAGACCAGGACGGTCGGTCGGTCGTGGCACTTTCCCCGTGGCTAGTTCCGGAGGACCCAGTGGAGGCAAGACCCTGCCCCCCCCCCCCATCCCACCGCCCCCCCCCCCCTCGGGTCAACTTGGGATGGGCTCTTGCCACTTCCCGGCGTGGGAGCCGCCGGGGCGCTGAGCTCAGGCGTTAGGGGCTTTAAAAGGGGGGTCCTGTTTTTTTGCTTCTTTGTCAGGACGGTGTGGAAACACGTGTTCCTGGTTCTCTGAGAGAAGGGTTGCTGATACTATCTGCGTTTAGGAAAGCCAGGGGCTGGGTTCCTTCCCCAGCTAGTGTTTTCCCCTTCGTTCCCCCTCTTGGCTATGAGCTGTTGCAGGCCTGAGCCCATCTGGCTCCTGGTGTGAGGACCCAAGCCAACACAAAGCCCAGGCTCTGTCCTCGGGGTAAGCCTGGAACCTGTGTGTAGGCATCATTTCTTCACTCCCGCCCCTGTAAGCTTTCTTGGAAGTGTGTGCTGGGAGTACTGGAATGGCAATTCAGAGGCCTAGGTTCAAGTTATGGCGTTGCTTGTTGCCTGTGAGCAATCTCCTATTCCTCTAAGTGTCTCTCCCCCCTCCCCCCCCGAAAGAGTTACCCCCCAGCTCTAGTATTCTGGAAGTCTTGGAGTGTGTGTGGGGGGAGAGGGGGGGGGAGGTGTTTGCTTGCATGAGAGAATGGAACCCTGGGACTGTCCCTAAGACTTTTGTTCTGGAGGCTTGCCCTGGCGTGTTGAGACCACGGGCTATCAAAGTATGTTCTGAGCCAGGGTCAGGGCCAGCTCCTTATAGAAATCCAGGTGGCATCTTCGGAGTCTGTGTCCGTGGACTGGGAGGAGCCCTGCTATATCCAGATCACTCTCTCCAGAGTCCAGACTTGGCTTTGGGGAAGAATTTACCCCCTGGCTACCCTGAGTTTCAGGGCCCGCCTTGCTGACCCTCGTGAAGTGGCAACCTATGTTTTTCGAGACCTCTGCTTCAGCCACATGGTTAATGACTATTAGGTTGGTGCCAGCTCTGCCATGGCCACTTTACATCCTGGCCATGTCAGGCCAGGGCTGTGGGAAGCGCCGGGCTGGTGCAGGTGAAGGGGACTGGGCATCCCTTCCTGGTGTGAAACTTGGGGCCAGTTTGTGATCAGCTCCTCCTCCTGCTCTCCCAGGATTAGATGAGGCCTGAGTGATCTCACCAGTCCCTTGCTGGTTCTAGGTTGGGGGTGAGTCTAAGAATACTAACCTTAGCAACGAGGGTAACTTTAGCCATAGCATCCACTGTGAGTTTGCCCCTCCTTGGACCCCTGGAGTTTCAAGAGTAAACTTCCACCAGAACTGGGTCCTGCCGGTGTTCAGCTAAGGCTCGTTTTCTGGAGCTTCAGACCCATCATCCCTCCCAGCACTGTCCTCTTTGCGACCCCGGGGCGCTAAGCGCAAGAATCAGCCCAAGAACATGCCACCTCGGATAATATAGCGCGTGCCCTATGAGGAGCCATTACAGAGCGAGCACAGAGAACCTGTAACCCCATTTGCCCGATGTATGGGTGTGTGTCCATATGCCCTAGTTGTCCCCTCCCCTCATATTTGCAGGAAACCAACCGGTTCTAGCAGGTCTGGGCTAGAACATCTTGCCAGCAGCAGCAGCTGAGTGCCTGCTCACCTAAAAAGGTTACAAGCTCAGCTAGTGTTTCTTGGCCAGGAAGCCCCCTCCCTGACGGTCTCGGTCTTGCCCACAGGTCAGAGGACTTGGGAGGTGACTGGTGAGGATTTCGCAGACACCAGCCTGACCCTGAGGCAGTCTAGGCCTGCATTACTGTTTCATCAGGCACAAACAGCAGCTCCATGGCTGGGAAGGAAAGGGCGTTTATAGACCTGTGGAACCCTGGGCTTCATCGAATTGGCTCCTCTCACCTCCTACATGGGCTGGAAGGCCCTGGGACCGCACTTTCCAGAAGGCGGCAGCAGGCATGGATGGATGGGTGTGCTCCTGTGAGCTCACACTGAGAGAATGCGTCTGCCCCATGACTCTGGGTCCGGGACATTCTGGGGCCCTGGTGTCTGGAACTGGGCCGGAAGCTCCCCAAGGCAAGGCTGAAGGGCCCCCATTGCCCTGCTCAGGGCGGGCACAATGCCCACTCGAGGGACTTCTGGAGGAAAGGGGTGGAAGCAGCCGCACCAGCCTCCCAAGGGCTTCCTTGACTTTGGGTTGGGGCTAGTTAGGAAAAAGGGGGGAAATCGAAGTAGAAAGAGCTCCTTGGCGGCTATTTCCAACGCCAGCAGAGAAGGGGGAGGGGCTCGGTGCCAAACCAGAAGACCAGAAGCTTTTAAAATAAAATCTTTATTTTTCCAGCCCGTAAAAGCTGCAGAAATCCCCTAGGCAGACTCTGGCCGCCACGGCGCTGCGTGTCCCAGGCCCTCCCCGCAGACCCGCACTCCCGCCTCAAAGCTTTGCAGCGTCCCGAGGGCAGGGGTGGGCCAGCTGCCGTCCCAGAGCCGTCTCTTCCCGGTGGGACCTCACGCTTGGGCCTGGGAGGCTCGATTCGTTGAAAGCGGGTTCGCAGCTCAGAGGCGGGTGCGCGCCCAGGCTCCGGGCTCCTGTCCCCACTGGTTTCGTCGCGGGGCGGACGCAGCCGGGTCCTTGCAAATCCCGCGCCCATGGTTCTGTGTTGCCCAACGTTTGGGGCAGGTCAGGGCGCGGGAATCCCACCCATACGAATCCAGGCAGTGGCCCCGAGGCGCCCCGAGCCCGGCGGGCTAGGTTGCGGGGCGCTGGGCGCTGGGCTCGGGTGGCCGGGATGGCCCGCGCCGCTGCACGTGGCTGGCACGGTCACACACCCTCAAGGGCCAGGCCAGCAGGGTCCCCGGTGGCCCCCGCTGTCCCTTCTGTCTTTCGGGCCCTTTGCTTCGCGGCCCTGCGCGGTGGCCAGGAGAGTCCCCGCGTGAAACGGTTTGGGAGCCGCGGGCTCACGGGAGCCCTCGCTCAAACGAAAAGAGCGAGAACCGGGGCCCAGGGCCCCTTCGGAGGCGGCGCCGGCGCTGAGTGTGGCTTGTGGCGGGTGCCCAGGCCCAGGTACCCAGGCCCAAGGCGCCGCCCGCCTTCCTGCGAGGCTCGGCCTGGCTGGCTCGCAGCCTTCGGTCCGGTCCGGCCCGCGATCGCGGCTCAGACCCAGTCCCTCCCACCCCGCGCCTCGCTCCCTTCGGGGCGCACAGGGGATGCCTGGCCCCTTTGCCTGCGGTGGGATGGGGGCCGCGGCGTGGTGGGTCGAGCGTCGGGCGAGGCGCCAGACTCCCGGCTTTCGGTTAGAGAAGCCAAATTCTGTCTATGTGAGTTCACAGGGGCACCCCCAGCCACCCCTGGTGCCGTCTTCTAGAAAGTTCGCAGCCTGTCCTCCCCACCCCCAAACCGGTCCTGGGATGGTAGAGAGCCCGGGCGTCCCGACCGGCTGCCTCCCGCCAGCTCTGCTCCCGCGCGCCCCCACGCGGCAGGTCGTAGAGTCCAGGTGGGTGGGTCGGGTCCAGTTCCTTGCCCACCTGAGAGGGCACAGGGAGGGCGCCGGGAGGCGCGCTGGTTCCCTGCTCACCGCCCACTCCCCGCACTGACCGGCCGTGTGCGCTGGCAGAGGGGGCACCAGAGCTAAGGCGAGGCCATGAAACGCACTCCCTCTGAGACAGAAGCCAGGAGGGCATCAGGTTGCCAGGGTCTGATCATGCCATCCTTGGGAGACAGACATGGGTTTTTCACGCTCGCATGTTCTCTCCGGAGATTCGGAGATTCTGGTTCTGCCTTGCACACACTGGGAGCCCCTGCAATGTCTGAATGGACGCCTGAACGACGAATAGGATTTTCCGACAGCAACACCTGGGAAGTACCAGGCCTACAGGCCCTCTTCCTCCTCAAGCATCCTGTTCTTCCCTCCCAGTCTCCTCTTCTTTGGAGGGGGAGTCTCAGAGACCCCCTGATGGCTTCCTCCAGCCTGGAGTCTCCCCAGGGCAACACAGAAGCTACAGACGGAATGTGCCGCTCTTAGAATCTCCAGGTCTGACTGCCTACCTAGACCAGCCCACAACCAACCAGGTTCCCTTGGGTTGCAGGAAAGAACGTTTTCTAAATAGAGTTATTCTAATTTCGCGGGGCTGCTGTTTTTAGTTGCTTTTCCTTCGTTACTTTACAAAAATCCTCTGTAGGCAGCGTGTAGATCAGGTTTCCTATAAGAAGTGACTTTTTTTCTTCTTCTTCTTCTTTCCATTACCTGTGAGAAATTCTATCTGGGAGTAGGGATTCCTGGCTTGGCACTCCTCTCTCCTACAGTATCTATTTTTATTACCATTAATTACAATGCATCAGTCCCACTCATCAGCGACACCCCCTCCCCGAGGCTGGTGACTGCTCTTGGCGCTCTGCATCTGGGTGACGCCTGGTCAAGAGGGCACTCCCACCCAGCCATCCATTGGGAAGCAGCTACCGAGTTCTGCGTTTTTAAAGGGAAATTTGGAAAAAGCCAGGATTGTTCTGATCTTGGAAATCCAATACTTTATTATGTTGTTGTCTCTGCAAATTAAAGCGAAAATCCAGGGGCTGTTTCTTATAGAATGTGTGCTAATTAATTTATGCACAGTGCCGCGAGACCACTTTAATCAAGTATGTGGAAACAAGATCCAGCGCTACTGGGGAGGGCACATGGCGCAGGGAATCGGGCGCGTGAGGCGGCTGCAGAGGGACCAGGTCAATTTTAGCCACAAATAAATGTCCTCTGGTAGCGCGTGGCATGCTGGTCTGTGATGACAGGCGTGCGCTTGGCCCTCTGGCAATTACCATCGCTGTTTTCACCATTTTACTATCATTCATTGTCAGGAACTGCTCACCTATGGGGAAGGTTGGGTGGGTGGAACAGAGAGGACGTGGGCTTTGGTATCAAATGGGCCTGGGTCCTTGGTTCAGATCCACCCCCTTAGTAGGTCACTCAATCTTGGAGTCTTATTTTGCTCATTTGTAAACTGAAGACAACAATCCAGTGCTTGGCACAAAATAAACATGCAGCCATTGCTTATTGAATTGACTGCGTTTGCATTGGGGATTAGAGATAAAGTTTATGAAACATCTGGTTCACTGTAGGTGCCCAATAATTAAAGCTGTTGCTGTCATCAGGATGCGATGGGATAGTGTGTTTCCGTAATTGCCTATAATCACTGTTGTTTCAGAAAGCACCTGACTTAAGTGTCAAAAGGCGGATTTAGTTTCCAGGTGACAAATATTATCAGGCTTCTATTGTATGCTCAGACCTGGGCGAAGCATTTTGGGAAAAGCGTTCAGTTATGCGAACAGAGGTTCGGGGGCAGTGAAAAGACGGGAACTTGCACACACGAGGCTGCCGTGGTCTCTCAACTCACCGTCCACAGCAGCCTCGGACAGAGTGTAGGCATTGGAGCCAGGCTATCTAAGTTAAATCCTGCCTCTGTCACTTAGTAACGGTGTGGCCAAGGGCAAGCCACTTAATCTTATGGAGTCAGTTTCCCAGTCTAGTGAGAATAAAAAGCTGGTGTAACAAGCACCCTGCTCCCAGGATTTTGGAATAAGAAAATGAGTTAATGTATGTGAGAAGGCTGGGTCCCTGTTTGGAGACGAGCAGAACTGCCATCATGTTTTGCCTTATTTTATGGTGTTTTAAGAGATACATTTTGTAGCCTCAGCAAGATTTTAATGTAGGGTCCTTGTTCAAAGGGTAGATGGAGGGACACACACAAAGAATCAAATAGGAATGTGCATGTACACACAAGTAATTTGTTTATATAAGCAAATGCCTGTCCCCATACATGTACATGTGGACACACACAAATGCATATATACCTACGTCCATAGGAAATTATGGATATACCATTCATACTCACCCGAGGAAATTATTCCTGAATCATGGGGACCATTTCACCCTCAATGTACCGTGTATATCTACGTCATCCCCAAACCAGTCCTCTATGAGAGTTTAGTCACAATTTGGCGGTTTTCGGGGAGAAGGAAACTCAGGTGGTAAGAGGGATAGAAGTTGAAAGTAGGAAATGTAAATACATTCAGTTACTGAGTTTCCCCTTCCGAATAGCAAGCATCCTTCACTGGAAAATTTTGTCTGCTAAACACATTATAAAGTTTGTGGCCACTTGGCACATGGCTGGGGATGGGGGCATTCTTAAGGAATCTATGGTTTCCACTATCTTTTGTCTTCTAGCTCATTTTTTAATCTGAGAAGTTTCTAGAAGGTCAGATGTCAATCCCCCATCAATATGGACAATGCTCACCAGCAATTCAATTCAGTCTCATTCTAGTCTGGCCAATGAAGCAAAGATACTTATTTTCCTAAAGATCAGTCTAAGGAGGAATGAAAGTGCTTCTTCTCTAATCCAGCTCTGTGCTAGGCTCTGTCAGGGGGGGTGGGGGGTGGGGAAGAGAAGAAGACACTGTTTTGCCCTCTAGAGGTTTATAGACTAGTTGGGCAATGGAAGCAACCTGTGTGAAGCCGAAGAAAACAAGTCCACACACTGCTGCCTTTCACCATGACGGGCAGGGAGGTCAAGAGGAAGGAAATATTGTGTGGCTGGGTGTGCAAGGAAGCCTTCTTGGAAAAGGTGGTCTTGATCTGGGCTTTGGACAACAGGGAGGATTAGGACAAAGGGAGAGGCACGAGTGGGGCAAACTGAAGCCTGCCGAGTGCAGAGCGGAGTGCTGCCTTCCGGGCCTACCTTCTCTAGGCCTGAGAAGGCCTCCTAGGGTTTGTGGCCATCGCGTATTTCCCTCTAGCTCTCCCAAGTGAGAGTGAGATTTCTGGGAAAAGTCAAACTATGTAGAGCCAACAGAATCCACCTGGGCACGTTTATTCTGGCCCTATCAGGCGACAGCCCTGGATGGTAAATGCGTCTGGTTGCAGAGAAAAGACGGGTGCTCACAGTGTAGTCTTCATACCATGGAGAGAAGTGGTACTTGACATTGGGGGTCTGAGACCCCCTGGGAAACGTGAGGAAAGTCCTCTCTACAAAAAAGAAAAAAAATGCTCCTGAGCATAAAAGGTGGCATTGAATCGCCGGGTTCATAGATCCTGCCCCCAGGCCCTGAGCTCATCCCAGGATCTGTAGTGTACACAGGTGCAGGCTGGAAGGGCTACTGGGCAGTCACGTGCTGGAGGCCCTGTGCTTCCTGGGAGGCTCTAGCCCCCATTTGGGATCAAGAACAGGGCTTTCGCCAAAACCCTTTTGGCTCAGTGGATGGAGCATCGGCCTGCGGACTGAAGGGTCCCAGGTTCGATTCTTGGTTGCAGGCACATCCCCAGTAGGGAGTGTGCAAGAGGCAGCTGATCAATGTTTCTCTCTCATCGATGTTTCTAACTCTCTATCCCTCTCCCTTCCTTTCTGTAAAAAAATCAATAAAATATATTTAAAAAAAAGAAAAAGAAAAAAAAGAACAGGCTTTCATCTCCCTTCACAGCCACTCACCTGACAAGCACAAGAGTGGATGGAATAACCTTTGCACTCACCTACCCCAGCCTATAGCACCGGGGTCTCCCTTCTCATTCAAGGCAGGTACCACTTTTACCCTTTAGTCAATGCAGTCCATTTCCTCAGACTTCAAATATTTTTCCTTTCCTATCGTTTTTCAAAATTAACTGGAATAAATAATTTCTTCTTTGCAGTCCTTGCTTGTCCTTGAACATGAACATGGCCCAGCACCGAGCATGATACCTTTACTAATAGGAGTTCAAAATAAGACTTTTATTAATTTATAACTAATAGCTATGTTTTATTGAATGCCTGCAATGTGCAGACCCTGAGCAAAGGGCTTTAGAAGCAGGATTTCATTGACTGCTGTGACTACGAAGAGGATACTATGATTGGGCCCATTTTACAGGTGGCAAACTGGGTGCCTATGGCACACACAGGTTACATTAGTGAAATGGCAGAGGAGGGAGTCGAACCAAGGTCTGCTTGCGGAGTCCGGGCCTATTGCCACTTCCCTATATTGCTGAGCAATATAACTATTCGGTTTATGTTGGATACACTGACCATGATTTGGCAGGAGCAGAAGAAAAAAAAAAAAGGAATCCACAGAACTGCCCAGATGCCAGGCAAGTTAATCGATGCCAGGACAACGGAGCACTGCTGCCAGGCCAGGGCCTCTCCCCCGCCTCCAGGCAGGACTCAGGGGCAACCTGAGCTGGATGCAAGGGCAAGCCAGCGCAATGTCACCTTACCGGTGTTTTATTTCAGCGATGGCCCGGGCAGGAGGGAGACCGCCTCATTGAAAGAATTGGCTCATTCTGGAATGGAGATTCATTTCCGACGGCCCCCTCCCACGTCTGCCCGGCTGGCTGGTGTCAGAGGGAGGATATTTTCATAAGGATGAACTGTTCTTGAACGTTTCCTGCCACTGCACAGGTCTCCCTTCAGCAGTCACAGGGCCTGTTATCTAACACCTCCCTCCGCTTCCAAACATATTCACATGGAAATAAAGCCCCTCTATGAAACGTTTTTTGAATTTTCGGGAAGGAGCTGGTCTGAACTGGTGGTAGGAACAGGCATAGTGTATTATCTTCACTCCCTGCCATGGTGGGAGGGCTGAGGAGGATTTGGTTCAGTTCAGGTCACATTTTCTCAAGTGTCTGGAAGAGTGATGGGCACCAAGCTTGGCATAGGAGGATGCCAGGCTTTTGCCTATGATCCCACCACTAAGTAGTCACGTTGTGAAAATGCTTAGTTAGCATTCCAGCGGATAGCATTCAAAGAGCTTGTGAACGTGCATGGGGAAAACATTGCATCTCTATTTGCACTAACCTCCAAGTGAAATTTGGCAGTTCTTTTAAGAATGTAGGCATAAACCATCACAGAATTGCCACCAGCAGAAACCACAGATATTGTCACATCCCATGAGCCGTAATGCAGACATCTTGAAATATGTACGCTCATCATTACTTTGAAATTATGGAATTTATTAGACCCTACTGCTAGATCTTGCGATGTAAAATGTTAATAAAGAAGCACATGTAGCCCTAACCAGTTTGGCTCAGTGGATAGAGCATTGGCCTGCGAACTGAAAGGTCCCAGGTTCGATTCTGGCCAAGGGCACATGCCCGAGTTGCAGGCTCAGTCCCCCCATAGGGGGCATGCAGGAGGCAGCTGATCAATGATTCTCTCTCATCATTGATGTTTCTACCTCTCTTCCCTCTTCCTTCCTCTCTAAAATCTATAAAAATATTTTTTTAAAAAGAGAAGCACATATATTACTATATCGCTTTAAAATTATTTTTGTAACTTTAACATAATAGTGTGTGTTTTGTTTTGTTTTGTTTTGTTTTTGCTATCATGAATACTTTATTTAAAAAAAATATATTTTATTGATTTTTTTACAGAGAAGAAGAGAGAGGGATGGCGAGCTAGAAACATCGATGAGAGAGAATCATCGACCAGCTGCCTCTTGCATGGCCCCTACTGGGGATGTGCCCACAACCAAGGTACATGCCCTTGACGGGAATCGAACCTGGGACCTTTCAGTCCTCAGGCCAGTGCTCTATTCACTGAGCCAAATCTGTTTCGGCGTGAATGTTTTATTTTAAGCATCAAAATATTATTCTGAGAAGGATGCACTTGATGCCAAAGGTACAAACGTTGGTTAAGGACCCCTGTGCAATTGATGTTCACTTGGAGGCTCTTCCCTCAGGACCGGGTTGCCGCTGTTCTGAAGAAGGGTTCCTTCCTCACCTTCCACCCGCCCAAAGTGGCTCTAGCCAGACTTCAGGGAGAAAGAGGAGTGATCTGGGGGACCCTTAAGAGGTTTTGATCTGTTTGGGCCTCAATTTTCCCATCTATAAAATGGGATGGCTCAGCCTGTCAATAGGAGGTGCTCTTTCCCCATTCCTGACTGGTCTGGAGGTTGGCAGAGGGGGTCAGGCTTTAGGTGCCCGGAGTTGACATGGCTGGCCGGGCGCCGAGCCAGGCTTGGTGGCTTTACAAAGTCTGCTGGGCCCTCTGCGCTTCATGCGTGCCAGGATACAAACAGCTTCTTTTTTTTTTTTTTTTTTTTTTTCATTTGAGATCCAAGATGCTGAGTCAATGACCAGCTCAGAAGAGTAGATTTTGTAAAACTGTCCAAGTGGCCCCTCCCTACTCCCTGCCCAGCATGCTCAGGGCCTCATGCCAAGTCTGATTCTGAGGCGGGCCTCCAGGAAGCACAGTAGGGGGGTGCGGTATGAAGGAAGTTCTAGGAGGAAAGTTGGGGTTTCAGAGTTTCCTAGGGAGAGCCCAAGCCAGATACTTGTTCTTGGGGGCCTCTTCCATTCACTTTGTCCAAAGCCCGTTATTCCTAAAGTCTCTGGATCTTGTTCCAGTCTGTGGGGGGAAGGGAAGACAGTTCCTGTGATGTTGACCTACAGTTTTTTGGGGGGGGGGATTAATGGGGGTTGGTGGGGAGTCTGGCTTATCCGATACAGCACATCTCGCAGAGGAGCTTCAGCTGGGTCACAGGCAGGCCCAGAGAGGTACCTGGAGTGAGCAGGGTGCTGAATGGAGGGAGAGGGGAGGGCGTTCTAAGAATGGGAGCCACCTGAGAGCAGGAGCAGCAGGGGTTTTAGCGGTGGTGGGAGCACCCTGATGAGTGTAACCAGGAGGGAAGTAAAAGGCAAATACTGGAGCAGCATCAGCCATGGGAGGTAGGATATAAATTACGGAGGACTTCCAATAAAATTTTAAAAAATATATTTTTATTGATTTCAGAGAGGAAGGGAGAAGAAGAGATAGAAATATCAGTGATGAGAGGGAATCATCAATTGGCTGCCTTCTGCAGTCAGCCTGAGCCTGCAACCCTGGCATGTGCCCTTGACTGGAATTAAACCCAGGACTCTTCAGTCTGCAGGCTGACGCTCTATCCACTGAGCTAAACCGGCTAGGGCAAGTTTTTTTTTGTTTGTTTGTTTTTTTTGTGTGTGTGTGTGTGTGTTTTTTTTGTGTGTGTGTGTGTGTATGTGTGTGTTTCAATTGATTTCAGAGAGGAAAGGAGAGGGAGAGAGAGATAGAAACATCAATGATGAGAGAGAATTATTGATCGGCTGCCTCCTACACCCCCTACTGGGGATCAAGCCTGCAACCCTAGCATATGCCCTGACCAGGGAATCGAACTATGACTGCCTGATTCATAGGTCGATGCTCAACCACTAAGCCACACTGGCCGGGCAGTAAAGTTGTTTTGAACAGGAGAGTTGACTCTGGCTGTGTTACAAGCTTGCAGGGAGGATAAGGATTCAAGATTTCTGAGTCCAGGCCCTAACTTATTCCTGAATTACTGCTCTCCTGTATTTCTAAGCGTAGCAACCATCCATCCATCTACTCACTTATTACCCATCCAACCACCCATTAATTACCCATCCACGGTGCCTTCCTTCTCACACCTCTCCATGGAAGCTCCCTCACTGGGCCAGAGATGGTGTTCTTTGCCGTGTTCCTGATTCCCAGCATCGTTCCTGGAACAGAGTTGGCCTCAATAAATATTTTTGAACAAATTCTCTCACTGAGATTCACCTCGTCATTCACACTTGGTACAGGATGCTTCTCCTGGGATATTGAGTCCGTTTGTCCCTGCTCATTGTTGGAGCCACCTCTGGTCATTCCGAGGGTCCAGCATGTCCCCTCACTAGCTCAGCAGAGCCTCCGAGTCTCTTTCCCCTGTGGTTTAGCCAAGCACCTGGCCCCTGGTCTGTAGCCTTGGGCACTATGTTCTGTTTCCTTGGCAGAGAGATGGCAGGCTTGGGGTAGGAGACCTTTGAGATTCTTTACACTCCGAGGGGCCCTGACTCTATAACCTTCACTCGTTCCACTGCAGGGCAAGTGAAACCAGGTTAAAAACTGCTTGAATCCAACCCGAAGGAAGTTTCCCCGGAGTCAGTGGTTTCAAGTGCATTTCTCAGCAAGAGAGTTCCCCTCGCTGAGTAGCTAACCATTCCTCAGCCCCGGGAAGCCATTCTCTCCTGATAGTCCCATTATGAGCGCATTACCCGCCTCCTAATTGGGAGGACCCAGGCGTGCCCAGAAAGGGACTTAATTGCTCCGAGATTGTGTTACTTTCCTGATTAAGTCACTTAATAAATGACCACATCAAGTAGCCCGAAGCAAGGCATTTCCTAAGAGGACCTAAATCACTTTTAATTTTCGAGGCTGTGTGTTTTCCTTTAGCAGCCTGGAGCTGCTGTGCCCGGCCTGCCATCTGAGAAACATTTCTTCAAGGTGTCAAAGGGACGTGTCATGCATTTGGAATGAGGGCTAAATTAAAAAGCCATACAACACATAGTTATATAAATAGTGAGATATTCCAGGCTGTTTCCAGTATAAACTACCCATTTGGCAGCCTTCCCTGGAGCAGAAACAACATGTAGTGGGACACTTGCCTGACATTTACACCCTCCTAAGCACAGACATTCACAAGAACACACACACACGTACATATCACACACATGATGTCAGGAAGGGAAGTGGAGGGTCCCCGAGTTGGCCGTATCAATCAGCCACAAGGATTTGGTTACTGCAGGGAGGTGGGAAGATGGGTGACTGGTGACTGGGCACCTCTAGTGTTCATGCCTGTACTGAGGATGGCCCTGGGTCACTTGTCTCCTTGCCTCTTGAGAGAGACTTGAGCTCTGTACTGAACTCATAGAACATGCTATTTCTTAGCTCAGAGGCGAGAGGAAACTTCGAGTGATTTTTATCCAATTACCTTAATTGTAACCCGAGGAAACCAGTGCCCAGAGAGGTCTGGGGACTTGCCCAAAGACACAGAGCCCGAGAATGTCAGAGCCAGTACAAGGACCCAGGTTTCTTGTTTCTTTGTCCCACACAGCCCTACCCTCTGAGGCTTAGAGGGTATTAGTGAGCCAAGCGGCTGACCTTGTCACTTCTGCTTCTGCTCTGCCTGGAAGCCGGGCTGACGGACATACCCCTGCCCCTACCCCCAGCTGCTGTTGTCCCGCCCCAGCCCCAGCCCCAGCCCCACAGCGCGACAAGGTGGATGCCAGTTCCCCCCAAAAACGGCCTCCCATGAACCTGGCCTCCCAGAATTCACACCCTTGTGTAGTCTCTCCGGCCCTGGATCTTGGCAGGCCCTCTGGATCACTAGCGTACCGTGGAAGTAACGCTGTTTGACTTGCGAGGCAGGTCAGAGAAAGGCTCTGGAAACACGCGATCTGAAATATTTGCTGCGGCGTAAGCAGTCCACTACTGTGAGACCACCGTGGAGGAGGGAGCCCGGGCTGGCCGAGCAGTGAGAAGGTGTGGCCGCCATCTTCCAGCTGCTCCGCCATCTGGGCCTGGGCGCCAGACACAGGCCCCGGGTGCTTCAGGGCGCCCAGGCCAGTCCAGGCTTCTGCTGCCTCCAGCCCCTGCTGCCACCCCAATGCCAGGGCACGGGCGCCCCCGGGGGAGCGCTGCCCCGGGAGCCTGGTGGCCCACAGAAGCCATGAGGACCGGGAATCAATGTCTTTCATCTTCATGAGTGAAGCCACTGCATGTTTGTTACGCGGCCACCGTTAACCTGTCCTGGTCTCCCCCACCTCTGCCCTCTGCTCCCAGGCCCGCTCCCTCAGTGGCAGTGATCCCACCTCAGAGAAGCCACAGGCAGATAATTGAGAGCAGACTGTGGGGGCTACTGCTTCGACCCCAGGGACAAAACAAGCGCTCTTGGCCGGCGAGAAGTCCCAGCTGCTCACAGCGTGTCCTGCCGCTGCCGCTGCGGACTCAGGCTCCGGAGAAGCTGATGGCTTTGCTTCGACTTCCAGCCATGGAACAGACTGTTTGCGGGACTTGCCAGGGGCTTTCAGACATTCTGTGGTGCCCATTTTTGCTTTTAGTAAAAATAAATAAATAAATAAATAAATAGTCACAGCCGAAACTGGTTTGGCTCAGTGGATAGAGTGTCAGCCTGCAGACTGGAAGGTCACAGGTTCGATTCCGGTCAAGGGCATGTACCTTGGTTGTGGGCACATCCCCGGTAGGGGGTGTGCAAGAGGCAGCTGATCAATGATTCTCTCTCATCAATGTTTCTAACTCTCTATCCCTCTCCCTTCCTCTCTGTAAAAAATCAATAAAATATATGTTAAAAAATAAAAGAAAGAGAGTCACCATTTCTTCCCTGACCCGGTGGGCTAGCCCAAGGCCAGCCCTTCCACAACAAAGGATGGTGCCAGTGCTTCTCAGCTAAACTCAGCTCAGCTCCCAACCCAGGAAGGAGGGGACTTTTAGTCTGGGTTCTTTCTCCAGACTCAGGGACCACCTCTTCCTGGCAGCTCCATCTAGGACACACGACCCAGAAGTTGTCCTCTGGAACACCAGGGGGGTTTGGGACAGGAGAGCACGGTGACTCTCCGGAAAACTCGGCCCTGACAAAACAGATAAATTCTGGGTTCCTACCACTGCCTGGTACAGAGCTACACGCTTTCTCATTGGGTATTTCCCTGAACACCCCCTGAGAGCCCAGAGCTCCTGGCCTGGGATCTAGCTCAGGCTGCGCTCTGGACTATGGGGGCCGCTCGCTAGTTCCATGGGGCCCATCAGTATCTCTCTGCCTTCCAGCCCTGGCCCGCGGAAAAACCGAGGTTCCGAGAGGCCACTCGGTTACAGAGCTCCAGGGCTCTGGGAAGTGCATCCCTTGCTCACATTCCTGTGTGAGCTGTGGAGTTGCCAGATTTAGCAAATAAAGAGACAGGACAGACAGTTAAATTGGAATTTCAGATAAACAACTACTACAGTATGCTTTAGTGTAAGTATGTCCCATGCACTATTTGCGATAGTACCTATGTTAAAAAAGGATTCATTGTTTACTTGAAATTTGAATTTAATTAATTATCCAATTTTTTATCTGGGGATCCTAACCTATAGGGCTCTAGGGAATTCTGCACTTTCTACAGGGGTCAGCTATAAAGGAAAAGATGTTTGCAAGCCACTGATTTGGGTCAGCCCACTGATCCGGGTATTTTTCCAGGAAAATCAGAGAAGGAGAGGGACTTTCCCAGCTCCCCCAGGAAGCCAGCAGCAAGTCAGGGCTGTACCAGTGTTACCATCAAAACAAGACTGTCCCCGATCACCCATTTAACATTGCACACCTCTCATCCCCGCCCCCCC
This sequence comes from Pipistrellus hanaki, assembly GCF_964339955.1. Taxonomy (NCBI): domain Eukaryota; kingdom Metazoa; phylum Chordata; class Mammalia; order Chiroptera; family Vespertilionidae; genus Pipistrellus; species Pipistrellus hanaki. The sequence continues at coordinate 20,832,856 of NC_140514.1, forward strand.
CCCCCCCCCGAACCTTCCCTGTTTTATTTTTCTCCATATTCTATGCTTTATTGACTTTTTCCCTCGATTGCCTCTCTCTGCCTGCTAGAATGCAAGCTCCATGAAGGCAAGCATCTTATTGGTTTTATTCACCCCTGTATCCCTGGCACCTAAAAAAGGGCCTGGCTCTTGGTTGGCTGGCAGTAAACAGCTGTTGAATGGATGAACAAAAACATCCGGGACTCCTGGCTCACAATCAGATGCTCTTCTCCCTGCAGGCCCCTGCTTTCCCGGTCATCTTTTGACTGCCCTACGCCACCCTGGAGCCAGGGAATTTATGCAACAGCTGCCTTGGGGGACATGTGAGGGCACATGTTAGGGTGGGCTCGGGGAGTCTTGCCCTTGGAAGTTTGCCCTTAAATCCCAACCACTCCTGCTGTCCTCCTGGGTGCCGGCAGCTGCTGGTGTCAGGCAGGAGAGTGAATGGACCAACTTGCAGGAGGGGTGTGTGCAGTGACCGGTGCTCAGAGCGGGGCTCTCTGCAATGAGGAGAACGTAGCTGACCTGTAGCTGCTGCTTCTATCAGCGCTGCCTGCTGCAAAGAGTGTGAAGATCAAGATGTCCCAGAAAGAGAACTAGAGTGACTGCGTGTGGCAGAGTGCCTCCATCCTCTCTGTCTGTCATTACCCCCCGGGGGGTGGGGGTGGATGGGGAGCTGTCTTCCTGTGTCCTGGGAGGCTGACCCTAGGCTCCCAGCCTTCTCAGCAGGATCCTGAGCACCAGGCTGTGGTCTCCCCACTGGTATCACACTGAGCACTGAACCTCAGTGAGAGATCATCTCACAGAGAGACCTCACAGCCTGATGGGGTGGCTGGGTCAGGGGACATGGCAAAGCCCCAGTCCAACCAGTACAGCTATCTTCTTTTCAGAGAAGAAATACCAAACACCTCTGTTGTATCCTTGACTTTGTAAAAATAATAAAGTAAAAGATTCTGGAGGAGTTAGCAAAGAAAAACAAACTCGTATATAACTGGGGAACACACGGACCTTGGGGATCCTATAATCAGCCCCCATTTATTGCAGAAACTAAGACTGGGGAAGCTGGGATGGGCCCTATTCATTTGGTGACTCAGAGGAGGCTGCAGGTGGCGGGGCCTGAGTTAGGGTTAAGTTTTCTTCTCCCCATCTTGCCACCTAACCACATTTAGAAGTTAATGTCAGCCCTGACCGGTTTGGCTCAGTGGATGGAGCGTCGGCCTGCGAACTGAAGGGGCCAGGATTCGGTTCCAGTCAAGGGCATGTACCTTGGTTGTGGGCACATCCCCAGTAGGGAGTGTGCAGGAGGTGGCTGATCGATGTTTCTCACCGATGTTTCTAACCCTCTATCCCTCTCCCTTCCTCTCTGTAAAAACATCAATATATTATATTTAAAAAAAGGAGTTAATGTCATTGGGTGTCTTTGAAAATGGGGCTCAGTCAGATCTATTGTTTGTGGAGTTGAACAGCCCTCCGAGGGGCTCAGGGGTTGCAAAAAAAGGAATCTCAAGGTCTTATGGTGAAGGTTTCTCCAGGCGGGGAATGGAGGCAGAGCCATGTCACAAAGGCGGCTGTGGGCTGTGGGATTTTCTCTTTTGCCATGACCTTGGGCAGACTTTGCTCAATGGATGAGATCCTTGACTTTAAGAAGCCTCTATCCCTTAACTTGGTAGGTGTGAGATCTTGGGTGATCTCCTAGGACATGTAAGGGAGCGATGGGTAAGGGGGCTGACATCTTACTCTATTACAGTAAGGAGAGGTCTGAGAGGGGGAGGGGGAAGGGGACCCCCAGCAAGCAGAGGGCCCAAGTAGCTTCAATTACAGAAGGGGCTGGAGGGCCGGAGAGGGGAAGGGACTTGCCCAAAGTTTCATAGCTAGAGTTTCCATCTCCCGCTTTTAGCGTCCCCTCCTGGCTTTCGTGAACACGGCACCAGGTTCTGTCTTTATTGAGTCCTGGCTAACGCTAGCCAGAGTGCTAAGCAGGGGACACATATCAGTTCATGTTCAATTCCAACAGCAATAAGAGGTCGATACGATGTATTCCCATTAATAAATTGGGAAACAGAGACTCGGGGAGATTAAGTCTCCAGCCTAGAGTCACCCAGCTAAGAAGCGGCGGAGGAAGCATGAAGAATGAAACCCTCACGCCTAACTCTGCTTTGTGGGAGGGGCTTCTGCTCGGGCAGGCCGGAGAAGGCCACCTCTTTTTTCTCTGCAGAGTAAGAACCACTTGCCTGAGTTCTAGCCTCATTGCCTTAACGCAAAAACAGATGCCGCCTCTGCTTTGCCAGCTAGGGGTCCTGATTTATTTTGTTAATGATTCTTTTTATCGGCAGCTTCATGAACATGTCCTCAGAGTGTCTAGATTAGAAAGTTTATAAAGAATTGTATTCTTAATTGAAACTTGTCAGGCTACTGTGAGAGCCAGTTAATTATCTTTCCTTTCCGAATGGAAATTGACCTTAATTGTGAAATATTAATCCACACATTGTATGCGTTATACGAAACCCCCTTTTTTGACGGAGAGCAAGGAAGGCAGGTCTGCGGTTACATAATTGTTTTTAATGTGAGTGCATCAGTTAATTAATACTTGCAATAAGCCCAAGGTTTTTTTGGGAAACTTACAATTACAATCAATTTAAATGTATGGCTACATTAATACGGTGACAAGTCCAATAATAAAACGTAACTGATGGCGGGCAAGTGCTGAACAGATGTGCGAATAGGCACGCGTATTGGGGATGAGTGTCAGGTCATATTGGAGTGGGGCAGTCACACGCCTGTGCCTGGGCCCCTGTCTCTAGTCTTCATGCCTGGCCCCAGTGCCCAGCCCCTAACCCTCAGTCCCCAGCCCTCAACCACCAGCGCCCAGCCCCCAGCACCCAGCCCCCAGTTCCCAGACCCCAGCCCCCAGCTCCAGCATTTCATCTCCTGCCCAGACTTCAGCCCCAGCCCCTTTCACATGATTGGATAGCTGGGCCCCAGAAATAGGCCACAGATAGATCTCTGACGCACAAAACCCACACATCTGGCCCCGATGCCCTCACGTTGTCTATTTCCTAGCTATCGAAGAGAGTTACTTCTCAGCACAGAGAGAGTGGCACCTCTCAAATGGAGCAGAGTCCAAAATGGGTGGTGGGTCCAAGGACCTCCTGGAGCAGAGAAAACATAGAGCAGGAATGGTCCAGAGAGGCAACTGACCCTCGTCTTTCTCTCCCTATCCCTGCTGTCACCTTCCTCCTCGCTAACCCATTAGCACACCACCCAGTAGGTGCCAGGAAGGACTGGAGCTGGGATGCCTTTGACTCTGCTTTCCACTCAGGCGAAGGACTGTGGGCAAGTCCACCCACCCTTCCTAAGCCTCAATTTCCCCACCTGTCCAATGGAGACTTGTGGCAATTTAAAAACATGTTGGGCAATTTCTTGGATACTCTTGGCATGGAGAGGTAGGGATCTGTGTCCCTCAGCCTTGCATCTGGGCCAATCTTAGCGATTCCCTTGGAACCAGGAGAGTGCAGTACTAAGTGACAATGTGTGACTGCAGAGGCCACAGTAGAAAGGCCACACAGCTTTTGCCTGGTTCTTCTGGGACACTCAGGTAGAAAGTTTAATTCCCCAGAGGCTGCCATGCCGGGAGGAAGCCCAAGTGACGCGGGGAGGGCGTGTGCAGGTGCTCTGGCGCCCAGCCGCAGCTGAGCCTCAGGGGACAGCCGGCACCAACGCCGGATGATTCCAGAGTGGAGGCTCCAGACATCACATGGCAAAGTCAGAACCAGAGTCTTCGTTTCCTAATCTGCAGAGTTGTGAAGGCTGTATAGCTATTTGTGCCTATTTTAATGAATCTGTTCAGTCCTATACTAGGTTATATAGACAATATAAGAAGTCAACAAAATAAGGACTCTGCTCTCAAGGAGCCTATATTTCAGTCGGCAGAGAGAAGCCCAAGAAACAGCAATGGACAGCAAGATGGCAAACAGAGAATGGGGCTAAAACAATAAGGTCTGAGGCAGGGCCGTGGGGGTGGCGGACAAGGGGCGCAAGGGGGAAGAAAGGGTCTTGAAGGATGTGGGACTTACCTTGAAGGAGGGAGAGGACTTGGGTTGCTGGGGAGGAGGTAAAGGGAATGAGGGAAGTGTGGGAAAGAACTGAGCACAGGCATTGACAAGGTCACCTTGTTAAGGTGAGGAGGGGACTGAAGGCAGAGGGAGCCTACAGAAAGGATGGGTGGGGTCAGACAGGTGTAACTCATGAGGGCCAGAAGTCAGGTAAGATTTCTGTGTTTTCTGAATCCCTCTCAGGAGAAAGATTCATGGCCCCTCTTGGGCCCGCCTCTGGTGCCAGCATTGACCTTGTTGGAAGCAGAGAAGCAGCTTTCTGGCTCCCAATGACCCTCCCTCCAGAGGAGCTCCTATCCCTCCCCTCTTCCCAGCATCCCACGCCCGCTCCTGCCCGCGCCTGCTGGCCCAAGCTCATGAGCCCAGCACGCACACCTGACAGAGCTGTAATAGTCAGACTTCTTTTTTTCTAGGAGTTTTGAACTTGAAACACCGAAGAAGAGCTTTGGCGCCAAGTGCCCTGGAGAGAGCCTACTGCTCAGCCCCCAGCTGCTGTGCTTCCTCCCTACCCAGGGAGCAGCTCTCCACCGGGTTTGAGAGCGCTTCTAGAAATCTTCCAGGAAGTGCTTAGCCCTCTCCTCACCCCCTTGATTTATTTATCCGGCCACTCTTGGTGTCTGGTGCCGGTGACCAAAAGAAACGTAACGAACCCCAGCCACGATCAGTGTGTGGCTTCCTGACAAAGAGGACACACCTGGTCTGCATCATGCCTTTCCCAATCCCCAGCTGTGTGACTCTGGGCAGATCACGGTCTCTGGATCTCGATTTCCCTATCAACATGAGGAAAAAAAGACCACATCTAGATGTACTGTGAAGGTTTTATGAGATAACCCATGCCCGGCATACATTACCTTCTAAAAACAAAACCAACCTGTCAGCGGCTGTTATTGTTACAAGTTGAGCGGAAGGAGCTGGACCATTCACCACGCTTAGTGTAGCACATAGATAACAAACACAGATGACAAAGGGGCTACCCCGATCTTCAAGTGCCCTTTTGACATTCAGTGGAAGGCACTTGACCCCTGACAGCAAGTTAATTTCCAGGACAGGGGCCCAGCCTTGGTGTCCAGTCATGATGCCCCAGCTCTTTACATCACAAAGGGGGATCCTGTGGGCTGGTGTGCTCGGTGATTGCAGTCTAGACTGAGATGATGAGGCCAACCTTTGAGCACAGAAGCTAGAGGCTGCATCCTCACCTTAGCCAGCCAGTAGGTGCACTGGGCCATCCAGGGGTCTGGGAGAGATTGTATGGCTCCATGTAACCCATCACCATTGCTGGACTGACTGGGATATCTGAGGCATGAGACTTGGAAAAAACGTGAGAGAATTCTGCCTCTTAAAATAAAACTCCAAATGGAAGGAGACTCTTGAGGTGGGAGAAACAGTTGGGAACCAGAGGCCATGGTCCGTCAGTGTGAGTCTTCCCTGGGGGCTCCCTGGCCCTGATCCCCACTGATCCCCACTGCTCCTGCCTTGTCGGCCCGGGAGCAGGAACGCCAAACCTTTCTCTTAACTCCCCTTGGCTCAGCTGTGACAGCTGGGATTTCTCAAAAGGCTTCTGTAAATCTTAAGGGAGGACAAAAGAGAAATAAACCCAGAAAATAAAAGTAAAAACCAGGTTGGTTTCAAGAGGATGGGACTTTGAATTGAGTCCTGTCTCATTCCCAGGTGGGTCTCAAAGTGAGATGTGTTTCTTCATTCTCATCCCCAGGGACGGGACACCTCTGCAGGCTCCTTGCCAGCTTTCCTTCTTAGCACCGGGTCCCCAGCCTCATCCCCATGCAGGAGGGCCCTCCTTGCACATCTTAGCTCCCCCAGCTCGGGCCAGAACTCTCCTCGGACGCCCCAGAGAAGGCCTCATCTTGCACAAACAGGAAGCAGCTCTACCCTGTGCAATTGCACTGGAGCAATCTTCACAACTGTTACCTACCGACATGCCTGGAGAGGTGTTTTTCTCACAAAACATGCTTAATTTCACAGATGAGAAAACCAAAATATCAATGAGGTTAAATGATATGCTCAGGGTCACTGTTTCATGCTAAGATCAGGATTCAACTGGTGTCTCCTGATGCCACATTCAGTCATTACAATATTATTGACCATATTCCCTATGCTGTATCTTACATTCCTGTGATTACTTTGTAACTGCCAATTTGTAGTTCTTAATTTCTTTACCTTTACCCCCTCCTATCTGGCAACCATCAGTTTGTTCTCTTTATCTATTATTTCTGTTTTATTTATTCATTTTGTTGTTTTAGATTTCACATATAAATGAAATCATATGGTATTTGTCTAGCTCTGTCTGACTTATTTCACTTAGCATGATATCCTCTAGGACTCTAGGTCCATCCATGTTGTTGCAAATGGTAAGATTTTATTCTTTTTTTATGGTCAAGTAATATTCCAGTGTATATATGTACCACATCTTCTTTACTCAATTTTCTATCAATGGACATATAGATTGCTTCCTGATCTTGGCTATTGTAAAAAAAAAATGCTTCAGTGGACATGGAATGCATGGAGCTTTTTGAATTAGTGTTTTAGGTTCTTTGGGTGAATACCCAGAAGTAGAATTGTTGGGTCATATGGTAGTTCTATTAAAAAAAATAATATATATATATATATATATATATATATATATATATATATATAATTAATTTTTTACAGAGAGGAAGAGAGAGGGATAGAGTTAGAAACATTGATGAGAGAGAATCATCAATCAGCTGCCTCTTGCACATCCCCTACTGGGGATGTGCCTGCAACCAACGTACATGCCGTTGACCAGAATCGAACTGGGGACCTTTCAATCCGCAGGCTGATGCTCTACCCACTGAGCCAAACTGGTTTTGGCTGGTAGTTCTATTTTTAATTTTTTGAGGAAATTCCATACTGTTTTTCATAACAGCTGCACCACTTGGAAACCAACAACAAGTGAGAGTTCTTTTCCCCACATGTTCACCAACATTTGTTATTTTTTTGATGATAGCCATTCTGACAGGTGTGAGGTGATAGTCATTGTGATTTTAATTTGCATCTCTCTGTTGATTAGTGACATTGAGCATCTTTTCATATCTATTGGCCATCTGTATATCCTTCTTGGAGAAATGTCTATTCAGGTCTTCTGCCAATCTTAAAATTGGATTTTTAAAAAGTATATATTTTATTGATTTTTTTTTATAGAGAGGAAGGGAGAGGGATAGAGAGCCAGAAACATCATGAGAGAGAAGCATCGACCAGCTGCCTCCTGCACAGCCCCCACTGGGGATATACCTGCAACCAAGGCACATGCCCTTGACCGGAATTGAACCCGGGATCCTCCAGTCCGCAGGCCGATGCCCCATCCACTGAGCCAAACCGGTTCCAGCTGGATTGTTGTTTTTTTATGACAAGTAGTATGTGCTCTTCATATATTTTGGATATTAACACCTTATGGTTTGTGCCATTGGCAAATATCTTTTTCAATTCAGTAGATTGTCTTTTCATTTTGTTGGTTTTCTTTGCTGTGAAAAAATAGTTTTGTTTGATGTAGTCCTCTTTGTTTATTTTTTCTTTTATTTCTCTTGTTCCAGAAAACATATCCAAACAAAATTACTGAGAACAATGTCAAAGAGTATATTACCTATATTTTCTTCTGGGAGTTTTATGGTTTCAGGTCTTACACTTAAGTCTTTAACCATTTTGAGTTTATTCTTGTATATGGTATAAGAAAGTGGTTTGGTTTCTTTTCTTTTAATTTTTTTCCCATGTACCTGTCCAATTTTCTCAACACCATTTATTGAAGAGCCTTTACCCCATTGTATATTCTTGCCTCTTTTGTCATAGATTAATTGACCATCTATAGCCTGCTCTTTTATTGTTTCAGACCTTCCTTCCCACTCGTTTTTCCTCTCCACCCCCAAAATTCACTGTCGCATGACCAAAGTTGCTGAAGTAGCTTTGATTTACAGATGGAGGAAATGTTTACAGAAAGTCAGTGGACACTCAATAAGTCTTGGTTGAATTACGTTGACAGAAAGAGTTGTTGATAAGCATAGTGATAATAATGAAACTAAACGATCCATTTTGCACAGGGAAAAAACTTGCTGAAAGGAGATAAACAGAGCTGTGACTTAAAATCCAATGATTTAGCAGGGCCAGGTCATTTTCCCTGGGATTACATTTCAGTTCCTGCGTGGGCTCTGGTGGGGGATATACCTGTACCAGAAGCGTGTGAGGGATAACATAACAATTAACACCAAACATTTTTCTTCGAAGGTTCTGCAATCGAATAACTAGAAACAGCAAGGCTTAAGTGTGAGAAGCCAGGGAAACATGGCCATAGGAATAACATTCATATTTAATTCATTTAAATGACAGCCTCAAATACAATGTGATTTAAAAAAATAAAACAAACATGTGGCGGAGTTTAGAGCATCTGGATCTGTTTAAATTGCTCTTGTTTTTCAAGATCAAAGGTATTATTGATAAAAACAAAAATCTTTGTAATCACTAAATTTAATCCAACTAACGATGATGAGAAGGCCATTGTAAACATGAAACATAACTTGGGAACCAAATATTCCATATTTTTCATGTTGGGAAAGGCATGCTTTCAGTCATTTGCATTGGATAAAGCTGCAGAACCAGTCAGGAGGGGCCAGTGGACTAATCTGTTGCCAGAGAGAGCCCCCCAACCAGCTGGTTGCAAGGACGGAACTATCAGCCACAGGAAAACTGAGTAGTGCCAGGGACTACCTCTGGTTTTATACAATCCATAGGAGGGAGAGAAGCAAGTGTGCATTGGATGAGGAAGAAATTGAAAAATGATAGAAGAAAAAATGTCCCCTGGAGAGAAACATTGCCTAAGAACAAAGTAAAAATACACCTGTCCAGGCTTGGCTTAGCAATTCAAGGCTTAGGTCTAGGTTTAAATTTCTATTCCTTTTTGATCCTTGAGGAACCTATCCCATAAACATTTCAGTTTAATTAACAAATAGCGAGTGCGTTGTCCTGGGCTAGAAGGTGACCACTCTTCTTGCTTGTGGCTTCTCTAGTTTCTTCTTAAGTCACAAATTTTGATTTAGCCTTCTCGCTAATTACATCCTTCCCTGGGCATTCTTAGTTCAAATGCCTTAGAAAGAGAATCTTATGGGCACAGCTCATCTTTGGATGGGCTGCCCTTGATCCAAGTGTCTAGTCTTGGTCCAGTCAGCTCTTCCAGTGACAGAGAAGTGGGAATGGTGGGTCATTAAGGCCCAAACATGGCAGCTTACAGATTACCCATAATTCTGAGTGTCTGTCAGAATAACACTTAAGACATAGCAAGTCTGAGGTTGGGTCTGTCCAGTTTAGGAGTGTTATCTAGTGCTGTATCTAGCTACGGCAATTGGAAGCAGCAACCTGACTAACTAGGAATGGTTAAGAGAAAGAAGCTTCTAGTTGTCTGGAATCTTAGTCCTCTCACAATATCACTACTCCTTCCCTAAACACACTCTCTCACCACACACTGGGAGCACTTTCTGATGTGAGATGACTAAGGGTAGACCAGCTAGAAGGAAATCAACAAACAAAGTAGTCCTAATATCAACATGAGGAAAGGTTGTGAATTTTACAAGGGAGAACATTGATCTTCACCAGGAAGATCACAAGAAGAGAGAGAGAAGATAGATCCATCAGAGAACTTGATACCCAGCCAATTCAGAGGATGAAGTAAACCAGACCCTCAGGATGCTGAAATGAGAATCTAGTAAAATGGCAATTGACATAATCAAGACTAACGGCAGGTCAAGATGTGAGAATGAATTTAAAAGGATTGAGTATTGATTCCCCAGTGTTAGTACAGTGGTGACCAACAAAGAGGGCACATACTAGCCTCTCTGTTTACAACTTCAAGTGAATTTCATTATTGCCATGATTTGTCTTTTCAACCTTACAGGAATTTCTCTTGGTGGGTATATGAAGATATTAAAAAAAGCTTAGTTATCGATTAATTTTTGTCCTATATTTAGCAGCCACTATAAAATCCGCCCTCCTTTCCTTCCTTCTTTTCAGCAATGTTTATGAACATCTCTTTTGTTCAAGGCATCATATGCAGAAATAGTTTTTTTACTCATCAGCATGATAAATACAAATATATATAATACAAAAGGGGTCTATCATTTATCGAATACTTGTTATTTACCAGGTAGTACTCTAAGCTCTTTATACATACCAATTAATCAACAGCTTTTAAAGGTAGGTACTAATATTATCCTTAAAACTGAGACACAGTGGTTCAATAACTTCCTCAAAACCACAATCAGAAGTTGGAAAACAAAACAAATGGCTTCAATGCTAATAGGATCTCTAGCAATGGTAGTGGACCACTTGGGCAATCTCAGGATGTGGAAACGGTAAAACTCATAGGAAAAGGAAGAGTCACTTGTCGGTCACAGTTGACCCTCTTTCCCTGGGGATGGTTTTCTGAAGGGAGAAGTTGGAGGGGAAGAGGAGGGAAGAAGGAGTGGTCTGCCAGTGCCATCTGCATCATTAAATAACCCGGGGAGGGCACTGGAACACAAGTCCTGAATTTGAACTCTGCTTGACCTTGGGCAAGACTTTTACCTTTTCTTTCCATAGTTATGATCAACCAAGGAAACATTAATACTGTGAAGAGCCATTTAAATATTTGATACGATATGGCCGTGACTCGGCAGGACATGCTGGAGCACAGCTGACTTCTGTCAGTGGTGAGCCCTTGCTTTGAATTGTGAGCACAGACTGGGTCCATAGCCCTTAACTGCCATGTGTTCACTTGCATTGACTTGTCCCTTCAGTGAAGTCAAGTCCCAAAGAGGATGTGGGGTCTGGAGGAGCTGCCCTGAGACACTCAAGAAGAGAGTTTGCTCCAGGATTTTTATCAACTTTCTCAGACTAGCAACTTTTCTACCTTCATAAGAAACAACTGAGACAATCTGCCTGTGGCGAGATAAAGGGAAAGAGAAACAAGACATGAAAAGCCATGTACTGTATGATTTCACCTTCATAAAATGTCCAAAACAGGCAAAACCAGAGAGACAGAAAACAGTTTAGTACCGTGTTTCCCCGAAAATAAGACATCCTCCGAAAATAAGACCTAGCGCATGGAAAAATAAGACATCCCCTGAAAATAAGATCTAGCACATCTTTGGGGGAAAAAAAATTAATATAAGACACTGTCTAATTTTCGAGGAAACAGGGTAGTTGCCAGGGGTGGGGAGGGTTGGGGAATGGGGAGGGACTGCTAATGGGTACGGGATTCTTTCTGGGGTGATGAACGTGTTCTGCAATTTGATAGTGGTGAGAGTTGCACAATCTGTGTATTTACTACAAATATTGAACAGGACACTTAAAAGGGTGGATTTTATAACATGGAAATGAAATCTCAATTTTAAAAAAGATAAAGTTAAGAGAGGAGACTCCTAGCAAGGCTCCCATCGCTATGGAAGATTTCCCCTTTGTGGAAGTCTGATTGTGTGGAGGGGAAGCCACAAGAACCCAGAGCTTCAGAGAGCATAAGTCATTGAGGGGCCCGCCTGGGCTCTTTGAGGAATAGAGTCACAGGCTGGCCCCCTGCACAAACAGCCAGCAGAGAGACAGGCAGGCAGGCCCCCAGGCCCTTTCCTCACTGGGCAACAGTCCCCGGAAGACCAAAGCAACATCAGCTCCCGCAGAGAGGCCCCAGGTGGAATGTCTGTCTTTGAAAGCACACCCCAAGCACTTGGTCCCTGGGAGAGGGAGCAATGACCCAGACTTGGCACGTACGTTGTGGTTTGGTGGGATGTGGGGTACTGGGCTCCATGTCAACGTCAGTCTGAAGTTGAAGAGTGAAAAGCTCCCTGACCCTTTGCACTTTCCCTGTGGCTTACCTCAAGCACATGCACACACTCTCCCCCTTCGGCGGAGGCCTTGGGAAATACGTTGTTTTTTTTTAATAAAGAAAATATAGCAAGTATTCATCTTGGTCTACAAACTCAGGTATATACACACGCATAAATCACTTTATATATTTTCTTTAGGTCAACTTAATTCCAACTCTAAAGACCCAACATTCAGAGGGCTGGTGGGAAATTCAGTCATTGCTGGATGCACCTACCACCTGGCCAGGCAGCACCGGAATCTGGGTTTATGTGCTGCCTGAAGGGGAAGTGCCTCCGGTGCTTAGGGAGTTGGGATCCAGGCCTAAGTGTTCCACTGAAGTCTGGCAGCATGGGACCGGGATGTTGCACAGGGTTGGGAATCTCTTGAGTCTCCCCTACTGAGATCTTCCCATCTCCCCAGGAAGCTGCCCTATTATATAGGGGTCCCTGCTCCTGTAAGACCAGCATAGGTCTTACTCATTTAGGGGTGTCGAACTCAATCAGGGAAGGGGCCAAAATCTAAAATCCAGCCTAAATCGCGGGCCGAATGGTTTACTGAACAGTCATAAACTGACAATGTCATAAACTGACAGCGGAGTGCAGTGATGACAGCGCGGTGCGGGCCACATTGCAAGGCCTGGCGGGCTGGATTTGGCCCACGGGCCTTGTGTTTGACACATGTGCTAGATACAAAAGTCCAAGAGCTTTCCAAGGGCTCAGAAAATGTCTGATTATTGAAATGAAGTCCATGGGCTCCGAACAAAAAAGAGCTGTGAAACTGAACTGACTATTGTCATCCTCATTCATGTTGAAATTAATATGCACAGACATTTCATTCTATTTGAAACGAGTTTGCTAGCTAGATACTTTCACTTAGCAATAATTTCTGAGTATAATGTTTGCTAAGCCACCTTTGGTCAGGAAAAAAATAAAAATAAAAAAACACCCACAAAGCAAACTAGTGGCACCAGGAACAACTCGGGAACAACCAAGAAGTGACATTCATGTCATGCCAGGTTCCTTAAATCAGGGCTTCTTAAACATTCATGTGCCTGTGAGTCACCCAGTGGTCTAGTTCACATGCAGTCATGATTCAGCAGATCTGGGACTGAGGTTGCACTTTTCTAAGTCCAGATTGGGTAAAGCTGATGCTGGTGGTGCCCAGGCCACATAGAGCATGCTTTCATTTACTGCTTTTTGTTCCAGAACTTCCAGTACCTTCAGCTGACCAGAGTCCTCTGTCTCCATCAGGAATTGATTCTGAGATAGTGACCCCTCTCTCCAATCGGGTTCCCACTGAGTTCTGTGTCTAGGAAATGCTCATTCCATCCAGCTCTCTGGCTTTTTCTTAAAGCTGTTTCTATGCCTGGAATGCCCTCCCTTCTGGTCTCTGCCAAGTGAGATCCTTTGCACCCTTCAGCACCCAACTTAACTGCTGCTTCGTCCGTGAAATCTACCCCAAACTTGCCAGCTAGTATTGCTTCCTTCCTTCCCTGAATTCTGTTTCTGTAACCCTCAGTTTGGCTCTGATTAGATCCTCTGTCATGTTATTAGCTCTTTTGAAGATGTCTGTCTTATTTCTCCAACTAGGCTGGAAGGCCCTGGCGGACGTTGCTAAGATTTCCCCTTTTTTTTCTTTCTTTCTTTTTTTTTTTTCTTGCAGTCTAGACTTGGCTCTGCCATTAATTAACCACATGATCTTAGAAAAATCAATTTATTTCTCTGAACCTTAGGTCCCTCATTTGTAAAATGAGGAGTTGAACTAACTCAGAGACTGCTGAAAGCCGGTCTGCCTCTGAAATTCCTTGGTTCCATATGGTTCTGACTACCCTATGTTACCTAGGACATGGTTGACATCCAAGAACACACCTAGTGGATTTAATTAAATTGAAATTTTAAGCAAGGAAAGGCTATATGTCCCCGGGGAGGTCATGGATAAATGGCCCTGGGGCAACGCAACAAATCATGGCTGTAGGAGAGATTCATTCTTCCTGTGCCTCCCCCACTTGGAGGCCGCTCCTCTGCGTCTGGAATTTGCCATCTCTTCTCGGTGCTAGGTGCTTCCCTACTTCCATTCTCTACCACGACCACAAAGAAAATAAAAAACAGTGAGGGAAATGCACGTCTAGGGGTGGGAGAGAGAAACAGGAAAGAAAAGGGGTGGGAGAGAGGGGCTGGGGGAGGAAAAGGGGCGCTAGTGGAGGAGAAGGGTGGAACATGAGGTCATAATCTGGAGGGACCAGACTTTTCAGAAATCATCTGTCACAGCAACCTCGCCACCAGAAGATGTAAATAAATTAAGATGGTAATTTCATCTCAGATTTGTGATGTTGTGAACAGGCCTTCCAAGCTCAGCTCTCACGGTGTGTGATGTCACCCACATGCCTTGATGGAATTAGAGCCCTAATTTATTTATGGTTGGGGATATGCTATTCCTTATGGCATTGCAATTGTCTTTATTTTATAGGCTGCTTGAAGCAATTTAATATGGTTGGATCCCGCAGAGGATGCATACCAGCGGAAACTCAACAAGTGAGAGCTGGCTGGCTAGAGGCACCACAGTGTTCCCTCCTTGTGGACAGCTGGCTGCCCAGAGCAATGGAAGGCCTGCCAAAAAATGGAGCTTTAGACTTTTTTCATCTTCCTCAGGGGCATCCCCTCAGGAAATAGGGACCTCCTCAGTGCGATACTCAGGAGCCATCACAGGAGGTGTCATCTTCTCAGAGAGATGGCCAATCAACTGTGGAAATGAACTCCCGTCAGGATCCAAGAGGGTCAGAGTTTAAGGGGACAACCACTTCATGCTTAGAGTTGAAGCAGGACATTGTTCAAACTACTCTACTCCATGTATGGAGGGGCCTGGACAGTGTGGGATAATGTAAGAATTGGGAGTTAGAAGCCTTGGGTACAAGCCTTAGCTCTGCCACTATCTGCATTGTTCTGGGCATTTCACTTGATGAAACTTCAGTCCTTACAGGTAAAATGGAAATACTTTCTAAGTCAGAAAGTTATTGAGATGACCAAAGGCCGATGTAAACAAAGTAATCTCTGACTGTAGCTCTGAGCTGGGGCGGGACAGGTAGATGACCTCACTTATAGTACAAGCCCTCCTCTGGAAGCTCTTGAATTCCATGGGAACCAAATCTCAGGACAGTAAAGCCACCCACGGATATCCTGCATCCCCCACCCTTTCACCAACAGTCATCATGGAGACTAACTGAGTCCTCTCTTGTTGGAGTACCCAGTCATTAGACTTCTCTAGGCTACAATGCTGGCAGGCTCCAGAGTCTTATGAACTAAGGGTCCCTTCTCCCTTGTAAATTCTCTGCTCATTCCTCTTCTGTAGGAGTAACACACATGCTTTTCTCATTTGATAGTTTTAAACATTAACTTGTCTTTCTGGAGTGCACTCTTGTAAGCACTCATTGTACCTTGGAGCGATGTGTTTCTTCCTTTTCAGTTTCAAGTCTCTAGAATGTTCTGGGGTCTCACTCGAGGAAGAAACAGTTAGGTGCAGAAAGAAACTGTAGTTGAGAATATATAAGTAACTCTATCATACTAATTGCTATGGAACATAGCCAAATGTATTTAAAGAAATAGTCAAATGATGAATGAAAGAAAGAAGATTTACACAACTGTACACCTTAGCATATACTGCAATTTCCTCACCTATGAAATAAGGACTCTTCGCCAAATGCCTCTGGAAGTCACATCCAGTTAATAATATCCTGTAGATCTATAGTTTATTCCACCACTGGCAGTATATTGCATAGGATTCACCACTCACAGCAGACACCATTGATTAATCACAGCACTATTCTACGTGCTTCAAACAATTGCTTTCCAAATCATGTTACCACACGAGATGAAGTCCATTTGCCTCCTGGGTTTACTCATCCTATATAATAAAGAGCTAATATGCAAATGGTCATAATGTCCTCATGCTGTCATGCCTTAACAGCTCAGACACTCAACATTGGGGAGAGAGGAATGGGGACCAGCCAGACTATGGCCTGGGAGAAGGACAAGCCGCCTGCCCTGCGGTCCCTCTCCCAGGCCATAGCCTGGCTGTGGCTGTGTCCCGGGAAAGGGACAAGGCTTCCCCTCCCCCCTGTGGTCCTGGGTGCCTGTGGCTGCAGCCCAGATGATGCTGCCCACCCGTGGTCTCCTGCAGCTGCAGCCGGCCTGAGCAAAGCTGGCCCAGGCCCTGGGTGCCTGCAGCTGGCCAGAGGGATGGAAGCCCAGGTCCCAGATGCTCGTGACTGGCTGGAGGAGAGAATTCTGAGTCCTGAATGTGGGGCAAGGCAGAGGCGATTAGGGGTGATCAGGCCAGCAGGGGAACAGTTAGGGACCATCAGGCAGGCAGGCAGGCAGGCAGGCAGGGAGAGGTGGTTAGGGGCGATCAAGATAGGCAGGCAGGTGGGTGGTTAGAAGCCAGCAGTCCCAGATTGTGAGAGGCAGTCAGACATTCCCCCGAGGGGTCCCAGATTGGAGAGGGTGCAAGCCAGGCTAAGGTACGCCCCCCCTATGCATGAATTTCATGCACCAGGCCTCTAGTCTGTATATATAAAAGCCTAAGCGATTGCATAACCAAACAACCAGTCAACTGGTCACTATGATGCATACAAGAGCTGCCCCCTGGTGGTCAGTGCGTTCCCACAGCAGGAGTGCCTCTCGGTTGACTGACCTGATCCTGTGACCCACCAGCCCAGCGACAGCAGCCACTCCCTTCCTCAGTAGTCCTGTAGTTCCCATCTCTGGAGAATGGATCACGCACCAATGGACTGGTGCCACCAGCAGGATCTCAATAGCATTGCTGGCCTCCTGAAAGTCAGCCTCAGACACCATGGCTGCTTCCCCTCCCAAATGCTCCACAGGAAGAAATGATACAAAAGTGGCCATCAGGTGGCTTCCGACAACCGGTACGGATGTCAGTGGGATGGATCTGGATTCCAGGGGTAAAGAGTGTTCCACCACCTGCCTGGAGGGCTGATCGCATCTCCCCCCAATCCCCACCCCCCCACCCCCCCACCAACCCTCTTGGGATGGGCATCAAATGCAGGGCTCATGGCTGGCAAATACCACTGTGGTGGTGCGAACCTCTCCCAATCAGGACTGACTGGGCATGAGCCCATGGCAGGTGCAGTGGGGCTGGGATGAGCTGGAGTGGCAGGCAGGAGCAACAGGTGGGCCCAATCCCTGCAGGCCACACCTAGGGCCCCCCATCCATGCATGAATTTGTGCACCAGGCCTCCAGTTCAATCATAAGACTACTGTTAAACAACCATTTTTTTTTCTACTTAAAAAAAGTATTTTCTTACCTTCTCTATTCCCTTAGCTCCCATGAGGGAAATTCTATGAAAAAATACAAAATATAATAGGTAAAATGATTTTTTAGATACAACAATGAGAAGCAGCATGATGGGAGAAGTAACACTTGAAATACTATTGTATTAAAACTACAACACTTAATAACTACTACCACTTAGCAGAGGACCTGCTATATAACAGGCATTGAGTTTTCCCTTGATCTCACCAATCCTAACATCAATACTTTGAGGTATTTGTTATTTTTCTCATATTACAGATATGGAAACTGAGGCTCATTTGCTCTGGGTCATACAACATACAAGTGTCTGAGCTGGGATTCACCACTGATGTCTTCAGAGGGTAGATTTCTCATAGGTAGAATTAGAGAAAAGGAGACATAAGCTCTAATTAGCACCTCCTCCCCCAAAATGAAATATTTAGGTATAAATCTAACAAAATTTGTGCAAAATTCATGTAAAAAATACAAAATGCAATGGACAAAATGATTTTTAGGTAAAGCAATGAGAAAAACTATAAAACTCTGATGAAAGATATCAAATACATCGAACATTGACAGAAGGTATTTACATAAAATAAATGGAAAGTTATTCCATGTTTATGAATAGGAAGTTTCAATATAGTCAAGATATCAGTTCTTCCCAAGTTACATAGATCTGATGTAACTCCAGTCAAAAATTACAGTACACATTTATGGATATTGACAAACTGCTTCTAAAGTTTATATGGGGAGGCAAAAAATCCAGAATAGCCAACACAATATTGACCAAGAATAACAAAGTCAGAGAACTGATAGAACCAAATGTCAAGACTTACACTAAAGCTACAGTAATCAAGACAATGTGGTACTGGCAAAAGGACAGATTAATAGATCAATAGAACAGAATAGAGAGCCCAGTAACAGACCCATATAAATGCAGTCAACACATCTTGGACAAAGGAACAGGTGGTCTTTTTGACAAATGGTGCTGGAATAACTGGACAAAAAAAAAAAATGCATCTAGACACAGACCTTACACCCTTCATAGGACTAGAGGGGAGGGGACAGAAGAGGCCCTAGGAAAAGGAAATCGGATAACTGTTTAAAACACATTGAAATTAGTATGCAAATGCCCCTTGCATGATGAGATTAATATAAGCTGGGCCACTTGAAGGCAGGTGCATACATTCCAGAGCCAACTTAGGAGGAAGGTGTGGTCTCCAGTCTCCATTCAGCCCCAAAGGACCCTCGTAGCTGACTTCAAGTTACCATGATACTCCCAGATATCAATAAAAACATTCAAGACAGAGCCACCTAAGGTCACTGAGCTCTCACCTGGGCCCAAAGGAAGAAGCAATGAATCCACTAGAATGTTTGCAACTGGGGAGCCCTGTGCCTAATTTCTGTAATCTTACACCAGAAGGGGGTAGGCCTCCATGCTGGGCTTGTGGGCTTTCTCCTTGGCAGGGTTGGGGAGGGTGGCTAGGAGGATGGACAATGACTGGATGGGCAGGTTCCAGGGTGGGAAGCAGGAATATAATGTGTTTGTATTCTGCAAAGCCATTTCCTGAGGCAGTTATGAACTTCTGGTCTGGGTGGAGAACATATGTGAGATTCCGAGTGGGAAATAATAGAGCAGGACACCCCCTAAGGCCCTCTTCCAGGAACCTGAGCAGATAGGGGGTACCATGAGGAAGGAGGGAGTAGAGAAAAGGGAGGCCAGGTCCAGACCTGATGTGAACAGCACCTCAGAGCTTTCTGGATGAGGGGCAGCATGAGGAAGGCTCACCAATGGGTCACACATTTGAAGTAGAGGCGGGTGCCCTTTTCGGGGGAGCTGAGGGTACCCCGGCTTCCCTCTTCAGTGAAAGACACCTAGTGAGTGAGTGTTCTCATAGTCAGGTGTCCTTTCCATCATTTCCCATTCCTGGGCCTCAGTTTTCTCATTTCTAACGGAGACATTTGGATTCGATGACAGGCCAGTGTGTCTTCCAACTATAAGTTCTGTCTGAGAAGATGCAGGAAGCCCTTAGCGTTGAAATAAGGAGGCTCAGACAGAGCACACCAATGTGGGATGTACTGCTTAGACAGCAAACGTAGAGAGAAGGAGCTGAGCTGGAGAAGCTGGCTAACGCGTGGGGAAGCCCAGAGCTATGGGCTGCAGGACCCGGTTGAGTGGAACCGAAGCCTCAGATCAGACACAGGTCAGACACTGGCTGTGGTGATGACTCCAGACCCACCGCTGCCCCGGTCTCTCTCCATTCTCACAGTGGCACCTGGGACCCAGGTCAGGAGCTGCAGCCTCAGAGACCCTGCTCCTTTTAAGCTCAGTGGCTCCCCTGCCTCTTTGGGCCACTAAGTCTCTAACCTGCGGGCCCTGAGAGGCTCAGCCAGCATCTTGAACTCATTTTCCAGCTCGAGGGAGCCTGGTTTTATGTCACAGTCCAAGGCACGTGTTTACTCAGCTTCCCTGCTCCCCAGCCCAAGGAAAGATAACTGAACTTGATGGATAACCACTAATTGGATCATTACCTTCATTTCGAAATGATTGCCCCTAGCCCCTGGGGGCATTAGTTCCGAGCTGGGGCCCCCAATCCGGCCCAACCCAGGCTGTGGAGCAGAGGACAAAGCCATCAGCTCAGACCCGGCAGTACTGCGACCCCACGAGGGCTCACAGCTGTGCTCCTGCCAAGCTGTGCCTTCCAAACAGCCCCTCCCAACCCTTCCCGGACACTGTGTCCAGCCAGTCCTGGTGTACCTTGCTCCCACTGACACCCCCCCTCCCAGAGTACCCTCTCATCTTTGTTCCCAGTGGGGCTGGGAACACCAGCTCGCACAACCCTCCTCTCTGCCTGTCTGAGGACCCCCAGCCTGTGTGCACCACCTCCACATCATACACAGTTTACTTCCCCAGATGGAGAACAGGTCCTCTGGGCAGGCTCACCTCCCTTCTCTCAGGCACCCCGTGTAGCCGGCACTGGGCTGGGCACACGGCAGTGGCTTGTGGGTTGATTGATGTTATGGGGCAGCAGGAACCGGCAGGAAGGGAGGGCGATTGATTCCAGCTGAGGCAGGAGAGAGGCGGGGCAGGCGGAGGGTAATGGATGCCAGGATGGTGGGGGCAGGCGGGTCAGTAGCTAGAAGGAGCCCCCACCCCTCTGCCCTGGCGGCTCAGACCTGCAGGCCTGGGTTAAAAAAAGAGCCGTTTATAGAAGAAATCCCTCTGAGGGTGATTAAATAAATGCCCATAACTCCTGGGATGAAATATGACAGCCATTAAAAGTGCTTTGAAGAGTATTTCACGATATAGGGAAACGTTCCGACCAAATGAATGAAGAAACCAAGTCACAAAAGATAACGTATACTATGATTCCATTAAAAAAATGTTACAACACACATAGAGAGTAACGGTAGCGGACAAGGCCTGGGCCCTCACAGCATGCCTGCATTGTGCTACGGGCTTCCCGTCCGTCTTTCCTGCAGTCTTCCTATCCATCCCAGGAGCTAGGTTCTGGCTCA
Source organism: Pipistrellus hanaki (assembly GCF_964339955.1). Taxonomy (NCBI): domain Eukaryota; kingdom Metazoa; phylum Chordata; class Mammalia; order Chiroptera; family Vespertilionidae; genus Pipistrellus; species Pipistrellus hanaki. The sequence goes on from NC_140514.1 coordinate 20,853,669, forward strand.
TTTCATGTAACCTCATTTTACATGGACATGGAAACTGAGGCACAGAAATGAAGTACCTTCTCCCACGTCCCATCTTGAAGCCTCTAGAGTTCTGAGTTTCTTATGGTGCCTGGAGCGCCCTCCCATGGGGGAATCAGGGCAAAACCGTCTAAAGCCACATTCTATGGAGATGTGCTGGAGGTGAGTTATGTGGAAAAGGGTCGGCTGTGCGTGGTGTGTCCCCCAGCTGGGGATAGGGGGGCCCACTGTGGCTGACGAGGAGGAGGAAGGGCTTTCGTTGCTGCCGGGCAGGGAGGAAGCCTGCATCCCTGGAAGTAACCAAGAATGAGCTGGGGAGGGTTTCACACCAGGAAGACCTCTGAGGACTTCTTTTTTTATTTTTTAAAATTTACCTTTATTGTTGAAAGTGTTACAGATGTCCTATTTTTTCCTCCATGGATCCCCCCCCCTCCACCTCCACACCACACCCATCTGCCCTGAGGATTTCTAATGTTCACAGTCCATGAGGAGTGCAAAGCTAGCCGGAGAGAAAAACCCAGGGCTTTCCCTGAGGTGCCGGGCAGAGAACCCAGGGGCTCAGGAGCTGCTTTTCACCCCTATTATGGACAGATTTTTTTTTTGTTCTCCCAATATGTATGTTGAAAACCTACCCCCCCAATGTGATGGTACTAAAAGATGGCGGGAGGAGGGGGGGGGATTTGGGAGATGATTTGAATTAAATGAGGGCATGAGGGTGGGGACCTCATGAATGGGATTAGTGTCCTTATAAAAGTCAGAAGAGCCAGGTCTCTGTAGCCCAGTGGTTGAGCAACAGCCTATGAATCAGGAGGTCTAGTTAGGAGGCTTATAGTATGAGTCCATCTGGCAGCTGCCTCAGGAGGCGATGGAGGCCAATGGGTGAGTGAACAGCTCATTCCCGGGGCCCTGAGAGAAGTCTCTGTGGAGGAGAGGCCTGGGAGAGCAGAAACTGGAGATGTAGGCTAAGTAGCTACTTTGAGGGGGAGCAGAGAGCAGCACACGTAAAAGCACCTGCATGGTAAGGTGAGGTGTTTATTACATTGTAGGTGGTCAATTCATGGCGGTAAAGAAAGTGAAAGAATGCAAGCTGTCCTGGAGGTGGTTGAAACCAGGCAGGAATCACTGTAAATTTGCTAGATACAAGTTTTAGGCAAGAGCATTGTTAACTACTTTCACCTGAGTGAATTGTCAAAGGCAGTTGGCCTCCAAAGCCATGGCTTCTGGCTTTGACTCTGCCGCTTCCTAGGTTTTTTTTTATGAAGTTGGGAAAAATCATTTCTCTCTCCGAGCCTCAGTTTCCCAACTGTATAATGGAGATGATAAATGTGCCTTAGCTTACAAAGTTATAAAGATGGAATGGCAACGAATTTGCAAGTGCTTTATAAACTGCAAAGCACCATAGGGACGTAAAATACTACCCATCTTGTCATTGACTGGCTAATCTCTTGACTGTCCTGTGTATGCCCCATGTCCATTGGTGCCTCTGAGTGTTTGCTCACGGTCTCTTTGCCCACTTGCAAGTCCCTCTGTGTCGGTTAGGATTAGAATTGGATACAAGTGACTGAGAAGTCAAGGCAACAGAGGTATGGTTCTCTCTCACGTGACCGCCTGCAGGTTTCCCAGGGCTGGTGTGGGAGACTTAGGATCATTGCATTTTGTTGCTCTGCTGTGTCTGGTTGCCATTTCCAAGGTCACTTTATGGCCCAAAAGAGCTGCTGGAGCTCCAGCATACATCCATATTTCAGCAAGGAAGGGTAAAAGAGAGGGCAGGTGTCCTGTCTTTGAAGACACTCTCTAAAATTTGTATGTATCCCCTTTTTATATTTTCCATTGGCCACAACTTGATCGCACGGACACATCTATCTTTTGGAGGAACTGAAAAATGTGTTTTAATTCTGGGTGATCATGAGCCCAGCTGAAACTCAGGGTTTCATTTTTACTGAAGAACAGAGTGGAATATTTAGGAAGAACTAGCATCCCTACCTTTCCATTCATTCCTCCTCCATGGACTCATATCTCATTCTTTGAGATCAAGTCAAGCTTATCTGCAAAATAAGGAGTTTGGATCATTAGGGAGATACCTAGCTAGTCCATGGGACAGGCAGTGATTTAAAGGCTTTTATTTATTTTAATATATTTTATTGTTTTTTTATGGAGGGGAAGAGAGAGGTATAAAGAGTTAGAAACATCAATGAGAGAGAAACATCTATCAGCTGCCTCCTGCACACCTCCTACTGGGGATGTGCCTGCAACCAAGGTACATGCTCTTGACCAGGATCGAACATGGGACCTTTCAGTCCACAGGCCAATGCTCTATCCACTGAGCCAGACCAGTCAGGGCTAAAGGTTTTTACATGAATCATCTCATTTATCCTGCAGCACTGCTGTGGGCGCGGTGCTATCCTTGTCTCGGAGTTATAGATGAGGGTTTATGGCTCGGAGAGTCGTGCAGTGTCATAGTTTAGGTTTCCTGAGACACAAACTCTGAGATGGAGAGCCAGCAGTTAGTGGCCAGGACATGTATCAGAGAGTGCTCTGGGGATGGAAGCAGGATCGGGCAGAAGGGAACGTGGGGCTGTGATGCAGTTCCAGTAAAGCTCTCAGCTGGCTCCCAGGGACCGATAGTCCTGCAGAGCTGTCCCAAGCCAGAGCTGGGGGAGACAAGCCTTTAGACCCTAATGCTGGTCACTTATTGAACCCAGGCTGTCCCAGGAAGAGGCCCTGACATTGGGCCAATCACCCTCTTCAGCTAAGCAACCTCCGAGGAGGCTGAGAGCTGAGGGCTCCCTGCTGGCAGCACCCCCAGTGGCTGCACCTGCAAGTCCTTCCTTCCTGAAGCAGGACCCAGGAGGGATCAGGGCGTCCCACAGCACGCCGCTGGCTAAGCTTGCACTAAGCAGCAGGTGACAGAGACAGGCCCGGCACCAGGACATCTGACTCCAGCAGCTGGGCTTCCGGGGTTAAACGGTTTGCTCCAAGTCACAGCTACAAGGAGAGGCCCCCCACTCCAGCAGCCTCCTCTGCACACCAAATTACGTGGCTCCGTTGCTTCTTGAGGGTCTCTGAGGTACCCTCTGCTGGGAACTGTGCCTCTGTGTTTCCTCCATACCCTGCTCTCTCTTCTCTCTGAACAGACTCCGGCCGGTAACGGTGAGAGAGTACGTCAATCAGAGCAGAGCTTTGCTGGCCAGGCCTCCTGGGGGCTCAGCCCTCTGCCGGTGCAATCAGATTCCGAAGACAGGATCCTGCCCAGCAGACGTGCAGCCTGCTTGGAGAGCCAAGGCCGCCACCCACGGAGGCGTTGGCGACGGTGGCAGGAGAGAGTGGCCCTGGGTGCTGCCCGTGGGCCCTGTCTGTCTGCTTTCAGAGGAAGGGGAGGCTGCCTGCTGGGTAGGAAGCCCTGTACTCACGCCACCTCTGCTCTCCTGCCCATCACAGCCTCCGGGAGGCCAGATTCCCCTCCTTTCCTCCTCCCCCCCCCAACCCCCACCCCAGGAACCTGGAGGGTGATCCGTAAGTAGGAAATGATTTCAGAACTTCAGGACTGGCGGAAGGCAGTCACAGTTCTCATCTCAGAGGTGAGAAAACAGAGACACAGGAGGCAGTGTGATCTGCCCAAGGTGACACAGCCAGGTGGCAGAAGCATGGCCAGGTTAAGGACCAGTTTCTAGCCCAGTCTACTGCCCGAGCTGCTCCTGCTAAATGAGGGCAGAGGCACAGATGCAGACTTCAGGCTGGTCCCTGCCTTCTGGCATTCTCAGCAAAGCGCTCAGGACTGTCACTGTCACAGTGAAGAGGAGACAAAACATCCGATGGGGAAGAGCAAGCCCGGAGACACCCCACGAAGCTCTATAGCTGACTGCCACCAGGCCCAGCAGCCTCCTGCTAGTCTGCTCCAAGAAAGGGGGAGGGGAGAAGAGACTACAAAAGTTCTTTCTCTCTCGGACTTAGCACCTGGGCCCGCAGACAATGCCCGGTCGCTGGGAAGATTTAGGAGTGACTCTGTAGGAAGCCAGAGTGTAACAAGCTTTAGATCAACGGCTCACTCTGCAGAAAGCCTTTGCCCACCACCCGAGAGAGGCTCCCGAGCACACGAACCCGCATCTTCCCCCCTGAAACATCTTAGCCCCATGAAGCCATAAAACAGTCTGGCCTAAGTTACTGGACCCCTTTGAAGTCCCAGAGAGGCCCATAAATAAGGCAGGTCCCGTGGAAGGAGGGGGCGTTCATTTCGAGGGATCCCCGTACAACTCTTTCAGAGTCCCATTGATTTGTAGCACCTCTAAGTCAATTTCCTGGGGCTCATAAATCCTGGTGGGAGCCAAACTACAATGTCATCGATATTGATTTGATGTGTTTCTTACCACTCCATAGGAAAGGAAGAATAATAATAATAAAATAAAAGGCCAGCATTCTCACCCGCCACCCCGGAGGGGGCATGGGACACGGCCGATCCCCACCCCTGGAAGACCGCTCCGTCGCGAACCATAAACCCCGGGTAACAAATGTTCCATTTCATGGTCAGCAAGAGTGGTAACTGTCACTGGAGAAATAAAATTGAGTTATTGTTTCCAGTTTCAAAAGAACAGCAACAAGTATAAACACACACACACACACACACACACACACACACACACACCACACACACACACACAACTGTATGCGATCCCTGTCCTCTTCCCCTCAGACACCTGCAGCCAGCTAAGGTTTCAGCGAACCCTGCCACATAAATGCATAGCTTCACTCGCTAATCCATATGGCTCCAGAGACCGCTGTTACATGAGAACTTAAACTGACGGGGCCAGGCAGCCCAGGGCAGCTTAATCTTTTTTAATTCAAATCGACTGAGTCCCATGTGGCCCGGAGATGATACCCTATATGCTGCAATCAGACTGACCTAGACTTCTCGTGCTCTAAATGATTAATGAAACTGCCTCGAGTTTGTTTCTATGGTGATTGGAAACCCGACCCGGACAGAGGAATCTGCCATTCACGGGGAACGAACGGAAAAGGGGGGGGGGGGGGGGGCGGGGAGCGGCACTGGGGACCCAGCCGCTGGTGGTGGAGGGATGATGCCCACAGGCATGGAGTTCTTCTCTCCCTGGCCTGCCTCAGAGGGCAGGAGGGGACAGGGGGAAAATGGCCCTCTTCGGGAAGTTTTGATTCAACCAAATTGCAGAATTGTCGCCTCCCCCACAAAGAATCTAAAAACGTGTCAGTATTCCTAAAGCCACTGACCGAAGAGTTGAGGGAAGATGGCATTGAACTCACCTTTGGTTTCTTAAAATAAGTACACGAATAAATAAAAGAAGATCAGGAAATCCTGGATTTCTTCTTTAGAATGAAGAGTTTTGCCCTTGGAGGAACATGACCAAACCAGCTCAGCACCTCACATCCCCTGTTTACTCCTAGGTCCTGTGCGGCTTTGTTTTGGGTCCTCCTATGAGGACAGGCCATATCTAGGCTTCGCCTGGCAGAACTGGCAGAGGCAGGCAGGTGGGACTCGGGGGGAACTAGCTGCCGCTGGCAGAGAAACAATAGGGAGGAATGGTTAGTGCCAAAGGTCACCGGCTGCCGACCGCCTGGCGGAACTTCCGGTTGGGTCCTGTTTTAGGATGGAGCCCATCCTCGCTTTCCTGGCGGAGCCCCCGCACTCTGCGCAGGTGCCCCAGCTTTACAAAGTCCTGGACCTGTAAGAGGTCCAATGCAGGGAACACCAAAGAACATCCCTTGTCGCTTAAACATCCAAGGCTTACGGCAGAGTGGCTGTTGACTGAGGGGTAATGACAATGAAGGCTGGCGCGGGCATTGCTTTCCTCCTGCCCACCCTCCTTTCTTCACAGGCCACTGGCTACCTCTTTAAATACACTGTCCCCTGCCTCTGAGCCTCTGCTGGTCCACGTTCCCAGACTTTACTAAGACACGCAGGGCCCCCCAAGGTTTCTTCCCACCCCCCACCCCCGATTCCAGCTCTATCTCCCATTCATCTCCGTCCACTGTTCTCTGTATGGCCTTCATGGCGCCCCATCCTCTGCCTTTGCTTTGCCGTTCCCTCTGTCTGGAAGGCCCCTCCCAGCTCCATGTGTTGGAACAATCCTCTCTGTTCCCCAAGACCCAGCTCCCATGCCACCTCCGCCCCTGGACATCCCAGCTCCTCAGCCACGGGCTTTGCTTCCCCATGGTGTGCCTTTTGTAATCGTGTGTCCCAGGGTCCACCTCGTGTGATAGGATGTTTGCTCACAGTTACAGAGTTTGGCACATGGCGTGCGCTCAATCCATGCTTGGTTGATTGAACTTGCTCTTCCACCTCTACTCCTTGGCCCCTGGCTCCACTGACTGCCAGCGCGACGTTCACCCGGCCATTATAGCTGCTGTCCCCTGACGGCCACTGCTAGCAAAGGCTTCATGACCTCGTGGTTTAGCAAACACTCAGGATTCCTGGAAAGCAACCAGCAACGGCTCCCACCAAGCAAGAGCTCATATGGCCCGTTTCTCCAGATTGAAACCTTCCCTGTTGAAGGCTTGAGCTGGGTCCCCCCGGGCAGGGTGCTGTTTGGAGGGTCTGGGCCTGGCCTCTCACCCTCACCCCTTTATGGAGACTCAGCCGTCCTGGGTGCACCTGTCAGGCAGCGCCCTCCTCTGCCTTTTGGGGGAGTGAGGGGAGGAGGACCTGAGGAAGAAGGGGTCTTTGCCAGCCTCTCACCCATCCAGTCAGAGGTATCGCCAACTCCCACTGGTAAGCAATGCTTGGCCTTATCTGACTCTCCCACAGAGGGGATATCATGTGTGCCTGTTTATTCTCTGGGGACACAGGTGTGGGGCCCTGGCGGGAGGCAGTGGCATCCGGATGCCTGGGGACAGATATTTGGGTGAGCAGGGACAGGGTGACTTCACCTGGCTGAGTGACAAGGCTGAATGAGTGGTGTCCCCAGCGTCCTCTCCATTCACCACAGTGCCCACCCAATCTCTCCTCTCGAGTCCCCAGGCCACCTCTCAGACCTCAGGGAGTCCTCACTCACCGGTCCCAGCCTCTGTTTCCTCATTTGTTAAGTGGGCAAGGGTGCTATCCTTGAGTCGGTAGCACTCTGTAAGGCAAAGAATATCCCTCCCCTGTTCCTCTTATCCCCTCTCGCACCCAACCAAAATGCTTCTTGCCATGCTGTCCATTTTTAAAAATCACATTTAATTTTGAAAAAGAGCCATTGCCTCCATTCAGAGGGCCTTCCCTGGGTGATGTAAGGGCTTTGCACTGCCGGGGCCAGGCCAGGCGGGGGTGGAGGGCTGGGGGGTTAAGGGGGAGAGGGGGATGGGCCAGCAGAAGTTGGGGACCCAGTCAAGCGGCTGAGGTGAGGAATGTGAGATGTGCAAGAGATGTGGCGAGAGGGAAGTGAAATCATGAATATTTAGAAGCAGGGGAGAGTGGAATTCAATCTGACACCGATACACACCCAGGAGGTTGGATTGATAGCAATAATCTAAAATTAGAAGCAGTCTGTCAGGGAAGTTTAGAGTGTAGGCCCTAGAGCCAGACTGGGTTAACCACTCCGAATCTGCCCCTTACCAGCTGAGTGACCTTGGGCGAGTAACTCCTCCTCTCTGTGCCCTCAGCTTCTTCATCTGTAAAACAGAGATAGTGCACTTCTTCCTTTATGGCGGGGTGGTGATGACTGAGTTCACGAGACAGTGTGAGTGGCAGTCCCAGTACCACAAGGATCCCTCCCTCTGGCCTTTTATAGCCACACCCACCTTCTCCCCACTCACTGCTACCTTCGAACCCTCACTCAGTCCCTAACCTCTGGCAACCTGAAAACTTTGGCAATCTGTTCTAGTTCTCTATGCTTTTGTCATTTCAAAATGTTACATAAATAGAAATCTTATGTCATATATGATACGTTTTGGGATTGACTTTTTAAAATCAGCATAATCCCCTTGAGATGCATCCAGGTTGCTGCATCTATCAATAGTTTTACTTTTTCTTTTTCTTTCTGTTTTGTTTGTTTGTTTTTTGCTGAGCAGCCTTGCAAGGTGTGGATGGACTAAAGTTTGTTTAACCATTCGCTCATTGAAGGATATCTGGGTTGCTTATGGTGCTCCTATATAATAATATTCAAATCAACCAAATGGCAGAACAACCAGTCGCTATGACATGCATTGACCACCAGGGAGCAGATGCTCAGTGCAGGAGCTGCTCCCTGGTGGTCAGTGTGCAACCACAAGGGGAGCGCTGCTTAGCCAGAAGCCAGGCTCATGGCTGTCGAGTGCAGCGGCAATGGCAGGAGCCTTTCTTGCCTCTGTGGCAGTGCTAAGGATATCCAACTGCTGGCTTAGGCCCAATCCCCATGGGGAGCAGGCCTACGCCAGCAGGTGGACATCCCCCAAGGGCTCCCACACTGTGAGAGGGCACAGGCTGGGCTGAGTAACACACACCCCCCCCAAAAAAATGCACAAATTTCATGCACTGGCCCTCTAGTTGGCAAATAAGAATAAAGCTGCTATGAGCACTCTTGTACAGGTTTTTGTGTAAAGGTAAGTGTCCATTTATCTGGAATAAATGCCAATGGTATAATTAATTGCTGAATTGTATAGTGTTTGCATGTTTTGTTTCATAAGAAATTGCTGAAATTTTCCAGAATGGCTGTGCCATATTTTATTTCTACCAGTAATGTATGAATCATTAGCATCTTGCCAACTTTTGGCGGTGTCACTATTTTTTTATTTTTTATTTTAGCCTGATAAGTGTATGCATTTCTTTTTAAATTTCTCACCACAATCTTCCAGTTTTAAGTCTTCTGACTTTAAAGCCACTTGTCAGTAATAATAACAGTTGCCCATTAGAGAGCCCATACTATATGCCAGACCCTGTGAAGGGCATTTTAGAAGCATTGTCCTATTTAATCATTTCCTTTATCCCTCAGCACAAATGTGAGGGAGGATAATGCCCTATCCTCCTTTCCCTCTGGCAATCACTATACTGTTGTCTGTGTCTATGAGGGTTTTTTTTGGTGTTTTTTTGCTTAATCCCTTCACCTTTTTTCACCCAATCCCACCAGAGCACAAGGTGAATGGCTGTGAATGAAATTTTGTGCATTGGCCCTTTAAGAGGGTACCTGTGTCCCTAGCAGACTCCCATTTCTCCCTGGCATATAGGAGCCCCCTGACTTTCACAGCCAGATGGTATATGGATTTGGGTTGAGACCCCACGCTTCTCTGGGGGAACCTTTGCAGCTAAGATATCCCTCTGGAATCTCAGCCACCACCTGTGGGAGTGGGCCCAGCCCTTATCACATCTCTGCCCTTCCTACCAGTCTCCACATGGCTTCTTCTGTAAATCCTTGGTTATGAGACTTCTCTTCAGCTAGTCTTCAGTTGGTTATTCAGGTTGATTGGTCTATATTTTAGTTGTAATTCCAGTTTGGTCCAGGGAGGAGGTGAGTGTAACATCTACCCATCCGCTGCTACCATGTATGGCCAGGACTTTGTTTCTTTACTTGGGAAATGGAGAAAATGGAGATGGCTGTTAAGGTCCCTTCTCGCTCAAACTTTCTGTGGAGGAGACATAATTAAAGAAGGTATTACCCACTGATGAAGGTTGCATATATTACACTGCGTGAGCCAACAGTGGTGGGGATAATCAGGATGTGCCTGTGAAACTGGAAAGCTCAGGAGGGCAGGTGGCATAGAGAATTATGAGGAGGTGGGTTTTGAGGATGCTTGTCTATTACGGTCAGTATAAGGCATTCTTTTGTTTGGCTAGTAAACTAATGAAACCCTAAAAGTCCCAAGTTCCTACAGCCCTGGTTTCTCATCCACCACCAACACTCTGAGTTTATTTCTTGCAGGTTCTGTGGCCCAGACATTCACTGCAGCCCCCGCCCCCGCCCCCTCCCAGCGCAGCCTCTGGTGCTCACGTGGGCTGCAGCTTGCTCCCCTAGACTGGAGACACGTTTGGTTCCTGTAAGTAGCTTTGACAGAGCTCAGCAGTACTCCCTGGATGAAAGCTGTTTTCTTTTAAAAAGCAGATGTTGATGACAATAAAGTCTGAAGAGAAGACTGCGATATAAGTGGATTTTTAAATCACTTCTACTTAGAGGAATTCACAGGACATGTTTTAAAAAATATAGCCCCCTACATGATTCCTATTACTAGCTCCATTGATGAAAAGGCTCAAGCACATTTGGTTTAACATGCTTAATACAAAGGGGCACCTCAAAACACATTTCCAGATGAAGAGCAATGTAGATTTTTTCCCTTTTCAATTAGACCTTACTTTCTGTCAATGGGCTCCCTGTTACCTCTTTTTCCTTTGTAGAAAATCTCTTTCTAGACAGCTGTCATATTATCAATTTGTACACCTGAAATTTATATAATTTTATAAACCAGTGTTGCCTTGATGACTATAATTTAAAAAAATAAAATCCACTGTGAAAAAAAATCATTGTGCAGATAAGCCCACAATGAAAATATTTAAAATGTTAATTGGAGCTCTAGCTGGTTTGGCTCAGTGGATAGAGTGTTGGTCTGCAGACTGAAGGTTTCCGGGTTCGATTCTGGTCAAGGGCACATACCTTGGTTGCAGGCTTGATCCCCAGCCCTGGTCAGGGTACCAGTCAATGTGTTTCTCTCACATCGATGTTTCTCCCAAGTGAGAATTAACAAAGAAACCAAAAAAAATTAATTGGAAAAAAATTCTCTTTCCTTTATGAGACAAAAAAGGAGCAAAATTAAAAATAATTTTGTTAGTAATTTATATTTATTTTAAAAAACAGGAAACACATTAGTATGATCAAAAAATTTAAAAGACCAACAAAAAAAATCAGCGAAAACCTTCTCTCCTACCCTACTCCATCCATTCAATTCCCCTCCCCAAAGGCAGCCTGCATTATTGTGTGTGTGTACCCTTGCAGAGGTATGTTACTCAAGCATAAGCATACACTCACCTATTTCCCTCCCCCCACGTTTTTACCTATTATACTCACACACTGCTCTATTGTTTCATTTAGTAATATATTCTGGAGAACAGTCCTTTTCATTACATAAAGACATTCTTTTTTCAGCTGTATAGTATTTCACTGTAATTTATTTAGTAAGTCTCCTATGGATAGATATTTGGATTGCTTCCAATCTGTTGCTATTGCAAAAAGACTGCAAGGAAGTGCCTTATATAGGAATAATTTCCCACACATGCTCGTATAATCATAGGATAAATGACTAGAAAAGGAAGTTTAAGGTCAAAAGATATGGGCATCTGTAACTTTGGTGGGTTAAACTTTCATTTTAAAGTCGCCTATAATCCCTTCTCCGGTGTTAGTCATGCTAACATTGTTATTTATAATTTTCCAGAGTGGCTCATGGAACAGGCATTTGCTGAGCCCCCTAGGGGCTAAGTGTACTGTTGGGCACTGGTTACAACACTAAACAAAACCAACTTAGGGAGGAGGCACGCGGTGGGCCCACCGCAGCCACTGCTGCACCCATGCCAAGGTCTGTACCAAGTTCAGCATTAGCTGTTGGGGTCATTTCCTTTCCCATGGGTTGTACCAGAATCCTGGGGTTTTTGTGGCCAGAAAATCGGAAGCAGCTCTCACATGCTCAGCCCACCGCCCTCCCAGTCCCTGCAGCACGCCTGTTCCGCCTGCTCACAGCCTCCGCCGCTCCCGGCAACCCCATGGCTCCCACCAGCCAGGCTTGCTTCAGAGTTGGAGGCCCTGGGTTTTCAACCTCAGAGGAAATCCCAGCTCCCACTGCATTCTGCCTCTAGGAACTCACTCAGTCTCCTGGCACCACCCCTTCTCCCTTCCCCCTCAATTTCATTTTTATTTCTTTCAACTACAGTTGACATTCAATATTACATACGTTTCAGGTGTACAGAACGTGGTTAGACATTTCTATCACTTACAAAGTGATTTCCCCCCAGTACCCTGGCACCATACGTAGTTACTACAATATCACTGACTGTAGTCCCTCTGCTGTGCTTTACATCCCAGGGGTAATTAGGTAACTGTAGATTTGTACTCCTCAATCCTTTCACCGTTACCCAGCTCCCAACCCCCTCCCACCTGACAGTCATCAGTTTGTTCTCTGTATCTACGAGTCTGTTTGTTCATTTACTCTTTTATTTTTTTAAAATTCAGTATATTTTTATTGAAGGGAAAGGAGAGGGAGATAGAAACATCAATGATGAAAGAGAATTATTGATCGGCTGGCTCCTGCACGCCTCCCATGGGGGATTGAGCCCACAACCCAGGCATGTGCCTTTGACCAGAATCAAACCCGGGACCCTTCAATCTGAAGGCTGACGCTCTATCTACTGAGCCAAACCAGCAAGGCAATTTACTCTTTTTAAAGAAATCCAAAGCACTAATTCAAAAAGATATATGCATCCCTTTGTTCATTGCAGCATTATTTATAATAGCCAAAATATGGAAGAAATCTAAGTGTTCATCAGTAGACAAAATAGATAAAAAAAAGATGTAGCACATGTTTACAGTAGACTATTACTTGGCCATCAAAAGGAATGACATCTTACCATTTGTGACAACATGGATGGACCTAGAAGGTATTATGTGGAGTAAAATAAGTCAGTCAGAGAAAGACTAATACCATATGGTTTTACTCATCTGTGGAACCCTCCACCATCGTTTCAAAACACCAGTCTCCATTCCTTCTTTTTCTTGCCCAATGCTAGCTGCCTCTTCAGGAACCCTCCCACACCTGGGGGAAGGGACTCTCCCAAAAGAGCACAGACACTGTGCTAAGACACTAAGGCTAAGCTGCTTTGAGAACTAGGGACAGAGGAATCACATTTTCCTTCCTGGGGTTTGTCTATTCATGGGAATGAAGCAAGAATTCATATGTAAAGTCCCACTGCATAAATAAATAAATTACAATATAATTGCAAGTGGTGGCACATCCTATGTTGCTCACTGTTGTATTCCCTGCACCTAGAAGAAAGTCTGACACACAGTAGGTGCTCAATAAAGATTTGTGAACTAAAAGAATCTTACCTAATAATAGACAAATGTAAATTGACCGTACCTTCGCTATGTCTATAGCCAATTAGAGTGACAAAGCGAATTAACCAAAAATATGGCTGTTAATTTGCATGCATAGGTGCCCAGGGCCTGTGTCCCAGGGACATCCTGGCACCCAGGTCACTGTTAGGTAAGGCCTGGGCAGGAGCAGACCCACTGCAATCCATCGCAGGGAGCTGGGGGTCGCTTTGGTCTGGTGCAGAAGTGAAGGACCCCCTGCAATCGCAAAGAGCCGGAGCAGACCCCCTTAGATCCATCACAGGGAACTGGGGGTCTGCTTCGTCCTGGTGCAAGAGCAGACCCCTATGATCGATCTCAGGGAGCTGGGGCTCCGTTCCTGCCCAAGAGGCTTTCGACCTGGGCAGGCCTGGGCAGGGGCGGAACCAGCGATCGGAGGGAGCTCAGGAGCCCCCTGCCCAGAGGGGGGCATCGGCCAGAAGCTTTAGGCCTGGGCAGGGTGCAGCCCTCAATTGGTGTGAACTATAGAGGAAACACCTTTTATGACTGCACATTGGCTAAGCTTCCTGTATGCCACTGGTAATATTCTTAGTAACTTGGGTAATAAGAATCCAAAAAGGTATTCTAGGGTTTTCTGGAGACAAAAATGAAGGTCCACTGCTGGAGTGCTAAGAAATGTCATATCCTGCCCTAGCCAGTTTGACTCAGTGGATAATGCATTGGCCTGCAGACATCAGGGTCTGCGTTTGATTTTGATGAAGAACATGTACCTAGGTTGCAGGCTCCTCCCTGGCCAGGGCCTACATCAGGATTCATGCAGGAGGCAACCAATCAAAGTGTTCCTCTCTGTCTTTCCCTTTCTCTTCCACATTCTCTAAAAGTCAATGAAAACATATCCTCAAGTGAGGATAAAAAATAAAGAAATGCATATCCTATGAAAGACACATCTTGAAAATGCCTAAAGAAAGTTGTCACAGACTCCAGTTTCTTTGTGAAGGGACTGGATCTGTGTTGATGAAAACACCTTGGTGACTGTGATGACTGGCAGTGGCTGCAGCAGCCAGGTTGCCTTCCATAAAGTAGGACATCCCCTGAGGGCTCCCAGTATGTGAGAGGGGGCAGGTTGGGCTGAAGGACCCCTCGCCACCCAGTGCACGAATTCTGTGCACCAGGCCCCTAGTAAATAATAATAATATGTCATGAGATTTATAATACATGTAAAAGTAAAATATGAACATAATGTACAAAGTACAGAAGAGCTAAATGGAAGTTTCTTGTACAGTTTTCCACAACATATGAGGTAGCATAATTTTAATAAACTGTAGTCTGTAAAAAGTAAAAATTGCATGTAGCAATTCCTAGAGTAAAAAGCAAAACTCAAACAAAGAGGTATTACTAAAATGGAATTAAAATGAAATGCTAAAAAATAGCCCCCCAAAAAGTCAGGAATAGAGAGAAAAATGAACCCAAACAGAGGACAAATAGAAAACAAATAGCAAGGTAGTAGATATAACCTAATATAAAGTAATTGTTTGTCAATCTATAATAATAAAAGCATAATATGCTAATTAGACCAGACATCCTTCTGAACAAAGTTGGGGCTGCGAAGGAAGCCCGGGTCCTGAGTGCCTGCAGGTGGCCGGAGGAAAGCCAGCCCGGTCCCGGGTTCCAGAGGGAAGCTGGTGCTGGCAGGTGCGGGAAGGAAGGCCTACTCTTGCACAAATTTCATGCATCGGGCCTCTAGTAACTACATAGTACAAATAGGCTAAGCATCTCTCTTAAAACCTGAGTGCCTTGGGCATATCTCTGGTTCTAATAACATTATAGGTCTTTTGTTTTCTAACTGCCTTTTACTGCTCTGCTTTTAACGTTCTTTGTCCATCTGCTGCTCCCTGTGGATATCATTTTCTTACTCTTGAGACAGGCTAGGTACGAATTACATTTAAATAAAAAATTGCATGTATTTGGAAAGTGGGCTTTATTTTTTTTACTGATCTGTACGAGTTTTTCATATAGTCCAGAGATAAGTCCTTTGTTCCATCTGTTCAAAGGTATTTGTCTGGGGCTTGACTTCTTATTCTCTTAATAATTTTCATTGATGAACAGAAGTCTTTAATTTTAGTCACGCTCAATTAATCAGTTATCTTTCATTTCGAGCTACTACCTTCTTATGTTCTGTTTAAGAAATATTTTCTTACCACAAAGTCATAAAGATATTCTCCTATGTTTGCTTTTAGAAACCTTATGTTTTACTTTGACTATTTATATCTATGACCTACCTTAAATTAACTTCTGTGTCATGTGTGAGGTAGGTGTTCATAGTTATTTCCCCCCATTGTGGATATCCAACTTTTACGCCAGTTACTGCAAAGCTCATTCTTCTCCCACTGAACAGCACTGTTGCTTTCCTTGTGAATCAGGTGAGCATATAAGTGGGTCTATTATATTTCTGCACTTTATTTTGGAACATTGGTCTATTTATCTACCCTGTCACTAATATCGCTCTTTCTTAATTATGATGCTTTCTATCTTTTTAAGATTTGAAATCTGTAGTGTAAATTCTCCAGTTTTGTTCTTCAAGATAATTTTAGCTCCTCTAGGTTCCTTGCATTTCATTGTAAGATTTAGAATCAACTTGTTGACTTCAACAACTATAAACTTTCTGGGATTTTGATTTCATTGAATTTATATGTCAGTTCAGGGAGAATTAAATCATCCAATCCATGAGCATGCATGTGTCATTTATTTAACTCCTTTCTAATTCCTCCCAGCAATTTATGTTTTCAGTATAGAACTCTTATACATATTTTTAAAATTTCCCAACAAATATTTTAATGCTATAGTGTTTTAAATTTTTTATTTTTCATTTTGTGACTTTTATAGAAATAAAATATTATACATTTACTTTTTATTATTTACTAATCCATTTATTAATTTTAATAAGTGGTTATAGAATCTTTTGAATTTCTACATATACAGTTATGGCAGCTGCAAATAAAGAGTTTCACTTCTTTCTTTTTATGGCCTTTTATTTATTTTTCCTTCTGAAAGAACTTACAAATAACCTCTCTGTAGACTGATGGTCTTAATTCAAGTCATATGTAAAATGAGCCCTAAAAAGTGTCAGAACAAGGAGGGCTTAGTTAGAAAGAATATTGGATAATTTAATTGAAGCAATGATGTGAATATGATTTCTCACTAAATGTTCCTGATGATATTAAATGTTTACTTGCAGAAAAATGTATATAACACCCATGCATAATAAATACACACTGGTAACTACTCAGTGAATCATCTTCATAGAAAATGTAATAAAATTTTGCCTGAAGAAATTTTTTTGTTAAATGCTGAAGAACTTGAATACAGAGGTCTCAAACAAATTTTGTTTATGTCAAACTTTGCTCCTTGATCTTTTAGGACTTTTTTGGAAAGCAATTTTCCCTGAATTTATCCACCTAAGCACCTACTCTTTACTTTGACAATTCAGTGTTCTGTTGATGTTCCTTGAATGAGTGAGTTCATAAATAAATGAAAAGAGTGAATGAGTGGAATTATGGATGAGAAAAGTCAGCCCCAATCTTCATTATCTTTGACAATCCACCCTGTGAACTTTGAATCTATTTGCTATTTTCTGTTTGATATTTAAACAATCTGGTTTCCCATTTAGTAATTGGCTCGATTCAAGGAATGTTTTCATTCATAATAAGACTATTTTCAAAAAGGGCCACAACAATCTCTCTCTCCACACCACTTCACTCCCACTTCTCAAAGTTGCCCGTAGTGTCAGTCAAACAGTAAAGCAGGGGAAGTGGGATTTGGATGGACTGAGTTTGACATTGGTGCAAGCTGAATTTGGTTGGATCAATCTCTGTATGTACACTGTATAGTTATAACCTGGAGGAAATGCCATAATTATTTACAGCATCAATGAGCTTCAATCCACCACCAGCTCTGGCCGGGAGGAGAAAGTGGTCCCTCTCCTCATTGTTCCTCCATCCAACTCGAGGCAAGTGCTTCTACTCTCTGTCCACACTCAACACTCCCACCAATGCCTACCAGACCCCCACCTCTCACACGAATAGTTTACTCACTTGTCTGTGGACATATCCATCTCCATAAGCAACTTTTTTGAATCCTAAGATGCCCAGCAGAATAATATTTGTGAGATGCACAAAATCAAAGAGGAAATGGGGAGGAGGTAGACATCAAAGATGAGACACAATGTATATGTACTGAATGCTACAATCTGCAAGGTGTAGTATACACACATTAAATTACAGTGGATTGCTTTCTAGTAATTACCATTCTGGGCTTAAAATGATTTTTAGAGAAGCATTAAAAATCCCAATTTTAGCTTAATCACCATGTTTAGTTTTCTCTGGGAAGGCACCTTATTTATTTAATGTCACAATACTAAAATCATTCCATTCCACAATGTTCAATAAACAGAAAGAGAAACCCCAACATCTATATTAAATTGTTACTAACAAAGTAAACATTTCTCCCCCTGTTTTTTTCCAAGTTGATTAAGCACCAGTGTATTTAAAAATGTTTCCCGAGCCTGAGAAAGGTTCCCCTCGGAACATACAACTATTGAGTGTAGAATGTTTTTCCTACCACTTGATTACAATTTGGCAGTAGTTTCTGAATAATTTACAAATTTTAAATTTCTGTGCCCTAAACACACATGTGTTTGCAGCTAAACAGACTTGAAAGAATATGCAAATTGCACTTTTATGTCAAAAATGAGTGAACCCAGCTTCATGCAGAAAAAAGCGAACTGTCACCCTCATGTTTTTGTTTAGACTAATCTGTGTGCTGTCGCCCCCACATCAGACTGCATCAACATTTTCTTTGGGATATTAGACGTAAATGTTTATGGCTGCAGATAGCCTAGGAGGGATTGGCACTTATTAAAAACGACCCTGGAGTATTTTTTTTGGTTTCCACATAAATATCCCAGGGAAACGTTCAATCAAACAAGGCTGCCAGGTAGAGGAAAATGAACACTGGGGTCTCCCTGGTCTGTCCAGTGGGAGGTCCCATCCAAGAATGTAGATGGAAGGCTGAGCCCAGAGGACCCCTGGAGGGTGGATAATGCTGCTGCCGATTGGAGATGCCTCTGCCAGGGGCCAGGAATCCATCCCTTCCCACAAAAAAAAGAAGAAAAAAAAAGAAAGAAAAAAAAAAAAAGCTTCACATTTTAAAGAGTCAGCAAAAATCTAGATACCACATGTGAATTTCAGCCCATCTTCAGCTGTGGGGACTGAGCCTGGGTGTGTTATCAGAATGGGACAAGCCCCCATAGCACACTTGGCTTCATTCCTGGGTTGGGGCAGGTGTGAATCCACTGTCTTCACAAAGAGCAGGAACCAGTTTCCTGAAAAGCCTGGGAATGTCCATTCTTTTTTAAATAAATATATTTTATTGATTTTTTTTTTTTACAGAGAGGAAGGGAGAGCGATAGAGTCAAAAACATTGATGAGAGAGAAACATCAGATCAATTGCTTCCTGCACACACCCCACTGGGGATGTTCTTGCAACCAAGGAACATGCCCTTGACCAGAATCGAACCTGGGACCCTTGTGTCTTCAGGCTGACGCTCTATCCACTGAGCCAAAACAGTTAGGGCTGGAAATGTCCATTCTTAACTCTGGAAAAAGCTGAGAATTTTATTCTAGAATCTCAGACACTGAGAATACACTTCTAACCTTACCTGCTTCAGCCAAAATGTATCCAAACTCCACTATATAAAGGCCCAGTTAAGTTCTCCTCTCGCCAACCACTTCAATGTAATCACTAGCTTATACCTAGACTTCCTGATATCCAGGACATGTCAGCCCTCTCTCAATGGTCTTTTGCTTCCTCTCATCCGACTACAGCAGCTGTCACCAAGCTCACAACCAACCTCCACAGGAACAAAGAAAATGAGCATTTTTCCAATCCAATAACAACAGCGAAAACAATCGGATTAAAATATTGACAGAGGACTTGAATATGTAGACATTTCTCTAAAAAGACATGCAGATGGTCAATAGGCACTTTACTATCAGGGAAATGCAAATCAAAACCACAATATGATTAGACCTCACAGCTATTAAAATGACTGTTATCAAAAAGATAAGAAACAACAAATATTGCAGAGGAAGTAGAGAAAAGGGAACCCTCATACATTGTTGGTGGGAATGTAAATTGGTTCAGCCTCTACAGAAAACAGTATGGAGATTTCTCAAAAAATAAGAATTCAACTATCATAGGACCCAGGTATTCGAACGCTGGATACTCATCTAAAGAATACAAAAACATTAATTCAAAAAGATATATGCACCCCTATGTTCACTGCAGCATACATACAATAGCCAAGATAGGGAAATAACCTAAATGTCCATTGATGAGCAAGTGGATAAAGAAGAGGTGCGTGTGTAAATATATAACGGAATATTACTCGGCAATAAGAAACAATGGAAACTTGCCATTTGTGACAACATGGATGCGCCTGGAGGGTACTATGCTAAGTGAAATAAGTCAGCCAGAGAAAGACAAATACCATATGACTTCACTCATATGTGGAATCTAAAAAACAAAACAGAACAAAAACAAACTCATAGATACAGAGAACAGATCCGTGGTGACCAGTGTGGAGGGGGGTTGGGAGAGTCGGCTAAGGGGGTAGATAGGGTTGGTTGTACGGTGAAGGACAGAACTAGACTCGATGATCACTTTGTGGAGTATACAGATGTCAACTTATATTGCTGTACATCTGAAACTTACATC
The DNA here is from genome assembly GCF_964339955.1 of Pipistrellus hanaki. Lineage (NCBI taxonomy): Eukaryota > Metazoa > Chordata > Mammalia > Chiroptera > Vespertilionidae > Pipistrellus > Pipistrellus hanaki. The sequence continues at coordinate 20,873,450 of NC_140514.1, forward strand.
ATGTTATATAGCAATTTCACCTCAATAAAAAAGAGAGTACTTTAAAAATATATATTTTATTTTATTTATTTTTTTATTTTTTTTTTTACAGAGAGGAAGGGAGAGGGATAGAGAGAGAGAAACATCAATGAGAAAGAAAACATCAACCAGCTGCCTCCTGCACACTCCCTACCGAAAATGTGCCTGCAACCAAGGTACATGCCCTTGACATGAATCAAACCTGGGACCTTTCAGTCTGCAGATCGACCCTCTATCCACTGAGCCAAACCGGTTTCAGCAAAAAAGAGTACTTTTTTTTTTCTTCTTCTTCTTTTTTTTTTTTTTAAACCTCTCAACAGTATTGATACTCTTAACTGCTCCCTTCTTGAAACCCTCCCTTCTACTGGCTTCAGTAATACCACCATCACTGGGTTTCCTTTCAGAGTCTGTCCACTTCTTTCTCCTTTGAAGGCTCCTTCCTCTCTACTCAGCCTTTTAAAGTTGACAGATCCCAGACCATAGGATCATCTCAAGAGGCACAGAAAAAGCACTTGATAAAATACAACACTTGTCATGTTTAAAATACTCAAACAACCTAGGAAAAGAAGGGACCTTCCTTCACCTGATAAAATGCTAACGCTAGCAGAAAACTACAGCTGAGTTCAGTCCCTGGAAGTGGGATGCTACCGAAACACATACCTGACCGTGCAGACGTGGCTCTGGAATCAGGCAGCGAGCAGAGGCTGGAAGAACGTGGAGCAGCATGAGAGAAAAAGCCTCGATTGCCTTGAACAGACTCTTAGTAGAAATATAGATGCTAAAACTCTGCTAATGAGGACTCAGAGGGAAATGAGAAGCACAGTAGAGAAAACATAAATTGCTCTAGATTATACCTAAATCACCGCGAACAGATTGTTAGTAGAAATATGGGTGTTAAAGGTGCAGTGGCAAAGGCTCCGAAGGAAATGAGGAACATGTTATTGGAAACTGGAGGGAAGCGGGTTCTCGTTACAGAGTGGCAGAAAGCTTAGCAGAATTTTTCCTGCCGTTATGGGGAAAGCAGGACTGGTAAATGGTGAAATTCAACATGTAGCTGAAATTTCCAAGCGAAGTGTTGAAGGTGTGACCTAGTTTTTTACTTGCTGTTTATAGTAAAAATGTAAGAGAAAGGGGATAAATTGAAGCAAGAACTTTAAAAAGGAAAGGAAAAATATGGATTCAGGACTTAATGATTTGGGGAACTCAGCTTATCTGGATTGCAAGACTCGAAATATAAGAGATTTATTCCCTAGGAAATGAATTACAGAGGAGAAAAATTGAGGGTGGAGCTAGACAGTCGCTTGCCAAGACATCAGAAAAATATAAAAAGTTAGAGAATTGAGTTAAACAAAGGGTTCTTAGAGATCACATGCCTGATACACAGATATCCCCAACGAATGCACCAGAAGCCAAAAATAGAGATGGGATTACTTAGAAAGAATCTGTAGAGGGACCTCTTGTCTAAGGGAGAACAACAGATTCTTTTTTATATTATATAAAATATTGATGTAGTATAAATTTTGCATTAGCAGAAACACTGCCAGCTTGGACCCAAAGGGACAAAGAGAGAACAAAATGAAAGCAAGCTGTTGGACTCTCAAAATTCTGCAGGCAGGAAACAGGCTGATGAAACCACCCAGCTGCAAACACATGCTACCTTTCATGGAAAAAAAAGAAAAAAGAAAAAGGATGGCTCAGAAGATGGAGCCTCAGGCCCAGTGGATGGAGCCATGGATCCAGAGGTTGGAAATGAGGGCCCCAGAAAATTATTTCCAGGTCTTGAAACCCAGTGGTGTTTGCCTGGCTGGAATTCTACATTTTGGGGACCAGTGACTCATTTTCTTGCCATTTCCTCCCTTTTTGAACCAGGATATCTATGCTTGTCTTACCTTTATTTTGGGAGCATAGAACTTGTTTTCTTAGTTTCACTGATTCACATGCTCTAGGATAGAGTCTCACCCATATTTACATTGATGAGTTAGGTGACAGAATTTGGAATTTTTGAATTGATGAGAAACAGGTGAGATTTTGGGCGTTTTGATCAAGTAATGGGTTGAGAATTTGGCTATCTTGGAATGGAATAAATGTATTTTGGGGACCAGAGAGTGAACTGTGGTGGGCAGAATAATAACCTCCCCATAGCTATCCACATCCTAATCCATGGACCTTAGGTGAGAAAAGAGACTTTGAAGATGTGACTGAGGTTAGGGATTTTGATATGGGATCAGTCTAATCACTTGAATCCTTAAAATGAGGACCTTTCCTGCTGTAGCCAGCCAGAGGAAGGTGTGTCCACGGAAGGAAGGTGACAGAGATGCCATGTTGTTGGCTTTGAAAATGAAGGAAAGGGGCCATGAGCCAAGGAATGTGGGTGGCCTTTAGAAGCCGGAAAAGGAAAGGACAACTCCCCTGGAGTCTCCAGAAAGGAACACATTCCTCTGGCACCTTGGTTTTAGCTCAGTGAAACCCATATTGGACTTCTAACCTATAGCACTGCAAGATAATACATTTGTGTTGCTTTAAGCCACCAAGTTCGTTATAATTAATTATAGCAGCCATTGCAAACTAATACAGACATTCATGAAAACCCACAGCTAACATCAACTTAAATGGTGAAAGGCTGCTTTCCCCTTAAGGTCAAGAATAAGACCAGGATGCTTTTTCCACTTCTATTCAACATTGTACTGAATAATCTAGCCAGAGCAACTATGCAGGAAAATAAAATAAAGGCATTAAGAGTGAAACAAGAAAACTAAAACTAGCTCTATTTATATATGACATGATCTTGTATATTAAAAAATCCTAGGGAATCTATTAAAAAAACACACACACACTATTAAAACAAATAAATGAGTTCAGCATGGCTGTAGGATAGAAGGTTAATATGCAAAAATCAATTATGCCTCTATAACACTAGCAATGAGAAATCATAAAATGAAATTAAGAAAATAATTCCATTCATAATAGTATCAAAAAGAATTAAATACTTATAAATTTAACCAAATAATTGTAGGATGTGTACCCTTGAAAACAATAAAATATCACTGAAAGAAATAAAAGAAGACTTGAATAAATGGGGGGGGGGAAAGACACCCCATTCTCATGGATTAGAAGACTTAATATTGTTAAAATGGCAATACTCCTCAAATTAATATACAGAGTCAATACAATCCCTGCCCAAATCCCAGCTGGCTTCTTTGTAGATACTGATAAGCTTATCTTAAAATGCATGTGGAAATTCAAGGAACCCAGAGTAGCTAAAACAGTCTTGAAAACAAACAAACTTGGAGGACTCACACTTTCTGATTTCAAAACTTACTATAAATCATGATTGTAGTATTGGCATAAAGATAGGTATAGAAAGCAATGGAATGGAATTGAGAATCTAAAAATAAAACCTTTTGTTTTTGGTCACTTGATTTTTGTCATGGGCATAAAAGCAATTAAATGGGGAGGAACAATAGTCTTTTCAACAAATGGTGTTAAACAACTGGATATCCGATACAAAGAAATAAATTTGGACTATGACCTCCAAAACATATACAAAAAGTTAACTAAAATGGATCTGACTATGAGATCTAAAATTATAAAACTTTAAGAAGAAAATATAGCTTAATCTTAAGTCTTTGTGACCTCTGATGGGGTCACATAAATTACAAAAGAAAAAATAGGTAATTTGAACTTCATCCAAATTAAAAAAAAAAAAAGTCAAACAATAACTCAAACAGAATGGGAGAAAAATTTTGTATTTCATATATCTGATTAGGGACTTATAATATATCCAGAATTTAAAAAGTTGTACAACTCAACAATGAAAAAAACACCCAATTTAAAAATGGACAAAAGATTTGAATAGACATTTCTCCAAAGAAGCTATACAAATGATCAATAAACACATGAAAGAATGCTCAGCGTTGTTAGAGAAATGCAAATCAAAACCACAATGATGTCACCTCACACCAACCAGGATGGCTATAATCAAAAAGACAAACAATAGCAAGTGTTGAGGAGGGTGTGGAGAAATGGACTCTCATACATTTATGGGAATGTAAGATGATGCAGCTGCTTTGTAGAAACAGTGTGTCGGTTCCTCAAAAAATTAAAAATATGACCCAGTAATTCCTGAACAAATGCCACAAGGTCAAGTTGTGCTGGGACAGTAGAGAGCTCAGTCTAGTAAGACATAAGGGGTGTGCTGGGAGAAATGGGAGCTAGCTGGTAGGACTGGGTGGAGGCACTTAGAAGAACTCTAAAGGAGACGCTGGGTTAAAATCTGCTGCAAAAGAATTGGGGAGTCTTTGAAGATTATCAATAAGAGGATGATGGTTGAATTTGGTGCTTGAGAAGCTAGACCTGGCAGTGACAAGTCAATGGGCCAAGGGCTCACCCAGAGCTGAGATCTAGGCCAGTGAATGAGGAACCAGACCAGGGCTACTGTGAGGATGACAAAGGGTAGGTTGGGGGAGAAAAGGGAGCACTTACACCCAGTCAGTGGAAGAGGCTGAGCTGCCAAAGTGACCCAATCCAAAGCTGATGTCTCCAGAAGGACCAAGTGTCTGGCCCTGAGAGAGCTGCATACACGTGTATTCCCACATGGAGCTGTTGGGACAAGTGGGCTGACACAAGTCCAGTCTTACTTGTGGTTAAGATAACCAACTTCACTGCACAAGATGTTTGCTTTTCAATTTCGTTCCAGGCCCCTGTTGGACAAATAAAATCCAGCGAGTCCATGCAACCTGGCATGGCTGGGGTTACTGCCTCCCGGTGTTCTGTGGGCAGAGCGGGCGCCTCAGGCTCAGGCTGACGTGTTGCTGAAGTTCCTGTGGCCAGAAGTGAGGGCTTTTTCCCGGCTGGTTTTGCTGGGTGGTTTGTAGGGCCCCGTCTGTTGGCCAAGGGGGAATGCAAACTGGAATGCATTTGTAAAGGGGGCTTCCAGTCCTGGCCTGGGCCTGCCGGCTTCTCATGTGAGAGAGGGGAACCGCAGGCGCCTGGCCAGCCACATGACTGGGATACATGCCAACAGGTCCGGGCGGTCCCTCCAGAGCCGGGGCTCCTACAGCACGGGACACTTGGAGCTCAAGGATATTTCTGAGTGATTAAAAAACAAAAACAAAAACAAAACAAACAAAAAAAAAAAAAACCATGCCAGGCCATTTGATCCAGCCCCAGCCTTTAAGCTGGACAATTTGTAATTGTGTGGTATTCATTAACCCACAATTATTCATTGATCACCTGTTACGTATGTGCATTGTGTTGAGTGCCACATGAGATACACAAGTGATCCATGTGGCTTCTAAAGTGTCTACAAGTTTAAGTTTGAGGACTTTGACAAGTACCAGTTTTACTACCTATTTACTACTTATGTAACTTCAGCAAATCTTCTAACTTCTCTTTACCTCAATTTCCTCCTCTGTAAAATGGGCACAGAAACACTGACCATGTTGATGGGAGAAATTAATATCATCAATGGACAGGTATTTTTTTTTAATGTAATAAATGGAGATTAAAATAGTTTCTAATTTTACAATATTTTTTCACAATACAACTTGTTCTGAAATTCAATGAGTTCTGTGAAACTTTTTCTTGCCTCCTAAGAAACACATAGTCTGATTGGAGAAATAAAATTAATAAACAAGCAAATAGCAATGGATACAAGGGGAAAAGAAAATAATTACCACATAGGCTAAGAGCCTTTTTTTTTTTCCTCAACTCTGGCCCAAATAAATTTGGTCCTTTTGTCCCTTTCTTCTTGCTCTCTAAGAATTGTTTGGTTTTACAGAGACTCTTGAAGGTGGAAATGTGTTCATAGTCAGAAGCCACTGTCCCCTGGGCCCCAGTTCACAGATGAGACAGCCAAGGAGGTGAGGAACTGGCACTGCCAAGACTGCACCTTTAGGAAGTGGGACTTGACCTCAGGACTTCCAGCTCCTTCCAGTTCACTCTGTTACCTTCTAACTTGGCATCGTGCGTGAGGTCTGGGTCTTTGATTGCCTGGCTCCTCACCCCCATCACTGAAGGCCAGTCACTGCTTCCCTTCCCTGGGGAAGTCCCTAAATATAAACGCAGGCTCAGAAACCACTGTCTTTGAAAACATTAACTTTGGAGAAACACAACAACAACAAAACACAGCAGCGGGGATTTTCAGACAGAAATCAGGGAGAGAGAGACAGATAAAACATCCCTCAGCGCTCCCCTCCCCATACAAGAGCCATTCTACTCTGATCTCAGACCTCTCCCATCTACACACCCCTCAGCTCAGGGAGGGATCACGCCCTCGCTGTGGCTGCCCCTCTCCTTCCACACCAAGCACTGGGAGCTGGGAGCAGCCAAGTGCTCTCCTTGGTTTCGCCATTTCCCTACCTGGCAGGAATCGCTAAGCTTTCATTACTGAAAATAACTTCTTTATCCGGGACCCAATCACCGTGCAACCTCATATCACCAGGATGCAGTTTCTTCCAATCCTGTATGGTAACTGATTTTCCTAATGATGTCCCCGAGGCCCTGCAACACCCTGGAATGCTTTCTGAATCATTGAGGGAGTATGCGGTTGTGTTCGGTCTAGTTTTATTGTGAAGTGATCCTCGCTGTGCTTTTCCAAAGCCTGGAATAAAAGGCAGCTCTCAGGGGACCGACCCGAAGGTTGTGGGGAAACGAAAGACACCTGCCTTCGGACAGACAGCAGGTCCCGATCGTTCCAGCCCCTTCTGGGCATCTGCGTGTCCACTTCGGCCCAGGTGGATCTGCTCGGTTCTGGTTCTGTCTATGATGTTTGTTGTTTGTTGTTGGAGGGGGTTGAAGCCTTGCTTTTTTTTTTTTTTTTTTGTATATTCTGCTTCTCTCATTTGGCTGCAACGTCCTCAGGGGTGAGGAACATTTCCCATCCTTTCCTTGTCTCCCAAACACATTCTGCTGATGACTGTGGTCATACCAGGAGCTAAGTCCGTGGGGCTTCTGAGCTCACTGCTGTCCACTCTGGCCAGACAACTGCCTGCTCCCTGTGGACACAGGGCACCTGCAGAAATGAAAACCTGACCCCCAATCCTTGGGCCGGAGCTTCCCAATTACTTTGGCCTTTTCCCCTGGAGCTCTGTCTGCCAGCAGTTCTCCCAAGGACGAGAGTTATCCACTCCGTGGTTTCCGCCTGCCCTCCCCACATGCTGCCTTAATTACCCGATCCGCCTCCAGGGACAGGAGTTGGTGAATGGAATGAGGGGAAAGAGCTGGCAGGGCAGAGGCAATGAGGAAATGCTGGCAGTGATATGACAGGAGGCACAGATGGCCGCTGCCCTCTCTCCATGAAGTGGCCCCTGTAACATAAGGCCCTTCGAGGCAGGAATCTTCGTGCCCAGTTCACCTCATAGTCCCAGCACTGAGGAAGGGCTCTGCTTGTGTCCAATAAACGTTTGCTGAAAGTATGAGACTGGGGGGATAATCCAGCCAGTAGAGAGCTCCGTGGATCTTTCTCCTTTCCTCATCTCTAAACCAAGGGGGCTCTGGCTTTGTTCATTTGCTGTATTATATGCCATTGGATAAAGCTCAGAAACACAATGTTGAGTGGCAAAGAAAAGTAAGTAGTAGACAACATGTGATATTAATGTTGTCATTTTTCAAAACTTGAAAAACAAACAGGCTATTTAGAGATACACTGCATGTTATCAACTATTGTCACAATAATGCCACATAAGAAAGTACTCCAAAATTCAGTGGCTTACTAACTTTCTTGTTTTCTCACTCCAGTGTCTATGGATTGGCTGGGAGTTGCTGATCTAGCTTGGTCTCCATTGGATTTGATTCCACCTTCAGTTTGGGTCCAGGTCTGCTCCACACATTGTTATTTCTCCTTGAATCCACGGGTGGGACAAGGAGCACATTTGTCTTGGGACAGAGGCAGGAATAGAAGAAGAGAAAGTGGAGACTTAAGTTCAAAATTGGCATCCATCAATGCCTACAACATTCCACTGGCCCAAGCCAACCTAAACTCACTGGGCAGGGGAATTTCTTCCCCCGCTAATAGGAGGAACTGCAAAGTCTTATGTCAAAGGGCCATATGTCTAAAGACTCAGAACAATAATGCGGTTTATCACGCAAAGATATTTGGCAAAGCTATAAAAATAATCAAAGGAACGATAAACACAAAATTCAAGATAGTGGTTGTTTCTGTGGGGAAGGCGGGAGAAAAGAATGGGAGGAGCAACCCATTGTAATGGTCTAGTTGTAAGATGGAGTGGAGGGCTCACAGGTTCTGATTATAACTTACATAGATATTATTCTGTACATGTCAAATGTTACCTAATAAAAGCAGTAAGTTTAAATAAGTAAATAGATGTGAGCCATGTATATGAGAGGTTCTTCTGAGTGCTAACTTTGTATGCTCTGTATTCTGAGCCAATAGGCACTGAGAGCTCTCCTTTGGCGATGGAAAGCACTGAACGTTCAGCAGCAATCCTGGCTGCCCAGCGCCCACTCTTCACCCATGATGGTGGGCTCAGTCCTGCACTACACTCAATGGGAGACATGAGAACATAGGCTCCCTAGGACTAGGGGAAATCTCTAGAGAGCAATTTGGATTTCAGCTGGGAGATAATACTGAGAGCCCGGCTTGAACGCCAATCTCATTGGCCTCCAATCCCAACTGAGAAAGTCACCAGTTGTGTGACCTTGGGAAAGTTACTTAGCCTCTCTGAGTCTATTTCTTCACCCACAAAAGAGACAACCCTACCGGAAAGGTTACTGCAACTCCTTGAATACGTGAGTTTCTATTTGCTTTCCGATGCTGAGCAGAGGGGCCATGTGCCATAATGAGTTGCAGAGGCTGATACTTGTGTCTGAATCTAACCTGTACTGCTTATAGGGATGGGTCCTTGAGCACTGATTTAACTTTTCCAAATTGCCTTCAGGAATGTGGTAGTCCTAATCCTCTCCTCACTCCCTTCCCCACCCCCAAAAAGGCACATTGGGTGGTTTAAATTAGATAATGTGTATAATGAACCTGACACACAAGGGGCTCAAAAACTGTTCATCCCTTTCTCCTCCTGCTCCCAGCCTCTACACAGCTTCTTTCTGACTATGACTCCTAAAGAAGGTGGGAGGAAGAGGTCAAGTTCATGGCCAGGTGTGTTAAGGAGAAGATGGGTGTGGATGTTAAATCCCAATCTCCTTGGCTCAAATGGTAGGGGGGTGTCAGGTGTGGGTGGTGGGCGAGGGGGTTGGACCCAGGGAGGGATTATGTTTTCCATTACCCAAACATCTCCAATTTCAGCCTCAATTTTGGGAAGCAAAATAATTTTGGCCCCCCACACAGTATCTGTCTCTGGAACTGATTATCTGCTTTGTTAAGTTCAGAGGCATTCTGATAAGGGTAATTGAATTAGCCTTCTTGGGCTCCTATAAGCAGGCTCACTGCCGCAGTAGGGGGTCCCTGTCCAGGCCCCTGGGCAGTGGCACACAGGCTCTCTGTCCAGCACTCCTCTTTGGAGCCCGCCCTCCTGGGGTCTCAGCGCCTTGGCCTTTCCCTTTGAAGATCTTTACAGAGACACCTCTCCAGCTCTCCACACCCCCAAGGCCCTTCATGCTTCCCCCAGGCATCACCCTGAATCTGTTTCCACCCACTTTGGAGGCCTCTGGAGGGAGCGGGGAGGGGTCTTCCTTCCAGGCAGAGGAATTTCAGGAGGTCAAGGAAATGTCTGTCTGGGGACAAAAGAGCAGGAGGTCAAGGTTCAAATGATGTTGACCTAAATTTTCCCAATTCCAGAGGGTTTCTTTTCAGGTCCCAGCTCTTTAACTTACTCAGTGTGTGACCTTAGGCAAGTGACTTAACCTCCACTCTCCTCAGAATCTTGGCAAGCCTCTGCCCACCTGAAATGACAGAAGTCTGGTCATTGGAGGGTATTACTATGATAGGAGTCACTAACGTTTGCAACGATCAGCAGGCTGCAAAAGAAGTGATTTGACCCCCCAAAAGGTGTGCGATTCAGCCTCCATTTCTCACACTGCACCGTAATCTCCACATCCTACCCTCTCCCCATCTTGTGACCACACTGAGAAAATCAAAGGGTTTGTTGCTGTGTTCGTCTTAGGAGTTGTTTCCTTTTCCTCCCACCAGACCAGGGCCCCAGGGAAACTCAGCACAAAAAAGGGTGACAGAGCAGAGTGACTCTGCAGTGTGCCCTCAAGGCTCCGGGCAAGTCCTCCGGTGCCATGATCTGTCGGTCCCACCACCCTTCCCCAGATTCTGCCCCACCAGGCCCTCTTCCTATCCATCTTCCATTATTATTTTAAGCAAAAGTGATGTGGTTTTAGAGACCCACTAGAAGAGATCTGGGTTTAAATTCTGACTCAGGATCTTACTACTTGTTTTGATGTTTGGTAAATTATTAACCTGGGAGGATTGGCAATGACACAGAGGTTCTCAAACACCCTCAGTTTATGGTGTCCTTAATACCTCACCCACTTTTCCACAGTCTCTAGGCCTTAAGAAACATGTAGGGACCAAACAATTTAAGTATTTAGGTTCTGACAAAATAATACATATACTAGTTCACTGAAAGAAAAAGTAGTAATTCTATTTCAGTCTTAACGACCATTACTTATTAATAAGATGTATGCATCTCTTGGGCATTGGACAGCTTCTCAAACCTTGCAATCTGATTGGTCTCTGATGCCCTCATCTCCTGTTCCGTGTTGATTTTCATATGGTTCTTGTTTATTTATTGCAGCTGCTACCCAAGATTCAGCTCCACAGATATGACATCATCAAAAGGAATGTAGGATGATCACATGTTAAAATGGTGAACTACCTTGAGCTAGTGGTTTGCACAGTGTCCAACACATGTTGAGTATCATTCTTTTTCCCCTCAAAATTTAAAAAAACTCGCAGTGCCCCGTGAGTTTGCTGCAGCAGCCCAGAGTGGGAACTGTAACAATAATGTTTGAAAAAACACTTAACATGGAGATAGTTAAAATGATAGCTCTTGCTACTTCTCTTTAAACTTTTAAAGTCACTGGTGCTTGACTTATCACTGCATTGCCATGCCACCAGACTAGACTATAATCTAATTGAATAAATAACTATCTCAGGATCTCCTATAACTGGCACATAGTATGTGTTCAACAAATATTTCTTGAAAGGATGGATGGATGGATGGATGGATGGATGAATGGAAGCATTTTGGACCATCTATCTGTTGGTTTATCTATACTTACTTTCATCCATCTATCCAACCATCCATCCATCCATCCATCCATCCATCCAATGAAGAGTAAAAAGTTGACTCTGCTGTCAGTTGGAATTGCCTCCCAAGCCTTGCATCACTCTACCGGATAGTGTCAGCTCCTCCTCCCCTCATTGTCTACCTCACATTGCCTTAAGAGCCATCACACTTTGAGCCTCAGCTCTGGAATTGTTCTTTCATGTGTGTAGCTTCTTCCCCTCACCCTAAACACCTCCACTAATCCCTCAAGGACAGAAACAGGTCTAATTCACCATAAATCCCCATACTTTTTCTGAAATGGAATGTTCTCCTGAACATAAGGTAAGTGCTCAGTAAATACTTGCTAAATGAATTATTTGATTTATGCTATGGCTCTATGCACAAACCAATGTCAACATTTGATCAACTTGTCTAGTGACTTACTAATTACACAATGGGTAGGTAGAGACAAGCCTATACATGGAAGGAAGGAGGAATTAGGATGACTCCAACAGCCAGTGAGGGGGGCAGAGCTGGGTTTTAGTAGCAGGAAGCTGGAGGAAGGAGGTAAGCATTCAGGTTTGGGATGGTAGGACATAGCATGAGAAATAGCCAGAAGGAGGATATGGGCTTGGTGTTTGAGGGCGGGTGAAGTAAAAGGCTTAACTGGATAGAGAGGGAATGATATGGAGTCATAAATAAATAAATCTGGATAAGAAACTGCTAAGATCTTGAAAGCTAGGAAGAAGCATATTAAAATATGAACATCAGTCTTTAGGTGGAAGACATACCATAGACTTGGTTATGTAAAGTTGGTTGCATCAAAGTGAATTTCTTTACCTAGGGAAGAGGGACAAGGGATGGGAGGGAAATTAAAATAATTTGCCCTGTTATGGGAGAGGCACCAATGAGAATATATTGCTGGGATCTAACTGGCCATGGGTTCAATGATTTTCTATCCACCACACAAGTAAATAGCTCAAGGGCAGGCTGCCCACCAGCATAAACCTTTGTGTGGAAAATACTGCCCGTGTGGCTCTGGAAAATGCCCTCTTGCTGACCATAATTATACAGAATGTGTGCAAATAAAAGCTGAACGAAAACACTTCTACAGAGGTTAGTTTTTCTATTCTTATTTTGACACAGTGGAAGAGAAATTCACAGACCATTTTCTCATTGTCCCAGTCAGGGCAGAATCAGCTCATGCTATCTGGCGGGTTCAAGGAAAGACCCCCAACAGTAGTTTCAACACACAGACCTCCAGCCTCTGGCAGCAGGGAGTTGTCAAAGAGGAGTCCCAAGAGGCTTTGCTGTGTTTAGCTCTCACCCAAGAACAAGGTTTTGTGTGTTTTTTCACCCAAAGGGAGTTGGGAGGTATTCAAAGTATAATCCTCACTCCTTAAGGTTTTTATCTTTTAAAGTTACCAAGGTAACTCCTGTCTGTCTTCAACTCTTTGCTGAGGCTCCCATCAGACAACCTCTAACTCTTAAGAAGCCCAGAGCATCTTTGTTTTTAAAATATATATTTTATCTTTTTTTATTTTTTATTATTATTTTTTTTATTACAGAGAAGAAGGGAGAGAGATAAAAAGCTAGAAACATTGATGAGAGAGAAACATCGATCAGCGGCCTCCTGCACACCTCCTACTGGGGCTGGCCCTGACCTGACCGCCAACACTTGACCTTGAGTAAGCCACCTCACTGCCCTGGGCTTCAAATTCCTCACCTATTAAGTGAGAATAGTAGGATTTCTTGCCCTCCTATCAGGGCTATTCTAAAAATAAGAATAAATACCCTAGGAAATTCTTGAAAAAGTAAAAGTGCTATTCTAACATGAAATAGTTGTATTCACAAAGTGGAGGAATTGTGCTCGTTCAGCCCTCCTCTCCCTCTCCTTCCACCCAGTGAGTGAACGCTAAGTGCCCAATGCCTGCTGGGGCCTGCGCTGCGCTGGGCTCACCTGCACATCCTTCTTCCCTGGCTCGCTCCACCCCCTTCCTTGCCAGGCGAACCCTGGCTGTCTCAGTGGCTCATGCCTTCTCACCTGCAGTTCACAACTATGCCCTTGGGGCCAACAGTAGTTTATCCAGTTTCACCCTCATCGTGAACCCTGTGGGAAGCCCTGAAAAAGAAGTCAGCTCGGACACTGTGCCCCAGGCCCACTGTTAACCGCCCCCCACCTCTCCCATCCCCATGATGAAATGTACACAGAGACCCTCAAAATTGGTGTTAAAAGCACATAAACCTCTTGGGTTGTTGAGATTCGAGCCCAAGCAGGGTGTGTGTGCAATGTCACTAAAAGCAGGTATGATGGATAAAAATGAATGATGGTCCCATCCCAACGTAAACGGAGCTGCCCATCCCTCAGGGTTGTTTATAAACAGAAGGGAGTCCATTTGTTTGGGGTCCCGAGGACAGGCCGGCACTCCATTTAGATAACAACCACATTTCATGCCCGGCCATCACTCTCCGGCTTGCAAGGTGGCGATTAATCAAACAGTGTTTTGGTTTCTCCCCGATACACATCTAGTCCTTCCGGTTTAGAATGAGCCGAAGATGCTTCAGTGGTTTACAGAACAGCCGGGCCAGTGCATTAGAGGCAGTGAGGATGAGGGCCCTGCCAGCGGGGATTCTGAGTTGGGAGCAGCTGCACGGATGAGGATTCCAGAAGGTTAGTCCAGTGGAGGCCTGGCCTCCTGGGCATCACTGACTTGTTGCATTCCGTGTGAGAGAGTGGGTAACACCTGTTGTTCGGATAGAGACACCTGGAGTGGGGGGAACACCAGAATTGGACTAATTGAAAGGCATTTATTTTCTGATAAGCTCATCCGCTGTGTGAGTTTGCAGCGAGAAGGTGGGTGCCTATGAACCATTCAAAGCCCATGTTCTAAGCGCTGTTGTAGAATTAAGCAGAGGGAACCCTGGGAAGTGAGATGAGGGAGGTGAATTAGAAATGTGTGTGGGGGGGGGAGTTTGAATGGAGTGTGAAGGCGGAGTAGGAATTACAGTGCGAAGGAGGAGAAAAGGGCTTCTCTATCACGAGGACTGCATGCATGCCAGGCCAAGAGGTTAAAAAGCGAATTATAAGGTTAACAGGTGATAGACCTTGAGGTGAATCAGAACTGATTCAAATCCTCCTTCTTGCACTTGGTGGAGAAATGACATAACCTCTCTGGACCCGTTTCCTCATTTACAGACTGAGGATTAGACTGAAGAAAACTCCCATCACAATGTCTGATGCTTAATAAGACATCCCAGAAATAAATTTTTAAATCGGTTGATTCAATTTGCCCAGTCAAGGGTTATTGAAGTTTTTGTTTCACCAGTTGTATTCTGACAGGTCCAAACAACCTCTGGAGTTTTGATTTAGAAAATAAAAGAAGTTTAAGTGAGATCCAGGTCAAAGATCCTGTGTATCTCAGACATAAGAAGTGTGATGAGATGCCCTCCTTCCACATCAGGGCCCAGGGGAGGGTGGGAGTGGGAAAGCAGAAAGAAAGGTTAATTTTCCTTGGTCTCACTTGAGTCACAGCTGCATAACCTGACTTATAAGGTCTTCTCATCCATGTTGGCAATTCAGAAATTCTCTACAGCAGGACATGCATCTGATTCTGGGGCCAATCTGGGAATACTGTCCTGGGATACGGACTGGCAGCTGAGGCAGATTTTTAGATCACATTCCCTTTTACATTCACCGGAGTGGACAGGGAATGGAAAGAAAAGAAAATGGAAATAAAATATTTTCTTTTAATTCAAACGTTCAAGCCTGTACCATTGAGAATAGAGCATGTAACAGCTGGTCCCTGCCTTCAACGTACTTTCAACATATTTGAAAGGATCAGACTCAAACTTATGAATCTGAGTGTTGAAATGATAGGATACAGTTGAGTCAGGATGGGAGATACAGGCCCCAGGGGCAGGGACGGGAGGTGAGAAGGCCTCTGCTGTGGCTGGTGTGGTCGGAGGCGTCCCCAGCCTGCCTGACTCCGCTGGGGCAGATGGAGCCTCTCTATAATCACCTGCTTTCTCTTTTCAGCTGCTCCTTCCAGGACCGCAGCTTTCCGAAAGGCAGTGCCAGTCAGCCCCTAGAGCCATTAGGCCAGGTCCATCAAAGGGCCGGCCCCATATGCTTTGAGGATTAACATGGGTCTTAGTTAACAATCTAATTAATGTTTGGATAATTTAACGATTTTGTATGCTTTCTAGAGTGCTTTCTAGGGGAATGACCCTGGCAAATAAAGCCATGTTTTCTTTTGTTCTTAAAGAGATGCCTTTTCTGATCCCATTAATGAGAAACATCCTTCCTATCTGGGCTGGGCCAAGTGAGTAAGAGGTAGCTTTTCTGCTTTTGGGATGGGGTGGGGGGTCCCTTAACAGTGTGGCCAGTGCAGGGTGGAGAGGGTAGGGGCAGAGGAGTGTCCATCTTCTCAGCCCCCAGTCACCCCGGTTTTAAGGCCACCGTCCATTTGGGGTCTGGCTGTATCCACCAGATGGTGTGGCCCTGCCAAAGACGCCCTGCAACCAGCTGTGCTGCATGCACTAGGCTCTCCCTTTCTCTGTGACCCCATTTCTCCTTATTTCAAAATCCTTATCTTAACTGCCTTGGTGGGTGATGAGCCCAGCCCTCTGTCAGCGGTGTGGACGTCATTGGGACAGTTTAAGTGAGATCCAGGTCAAAGATCCCGTGTAGCCCAAAGATAAGAAGTGTGGTGAGGTGCCCTCCAGGGGAAGGCATGGCTACCTACCTCCTTCCACATCAAGGTCCTGGGGAGCAGTGGTGAGGGGTACAGGCCCCCTAATTCCTGCTCCATCACTGCCTTGCCGTGTGCCCATGGGTATAAATTAACTGGCCTCCCTAAGCCTCCTTCACCTATCACTGAGTACAATAGCAGCAGCGTCTTCGTCCTTCGTAAAACTACCATGAGAATGGAATGACATAATGCACAGGCAATCCTCACTTTGCAGAGTTCAAATAAGCATGAATTTCAGTTGTCACAGTTTAGTTTAATGGCAGTAGTCCCCCACTACATGGTTGGAATTTCAGCCACTGTGTTTTAACCGAGTAGTTGTATAAAGCACAAACCCCTCTGCTAGCTTGCCAATCCCCAATCTCTATGAAAACGACAGAGGCACGTCCTGACCAGTGACCGACTGTGTCACTGTTTTCAAAGCCTGTGTTACTCAGTTCACCCCCAGGCAGCAAAGCGTGTAGCTGTTTCCTTGTCTCCCAGTGATAAACCCATGTGAGAATCATAAAGAGGGATCTGGCCAAGAAAGATGAAAGGGCAGCAAAGAACCAAAAATGGTGATGCTAAAGGCAAAATTCAAACCCAACATAAATGGAATTAGAAAAGAAATAGCTGCTCGAGGCAACAGTGACAATGCCACTCTTCTAGAGGTCTTAGTGAAGGCAAACTTGGTGACATATATGAGGAGACTGGTGGTAACTAAGAGGATGGAGATGTCCCAGAGGAGGTGATGCCAGCAAAATCTTCACCTGTAGGCACTTGAGAGTGGAAAATGCAAGTGGCAAAGTGTTGGAAGCTGACCCAAACTTAAAAAGGATATGGCAATATATCAAAGGACAAAAAGATGCTTTCTCTGTATCATATGTTTCATGAGAAGAAGGTGAGAACTATTAAAACTTCTCTTGACAGATATTTTTAATAAGGAAACAAAATCCGTTAATTCTCAATGTTCCTAATGTTTTAAGCCACAATCTATTAAGTAAACATTGGCTTCATTACTTTTTCCATTTTAATAAAGTTATAACTGGACAGTGAGAGAGTTCTTAATGTTTGGATAAAAATTTTTTAAAGATCAGAGGACAATTATAATTTCCCCCCATAATTACTAAGCTCGCTTGGCAGGGTTTCAGTATTCATGATAATATTTATAGCCCTGCACTACCATACAAAGTGAGGCCTGCCTGTATATTAAGATAAACATTGGTAAGTGGTATCTGCCCCATCATTACATTGACCCAGGGAATCCAGAGGAGTAAGTCATGCTGACTATTCCATTGCTGTTTCTACCAGCCCAGCAGGTAAGAACACTGGTTGAGGAAACTCTGGGACAATAAGAGGCTATAATAACCAAGAGGAGAAAGGTCCTGAGCTAGCAAGCCTTACCAGCAGACCTTCTACATGGAACAAGTAAAGAAGGACTGATCTGCAACCACAGGCAACACGGTTCATGGAAATTTGCAAATGCTTCCTAGCAGCTCCTAAGATACTTCTAAGATGTCTAACATTTGGTAGAATCATCAAGTCCCATACTTGATTTAATTGACATCAGAAGAGATAGAAATTTTCTGGGTGGGTTGAAGACAACATCACCTTCTCCCAACTCTCAAGAAGAGGTTTGCAGAGCATAGACTGGTTCTGAACGTCCAACTGTCACTCATTTCTCTAGTGAACCAATCATGCCTCAGCTTCCCCGTTTATAAATGTGAAATGATAGTAGGATCTTAGTGCAGGCTGCTGCAACAAAAATATCATAGACTTGGGTGGCCTAGACAACAAATATTTATATCTCACAGTTCTGGAGGCTAAGAAATCCAAGATCAGGCCCTCAGCAGATTTGATGTCCACTGAGAGCCTGCTTCCTGGTTCATAGCCAGGGTTTCACTACATCCTCACATGACAGAAAAGGGTGAGAGAACTCTCTGGGGACTCTTTTATCAGGACACTAGTCTCCATCACGAGGGCTCCACCCTCATGATGCAATCACCTCCTCAAGGCCCCACCTCCAAATACCATCACCTTGGAGGTTAGGATTTCAACATGTACATTTGGTAGGAGGGTGAGGGAGACAAACATTCAGTCCTTGATAAATAGTGTCTACTTAATACAGATGTGATGTCTACAAGTGATCACGTGTATTAAGATCTTTGCACAGTCTCTGGCATATGACTGCTCTAGAAATGTTTGTGTTCTCGGAAAGCAATTAGTGAAAAAAAATAAAGGGAAGATTCACATTCATACAGGAAGTTCCAGAGCATCGTTTTTATCATTATCCAAATAAATTAATTCTCTCTTAAATTGAATGGTACAGAGAATTTGTGTTCCTGGTATAAAGATGGGAGCATTGCCCCAAAAGCTTGACTCAGTGGTTGAGCATCAACCTATGAACCAGGAGGTCATGGTTCGATTCCTGGTCAGGGCATATACCCAGGTATTGATCCCCAGTATGCAGTGTGCAGGAGGCAGCTGATCAATTATTCTTTCTCATCATTGATGTTTCTATCTTTGACTCCCTCTCCCTTCATCTCTGAAATCAATTTAAAAAATATATTAAAAAAGACATGAGTATCAAACTAATTATTGGTAAGCAGACCTCTGTGGTCCAGTGGCAGCTGCAGAGTATCAACCATCTTCTGGACTCTCATTGTCTCCTCATCAGAATTATTTGTCTTTTCTGGATGAGATGCTATTGAGTTAATTATTTATAATAATAATAATAATAAGCTTCCCTTTATCTATCTTCACCAACAGGGGTGATGGTACAAGTTGTTCCATTTTCTAGGGGTGGGGACATTCAGATCCTCTCCCAGCCCTCCTCACCCCTCCTTATTAGGTTTTTGTGAGAGAGCTGGGTAGAGTGCAGTGTTGGTCCATGGAAAGAGATGGAGATAAGTTGAGAGCATGCATCATCCATAAAGTTCTGAGCTCATCCCCACACTGCGCTCTTCCTTTCCCCATCTCTTTATCACCATTAGTCCTCATCGGCACTCAGTATTTACCACAACTTTGCTAGCCACCTGATGTCCACCCTGGTGGGCACTGCATTTCATGAGGGTAAAGTACCATCCTTTCCTGCCTCCCCTCTCATCCAGAGAGCTGTCAATGGCTGGAAGCAGTAAGTACTTGTTGATTGATGGAGAGAAGGGACCTCTCAGGGAAGTGGCATGGAAGCTTCTGGGTTAGAATGAGACTGCAGCGGAGGGGGAGGGTTGCACACCCAGAGTCTGTGTCTGTCTCATTTTTATCCCCACAACTGGCAGTCAGGATAGTTTCCCACTTCCCACGGGGTCTGCATGGGAGTGTGTCTTGGGTGATTTAATGCTTCCATGAAAGTGAAAGTTGGAAATGAGGGAGCTCTTTCTGGAGACAGTAGGAGGGAAAGGCCCAATCCCTTTAAGGACCACATGGCAAATAAGACTGGCTGCATAATTTGCAAGGCCCAGTGCAAAATAAAAACATGAAATTCCTCGTTCAAAATTGTTGAGAATTTTCAGACCATGACAGAAGAGCATTAAGTCAAGTGTGGGTCCATCTAAGCATGGGGCCCGTTTGAGGCTGCACTGCCCAGACCTCGCGCTCATGAAGTTGGTCCTGCAGCAAATCCAGGAGCTCTGCCCAGCCTGCATGGTGCATTAACTCACCACCTCCATCTAAACTCCTCAGCGGACTTGGGATTTAGGGGCAAGAGAGGAAGTGATATCCAGCTCCGTTCTTCCTGACTGAGAGCAGGGATGGGGGAAGAGGAATGCTGGCAAGACCAGTTGTGTTGTGCCCTCCGAAGAGGCCCCAGCGGCCCCACGGAAGGAAATGTTAAACACAGAACCTCTGTGTTTATCTCACCACGTCGTCATGCAGCATGACTAAGGCCTGCCTGCAGTGCTAGCCTGGGTGTGCTCAGGAGGAATCACGGCCTCTCTATGACAATATTTACTTCCCCGTTGCCTGGGGGAGCTCTAAATACAGAGGATGGTGGTGGTTTTCTCTGGATCTCCCACTCTTTGTGAGCAACTTCTTTTTCCCACGGAGCGAGTTCTGGTTTGGGTCAAGGGAAGGGTGCGGGTCTCCTCTGGAGGAAAATCCACGGAGACCAAGACCTTCAAACTTACTATGGCCACAGGTGGGGAGGAGAAGAGAACTCTCACACTAAAGTCAGCTTGCCCAGCACCATGTAGCTCATGAGAGTCTTTCTGTTTTGTCTCATTTTACATGAGCACTTGGGAGATGAGAACAGTGTCCATACCTTCTCTTTCATTTCTGCCCCCTTTGGACTTGAGTTCCTACACGTAGGTGTTCAGTTTACAGACGGGAAGGAGGAAGGGCCGAAGGGCAGCCAGGGGCTTTTCCTGAATGCCAGGTGTGTTAGGCATGAGTTAGGCTAGAGGTGCTGTGAGCTGGGGGATGAGGAGGATCTGCTCTTCCTGACTCATCCTCAGCTCCCCAAGGCAGGCCAAGACAACTGGAATTTAGGTGTTGACTTTTGCCAAATATTTTAAGAGCAATGAACACTTAACAGCTTTGTGAAGTTCCCCGCAGAGGTATCAAGGTTTTCCTAAGGATTTAGCCTATTGTGAGTGTGCACCACCTAAGAAAACTCTGCTTTTGAGAGTGATGCCCCAGAAAAGCCAGGTAATACCAGGGAGGTGAGCCTCCTGTCTGCAGGAGCCTAGCAAATCTTACATCCTTTCTTTGCACGGATACTTCAACTCTCTTTACATCAGTGGCAATAGATTTTCTCAGGCATAATTTCTGTGTGTCAAACATGTCAACCTACACTATTAGAATGATTGCATAGGACTTATCTTTTATCTAAGTAACATAGGCTGATATATGTAACTAGCATAAAGGAAAAATACAAGGAAAGTGATCTGTTATAGATGGAAATATTACTATTTTAGTCTATATTATATATTTTATTCTATAGTCTATATTATATATGTATGTTATATATATTATAATGCTACATATTATATAATTAATGCTAATGTTACATACTTTATGTACTGTGTATGTAACGTTACATATTTTATCTACTGTGTATGTAATGTTACATATTTTGTGTATTGCATCCCCTGAAGAGAAGGGCTAATACTCTCAGTTGGTGGCTTTATCAGATCATTCGCTATTCTGCATTTTTATAATGTGACACAATTACCTCATATCATAGGTCAACAAATTATTATATTTAGTATTTTTATAAATAACCTACTACTCTACATTCCATTTGCAAGCAAGGATAGGCTGCAAACTACTTCCTGCTTTTATGAAGTTGGGCAGGTAATGGAATGATCTGTAAGCAGCCAGTATCTCATAGGTGACCATGATGATCACAGCTTTTTCCAATTATTTTAGGCAATTTGCAAAACTAAGTGCTAAACAGAACTTTATACAGGGCCAAACTGATAGTCTACTGCTTTGTGCAGTGACTTCACTTACAAGGCCTGGAGGGATTGGGGAATTTTGTTTGGACTAGGTACTTGGTACCTATGATTCCCAACTTATTCGCCACCATACAACTTCTAAGACTTGCTTTTCCCCACTGTTATCACTCACCTCACGTTGGAAACATACATCCTTTACTCTCAGAGCAGGACAGGCTCCTGGCGGCCTCTCCACTGGCAGCCCTCTGCTGCTTCCCGCTTAATTGGAGTTCAAAATGGGCTGCTCCTGTGTGACCCAGTCCTGACTAATGGCACCCGAGGGGAAGCTGACCGGAGGCTCCTGGGAAAGATCTGCCTCCTAAAGAGAAGGGCAGAGAGAATTGGCAAATCCTGCGCTGGGTGTGAGCGTGGCGAGTAAGAAACCCACGCGTGCAAGATGATGAAGCAGAGAAGTGGGAAGAGCCTGGGTCCTACTGTCCTGGCTGAGGCTCTGCACTGACTGAGCTGCTCTGCCCTGCCTTTCGCCATCTCACCATACGAGCTAAAGCGCCCACGTTGTTCAAGTCACTTTTCATTTTGCATTTTGTGACGAGCTGCTAAGAGCATCCCTCCCAGCTGAAAGCACTCACAATGCACGGAGCAATGGAGAACCCTGTGCTGGGAATTAATGGGAAACCCGAAGGAAACAGAAAATGTGCTTTTTTTCTTCACTGAAAATATAATCTAGTCGACAGAAATGAAACACACCTACAAGTACGAATTTCTGCCCAGCTTTGCACTCCTGTGCAAAGTACTATAGGGAAAGCTAAATAGAAATTGCAAAAATTGCTAAGTAGAAATTGCAAAAAAGATTTGCTTAGATCATTAGTTTTCAACATGATGTTTCTTTGGTTAGGAGAGAACCAAAGAAAACTTAAGTATGAAATATGGCTCCTTCCTCCCTCCCCCCCATAAATCTGCTTCAAAATTGACATTGCTATCTTTGAAAGCCCCATGCTCTGATGTCTTGGAAAACACCAGGACATAAAATGTTTCTCAGAACTAGGAACTCACCTATGGAGCCTGCCGAACACACACACTGCTGCTTATGTCTGATTTGGAATATGCAAGCAATTTGCCTCTAAGAATTTATGGCCGTCAGGTTAATAATCTTCACCTGACATTTAGAGAGTAAATCATAGGCGCCTTCGTGTTTTTTTAAACTCTATCTGTGGCTGAGCAGTTAGCCAGTGTTAGCACACATGCCAATTTGATGGTCGAAAATAATAATTTTGTGCCGTTCGGTCTTCCTGGAGGCCACATCCATTAGGCATGCTCTGAAGATGGTAACAGAGTGTACTTGTAGGTTTGTGTTACACGGCAGTAATTATGGTGGCAGCTCTGACTCAAGTTTTCAAAGTTTCGTGAAATAAGCCTCATTTGAAAGATAAACTAGTTGGTTGGCCTTCATGTCTTCCCAGAAATACTATGAAATATGACCACAATCTATATTCCCCTAGGGAGTCGGCAGGGGGTCTGGCCACTGGGGCCAGCTCTACCCCAAAGGGCACCAGGACTAGAAAGGCCCCCTGTGCCTCTGAGGAGGAGGCAGGAGTGATGAGGAGGGCCTTTGTGGATGCTGGTACTTCTGCTGCGCAATGATAAAGGAACACAGTGGTAGAATATAAGACCTGCATGAATTCCAGAACCTCCCACAGGGCCCATCTGTGCTGCCTCGAGTCCAGGCTCCTCTTCTCGGCTTTCTAGCCCCTCTGCCCCATCATTGGTCCCACTTCTTCCTACACTCATTAGTCTCCTTGCCATCCACCAAAAAGAGCATGTGCATTCCTGTTTTCCCACCCTTGATCATAACAAGTCATCCCCCCACCCCCACTTACTTTCTTCTCTCTCTCTCTCTCTCTCTCTCTCTCTCTCTCTCTCTCTCTCTCTATATATATATATATATATATATATATATATATGACGAGAAAGCTCTCCTTCCCCCTTCCTCTCTGTTTATATATATATATATATATATATATATATATATATATATATATATATATTTTACAGAGAGGAAGGGGGAAGGAGAGATAGAAACATCAATGATGAGAGAGTATTTTTAATCGGCTGCCTCCTGCATACCCCACACTGGGGATTGAGCTCACAATCCATCATGTGCCCTGAATGGAAATCAAACTGTGACCTCCTGGTTCATAGGTCAATGCTCAACCAATGAGCCACACTGGCTGGGCCCCCCACTTACTTTCTACATCTCTCCTCTGTGCTATATTCTTCACTGCCCAGGTCAAGTCCCATCTCTTATAGGACTATCCCAGACCTCAGTGAGCTTTCTCGTCTTATTCTCCTAGTAATTAGCATGCAATGAGCATGTAGGATATGCCAGGTGGTTCACACTCATTATGGGAACGTGACGGGATGGGGTCTTTCTACCCTCCACGCACTGTTTCCATCCATCCTCGCCTTGGGACCTGACATACACTGTGACAAGGGCATTTGGTAATGCAACACAAGGAATCAGAACTCTCTGCAAAATGATGCTAGATTGTCTTGTAGATGCTCCACCTCTAGGAACTAAAGGCCCCGACCCACTTGGAATGGAATGAAACAGAAATGAAAGAAAGGCGGCTAACATTGATCAGAGGCCCGGGAGAGACCGTAGGACACAGGCATTGGGAGAAAAAGGCTTAAAGGGGATTCACAGTGCTGACTCTGGTTCCCTCGTGACAGAGGGAGGGGTAGGAAGTGCGGCAACCCCAAAGCCATGACCAAAGGGCCTGCTGCTCTTCAGTGGGTCCTTCGAGGTCTACAGTGTGGCTGGGGCACAGGGTGAATGGGCAGAGGAGAGGCACCTGATTCCCAGCCCACAACAGACTCTGAGTGAAGGCTCTTCGTGAGAAAGAAGGGTTGCATGTTACTCTGCTGGAAGTGCTTGCAGTGATGCATTGCAGGGCCAATTTCTTTCTTTCTTTCTTTCTTTCTTTCTTTCTTTCTTTCTTTCTTTTTTTTTGATATATTTTATTGATTTTTTACAGAGAGGAAGGGAGAGGGATAGAAAGCTAGAAACATCGATGAGAGAGAAACATGGACCAGCTGCCTCCTGCACACCCCCTACCAGAGATGTGCCCGCAACCAAGGTATATGCCCTTGACGGGAATCGAACCTGGGACCTTTCAGTCCGCAGACCGACGCTCTATCCACTGAGCCAAACCAGTTTCGGCAGCAAGGCCAATTTCTAATTATCAATTTTTTTCTTCTAATGATCCATTTTTACTGCAAAAAGTATGAAGAAAAAAGACAGACCCACCCATCATACCATTTCATAAAGACAACCACTGTCAACATGTTGCTGTTTCCTCATAGTCCTCTGCCTCCATCAGTCTGTCTCTCTTTACACTTATCTCTGGTGTTGCTATAATATTTAATGACCTGGCTCTTCGTTATGCCACACCCAGCTTGTAGGCACACTGCTCCCTCACTGTGAACGTGGCTTCATCGAAACCGCCAGCCTTCCTGTGACCTACAGAAATCGCTCAGATTGGAGGTAACTACAGGATGGGCCCTGGTCGCATAATATCCACACAGGGACCAGCCTGGAGAGGTCCTTCAGGCAGCGACAGTGAGGCTGGGATATTTTTAAGATGTCATTGCGCTCTTTAAGCTGTAACTCAAACCCTCCCTGGCGGATGCAGCCTGAAGCTGGGGCTGCAGGGGAGATAGACGTGCGGCGTGTCCCAGTTCGAAGGCCTCAGCTGTCAACAAGCAGCTCCCTCGGAGGCCATCTCGGGCTTCTCCGGGCCGGGGCCAAGAAACAGAATCGCATGATGACGCTCGATAATTTTTTAAAAAACGAAGCATATCCAGAACAATAACATCTTAGAGACCGTGCCTCCCCAGGCAGGACTTGCCCCTCCGCATGGAAAGACAAAAACTGTCCCCCCGAGAGACATGAGGTTCCCTGGACCAATTTAATCTGGAAATGCTTCCTCAAACTGTGTAGGTGGTTAGATTATGGATCCTGCAACTGTTCATACTTGGACACATTTGACTAGACTTGGGGGGGGGGCAAGAAATAGCCCCAGGATGCCAAAGGGAACAGAATCAAGCATTCGAGAGGCCTCTCTCCCCTGAAAGAATCTATCGTCCGTGACTGAATGCTCATTCTTCTCTCCTCTGAGAGCCTTCCAACGTTTACTCTCAGCAAGAGATGCCTCGTCCTGTTACTCATCTTTTGAGGGAGTTGGTGGCTTGTCCTCAGTCCTTGATGGTGTGTCCGTGGAGGCATTCCTTATTCTCCTCCATGTCATCCTCATGCCAGGCAAGGCAGCCCGACACAGGGGCTGCTCACTGGGTATTTTATTTGTTCCTGAGCAGAGCTGCAGAGGCCACTTTCTGAACTCAGATCTTCCAAAGGGCTCCACCGATGGGTTTCTGGATGCCCCCCCCCCCCCCCCCCCGTTTACTTAATCTAAGTCTCACAATTCTCCGTGAGGTCACACTAGCCCCATGGTTGGCAAACAGCAGCTCGCCAGCCACATGTGGCTCTTTGGCCCTTTGCATGTGGCTTTTCCACAAAATACCACGACCTGGGCGAGTCTATCTTGTTTTGTTTTTAAAATATATTTTATTGATTTTTTACAGAGAGGAAGAGAGAGGGACAGAGAGTTAGAAACATTGATGAGAAAGAATCATCAATCAGCTGCCTCTTGCACCACCCCTACTGGGGATGTGCCCTTGACCGGAATCAAAGCTGGGACCTTTCAGTCCGCAAGCCGACGCTCTATCCACTGAGCTAAACCGGTCTTGGCTGGGTGAGTCTATTTTGAAGAAGTGGTGTTAGAAGAAGTTTAAGTTTAAAAAATGTGGCTCTCCAAAGAAATTTCAATCATTGTACTGTTGATATTTGGTTCTGTGGACTAATGAGTTTGCTGACCACTGGACTAGCCCCGCTGATAGAGGAAGGTGAAACTCGGACAAGTGGAGAGATTTGCGGAAGGTCCCTCCGTAGCAAGGGGAAAAAGCAGGGCTGGGAATGAGGTTTTTTGACCCCAAGCCCAATGTTCTTGCCCTGATCGGACAGCTGTTCTCACTTGGCCACAATTACCTGGGAAAACCCACAGCGATGTGCGCGGGGAGGAGGCAAAGGAGGTTTCCACGGCCTCTGTCTGCGTCCCCGGTCCCTGGGCCCACTGTGCCGTGCCCAGACGCGGCTCCAGCACACTTGGCAGCCTCGGGCTCCTCGCTTTTCTATTAGATCTTTCATTCCTTCCTCCCCGCCCCCTCACCTCCCTACTCGATACAGAAACAACCCCAGGAGTAAAATGCAAGAGCTCGAGCAGCATAAAGCAAAGGTTAGAAACTGAACGCCAGCCTTCCCGAAGCCAGGAAATTCCAGAGACGCGGTTCTCATGGCACGGGGACTTCAAGTTACATATTTTGCAGCCTGGCTCGCCAGTTGTACGTTTCAGTGTGAGGCTTAAGACAGGGTCTGCCTGTGCCACAAGGGTGCCTCCGGGCTCTCAGGCCCATATTAGATTGCAGGCAGGCTGTCCTGTGGATTAGCTGTGAGATTTGCAAATGTATAGTTTACAATGTGGTAAGAGCCCGTGGCCTAGGAGCCAGCGGGGAGGGCGGGGAGAGCGGTCCGCTGTGGCGGTGCTCCAGTTTGGGGGGGATTTGCCCTTCAAACCTCAAGGCTGCATTAGCACGGTGGGGGCCTGCGGAGTTCTCCCGCCAAAAGCAGCAGTCCAAAGACGAGTTAACGGGTTTTCCTTAGTCCTCCCCATGCAGCCAGGTGTGTTTCCCTGAGGAGAACCTTGAACGCTGCAAAAGTCCAGCTAAGCTGGATGCCAAGATTTCAGAACTGAAGGCCTGTCTCTATTTGGAGTGATTTTTAACCAGTTGTGAAATAAATATGGGGAGTCCTGTGGCACCCCCTCAACCTGGTCTGGAGGTGGGCAAAACCCTTGTCCCAAAGTCTTAGGCCGAGCATCTACTGCCCAACGTGGACCCCAGAGCAGGGCCTAGAGTTCCCCAGCGCAGCCCATGGCAAGGCACAGGGTGGACTCTCACCCCAGCCTCAACAACAGCAGCAGCAAAACACCAAGCTTTCCCCCAAAACGCACCCTAGACTGGAAGCTGGAGCGTCCCACAACTCCCCTATCCCTTTGCTGAGCTCTCAACGACCTTCCACGGAAACTGGGCCTGAGTCTCAAACAAACCACCCACTGGCTTTGACTTGGGCAGCTTTCTTGCTATTCTTCTGTCCCCAACCGAATTCTTCGTTCAAGCTCCTCCCCTATTTCCCAATGGGCCTTGCAAGTGCCCAGCCCCCTCCAGGCCTGTCTGCCTTAGACTGCATTCTGCTTTGGAGCTCTCTTCCCCTCCTCCATTTCTCTTCCCAGACCTCCTGCCAAATTTCCAGCTAGCTGTCACTCACAAAGATCTGATAAAATGGGGTAGTAATGGCCTATGTCACTGTGCTCTACAATATATCCAAAAAACATGAACAAATGCACCCTCTTAATACCGGCCTCTCAAACAGGTTAAGTGGCCTGTGCAACTAAGAAGGGGTAGCATTTGGATCCAAGTCTTCCCATCCCACATCCTTGGTGCTCTTCACCAGATGCTGCTTTCTCACCACTGCCCTGCCAGGGAGTGGCAGATGCTCAAGACGACCTGCTGCTTGTCCCATTGGGGTTTGTACTTTAGGGCCTGGGGTGCTCATGCCAGAACAGGAAGCCAGCATCAGAGAGGAGCTGGTGGAAGAGCCTGAGCAGGCTTTTGGGACTCCCTTCCACACAGACCTCAGAGCAGAGGGCTCCCACGTGTTGCTCCCGGGAGAAATGAGTTCTGTTCATGCAGAAATCTTCCAAAGGCTCTTTTCTGCCAAATCCTAGAAGGCAGAGCTGGGGAGGGGGGATGTGCTGGAGATGCCATTCCGAGTGATAAGCTGATGTTGTGGAGCCCACAGACGGTCTTTTTTCTTCTCAGCCTTTCCCTTTCTGGGGGTTAATTTTTGCTTTCAGGCAAAGAGGCTCTGATTGTGGTTCCAAAGTTTATCCTGCCAGATAGGAGTCTCAGGCCTAACAGGGAAGCTGCTGACACCCCTCCCCCAGACCCCTGGAAACACCCCAATTCCACTTTCCTTTTTTGTTGCATGAATGAATAAATGAGTGAATGATGGAATGAATGAATGAATGCTGCTCTACACTTCTGCTGATGGAGCCACGTCACCCAGACAACTCATTTTCTGGTTGGGACCTGGGGGGCTTAAGAACTTATCTTTTGCTAGAGAAGTGCTTGGTTTTAAGAAATGGATTAATAATATATACCTTAAGGCTCTGTAGCTCTAGTTGGAGAAGATAACTCGCCAGAAGTCATTTCAGTTTACAAATGAAGACATTCAGATGAAAATGGATGCAGACTTCCTTTTACATAATTGGATGAGATGGCTGCCTACTTGGTGTAACTGAAGAGGGGCTGGAATAGCTCTTCCACCCCAATATCTCTCATACCAGCCTGTCTCAGTGCCTGGGAGTCCACCATCAGAAATGCATTACTTTGTAGTTTTAAGAGCCTTTTAGACAAGCACTGTTGACAACTCAATATGTGGTGGTATGACACGAAGTATTCTATATAGTCATCGCTATGATTGGGATTGCAGCAGCATCCTAATCAAATTAAAGAACGTATACACAAGATGAGAGTCACATGCTTCTTATTTTCTAAAACTGAAGACACTTGCTGACGCTAATTCTGCCTCCCCTTCCTTCCCATCCCCCTCTGTTGTCTTCTGTGTTTTAGGATCTGAGTTCAGTAGCACCTCCTGCTCTCTGGGGTCTCCAGCGGGGCCAACATGTGCCCCTGGATTCCAGACCCAAACCCTAGAAAAGGCGAGGAGAGTGTATGAAGAAGAAATGGTGTTGAAAGCAGAAGGAATGGGAGATGAAGAAGCCAGGTAAAGAACAGGAGAGACAGAAGGACAGAGGTGCTCATGGGAGAACAGGAAAGAGAACTTTGTGTTCATCTCCTACAGGAAGCAATGATTCATCCTCCTGGGCCAGGGTTCTAATCCCTTTTCCCTGGACCCAGAATCCCACCTTTAGGGAGGAGCTGCTTCATCACTTGACAGCCTTCAAGCCAACCTCACTGTTCGGCCTGCAGCTGCTTCCATGTGGCTGTTCATTTGTAGGTATCTGTTCCCTGAATTGAAAGTGAGGCTGGGCTGTGAAGACATGTAAATATTTCTCTCTCCCCTCCTACCTCTTTTCTACTCTCTCTCTAAAGATCAATGGAGGATCCTTGGGTGAGGATTTTTAAAAAAGAAAAAAGCCCAGCCCGCTAGCTCCAAAGTGGAGCCATCACCTGTGTTCTGTTTCCAGCTAGGTTGTGCAAATGCCGATTCTCAATGCCCAGTTTTCGGTTATTCCAAGGCCATCATGACTTTACCAAAACAAAAATATTAGACAGATGGGAGGGGAGTTGGGGGGGATGGGCAAAAAATGTGAAGGGATTAAGAAGTACAAACAGTTGCTACAGAACAGTCACGGGAATGGAAAGCACACCAAAGGAAATACAGTCAATAATATTCTAATAACTATGTATGTTGTCAGATGGGTATGAGATTTATCAAGATGATCACTTAGTAAAGGTATGTAATGTCTCATTACTGGGATGTATACCCAAAACATTAAAAAATAAAAAAAAATTAATAAAAAATAAATCACATATTTCCATGTCTTTAAACATAAATAAATAAATGAAATATAGTTGGTGAACAAGAAAATTAAAAATTAGCATAATAACAAAAAAAAACGAGTCGCATTTACATGTATAGTGTTATCCCTTTTTAACAGGTTTTAGTGTAAGTAAACTGATGGATTTTGTATTATCAAGCCACTGCTAATATTTTAAAAGTGTTTACAGCAATTGGGAGAACCTGATATACTAAAATTGTGAAGACTTCAATTCCTTAGGTATGCAAAACTTAGGGGGCACCAAAGTGAAGGACTAGAGAAGGAATAGTGTGGACACTCACCAGGAATGTGCTTTTGGATGGCACTAGCAGGCAGGTAGGCAGGGTTAAGCAGGCATCTTACAGTCATTATAGAGGAGAAGGTTATGACCGGCTCCGGAACTGTCTTACTGAGTCACCAGAAGGAAGAAGACATGACACATCAAGGGAGGCTAGGAGTCATGGCTCTAACCTCTCCTTCCTCCCACCCCTTCTCTCAAGAACAGAGAAGTCTTATGCAGAAGGCAAGACAGAAGGGAGACAGCAAATGTCAAGGGCTTGGTGATGTGTGGAGCAAAGCAAAGAGAGGAACTTGGGAAAGTTTGATTTTGAAAGAAAAGCTCTCAGGAGGGCCAATGCCCACAGCAGTGCAGGAGATGCACAGTGTCTTAAAGGGCTAGAGGCAGACCCAGGAGACGGAAGAGGGAGAGCCCTGGATGAGGCGCTGCCTGAGCAGGAAGAAGGGAGATCACGGAGAAAGAAGGAAGTGGGTCCTTTGGACATCAGGCAATTCAGAAGTAGAGATGAGTTAAAAAAAAAAATTGCTGCCAAAACCAGTTTGGCTCAGTGGATAAAGCGTCGGTCTGCGGACTGAAAGGTCCCAGGTTTGATTCTGGTCAAGAGCATGTACTTTGGTTGCGGGCACATCCCCAGTAAGGGTTGTGCAGGAGGCAGTTGGTTGATGTTTCTAGCTCTCTATCCCTTTCCCTTCCTCTCTGTAAAAAAAATCAATAAAATATATATATATTTTTAAAAATTGCTGACCTGGAAGACTGGACTGAGGTAAGAAAAAACATTTGCATCTCCTGCATAAAGCCAGTTAAAACCATGCAACGAAGTCAGGTTTTCCAGAGTACTGACATTTGGGACCAACGCTGGTCTTGGTACCCACGAAGGGTTTCTACCCCCCTTTCAAGACATTTAAAAGTTCACCCTTTTGTGGTGGAAAATAAAGCTGCTCCTTTATTTGTACTGTGTGTAAGTCTGCCCTTAGGGGAAAACATGGTGGTGTGAATCACCCATGATTTCCATCCTTATTGAATCGGGTCCCTTGGGAGAGCAAGTGGACCTTTAAGCAGCGAGCGTATTTTAGAAAGCAGGCTGCTGGGGTATTTCAAGACAACTCCTTTTTATCCAGACTGAATCAGTAGCTATTAAACACAACATGGCTGCTGATGGGGGCGGGTGGGAATGCCAGGAACCTGAACACCAGTCATAGCTGACTGTGGGAGCATGTTGCTGCACCGGCAGAGCTTCAATCACGTTGCAGACATTGTCTCATTTACCAACCTGCCCGGTGAGGTGGCACAGTCATTCCAGGTGAGGAACCTAAGGCACAGAGAGGTTTGGTAACTCACCCCTAGTCCCAGAGTGCTGGGCTTGTAATAATGAAGCTGTGTCTGACCCCAGCACAGCTGATGATGGAACTATGGGGAAGCAACAGCACTGAGGTGGGAGATGGGACCACAAACAGACACGTCAGCCATTTCGATGTGCTTTTCACATGAGCAAAGGATGGAGGATCTGCACATTAGTGACTGCACCACGGACTGACTACCTGAGACTTCTTGCTTTTGTCTGTTATTAAAGTTTTCATGTATTTTTGCTTTGTCTGTGCCGGCAGATTCTGGAGAATGGGAGTGTTTTGTGGGTCTCTTTTCCCTCCCACTCGATCATGCAGAAGCCCATCAATGGAAAGGTAACTTACTGATTAACTAGTCTTTGCAACTTCTTGCTCCACCCTCCTTATCAATGAAGGCCAGATGTATATTTTTGAAATGTAACCAACAATTTTGTAGACACTTAGGGAATTTTCTAAATGTTCGACCAGTAGGATGAATTTAGTGATGCCCCAAATTTTAATAAAACTTCTTTCATGCTGCCTTTCAGGTTGATGTTTAATTTACCAGTTTACACTAGACTTTCCATCCATTTTCTTTTGCATTTAAATCTCATGCTATGGAGGAGGATAAAACGCATATTCCCCCTATCAAAATGCCACCTGAGGTTAGCAGATTACCCTAGAAATTTTTATTTTTATTTTTATTTATTTATTTTTTTTTAAAAAAGAGGCTCTGGACTAAGTTATCCTTTAGATTCTCTGTGGAAAAACATGTTGATGATGCAATGCTGGAAACGCTGTTGGGAAAAAAAGAGGAAGAAAAGAAAGGAAGAGAAAAGAAAACACAGAGAGACACCGAGGCTGATGCTAATCCTCCCCGGATGTGCATCTGGGAGCACAGACCCGGCCCCATCAGGTCTGCAAGGGTCAAAATACTGTCAACATGCTGCTTAGTGTCTGATCTGATTCCATGTGTTACTCTTCACCAGAACCAAAACAGATACGGAAGCACAAAGCATCCTACCTGCAGCAATAACTAGAACAACATCTTCCAGTCCACGAAGGGAAATCCTCTCTCCGTGTGCTGCCCGCTTGGGAAGTGTGGGCACTGCTAATACCCTGCGCTCATTAAAGTCGGACAGAGTCTGGGCAATAATTGTATAGTCTCACAGGGGAAAACAGGTTTCCTGAGGGAGGCTCTGGCGGTGAATCAGCCATTGTCGCAGCGGACTTCAGGGAAGTCCAGCCTGAGGAAGGCCCCTGTTTTGTGCAAACTGATCAAATACAGATGTTTCCAAGGAGTTTGACCTCACTCACCGCGACTCCACTGGAAATTGAACGGCGGACAGCCGGTCAGCAGCGGGGTGAAGGCATGTTTTGGCGAGAGGGTGTAAATGTATATACAGTTGGCAGGATGTGAGTGACACTGGACAAACATCTCTTCTATTGTTTGACTTCCAAAAAGTTTTATACCAGGGTGATGCGGTGGGAAAGACTATCGTTTCGGGCTTTGCTAGGTGTCTCCTGTGTACGTCAAACTCTGAAAAGAGATGAAGGGGGGAAATATTAAAAATGGGTCCAGCCTTCCGTCTTCCTGAAATATCAGTTTTCATAAAAAACTCATCAGCTGAGCCAAGTATTAGGCTTGATCAATGGCAGGAAACCAGGGGATCAAATGCTAATAAATCAGAAACAGATACCCCCCTCTTGAACAGAAAAATATATCACAAAACTGAAAACAAGGAAATCATTCGATGATTTCCTATTGCAATAGCAAGGAGAAAATGAGCTTTATTTATTATTTATTTTTTGGGGGGGATGGGAGGGACGGTTGGCTGCACCTTAAATAGCAACAAATAATAAGATTTTTAAACACTTTAATCAGAATTGGACTTTCACATATGCAAAAACAAAAAAAGATTCAGATATTTGGTGAAATCTGGATACTGAGGAGTAGTCTTAAGTGTTTGTGGGTGTGCAGGTAATAAGATGGCAAAGTGGGCACATAAAGACCGTGTTGATAATACTTTGCTATACATTTTAATGCATTTTTTTCTCTTCTGGAATTATATCCTCAGCTGTCTTTTAAAAATGTCTTGCCCCAAGATCCCATTCCCTTAGTGTTTTGTTCTCTTATTCACCTTCATTTTGTAAAGTAAATGTTTCATTGACATAATGCACTTGTACAGAAAAATGCACAAACCCTAAGTTCACAAATTCATTAGATCAATGCATTTTCATAGAGTGGCCACACCTGTGGAACTAGCACACAGCAAGAGAAACAGAACGTTCCCCAGGAACCTCTCTTATTCTGTTCCAGTTGCAGACTTTTCCTCCGAGGGTAATCACTATTGTGACTTGTAACACTATGGATTCATGTTGGTTTTTTTGAGCTTTATAGGAATGGAATCATACAGTCTGTATTCTTACATCTGCTTCTTTTGCTCAACATTCTTTGAACTGTGCAACTCATTCATGGTGGGTAGCTGTGTGTGTCCTTATTAATATTTTTAACTGTATTGTTTTTAATAACATATACACACTCATTTCATGAATACAGTCTTACAGGAACAGAAATGTCTCTGTTTATTTCAACACACTAACCAGAATTGGTACCCAGAAGAAAGTACAAAGAAATAACCCGCCCCCAGCAGAAATCACAAAGAATCCACTGAGCTGTGATAGAATTCTGAACTAGCATGTTGGTAATGAAAGGCACATTATCACCAACACCTTTGAATACTTCATTTTTTTTCTATTTTTTTTCCCTTAAAAATACACATGCAATTTTCTTTTTACCCTCCTTAGAAAAGAACCTAGACAGTGTGTTCTACTCTCTGACTGGAAACTGTTTGCGTCTGTGAAAACAGAGACCTAAATTAAATTAGAAAACCCTGGTATTCAGTAGGACCGAATTTCCTTTCCTTCCTACTTTCCCATTCCACAATCTATCACCTAGACTAATTAAGAACAGGGAGGTATCATCTTCACTGGATTAACCTTAACTAAATTGTGCTCATTCAACATGTGCCCTTTTGATTAGTCCGAGCAGGGCCTGCTGTCTCAGATACACCCACCTTGTAATTCTACACACTTAATTAATTTCAGATGAATAGCAGAGGGGATAAGCTAAATTCTCGATTAATAAAACTATAAGTCCTTATGTGTGTCAGAGTAGCTCAAGATTTTCATTCTTCCTTTATCTATTTGCCCTGCAAAGGCAAATGGAGATTGAAACACACACACACACACACACTCACACACACACACACACACACACACACACACACGCCCGTATACACACAGCTGCAATTGTGTGAGGCTGGTGAAAGGATCCATGAGTAATTTCGTCATTGTGAAGGGCAGACCTTCAGAGAGAGAATGCACAAATTGTTAGTAAAATAGATTCTTTTTCTACCAACCATAATTTCGAATGTCCTCCTTCACCTGGACCTCACTCTTACGTTTTTATTTGCACGTATTTCCTGTTCCACGCACAGATACTTAGTTATGAAAATTCAATATTAATGCCACCTATATTGTATTTTTAGATGCACTTCTCAGAAATAAATTCTATTAACAGTCTGAGAACTTTTCTACGAAATGGTTTGAAATTATGTGTTTAGTTCTCAAATTTAACAGTTCTCAAATATATAATAAAATTTGCCCTCATGGGCCTCTCTGACAGCAAAGAAAATTATTTCCTTATAATAAAACCAATCCCAAAGATGTTTATATGCTGTAATTTATCTCGTTTTAATAGATGGCCAGAAAATTATACAAGATAGATTTACAGTCTCTTTTTCAATCCAGAAAATTTATATGTCTAGTTATTAGTGACTTAAAAACTACTACTGATCTGCATAATTGTATATAGAGTTTCTCCAGTAGCGTTTATGATTCAATTTAATGAGGTCAATTATATGCAGGGAATTCAAATTACTGATACTTGGGGAATATAGCCAACATAGCTGTTCGTTTGCAAGGAATTCTAGTTACATAAGACAAAATATATATTAATATAGCCAATTTTATGTGTTTAATAAAGCAGAGATTTTTTTTTAAAAGGTCACTGTTATTTTATATAGAAAATAATTCAAGAAACCATATACTCAATTCACATGTCTTCAGATGGTAGGGCTGTTTTGATTTGTTTCCTAAATGTAGTCTTTGTTCCAAAATGATTTTTAAAAAAATAACCCTTGAGTAATTCTGCTAGTACTTTCTACTACTTTAGAAAATTAAACTGTGAGATTCTTGGACTCCATTTTTAACTGCACTACTCTTTCCCAGACTATTAAATAGTCCTACAAGCTAAAGCCTGCTCAATAATTTGCCATTAAATGAGTGAGAGGGTGTGGAAGACTTTACTGATCATTTCACTAATTGCTTATTTGTGGAAATTCTCCCAACGGTGTAGTCATTTGTTCAATTGAATGCAAAAATTATCAAATGATGTTTGATTGATGACGTGCGTGCTGATCGGCACATCATTTTCCAGGATGCCTCCGCGACATGCCTTATCAGGTTTGCATTATCTCCTCCATCTGAGGCTGGGCACAGGGGCATTTTAACTCATGTCAGGAGATCTTATTCTCTCTGCCTTTCCAGAAAACCAGAGCCTACATTTGACCTTTAAGGGGAAAAAAAACCAAAAGAAAAAAAAAACACACGCACAAAGGCAAGTAATTTAAGTCAGCCCACACCTGCACTGTCTTCCAAACTATCCTCATCTGAATGCTTAGCACATCTCATTCCCGAGGACCTCCGACGGGCTGGCTGAAAAGGACCATCTATTCCTTGGAAAGAACGTTGCTGTTGATCTTCTTTGGGGCTGGAGGGAAGTTGAGATACTATTCACGAAAGGGCACTAAGGGTGGCCCTGTGACTTAAGTTTACTCTACAAACTGTTTTTGAATGATGGAAGCAGGCATTTACATAAGGGCACTTATGAGTTCTTTACCCTGGTTATGTTCGCTGTTTGCGGTACACAGTCAGAAATCTCCTGAATTCTCTTTTAGGTGATGCATCGCCAAGAATTTTTACATTAGGAAAGGAACCTTTTTACCTGGATTGTTTGCTGTTCAGAAAGTTGTTTCGCTAAATTTAGCACTTAAAAAAAAAATAGAAGAACTCTTAAGAAGGTCCCTGAAAAGTCCTGTATAGTCGCTGCATCACCTAGCTTCATTGCCCGTGTCTCCTACTCTCCTGGGCCTCTTTGAACAGGATTTGCAGCCTTAGATTCTAGTTTTTGTTTTTGCTTAAATTCGGCCTAATAAAGCCAGGTCCACAAACAAGCGTTAAGGGTTTGGAGAGTTTTTCAATATAACGTGAAGCTGATTGTCATCCTGTCTTTCTTCGGTGTCGCTCCCTTCGGCACACCCCCTGCCGCCCCCTCTCGGGCTGGGGAAACGGGTCTCTGTGCCAAGGTCGCCCTGGGCCAGTTCGTGTTTCCGTGAGTCGGCGCACGGATCGTCGTATCCCCCCTTTCGTGCCTGTCTCTGAAAAAATATATATTGTATTATTATTTTTATTTTAAAGTTCGTGGCTTTACTACGCGCGGATGGAAAGGCGAACGAGAAGAGAGGAGGTGCAGGTGCCGGCGGGCGGAGCGGCGGGCGGGCGGGCGGGCGGCGGCGCGGGGGACGTCCCGCGTGGGGGGCAGCGGGGACCGCGCGGCGCCCGTGGCTCCTCCGGGGGCCGGAGCGCGGAGGGCTGGGTGCCCGGTCCCGGCGGTCCCTTCGGAGCCCTTCCCGCCGCGCCCGGCGGCTCGGAGGATGCTCGCAGGCAGCCTCTGAGAGGGGGGCCAGCCGGGCGAGCCGGCGGCCGAAGGGGCGTCCGGAGGCGCGGGGGTCGCGGGGCGGAGAGGAGGAGCCGAAACCGGAGTTTCCGCGGCTCTGGAGGCCGGTGGGGTGGCTCTGGCTCTGGCAGAGGGGCTGGGCGGCAGCGCCGCTCGGGGAAGGCCCTGCACCCCTGCACCGGGCGCTCCCCGCCTGCGGGTTTCCGAGGGGTGCGGGTGCTCCCGCCGCTGCGGGGCGCGGGGCCGCGCGGTTGGGGCTGGGAGACAGCGGAACGCATGGAGCTGGGGGGGGTTCTGGGGCGGGAGGTGGTGGGGCCTCATCGGGCATCGGATATGGGCGGAGGCCAAGGGTCCTGCAGCTCCGACCTCTGCCCCCCTCCCGGGCCACGCGAGCGGCACCCGCAGAGACAGGGGGAGGGAGGGAGCGAAGAGGGTTTGCTCGGACTGGAAGGGCCCCTGTTCTAGGGCGAGGTGGCTGCGCGGATGGGGAGCCCGGGGCCGCCGGGGTCGGTGGAGCTGCCTGACAGACGGTGTGGGGAGGATGGCTGTGAATAAAGTCGGTTCTGGACCGGCGAAACACGAAAGAATGCGCAAAGCTCTCTCCCCTGCCCCCCCCCCCCCTTCTTTCCCCCTTTGGCGGAGCCCGCACTGAGGACTGCGGGGTGCGGATTCGTGGGGGCGGTTTGCAGGGACGAGGCTGCCCCCACTTAAGCTCCTAGCCTCGGCTTTCACCGGCCTGGGGGTGACCGGGGTTTGACCCGGCCGCCCGCCTCCGCCCTCCGATCCGGACCGCACAGTGCGGACCGCGGGCTGGGGTCTCGCTGAGGCCGGCCGGATTGGGGCGGGGAAGGTGCACTCCCCGGTGGGGTGGGAGTGAGCAGGGGACAAGCCCCGGATCGCGGGTGTCCAGGCAGGTCGGGCCCTGCCCTGGGAGAGCGGAGCTCCGCCGCGGACCGGCAGCCGGGTTCGGGGATCCCGGGCAGAGACCGGTAGTCTGGCGCTTGCAGGCTGGCGGCGAGGACAGGGAAGCAGCAGCTGGGCCTAGGGAGTTACAGAGGACGGGGCTCGCACCATCCCCGTGCCGCTCTCCAACTCGGGGGGCCTTCCCGCCCTCTGCGATTACTGGTGAGCACCCCGTCCTCCCGGACACAACTCCCCGCATCGGCCGCACGGACAGCCCGGGCCCGAGACAGTGCGCGTCGGCCCGCGCGCGCGGGGAGGGAGGTGCGGGCAGAGAGGCGCCCCTCCGGGGTCTCCCGCCTGTCACATCTGCACTTATTTAAGGCTCTGCTGGTGGTCTGCCCTCTTTGGAATGCCAATTGCGGGCCTGGCCTCCTACGACATTTGCATTGATTAGCTAGCCGGTCCAGGGGGAGGCGAAGGCGGGGCGCTTTGGGGAGACCGGAGGTTCACAATATTCTTCTGCCTGACCCTGTCCCACAAGCTGCCCTGCAGTCCGGCGATTCCCACCTTACCAGATGGCTGAGTGTGTTCGGGAACAGATAAACCAACTTCCAGAACATTCCGTGTGTGTGTAAAGACGGGCCATTGCTGTTTAACACGGACATTGTG
Organism: Pipistrellus hanaki; assembly: GCF_964339955.1. NCBI lineage: Eukaryota > Metazoa > Chordata > Mammalia > Chiroptera > Vespertilionidae > Pipistrellus > Pipistrellus hanaki. Next base: position 20,912,510 of record NC_140514.1, read on the forward strand.
GCCCACTGCACACACAACCCTAAATCTCTGACGGATGGCTGCCAGGCTGAATCTGCTAGAGAAGGTGGACAATGACTGGGATATGCAGCTTCCTCTGCGCACGACTCAAAAAATGCTTGCTGTTGCAAGTCTGTAAAAGGAGATCGATCTTCCTGACTTAAAAAATCTTATACACAGAGGGGGAAAGAAACTCCGGCACAGGTGGAGTCCCGCCCCGAGAGACCTAGTGCAGGTTCACGGGTGAAGAACAAGTGTGTTCCCATTTACTGTGACTCCTTCAAATGCTGGGTTGGGAGAGGATGGGGGTTGGGGGGGCGCGCGGGGCTTTTTTTTTTTTGTTCTACGAACCTGGAAAAGTTGGGTCTGATTTGGCATTTGCCTTCAGACTTGTTACAACTGAGGGTGAACATAAGGCCCCTCTGTATTTCTGTTCCCCTTGGCTTTCTGCGAAATCTTAACCCCAGAGAAGAGTTGTTTTGGTAATCTGGAAAAGAGAAACCATGTGCTGAGTCAGCAAAGACAGGGCACCAGGCCAGTTCAGTTCAATACTGCTGTTATGTGTAATGTACACACTATATGCTTTTGTGGAAATAATGAAAAATATATTGGAATTTTCATGGCATAGAAAGGCCTACAAAGCCTGTTGGCAGTTGGCAACCAGATTAAACACCGTGTCTTCTAATATAAGAAATATGTTCTGAACATGTCTTCTAACAAGCATTAGACCCAACTCCATTTAATGTGGGAGAGAAATACAAGTCTCCAAACAACACAAAGTGTTTTTTGTGTTTTGTTTTGTTTTTTCAAATGGTTGTATTGCACAATGTTTAAACATTCCTTTCTGCTTGTGTTCTAGTGACAAAGGCCCAAGGTGGCTCTAGTGGATGCTGTCTTATTTTCCACTTTGAGTCATTAAAAGCATTTCTCAAAAATGCGGCTTTAAAAGGTCTCAAATGTTTTGCAAATCATGTTAGAGCCTCGATAACCTGTTGATCATGCATTCTCATTTGCATGCAGGGAATAAATGTACTTACACAGAGTCACTTGGAAAGAAACTCATTGCTCGAGCTGCTAAGCAACTGATTTTGAGGCTGGTTTCTTTTCACTGCCCAAGTCTTACCTGAATTTGCAGAGTCTGAGCATTTCAACTGTTGAACAACAGTCTAAATCTTTGTATTTTTAGCGACAGGATTTCATAATTTTTTTAATCCTCATACCTGAGTTTAAAAATGTGCGGCTTCAAAAAACACACACACAACACTAGCATATGGTATAAAGAATCAACCAACAGTTTGTTTCTATTTCATTCACTTTTTCTATCTCAAAACTGAAATGAAGTTGGTATAACTTGTATGCTTTTACTTTATAAATGCCTAAAAATATAGCTGACTTCTTTAAGTTGTTTCCTCATAATGCAAAAACATCTGGATGTGAAGTGAAAAATCCAGTCTGTCACCCAGGTTCCAGATGTTTGGTACTACTTAGACAAAACATCAGGATGAATGACTAAAACTCTTCTGTCCAATCCAAATGGGTAAGTGCCTGGTGCTTCTATAAGGAAACATATTTTCCTTCCTCTAAACATCACATCCCACTGTTTCCTAGATAAGGCATGATTTACACTCTTCATTGACAAAATGCTGGGCCATTTGGAGTGCAGCAAAGCAATTAGTTAGATGAAATTCTAAGTATGTTTTGGGAAATGTAGTCCAAGTACGAGTGTTAGTGTGTACTCAGGAGAGGGGTGGTAGAGCCAGATATGGGAAGGTAGGAGAGAAAGAGAGAGAAAGGAAGAGAGAGAGCCAGCCTTGTTCAATGGAAGGATGACTTGACTAAAAGGATGAAGCCTTCTAAGTCACACAGATTTAAGGTTACTGAGCTTTTCCAAGTCCCTTTGCCTTGACCATGTTAACAAAGAAAGAACAGATATGAGAGGCCTTCCATTAGATTCAGTAGATGAAATCAAACCCAAAATGAATTCCATTCTACTTATTAACCTCATACACTCACTGGATTATAGAAGAGTGTTTAGATAATGAATGGCAATAAATGTTAAAACATCATAAAATCTGAGCACTTAACAATTGCTGTAAGAAAAACATACCATTTTAAATAGACTTTCTTACAACTCAGAATCTGAAACTCAGATAATAAGACGTAGGATTCCATACTGGCCCCAAATCAATTTTAAAAAATAGTTTCCAGGGATCTAGTAGAGTTTCAGGGGTACACACATTGAGTCATTAAGAGACTCAAAAGTCAAAAGGGAATCTTTAACACCATATAAAAACAGAATCACAGGTTTTTTTGTGTTTTTTTTTCCCTTGATTGCTATAATTGGGATGTTTTTGTGACTTTTGTGATTCGTTTATTAGAATAATAAAACCACAAAATTGGAAAGGACTTAGAGCTCATCCAGGTCTCATTTCTCCTTTTTTAGATGAGTAAACTGGGGACCAACATTAAAGGACCTACCCAAGGTCACACATTCGTTAGAGGAAGGGTCGGGACTAGAATTGCTGAGTTCCAGTGGTGACTCACAGAGTCCGAGGCTCGTTCCAGGACAGCCTGCCTTGGAATTATTACAACGCTGCTCAGTCACAGATTTCTGAGTAGTGTCCAAGAAACTGACACCCATCACTACAGGTTGGAATTGGCTCAAAACATTCGTGTTACAAATCTAAGAACTATAAAACAAAGCCAGTGTGAAGACAGCGTTCTCTTATTTATCTTCATAGTAAGACAGATGATTGTAAAAAAAAAAAAGAGAACTAATAAAAACTCCGTCAACTTTACCTGTTTGGCTAGTGGTCCTGATAACAACAAACAACAGCTTCACTTTTTATAGAGAACTTGAAACACCTTGGAAAAATGTCATGTGCAGAATCCGCTAGAGTCTCTTTTCTTTGAAAATAACATCTTCAGCCCTACCCGGTTTGGCTCAGTAGATAGACAGTTGGCCGGTGGACCTAAGGGTCCTAGGTTCAATTCTGGCCAGGTTGCAGGCTCCATCCCCAGTGGGGGGTGTGCAGGAGGCAACTGATCAATGATTCTCTCTCATCATTGGTGTTTCTATCTCTCTTTCCATCTCCTTTCCTCTCTAAAATCAATACAAATATATATTAAAAAAAAAAAAAAAAAAAACAGGAAAAAAAAAATCCACATTCAAGATAAGTGTCTTTAATGGGGAGAAGAGGAGGTGGTTGTAGCCACAACTACACTATCTATAATAATAAAAGCATAATATGCAAGTCAACAGAACAGCCATCCAGACATCGGGAAGGTAAGACAAAGCCGAGGCTGCAGCTGCAGGATCAAGGCAGCCACCATGACTGCGAAGGCCTACTCTTGCACGAATTTTTCGCATTGGGCCCCTAGTTCCTTATAGAAGAAGACAAAGGCATCAATGGAAGGGTCCCACCTGACTCCCACCATCTCAATTCACTATTTGAATGGCTTTATAATAAAATGGAAGGTTAGGACAGATTGGGGAGGTGGAGGGTTATGGATGGTGGTGGAAGGGGCAAAGAGAAATATGCTATTTAAGGATACTTAGATAGCAGTATGAAGAATACATCCCTAATTATTAGGATCTTGGTACATCACTGGTTCTTCATGGCATGAGTCAAGGAGTTAAACTTGCATGTGTTGTTACCAAATCTCTTTCATTTTATATTTTATTCAAAACCAAATGAGAACAAAGGAGCATTTCCTTTTTCTGACTGGTTCTTTTTTATGGTTTCTACATCCTTTTTAATGCTATTGCAGTTCTCAGTAAGTTCATTGAGCATTTCTATAACCAGTGTTTGAACTCTACACCCAGTAGATGGCTTGTCTCCATTTTGTTTAGTTCCTGTCTGGAGTTTTATTCTGTTCTTTCATTAGAGACATGTTTCTTTGTCTTGTCATTTTGCATCCTCCCTGTGTTTCTATGTATATATAGGGCTGCTATGTTTCCTGGGCTCGGTAGAGTGGCCAATGTAGTAAGTGTTCTGTAGGGTCCAGTGGCACAGCCTCCCAGTCACCCAAGGTGGGCACTCCAGATGTGCCCCACCAACCCACATGGGCTGTGTATACCCTCTTGTTGTAGTTGAGCCTTGATTGCTGTTGGCATTCCAATGGGAGAGATTTACTTTCAGGCTGATTGGGTGCAAGGACTGGCTGCAACGACTGACCACTGTGGAGGATCAGCTGTGTAGGAGCCCACCCCACAGAGCAGAGCTTACTTCAGCAGGGCTCTGGTGCCCAATTAGTCTGTCTCTTGAGTGTGTCACTTGTGGAGGTGGTTGGATGGTGCTTCGAGGTGGTCTAAAGCTCTCCACCAGATGTTCTGGCTCTGGGGCTGCCCAGGCAAGGCAGGCCAAGATCAGCTACTGCCTGTGTTTCACCTGGGGCCTCCTGGCATGAGCTACAAAGCAATCTGCAGATGGCTGCTATTTGTGGTGGACATGGAGGTGGCCAATTGACGCCAAGCTATGAACCAAGGCTGGCTGCTGTTTGTGTCAGGCCTGGGGGCCACTTAGTGAGAGTATAAGGAATGCTGAGGCCAGATGCTGCTTGTTTGAGAGATGTTAGTAAAGTCTGAAGCATAAGCCAAGACAGGCCATTTGTATGAAAAAGCCACTGGAAATAGCTTGGGTAGGGCAGGGTCTCATGGAATCACCAGAGTTGAACAAACAGTGTGAAACTGGTTGATGAAGACTCAAATATGGCACCTGTCTGCCAGTTCTGTGGTCGAGGTCTCAGAAAAGGAACAATGGCCTCTGCCAGCACTTTTGTCTGGTAGAAAGCAGCACCTCCAGCTCGTGCCCTGTTGCCAGACAAATTAGTTCCCCCCATTTATTCCTGGGGCCTTTCAAGATGTGGCCCAACCTCTATAGTTCAGAGGGAATGAGTTCAAGTAAGACCATGTGCAAGCCCTTTAAGAAGGGCTTGTCTCACTCAGCCACAATCTCTGCTGTTTTTTACAGCCAAAAGTTATGAGGAGTTCTCTCTTTGGCACTGGAACCCTGGGTTTAGGGGTCTTGTGTGGGACCCCCAAGGGGAGACCTTGGAAGCTGAGATATCCTCCCAATTTTTATCCACCGCATGTGGGTGTGGGATCAGCCTGTTCCAAGTCTCCTCCCCTCCTACTAGTCCCAATGTGTCTTCATCTTTAAATCCCTAGTTGTAGGGCTTCCTTTCAGCTGGATTTCAGGCAGTTCTGAATGATGGTTGTTCTGTAGTTTAGTTGTGATTTTGATGTGGTTTGGGGAAGTTGGAAGTAGCATATTTACCTACACTGCCATCTTGACTGGAAGTCTAGAAGCATTTCTTTGTGTAAGGAAGAGCACTCTAGTCCAAGCAATGCAAGGAAAATAGTAATTAGGGGAAATAGGGGTGGGAGGAATGTGTGAAATCAAGACTCAGTATTTGGAGTTGTGTATGTTTTGAATGGCTTAGAGAGAGAAAAGTTCTTGGTAAGGCCTTCCCTTTAAGCTAATCCAAGGTCAGTGCCCCTTGAGAAGAACGATCTACCCAGAATTTGAATTGGGGGTGGGGGAGATACTGATGCTGGGAAGAGAGGTCTGACAATCTATATTCTTCTGTTGAAATGCTTAGGGGAGAAACTAAACCAGCAAAAGTTAAACCAAATAAAACCAGTATGCTCTCTTACCTCTTTAATTTACTCTCCCAAATAGATCATTATTAGGGCTATTCCCCTGAAGTCAAGCATGAAATCTCTTTAGCTGGGTAGCTACCCATTTCCTCTGACCTGCAGAAGAAATGCCCTGTCCTTTCAGAATTCCTGGAATGCCAGAATTCAGAGAAAACTGGAGCCACATGCCTAGGCTCTTTGCAGACCTCCCACCCCTGTGCCAAAGGAACACGGTGACAAAGATGGAGCCAACGTTCAGCACCACCCAACCCAGAAGCAGCTGCTAGCTCATCTGCGTAGGCCACCGCATGACTTTAAGTTGCTATGAATTTAAGATGGTCTCTTGTCAAGCAGAGTTTAAAATTACTTTTGTGCCCAGTATCCTTTGGGCAGTGTTGTAAAGCTTCTCAGAATGTTTTTAAACACATAAATTATGTTGACATAAAGTTATCAGAATATTTTAAAGAAATAAATTTGTAACTGAGTATTGTTTATATTCACTTCTTTATTAATCTATTAAATGCAAGATCCAGTAGTGAGTCTAATAACTACTGTAATACTGAAATAGTGGTGTAATTGATAATTCACTATAAGGCGATATGAAAGTGACTGTAATTTCTCTTGTCTTGGTAAGGCCTTCCCTTTCCAGTGTTTCCCAAAGTGTGGTACGTATACCCCCAGAGGTACGGGAAGAGTTTGGTGGGGGGTACGCGTTGTACCGGAATTTGGTGGGGATATGCACTGCACCGTGCTTAGCTGTGCCTAATTCTACTTTCTCATGAGTAAGAGGGGTACTCAGCGTTACGAAAATTATAGAAGGGGTACACATATGTCCAAAGTTTGGGAAACACTGCAAGCTAATCCAAGCTCAATGCCCCTTGAGAAGAAGGATCTGCCCAGAATTTGAATTGGGCGATATGAAAGTGACTGTGATTTCTCTCGGAACAATTCATAGGCACTACTACCGCTAATGCTGTAGTTTGTTGTTTATATTCATAATAAAAGGAAAGGATAATTTTCAAACTGAGGTTTGTAGAAATGAAGATGTAAATTTTTCACATCCAGGTTTATGGACTGCTGCATTAAATGATTGCATTTCCAAATCACTTTACTTTCCAGTAAAGAATACTTGAGGAGGAGGTGGTGGAGGGGCAGTTCTAGTGGTACGTTAGAGATATACAATGAGATGTCACAGCCATTTGAATCAGTTTTGATTGAATTATGCTGGGCCCACCCTGGGAGTTTAAACACTGAGCTTGTGATATTAGATCTTGGTCCTGAGGTGAAAAGTAACTTTATACTTTAACCCAGTAGAGTGGAGAGCTTGCGAAGTATTCCCTTGCTGAGAGGACACAGAAGGAAGTGTCAAAGATCACCCGTTAAGGTAGCAGTGGGCATAACCAGAGCCAGGAAGGACTTGATAAGGAAGAATGAATCACCTCCACTTGGTAAATGAGACTGGGGTGATGCTCAGACTGGGTTATGAAATGCAGAGGGATCTAGGGAAGATGTACTGGCTACTGATGGCAGGCAAGGAGACACCAGGGAGGATGACATACTTCCAGCCCTTAAGAACGGTGGCCATAGAGGAAATAAGTTCAAGAACTGTGGCCATGGAGGAAATAATCCAAATAGGAGTAGCAGCCGCAGCCTCAGCCTCCACTCAGGGAGTCTATAGCAAGCCAACAGAGCAGAAGGGATCTGTAGGGAAAACAGGGGAGGCTCCTGCAGGTCAGCCCAGAACAGTCCTCAGCCTGAGAACCACAGTGGAGAGAGAACCCAAAGAAGAGTGTCTTCCTTGAAGGCAAAGAAATAATTAAAAACTTCTATTCATCAAAAGACATCATTAAGAGGATGGAAAGGCAAGCCACAAACCATGAGAAAAATATTCCCCACACATATCTGACAAAGGACTCATTTCTAGAATATATAAAGAATTCCTTCAAAAATTAAGAAAAATATAAACAAACCAAATTTTATAAATGAACCAAAGACTCAACAGGCACTTCATTGAAGAGGATATCCAAATGGCCAGAAAGCATATGAAAAGGTGCTCAATGCCATTAATCACTAGGAAAATGCAAATTACAGCTTCACTGAGATGCACATGTTGCAGAAGGAAGAAAATCAGAAAAAGAGAGAGACATTGCATATCAAGTGTTGGAGAGGATGTAGAGCAACTGAAATTCTCACACATAGTGGGTGGGAAACTTGCAGGACCTACTAAAACATGCACCCATTGATACCCTAAGACCTAGCAATTCTATTCCTAGGTATGGGCCCAAGATTGCATTTGCCCATCAAAAGATATAAAAGAATATAGCTTGATATATTTTACATGTTTATCAATTCAGCGGAGGGCAAAAGTAGGTATACAGTTGTTCATATGGAAAATAGTATACTAAAAAATAATAATACAAGAGTAAACTATATTGCATACAATTATAAACCTACTTTTGCTTAACCTATCTAAATAAGTAATTTTATATAAATTTTCATTACAGCACCAACCTGGAAACAACACAAATTGCGGTCTGTTTATACAATGGAATATCATATAGCAATGAAAAAGAACAAATGATTGCTACACACAAAGTGCGTGAATCTCACAGACAGAACAAAAGAAGCCAGATGCAAAAGAGTATACTTCATGCATGATTCAATTTATGTGAAGGTCAAGCACAGACAAAACAAATCTATGGTGATAGAGGTCAGTATAAAATTTACTTTTGCAGAGGGGGTGCTGATAGAGAGGGGGGCACATGGGCACCTTCTGTGGTGTTGAATTATAAATATTGACTCTCTGAAAAGTAATTTGGGAATGCAATCAAGTAAAAGCAGCCGGCCATACCCTAGACCAGGGGTCTTCAAACTACGGCCCACGGGCCACATGCAGCCCCCAGGGGAGTCTGATCCTGCCTGCCAGGTTTTTTGGGCAGTGAGCACAGCCAAGGTGTTACAGTAGGGATTAGTAGTTCATATAGTCCGGCCCTCCAGCTCTCTGAGGGACCGTGATCTGGCCCCCACTTTAAAAAGTTTGAGGACCCTGCCCTAGACTCACTCCTCCTAGTACTGTGGTTTTATATTTCAAAAAGATTTCATTGGGCCACGTGAGCACGAAGAGAGTGCAAAGGCAAACTACAGTCTGGCAGAAGATTTTTAGAAGACTTCTTTTTACAATAGAGACATCTGACAAAGGGCTTGCATCCAGTGAAAATGTATAAATTTGAAATGCACTTTATAAAAGTTGATAACCAAATGGCTGAGAAATGTAAGGAAAGATGCTCAGCACCATTATTCTCTGATGAAAATCACAATGTGATACTAATTCCCACCCACCAAAATGATTGAAATACGAGACTGGCAATCACAAAGGTGGACCAGTGTCTTGAGCAATGGAACGCTCATACATTGCTAATGGCAGTGCAAACATGGTCTTGGAAACCAGCTGTATCTACTAAAGCTAACCATGTGCCTACCAGGTTAGGGCTCCGTGTGGCTGGTCTAGGAACTGAGTTAGATAAGAATAAGAGAAGGACCAGGGATCTGGCTAGTGAAGCTTTCCAGCTTAGGATACTCTACTCCAAGTGTTTGGAGTTTTCTTTAGATTTCTAGCAAAGTTTCTTAGGCAAAATTCTAGCAGTATGTTGGCTTAATTAAAAGGGTGGGGAATTATCCATCTTAGTTCATAATAGTAAGGGAGATGAGGGATCAGGTCTGTTGGTGGAAATGGCTGAGCCGACAGAAAACCTGGGGAGAGCCCCAGGAAGCTGTGGAGTACGTGGGCAAACCAGGATGGTTAAACCGTTCTCTTCCACAGTATCATGTGAAAAGACCAAGAAAGCCACTGACCTCTTCCCACTGCTGTGCAGGACATGGTCCTCTCCTTCCTTGGAATTCCTGCCACTCGTGGGTGGCATTGACAATATGGATGGACATGTTGAGCAGAGGTGTATTTGATGAGCCAGTGCTGCAGAGACACATTTATTGTAAAAATCCAGCTTGAGAGGGGAGGGTGAAGGTGATGGGGGAACAGTAACAAAGTGACCAAAGGAGCAGAGAAGACTGGAGCTAAAAGAAGCTTGAGCCCCGGCCTCCCAGCTGCCCTCACGTGAGCCCATCCATCAGTACAAGCTTCTGGCCACTCATTGATGCTTTCCATGACAATTGGTTCCAGGACAGACAGGCTCCAGGATGACTCATAACAAACAGCAAATGGCAGAAGGATAGCTGGGGATTTGACATCTGTTCTTTGGCCCATAGTTAAAACTTCTTTCCCCTAAACACCAAAAATGGTAGTTTTGATAATAAGTACCAGCTTTTGTGTGTCACTGTCAGATATTTTTTCCTATTTTGAAAAATTTCTCAGGAGATGCAACCAATGAAACAACCACTCCAGGTCATATATCGAAGTTCCAAGTTATCATTATCTTATAGCAGCTAAGTCTTTGAACAAATATGAAGTACAAGTTACTAGTCCTCTTGCAAAAGAAAGGTTTTAAAAAAACAAACATATTAAACTTAGAATCTATTCACATGTCTTGATCCGTTCATTTGTCTTTGAGATTTGGAAGACTGACTTTCAACCTCATGTTCATTATTGTCACCATCTACTGACATGCTTTAGGCACCTACTGTGTGTAGAATGCTGTTTCTCAGAGAAAGAGTATGTATAAACTCATGAAGTTATTAATTGAATGACCCAAGGTCTTGTCACTAAATCCTCAGACAACATTCATTCATTCAAAAAATATTTATTGAGCACCTACCATGTGCCAAGCACTATGTAGATGTCAAGGACACAGTGGAGAGCAGGAGAACAAAAATAGCCTTTGCCCCAAAGATGCTTGTAGTCCAGTAAGGGAAGAAGATTTTAATTCTTAAAAATCACTCCTTTCTGCACATTTCACCCTTTCCTGAACCCTAAAGGGCCAAAGAAGATAGTTGCTGAACTTAGAATAATCGGAGTTACATAATGGGAAATAAACTCACTGCATTGGAGAGGGCTACAGGCTGCAGGGAGAAATAAGCAAATAGGTCCAGGAGGTTGTGGCTGCTAGTTCTATCACACATGGTGTGGGGTTTGGAGGAGCTGGATGGAGGGCAGCTGTGGGATCTTTCAAGCTAAGAGACAGGATCCTGCAAGGAGAATCAGAGGCATGTTGTTATGATTCTTATTTGGCTGGGTGAGGCCTATATCCCTTACATGTGTAAGAACTGACTCCTAAGAATAGGTAGAATCTGGGATGGGACCTCAGGACAGGCAGAGATCCCGGCTGAGGTCAAGGAGAACCTGCTTGGAAGAGGTGGGACACAGGGTGCTCCAGAGCCCTTAGAGCCTGGGAAGGGTGTCAGAAAGCCCTAGTGGCTACACCCAGCAACTGGAGAAGCAGCACCAAGACCCGATGGATCACCAGACCCATTTCAGACGTGATCGGGCACGTTCAGGGTGGTATGGCCGTAGACCACCGGACCCATTTCAGTGGAGAGGTGCCGTCCCTGCCAAGGAAAACATTTGGACTTGACAGATTTGGCAAGTTCCCAGGACATGAATTTGCGCAATGTCAAGTTCGAAGGGCCTTTTGGGAAAGGGGACAAATCTGAACAGATGGTGGAAAAGTGTGCATGGGATGTCAAAACCCACTGCCTCTGCAGGGAAGTGCCAAGGAAAAGGAAGGCTGAGAGAGGGGAGAAAACAAAGACCACCCACCCCCACCTAGCAGCCACACATATTCCTGGGTCAGACACATCATAAAATATTGTAGGACTGAATGAATGCAATGGCTGTAGTGTGTGTTATTAAAAATAACCAGGGTTCCTCTCTGTGACCACAATGAAAAATATCAAACAGGACATTTACTGATGGAAAAGTCCTTGGAGATGAGCTGTCTCAGCAGAGGCTCCAGCTTTGATTTCTCACCCCGAGTTCTCCATGTGCAGAGTAGACTAACAACCAGCTGTTCTTTGGCTGCCCTCTAAACTGTTCCTGATCTTTGCTTATGGGCACTTAGATCTGACTTGGTGATTCCCAATCTTGTGGAGAGATGGGCCAAATCAGCCACATTATCTCTGGTTAGATAAGTCAACCTGGGGCCCCATGTGACCTTCCGGATATTAGTTCAAAGGGGTGAGGTCCCCTCACCCAGGATGGAAAGGAGCCAACAGAACAAACTGAGCTCCCCATCGGAGCTGGAGTCTATACTTGCAACAATGGAGGTCAACATTTGGGGCCAACCCAAGAATCACAATGTAAAGAGGGTCTATGATGACCTGGGAAGACATCTCTTTGTTCATATACCCACAGCAGCGTAGTGTAGAAGGTAAGAGTTCGGTAGACTTGAATCACATCCTGGACTTTGATCTTACAAGCTTTTTTACTTTGGGTAACTTACTTTATCTCATGGTGGCTTGGTTTCATCAACTGTAAAGTGAGAGTGATATTTACCTCATTGGCTGTTGTGAGGGTTGATTGAAATGATATGTGTAATGCATCTAAGTACAGTGGCTGATGTGGAAGTGCATGATAAATAGCAGTTGCTGTTGCTATTTTTTAACTGCAGTGTGATGGATTCGTTTCCATTGGCACATAATCATCAAGGCTTCACCTCATCATTGCCCAGCCTTTATGAAGAGAAGAGGGCTCTCCAATGCCTCCGGACATCACACCACCTCCTTCTCCAATTCTTCTGTCCAAGTTTCTCATTGGAGAGGAGAGCAAGCAGGTATCCAGTTGAGTATGGCCCAAAGTGGCCCTCAACCCTCATGAAATTTCTTCTAAGTCTCAGCTTTAATTTACACAGTCTTGCAAATTTTGTGTTTTACTCCATACAATGTTTCAATATGTTGGATCTTAGAAGTGTGTTCTCCCAGAATCTTTGAGCAACATTGGGGCTCTGAAGAGACAAGCATTCATCCTGAACACATACCCCTGTTGGGGAATGTCTAACCAATGTCATGTCTGCCCATGCCAGGTCGGCAGATCAGGAAGGAAGGCTCCCGGTTCGATCATCAGGGATGACTTCATGAAGAGACCTTCAGGAAGGTCCGAGCTGGCCTACTCAGATTTGGACATGTGGACAGAGAGAAGAGAGGTTACGAGCAAAAGTCTGAAAGTAGAGAACACAAATGAAACTCTCACAAAGAAACTTTATTCCAGAAACCAGGAAATGGGGTTCTTTCTCACCTGAAAGTCACTAATCTTTGTGTCTCCTTCCAGTAAAACCTGATTCCCCAGGAGCCAGATTTGCTGTTCTAAGGCCATCCATGATCTTCAGCAACCACATGGTTTCTTCTCGCTCTCCTCCTTCACTCCCTACACATTTCCCATCTGGACAGGAGGCCTCGGGCAAGGATGGTTGGTACCAGGCATTGCTCATATGCTTCCTTCGACTTATGGTCATTAAGAAATGTCTCATAAGATAACTTTGGCCTCAAAGCATCCAGCCTTCTCTGCCTCTCTCAGTGGCCCACGTTAAGGTCCCATCCTCCCCCATCCCAAGCCAGGCATCTTCTCACCGTGGGAACTGCCCTTACTTCCCTCCCTCATCCCTTCCTTCCTCTGTGCAGCTCCCTTCCTGAAAGTGTTAACGGAAGGCCAAGGGGAGGTGAATCACCATGCTTGATCGGTTCTGCTCCATAAAGCATGAGCGGCCTCAGCAGGCTGAGCTAACTTGCTTGTTATCATCAGGACACTGCCATTTTACTCTTCCAGAGTCAGGCCACTTTCTTCAGATTCAAGTGGAAACAGACATCAAGGAAGCTAATCTAAGCAAGATACAGTGAGTTTTGGGGGCGGGAGTCTAGCAATGAATGCCTTCCACAGGCACACCCGCCTCTCTTCCTAGATTTGGCTCTGATGGAAAATCCAAAGAGCTCACAGAACGGTTATCAGATCGTGGAAGAGGCCCAAGTGTCCACCAGTAAACAAGTGGATGAAGAAAGCTGTAGTACATTTACACAATGGACTAGTACTTGGCCGTAAAAAAGAAGGAAATCTTACCCTTTGTGACAGCGTGGATGGGCCATATGCTAAGTGAAATAAGACAATCAGAGAAAGACAAGTAGCATGAATGTGGAATCTAATGAACAAAATGAACTAACAAGCAAAAGAGACAGACAGCAGGCTGACAGCTGTCGGGTGGAGAAAATAGAGCTCACGGGAGAATCAGGGCATATCATGGGCTGTGCCCTTGTTGTTCTGTCCATACTCTGTCTTGCAAGGCTGTGGAGAAGGCTCCTTGTCACCCCTGCCCAAAACTGCCTTGTGTCCCAGCAGTCATGAGACTCTAGGCTGGATAGAACTCAAGTGCTGACATTGTAAAGGCTTTTCTTGGGCTCTGATTTTTGCCCCCCTCTGGCCTTCTAACAGCACAGTGCCTGATCTTAGAGTTAACAGGAGAGAAAAAGTGGCTTCAAAAGTCTCCTTAGGGCCGAAACCGGTTTGGCTCAATGGATAGAGCGTGGGCCTGCGGACTGAAAGGTCCCAGGTTCAATTCCGGTTAAGGGCATGTACCTTGGTTGCAGGCATATTCCCAGTAGGGGGTGTGCAAGAGGCAGCTGATCGATGATTCTCTCTCGTCGATGTTTCTAACTCTCTAACCCTCTCTCTTCCTCTCTGTAAAAAAAATAAAGTAAAATAAAATACATTAAAAAAAATCTCTTTAGGGCTTTGGGGACAGACTTGGAGATGCCTGAAGGGGAAACAATAAGAAGAAACTCCTTCTCAGTGAGTGGAGTCACAGTTGATAGCACCCAAGGTGCATCTTGCCTTCTCCTCTGGCCTTGTCATCAGCGGGAGGCTTCCTGGCCCTGGACAGTGAGCCTCAGCTCTTCTGGCCCTTTCTTGCTCTGTTTGAGGCTACGATTCCGCCTGTGACATAGGAGGCAGCACTTGTAACAGAATGTAGGATCCTCCATCGGTGTAGAGAGTGAAGACCTGACCAAGTGCTGGCAGGGTTTACTTTCCAAAACTGCACTGGGTAGAATTTGTTTGGTGCCTGGTTAGCAATGAACATCAAGAACAAGTCAAAAGATGAATGAGGCTACAGCTAAACGGGTTTGGCTTGTTTGTTTTTGTTTTGTTTTACTGCTGCAACCAGAGGGCAAGAACTACAGAGTTTTGTAGACACAAACCTCCTTCTTAGTGAAGATACCCATATTTACATATCACCCTTTTTTCCAGGAAGCTAGTAAATCAACAGAATGTGTCCCTGAGGCAGGTGGATGGGAGTAAGATATAAAAAGTTTAAGTGATCTGCCTGATCACACAGCACAGGCAAGCTGAGCAGGAGGAGAAGCTGCATTGAGAGTCAGTCTTCTAAATCTCTCGTTCGCAATCCTCGTTGGCAGTGGTGTGTATGTTTTATTTATAATAGAAATAGACTCATAGATAAGAGAACAAACTGATGGTTGTCAGAGGGGAAGGCAGTGAGGGGATAAAAGGTGAGAGGAAATAAGAGGTACAAACTTGCAGTTATAAAACAAATAAGCTACAGGGATATAGTGTACAGCACAGGGTATATAGTCAATAATACCTAATAACTTTGTATGATGACAGTTACTAGACTTACCGTGGGGATCGCATCATAAGGTATATCAATGTCAAATCACTATGTTGTATACCAGAAACAATATAACATTATATTCCAACTATATTTTAAAATGCTGAGTCGCACACCTTGTGGGCAGCCTCTGAGCCAGGGACCCACTGCCTTCCATTTCCCCGTGTCCCCGACAGCGTGTGGGCCTTGCACAACCTTCCCGACCTTTGATGAGGGGCTCCAGCACTTCCATGGCTGGGAAGCTATCCCTCTAGTGGTCAGAGGAAACACAGGCCTTCCCGGAAGGGGCAGGATCCGAGGTCCTGAGCCCGCTGCCATACCTGTTGCAGGCCTGAGCTTCAGGCTCTGTCCCCTGGCAGCAGGCAGAAGTGGACCAGTCAGGGCCACTGCCCGCCGTCCGGGTTTCCATTCATGGACCCGCTACAAGCACAAGACTGGACGGCAGCCGCCTTGGCCGTGGCTTGAAGTGGTTTGTGCAGACTGAGCCTAGATATGCCATAGCCGTTCTCTATTTTCTATGAGAAGATTTATTCAAAAATAAATTTAGCTAAGGGGGAAAAGCAAAAAATAATTTTTTTTTTTTAAAGGGAAACAGAGGGACAGATTTTCTTGTTGACTGGCTGCCAGGGATTGAAACGTTGAGGCAGCCAGTCCCTTCGGAGGAGCAGCTGCAACATTTCACCGTGTAAAGTCAGCGAATTTCCACCGGCCCGCCTGCCAGAGACCACAAAATGGTTTTAAACAACGGCTTGCTTCATGATATTTGTGTGTGTGTGTGTGTGTGTGTGTGTGTGTGTTTGGGAAAAAGGCAAGGGTGGGGGGTGGGCCAAGAAGGAGCTGGAAGTGTCCTCCTGGCCGGCCGAGTGGGCAGGGGTGCAGCGAGCAGATTAATGAAAATGTTTCGCTGGCATGAGGGGTTTGATTGCCCCACTGCAAAATTGCTTGCAGATTCGAAAACAGCATGTTTCATTTCAAACTCATTCTCTTGCCATACATTAGCACTTGTCAATGTAACCATTAAGCACAGGCAGTGCAGAAATTTAATTACAAAACCATTTATTTTATTGAAAGAAAAATAAACCCAAGCTACCTCAAATGCATTAGGTAGGTTCAAAACATGTTCAGCTGATAACACCCAAGGGTAGGGAGGCGGCTGCAGGAATAAATGCGTCTTTCATGTGCGGTGGGGACTCGATATTAGAAACAGCTGCCTATAGGTCGCTCCTTATTTAAGTTCAATTATGAATTGAAAAACAACTGATTTAATGAAGGGACTTTTTATATCTGAAGTTACTCAGTTGCAGTATTCACTCTTCTCTTCCCACGTTTTTGCCTCCCCCTTTTTCAGCGGTGGAATTAAAAATGCTAATTAGGCAAATAGAACTTTTTATTGAAAGGGTCGCCCTCCCCCACCCCACCTCAGGAGTGTCTTTTGTTCTCCTAATGGGGGGAGAACTGCAAGGTCTGTGGTATTAAAGGAAGTCACAAAAATGTGCTAAACACATCAAAAAGCCTGCAATCTGTGTCTTATTTATGCCTTCTTCCCCAGTCCCCATGTCTTCCATTCGGCGGGAGAGCCGGCAGCGTGGGGCTCTCTGGTGAAATACTGAAGTCAGGCTGGAGACTTGGAGCCGGCCTCTCCCTCGCGCTAATGAGCTGCCAATAACGCGTCTGTTTTACTATTCTGCTTGCAAAGGGGGAAAAGTTATAATGGTTTGGACTGATTTGTCAATTTAAAGTGCTTCTCTCCCCCCGCCCCGTCTGAGATATCCACCCACTGTTTCTTACAGACAGTCCACTCAGAGGGGGAATCTGGAAAGGGGAAGATCATTTTTTTTTTTTTTAATTTCCCTAGTGAGACTACGAATCTCTCACATTTCAGGGAGGCATCATTTGTCTGGTGGTGTGAGGGAGATCGGCACGGAGGGAGCTCGTCTACTGAAAACTCAGTAGCTAAGCATATGCACAGTAGCAGGCCCTTGTGACACCGACACAGTGATGATTTGGCCTGTGTCATTCTTCCCCAGGATGAGACCTGTGAGGGATGTCCGGCCTGTTTACCACGAGCCTCGGGCACCTGTTGCCTCCCACAGGGCCACTCCGATGCTCTCTGGGGAGCACACAGTAGTGTCCAAACTGCTGAGACCTGCCAGGGAAGCACCCGAGGAGCCATGTTGTCCAGGCGCCTTGGAGATTGCACCATCCCCTGGCTTGGAGGGCGCCTCTGTCTCCAACCAGGTGCTCTGTCTGCTCTTGACACTGCCCTCCAGGCCCAAGACCCTGGGAGCCTTTGGCAGAAAAAAACATGCCCGAACTAGTGAAACTCACCACTCCAGGGAGCAAACCCTTTACCAATAGCTTTTAGACCAGTGATTCCCAAAGTGGTCTATATCGACCCCCAGGGGTCTATGACAACCTGCAAGGGGTCTACGTCAGCGAAAAAAAAATTTGGGGGTCCATGAAATGAAAATGGGGGTCTACGATAGTGGATCTCAACAGACACTGATAGTACCTATTTACTTACATCATATTATCTTATAATATAAAAACATAAATTATTTATAAAAGTACCTATGAAGTAAAAAATTTATTATATTTGTTTATAAAATTGTGTAAGTTGTAGGATAAAAACCTGCACATAATGATATACCAGTATCATCTTGTTACAAGCATACGCGCAGTAAACATTCTTGCCAATTTTTGTCTCAAAGCTTCGCGAACTTGCACCGACTTGTTCAGTTCGTCACTCTATAAATATGAATGTGAGAAAAATACGTTCATTCGTTTCCTGAATCTTGAATAGGAAAGTGCTGAGAAAACATTTAAAAAATATAAACTGGTAGTTTATCATACAAATTATAGTGAATCAGTGTTATTTTGTTTGAGAATGCCTGAGAAAAGTAGGTACATTATTTTTTATTAAATTTTATGTTACGTATATTTTATATAACAGATACAAAATTTTATTTTGAGTAGTTTTAATTTAAATTCAATAAATAAATGTATAAAACTTAACATGTGTTTTTATTTCAAGTTTTTAACACTAAACTTCACTACAGTTAGAAATTTACAAAAAAATCAATATCAGGTAAGTAGGGGGTCTACCCAAAACCGAAAAACATGGCAAGGGGTCTACGGCACAAACAAGTTTGGGAACCTCTGTTTTAGACGATCACTTGATTGGGGAGGAGGATAGAGGGCAGAAGGGAACAGGAGAAGGAAGTTGGAGGTGCGGGTGGTGTTTGTATCCTATTTTAATATTCTAACCAAGGAAGCCCCAGAGCAGAGTGGGCCTCCATCCTGTTATCACAAGTGCACCCAGCGGAGAAAATAGCAAAACACTACAAACATTCTCTGAGGGGTCAAGGAGGTGATGCTCCCCGCTGACCCGGCCAAGGCAAGATGCTCTGACTTCTTGACTGAGTTTAAGAAACAACAAGGGGCAAGGGCGGGCGGCTGGGAAGAGAGGCCTGGATGTCTGGTGCACGGTCCCGGAAAGAATTTCCACTGGGGATACGAGCTGGAGACTTTCTGAACATCACTTCTCACTCAATAAAAGCACACGCCAACACCACTGGCTTCTGCTGTGTCTGTCCTGGCCGGTGCTTGGGACGGATGAAGGCACTTCCGCAGGCTTCCCATTCCTGTCCAGTGCGCATGTTCTAATCACGTGATGCCTCTCAGCCTGGGCTCAGGCAGGATAGTTCCAGAAACGTATCCCAGTTTTAGAAACAGCACTGGTTTTTTTAAATAAAGCAACTCAGATTATTCAAGAATTTCTTTTCTCTTATTCTCGCTGTCTCCGGAAGTAAGAAGTAACTCCTAGAAGCAGAATAGGCTTCCTCTCCTATTGGGTTGGTAAAACTGAGGGATCAAGCAAGCTCTTCAAAACCGTCCTGTGGCTTAGAAGTAGGAACTGGGGAAAGTGAAATGAGCTTGCATCCTGTGGCCTTCTGGGGAGCGTGAAAGTCCAACCTGAAGTATGCATGCGGAGTGGGCCCAGAGGACAGGAGAGCTGGACATCTTACCCAAAGCAGCATTTCCTCAGGCAAGGCTTCTCCTTCTCCTAAGGAGCTGCAGAGCCCACACCAAGATCATGAGGGGCTGCCCCTTCAAATAGGCCCTTCTTTCCCCTTCCCTAATACTCACCACACACCTTCTCCCCTTCTGTGACACAGCGTAGATAACACAACCTTTAGCATTTACTTATAGCCATTTATCAGCACATATTTTTTGAGTACTTACCATATGCTGGGCACTATAGTAGTTGCTGGGATTTCATGAAGAACAAGTTCCTGGCCATTGTGGTTTAGATCCTGTGGGAAAGGTAGATATGAATCAGGTAAACAAGTAAGTCAAAAGTCTACAAATTGTTCTTAATGCTTTAGATGGGATAATTTGGGCATTGTGGCAGGTTTTGACAGGGGAGATACCTGAGATGGGGAAGGTCTCTCTGAGGAGCTGAGAGCTGTGCTAGAACTAAAAGCTAAGAAGGAAACAGCCACATGAAGAGCTGGGAGGAAAGTGACAATAGTGACTGGGGCAACAGCATGAAGCCCCAGTGGCCACGAGAGCTTGGCCTTGCTGGGACCAGCCAGAAGGCCGTTGTGACAGAATAATATTAATATTATTCAGCCAAAACATAAGGTAAGTTCTGCCATTTGCTACAGCATGGATGAATCTGAAGGGCATCGTGCTCAATAAAATAGCCAGGTAGAGAAAGACAAGTACAGTGTGGTATAATTTATATGTGGAATCTAAAAATAAAAAAGCCAATTTTGTAAAAACAGAGAATAGAATGGTTGGAGGATGCTGGGGCTGGGGGAAGGTGGCAATAGGATGATGTAGATCAAAGGGTACAGAGTTTTAGTTATAAGAAGAGAAAGTTCTGAGGTCTAAAGTACAGCATGGTGATTATAGTTAATAATGCAGAATTGTATACTTGAAAGTTACTGGGAGTAGATTTTATACATTCTCAACACACACATGCACAACTCTGTTAACTATGTAAAGTAATGGATGTATTAATTTTCTTGATCTTAATCATCCTACAATGTACCTGTATATCAAATAATTACATTGTATACTTTACATATATACAATTATATTAGTCAGTTATTCCTCAATAGAGTTAACAAATTTTTAAAAAAATGAACTTTAAATATAAAGATCAATTAATAAGGAAGACATAATAATTGTAAATGTGTATGTGACTAAGACTAGAGGTTCAAGATGCATGAAGTAAACACTGACAGAATGAAAGAGAAAATTTATATTTGTAGTGGGATATTTTAAAAACCTTCTCTGCAATTGATAGAACCACCAGACAAAAAATTCATAAAGACATAGAGTTTCTGAGTAACTTTAACAGCCCCTTCTATTTACAGAACACAACTCCCAACAACTGAAGGACACATTCTTTTCAACTGCACACATTCAGCAACAGAGACCATATCCTGCGCTATAACACAAGTTCTAATAAAATAAAAAGGATGGAAATAATAGTAATATGTATCCTCTCGTAACAATATAAATAAATTAGGAATCAATAAAAAAAAGATACCTAGGAAACACCCAAATATTAGGAAATTAATCACACACTTCTAAATAATCCAGGACTGAAGAAGAAATTACAGAGAAACTAGAAAATATGTGAAACTATTTCTAGTAAAAATACAACAGAATTTGTGGGATGCAGCCAAACCAATGCTTAGAGGAATTTTATGGATTTAAATGCTTGTATTAGAAAAAACAAAGTTCTAAAATCAGTGACTTAGGAGTTCACCTCAAACCCAAAGTAAATCAAAGTCAAAAAAAAACCCCAACATAATAAATATGAGAGCAGAAATTCATGTAATAAACAATAAAGAAAATGGGTAAATCCAAATATTGTATATTTGTAAAACACACACACACACACACACACTTAATTAGCTGCTGAGAAATATAGAGATCACAAATTACCAGTATCAGGAATGGAAAGAGGATTATCACTACGGATTTTACAGACAGTAAAATAATAAAAAGAGGGTGTAAGAATATTATGAGGAATTTTATGCCAATAATTTCTACAAAATATATGAAATGTAAAAATGCTTTAAAATATAAATCACTGATATTTACCCAAGAGGGAAAAGAAAACCTGGATTATAGGGTTAGGTAACTTTGTTGGTAAATTCTATCAAACATGCAAAGAAGAAATAACACCAAATGTACATAAAGTCTTATAAAAAATAGAGGATGGGGTCCACTTCCCAACTTGTACCAGCTAAACTCCACTATCAAAACATGACAAACATATATAAAGAGAGGCCAATGTCCCTCAAGAACACAGATATAAAAATTCTTAACAAAATATTAGCAAGTTAAACCTAACAACATGTAGAAAAGAATAATACATCGTGACCAAGGGTTTAGCTCAGGAATGGAACATTGATTTCTTATTCAAAAATCAATCAATGTAATTCACCATATTACAGAATAGAGCAGAAAAATCATATGATCATTTTGATAGATGCAGAAGAAAGCAGTTGACAAAATTTAACGTGCATTTATGATAAAAGCTCTCACAATATAGGAACTTCTTTTATTTGATAAAGAGTATTCTTACTGATAAGATCTTAAACATTTTCCAGTTAGTTTGGGAAAAAGGCAAGGTCCACTTTTACCAATTCTATTCAACATTGTACTGGTGGTTCTAGACTGGTGGTCTTCCAATAGGCAAAAATAAATAAATAAATAAATAAAAGTGTTAAATATCAGAAAGCAAGAATTAAAAATGTATCTATTTCCAGGTGACATGATTCATTATGCAGAAAGTTCCAAAGAATCTACAAAACTATTATTGGGACTAATAAGTTAATTTAGCAAGTTCACATGTTACAAAGTTAATATTCAAAAATTAATTTTATGGTCTTGCAGCAAAGAATTAGAAAACGAAAAAAAAAAAAAAGTTAACTTCCAAAAGTGGCAAGAATTACTTAAGAATAGACTTAACAAAGGATAAGAGACCTATAGATACACAGAAAACCACGGAATATTGCTGAGAAAAATTAAAGAAATAAATATACTGTTTTCATGAATTAGAAGAATCTACATTGTAAAGGTATCAATTCTCTCTAACTTTATTTAGAGAGTCAATGCAAAATTCCAGCAGGCTTTTTTTTTTTGTAGCAATTAACAAGCCAATTATAAAATTTATATAGAAATTGAACCCACACATAGGATTGCCAAGATTTTTTTTTTATGAAGAACAAAATGGTTGTTTTTTACTACTAGGTCTCAAGGCTTACTGTGAAGCTACTGAAACCAAAATAGTGTAGTATTGGCCAAAGGAGAAATACAGATCAACGGAACAGAATGTAGAGTTCAAAAAGAGACCCAAAAATGTATTGTTGGTGATTTTTTTTACAAAAGTGCAAGGGCAATTAAGGGAGATAATTTGTCTTCTTTAAAATTAGAGGTGGCACTTCCCAACTTATGTGAGGCCAGTATTACTTTGATATCAATATCCGGCAAAGACTTACTAAGAAAAGTACACAATAACCCTTTGAAATCCTCATAAATAAATAATATAAATAAATAAATCTAATCCAGCAACATATGTTCTAAATTTCTAAATCCTTAGCTGAGATTATATTTACTGTTTTGAGAGGAAGAGAGAGTTAGAGAGACAGAGAGAGAGAGAGAGACAGAGAGAAACATTAATATGAAAGAAAAACATCAATCAGTTGCCTCCCATACCCACTCCAAATGGGAATCGAACCTGCAACCTAGATATGGGCTCTGATGCCGAATTGATGCCCTGTTGGATGATGTGCCAACCAACTGAGCCACCCAGTCAGGGCTGTTCTAATTTTTTTATTGTTTTGAAAACCTTTAATTATTATAGAATTGTAGTTGGTAACTATGCTATCATTATATTGTTACTTATTTTTATATATCTAATCTTATTTTTCATGCATCTTTACAAGTTTCTCTTTGCATTTTTTATTGGTTTTATTTTGTATATTTGGAAATTGTGGTTAAATGCTAAGGTTAACAACTTCTTTGGAGACCATAGTATTTTTATTGACTTTATTGAGATGCCATTGATTAATAAAATTATATAGGTTTCAGGTGTACAATTCTATAATACATCATTTGTATATCGTATTATGTGTTTAGCACCCAAGTCAAGTCTCCTTCCATCACCACTTATCCTCCAATACTCTCTTCCACCTTCCCCTACCCCCTTCTTCAATAAATGGAACTGGAACAATTATATATCCATATGTGAAAGAGAAGAAAAGAAAGAAAAAAAAGAAAGAAAAACAGAAGAAGCTCTCTTTACCCTCCATATCCTGTAGCATATTTAAAACTAAAATGGGTCATGGACCTAAATAGAGAAACTCAGATGATACAATGTCTAGAAAGAAACATACCAAAAAATTCTCATGACCTTAGAAAAGATATCTTAGATATAATAGCAAAAATACAATCTGTAAAAGAAAAAGAATATAAATTGAATTTCCTCCCAATTAAGCAGGAAATAAAACATCACTTTTTTTAAGAGCTAGAAAACTGAGGTTTGCACCCGGTCACACAGCTAGCAGATGGCAGAGCCCGGAGATGAACTTGGGGCGGTCTGACTCCAGAATCTATAGCTTTCTTTATATGCATGGTACTTGTTCTAAAACAACTCCTTTTGCAAGACATGCAGGGAGCATGGATTTTGATGGTGCAGCTGTGCGTCTGGGATAACGGGCCTGCATCCCCACAACACCCCCGAACTCCCCGCCCGGACAGGGGAGGGCCTGAGTGCTTGAGCGTTAGCACCACTGAGGGAACTTTCAACAGCCCGGCAATGCTTCATCGCCAAAGAAAAACGTTATGGCGGAGCTTAGGACTGGGCTGTCTTCCCTGAAGGTTTGCTAGCTCAATCTTAATGACTTGTTTTTGCTGAAAACAAGGGCCGTGCATGTGACTGGTGTCACCCAGCGGCTGAGCTACAGAGAATTCAGTTCGGCACGAGTCCAGGCCTCAGTGGGGCTTGGACAGGGTTTGGGGTTGAAATCTCACAGCGTGAGTCCTTATTGCTGGACTGTCTTTACTTTACCCCTTTCTTTCCCGTAGTGCCTAACTCAGGACTAGGCACAGAGCCTATTCACATCAGGGATTTATTTCTAGTTCCAAACGCCGGGTGGATGCTGGCCATGGCGCCCCCTGTGGTTACCCAGCTAGAGAACATGCACTCTGAGCAGCACTGCTCAATGAGAGCAATGCCTTACCGTCACTGTCCAGCTGGGAGCCAAAGCTAGACCAGTTCATTTCCACTCCCTTTGTGCATTCATTCTTTACTTTTTAAACGAGGAATTAAGAATATACTATGCTTGTAGAACAGCTACCAGGCCAGATGGAGGCCCGTGAGTGCCAGGGCAGGCTCAGGGTGTAGTGTCCTGCAAACACATCTGGGCACATGTACTTAGAGGCCATACCAGCTTTGCCTGTTGAAGGGTACAGTTTCCCTTCTGTCTCCCTGGCGAGCGGGGTTCTATTCAAACTTGAAAACCCCTTAGAAAGGAAGTGGAGCCATTATCGACTGAATGCCCCGAAGGTCTCTCCCAGCCACACTTCCTTGGCTTTTCTCCTGAGTCGGATCAGAGTCCTTCATTCTTCCTCCGGGAAGAATGAGTTAACAAAAGTTTTCCACCTTGTTATCCTTGGGAAGGGCCTTGCCAATCCCTCTTTTAACTGGTGCAATTACATTTCATTCACCTACACTTTATACTCAGCCCAGTGCTGAGAAAACGTAGTCTTTGCCTTCAGCAGGGCTCTCCACAGCTAAGCAGCAGGAGCAGGAGCTGAATCCAGGGTCATGCTGGACCCAATCTGACTGCTATGTGAGCAGGGAAAGGCCGCTGTGGCCTGGCTGGCCTGTGGAAGGCTTCGTGGGAAGGACTGGGCCGGGCCTGAGGGGCAGGAACATAGTGACATAGTGTGACTCCGGCGAGTGTAAACAAGGGCTGGGGAGGAGGAAAACTTGCAGTCTGGACAAATGCGCACATGACACACCTGCAGGAGGCCGGCGCCCGGCTCCTCTGCGTCTTCAGAGTCTCTCCGGCACGTGCTCCTCTTACCAGCTCCCGGCCAAGAGTTCCACAAACATTTCCATCTGGAGTTCAGCCGGGTCGGGATATTTCACTCCACAAAAGAGCAGAGCCAGAGGCTCTGACCTGCATGCCTAAGAGGAAGGTGGAAAAGCTATGTTTGACTTTTTCTTCAGAAAAAGGAAGCAAGCACCAATAATCTGGACATTCTCAACAGGGCAGCCGTGCAGAGAGCCGCTGAAACTGCCCGCACCGCCCCTGGCCCCGCTGGTCCTGGGAGAAGGGCTGGTGACAGGACTTTGCTGTTTGCGTCTGTACAAATCTGATGTGCCTCCATGATCTGATGGCCCGCCAAGCCTTTTTTTTTTTTTTTTTAATATATTTTATTGATTTTTTTACAGAGAGGAACAGAGAGGGATAGAGAGTTAGAAACATCGATGAGAGAGAATCATTGATCAGCTGCCTCTTGCACACCCCCTACTGGGGATGTGCCCGCAACCAAGTTACATGCCCTTGACCGGAATCGAACCTGGGACCTTTCAGTCTGCAGGCCGACGCTCTATCCACTGAGCCAAACCGGTTTTGGCGCCCGCCAAGCCTTTGCTTCAAGCGCACCAACACCATCCCAGCACATTCTTGCCATTCTTCTGCCTCGTGGCAGGCTCAGGTCAGAGCAGTGGCAAGATTGGATTTGTTTGTGATGTGTTTGAGAATAAAGTGTTTTAACAGTTTGGCAGAAGGAGGGAAAGATGAAACCAAGATGGCTGGAGCGCTGACACCTGAGGGGCCGCTCTTTGCAAGGACAGAGAACTATTGGGTAGCGGAGCAGAGGGAGGCCTAGGGCCCCTGACTGCCAGCCCCCGCCTCAGGGCAGCCACCTAGAACTGTGAGCTGGTCAGGTTCCTTTGGAAGGGCAGCTGGGCGGTGAGGGGGCCCTGGGTGTTTACTGCAACTACAGAGGCAAAGCCACAGCCTAAGAAGCTGCCCCTGGGGTCACCAGGGTCCCCGGACACGGGTTCTGCTCAGAAGGGTTTTGATTACCTTGGCTGCCTAGGCATTCAGATTTAGGAGAGGAGAGACAATGACAGCAAAAAAAAAAAAAAAAAAAGCATCTAATTCCCTTAGACTCCCATTGCCTCTGGGATGTATTACAAACCCCTCCACCAGGAACTCAAGGTCCTTAAAAATTGGCCCCAAGCTATTTGCCCAACCTAGTTGCTCCCCTGCACACACCATGTGCTCCAGTGAGGCCTGTGTTTTCAGTTCTTCCGTTGTTCCTCCATTCAGGCCCACCCTTTCCTCTTATCTCCCCTTCTATCCTTCAAGATCCACGAAGCTTCTGGTTTTGTCTCGAAGTGGATTACCCAAACTGCAGACCAAATTCAGCACCAGCAAAGCCTGGGCAATTCAGCATTGTTTGGAAAAAGTTTTTTACCAGTACATTTCTTCCAGAAGTACTTTAAAAATCATAATGGGAAAATATGCATTTTTCTTGTATTTCTTTGCTCTTTTTTGTTGTTGTTATTTATAGTTTTGCTTATTTTTTAAATTACCTGCAGAGGGCATCCGGTAATCTGTCCAGGGTTTACATTCCCTAGATCTGAACTCAGCTTGTCCCTCTCTGACTGACTCACCAAGTGATAGCCTGTCCTGTATGTACATCAAGACCCCTATTCACTCATGTCTTACAGGTGATTATGTAATTGCTTCCTGTCTCACTTGCCGATTAATCAGAATCTCCGTCTGAGCAGGCACTAAACCTTCTCCATGGTTACAGGTCGTGAAGCACGGAAAGCTGTTAGGACAGCGCCTGGCACACAGTAACAGCTCACTGTAAGTCTAATACTGCTGTTGCTGCTGCTTTTGCTATTATTGTTATTATTTCACTTCTTTGCATCACCCCAGAGGGCTAACAGCCCTTCCACCCCACCCCACCCAGACCATGCTGCTCCGAGCTTCACACAACCTCTGGGTGTCCCGTCATTGCTACGGGGCCCGAATGGTCCAAGGAGGCTCTGGGATGCTTAGCGCTGGCCAGGGTTTGAGCCAATATTATGGTTGTAACTTGACAGACCTACTTCCTTTGTCTAGTCCACATTTTTTTAGCTGTATCCCACAGCAGGCTGGCAGGGACCCTAAGTGGGTGCAGTGTGTTGCATATTTCCCACTCAGGTCACACACAGGCCATCACGGTGATGTGTAGGTATACCTGGACCCTCTATGCCTACCTAATCCTAGTGGTTCAAGTTATTTTTCCAGAAGTTTCCTCACACTCCGCGTAACAGAGGTGGCACAAACACCTGTGGAGGACTTGTTACCTAACTCCACACAGACCGGGTATAGATACAGGCAGCTGCACTTGGCACGATGGCGTAGGACCATGGAAATGATGGAGCAAGTTGGAACCCTGCAAAGTGATCTTGCTAATCAACGGGGGAAATCGCAATTATTCTGTGACCTTTAAAAATGTTTGTCAAAACATTTAAAACTGTCTCCTGGGGCAGAGGGTGGATTGGACTAGAAGGGGTCCATGGGGAGAAAAAGGGGGATATCTATAATACTCTCAACAATAAAGATAAATTAAAAAACACATTTAAACTCTTATGTTGGTTATAAGTGCATTGGGAAATGAAAAATCGGGAAAACTAATATTTACTTAGTACACTGAAATTTAAAACTGAAACATTGAGAATGAAACGTTCTCATTGTAAAAACGGATCCAGAGCACCATGAACAGATCTTACCTCCTTCCTCTCATTGTGTGACTCAGGGTGCGGAGCAAGCATCCCTCTGGGCCTTGGGGCGTTGAACTATTTCTTTCTAAGTTTGGGCCAGCTCACGATATTTTATTCTTTGCCCTTGCAATGCCATGCACTAGCTATGCTATGCGTATTCCTCTAAGGAGAAGATTTTCGCTCGTGTCACTTCCTTTGGGACCTCTTCATTTTCTTGGAACCTGGGTATAAACTTCACAGCAGCATCCATCTCTGGGCTAGAAGCTTCACTAGTAGGTTAACATCAGTCAACTCATGCCGAATTCTAAAATGATGCAGCCAGACTCCACTAACAGGAAAAGGTTCTCCTACAATCACCTTTTTTTTTTTTTTTTAATTGAGGCAACTAACATCGATGCTTTGGCCTGAATGCTAGCCAGACTAATTAGAATTTTAAAATACTACTGTTTTCAATCCAAAGTAGAAGAAAATACTCCATTTCAACCAGAAATGGCTTTCTGTTTCTCATGTCATTTAATCAAAAGGATGAAGCGACTTCGCCTTCTTTTTTATACTCATTGGACGCCTCTAATTTGGTTAATACCACAATTTCTAGCAGCCCCAGGTCTTGTGCTATCTTTGTTTGGCTGATGCCTTTTTCAAATCTAGTCACATCCAATCTCTCTTCCAGCATCATTCGTTTTTGTGTGTGTCTTTGTCATAGTTTTATTTTTGCTAGTTAGCCCTCTACAGATTATCCATTTCTAGTAAAATGTCACGTGGGTTTATCACTGGGAGACACGGGAGCAATACATTGCTGCCTGCGCATGAACTGAGTTAACAGACACACGGAGGCCAGTCACGGACAGACTTGGAAAGAAGTGATGAGATTGGTCACATCAGGATGTGCCTCCCTTGTTATGTAGTCATCTGTGGTCTGAGAAGCAGACAGTGAAATTTGTACTCTATGCAAATACAGCCCTATACTGTGGTGACTGAAATCTGATAATACCATTTTGTTGGGGACTGGTATTAGTTAACTAAATTACAGTAACTGAAACTTGTGCGGATTGGAACCATGCGCTGTGTTATGGGCGCTGTTTACCAAATGTTCCTGAGCACATTTGTAGCGCGGCACTTCACGCACCTCGTGGCTGGGAGGTTCATGTGATTACTTCTGGCCACGGAATTGTGAGCAGACGTCACATGGATCACTCCCATGCCGTAGCACTGGCCTGCCAGTCGGACTGGCCCAGCCCCCGAGGATCTGAGAAGGTGGCCGCCCTGTTACCTTGGGTCCCCGAGCAACAAAGATCAGCAGAGGCCTCGCTGAGATGTCATACACATGAAGCATCAGCAAGAACCAACCTTTCTTTGAAGCAACTGAGGTCTTAGGGCTGTTTGTTTCTGCAGCACAACAGCCCATTCTGATCCATGTGTTGTATAATTAGAAGAGAATCGAGGAAAAGGAGGATAGGGGACATGGCAGAATTCAGAGGCCAGAAATTAGCAGCTAATAGTCAAAAGGGCTTCAAGTTGGTGGGGGAGAGGTAGACAAAGAATCAGGGACATGTACTGAAAACAAACAAAAAGACTTCATATGGTAAGAAAAAGCACACCCCCACAAACACAGGAAATAGGTATCTAGTTTAATAAATTAAAAAGTAAACACTCCTATAACCTTCACTCAAATCAAGAACCAGACTCTGCCTGTGTCCAGTTTCACTGCAGACCCCCGCGTGCTTCTATCAGTTACCACTTACCTGTCTTTAATGTGAATGACCTCCTTCCTTTCTACAGCATTGTCCCCACACACGCATCCTCAACATTTTACTAATGCACTTAGGTCTCTTGTGATGTACAGATTTTCTGTCCACTACTTTCCCCTTCTGAAAGTATTTGCTGAAGAATGTACTTATTATCTACGGGATCTGTGACACAGTGTGGCAGTCATCGTCACCAACAAGGAGAAATCTAACCCTGACTGATGTTCGCTGCCTCTCCCAGCACTGTGGCTGAGTTTCCCAGAAAGGTTCGCCCACTTTCAAGGGCAAATATTATGCCCAGACCTTGGATTTATGTGAAGTGTACATATGAGCTTTAATAAAATGTTGTGTTGATTTTATATTTAATATTTCTAAATGTATATTATAATATCCATATCTCTGCTATAGTACCAGTCTTTATTAAAATAATAAAAATTCCTAGTTTCCAAATAAAGTAAAATTTGAAGGTGAGAAAAGTGGCTCATTTGTAGAGTTTCCCACAGTGCGGGTGCTGTGGCTTGCACCCCCTTGGTGATCCTCTGACCCCGTAATTCCTCTAAATTGCTAGTCCGATCTATAGGTTGATCGAATTTGGGTTTGGTTATTTTTGGCAAGATGACTTCATAAGTGATGATGCATTTGTTTACCAAAAGGCACACATCCATCTACAACATATTTCTTTTGTATTGTGAAAGCCAATGATGTTCTATTCCAAACTCAATCTAGTCCCATTAATGTACCTGGGGCTTCAGAATGTGGAGTTCCAGTTCAGAACGTCCCTTCTTCTAGTATTTGGTTACTCACGTTAGAATTCAAACAGGAGAATGGTTTGATTTTTGTCCCCCCCGGTGCTCAAAGCTTTGTCACATGGAGGCTAAGTAGCTAAGGCCTGAAATTGGCAAAACTGTCATAAAGACCAGGATGGCCTCCACCTGCCCCACCTTCTCTCCCTCCGTCTTTGACCGCTAAGAGTTCACCCCAGGCCATTTGCACCCTATGATTTTCTCTCCCATCTCCCCACCCCATCAGAGCCCATCTTCAAGAAGGGAAGGTCCTCATTTCCTTCCCCCTTAGTAGATAGATTGTGGGCAACACCCATCCTAGAGGTTTGTAGATTTTAAACCACTGCTCCCCAATATTCTGTCACAATTCTCATGGAACTGAAAACAGGTAGCCAAACCCAACATGAGGCCAAACCCAACTTGTGATTACGTTTTGTGTTGGCCAACAAGAGTGTTTTCACTTGTTAGGGCTTTTTGTTTCTTTTTAAGTTGAATGAGACTGTACCTCTGAAAGGGGGGTTTTCTCTCGGGTTAGATCAGAGTCCACCACCCCTCTTGTATTATACCTGCCCTGTGTTCTGACTCCCCAAGATACCTGCGTTTGCCACATCTGTCTTACAGCTTATAGAGAGAGGTAAGTAGCCCGTTTTACAGGAGAACGCACAAGGACTGGAGAACTGATGAGAAGCGCCGAGTGAGACCTCTGTGCAAAGGGCCAGGCCCTGAGTGCTCTGGGAAGCAGACCACATTGGGGAGAATAGGTGAGGGGACCCTCTGTAGCCCAGCACAGACTAAAACCCTCATTCTTTTTCTTCCCTTTTACAGGGACGGCACTGGGAAGCATGATAAAATGAGGCCTAAGATAATATTTTGGGGGGGAAGTTTATTTATTTAGGGTCTGTTTGCATTAGACTGTCGGGCAAAGAGAGGCTCCGTTAAAGACTTGTCCGGAATGGCTGGGCTGGAGAAGCACAAATCCAACGTCAATAGCTGGAAATAAAAGTATTTGATTTCATTAAACTTCTCTTTAAAAAACATTTCTTTCCTTTTCCCGAGGCAATCTGAGGGAAGGAGATGCAGAGCCGGAAAGAACAGAGAGGAGGAAGGAGCAAACTGAAGCCAGGGTGGGGGGGTAGAGGGCTGTCCCAGAGGACCTCACTCCCCTCTGAGTGACTGCAGCCAGCGGTGTCACACCTGACCCAGAGCCGGAGCCTGGAGGCATTGCTGCATGCAAGGGCTGTTGCTAATTGAGTGCAGGGGAGCCGACAGCAAACTTTAAAACAAAATGCAAGAAAATGAACAAATGGTCAACTATAGATGGGAGCAACA
Organism: Pipistrellus hanaki; assembly: GCF_964339955.1. NCBI lineage: Eukaryota > Metazoa > Chordata > Mammalia > Chiroptera > Vespertilionidae > Pipistrellus > Pipistrellus hanaki. The sequence goes on from NC_140514.1 coordinate 20,944,387, forward strand.
TTTCTCCTTCTATCCCCCAATTGTAGAAGCTCTGGGGGGAACAACTTGAATTCTGTGTTCTCCTGTGGCCCCTCTCGGCAGCAGCTGCCTCCTTTCACCCCGCTGCTCTCCCCGCCCCTCATTATACCCCTCCCCCCCCCCCCCCCCCACACACACACACACCATGCCGGCCCTTGTCTGCCTTGAGGCAGAGGTGTGGCTCTAGTCAGACAGATGGGGTTTTCAGGTTAAAATCCTAGCCTGGCGCTTGTTAACTGGGCCACATAGGGCAAATTCTTTGTGCCGCAGTTTCCTCATCTGTAAAATGGAGAAATGAAAATGCCTCGTGCCTACTGAAAGGATAGAATAGAAAGCATGCTTAGATAGATGGTGTCCAGCTTTTAGGATGAGTTTGGTAACTGTTGTTGTTATTCTCTTAGTTTTAGAGCTCCCTCTCTCTTTACCTTTGTCCTTCCTTTACATGCCACACTCCAGCAATCCCACCAGATTTGTCTGAAGAGATAAATGCACCTAGAGAAATGGAAACACGTGTTCTCTTGCAAGGAATGTTGCACACTGTCCCATTCAGTTTCCACGCAGCTCCATGGACGCCTCAACCTCACCCTCTCCACACACCCCAGTTCATATGCCCCATCTGCCTGGATTGCTCTCTTCATTCACCTTCACGCACTCCAATCTAGTCTAAGGCCTACACTACAATGAAATGTTTTCTGTTTTAAGAAAACCAACCCATAAGAAAGTAAATGTACTGATTGCACAGTTGCAAAGTCCAGGGAATAAGTCTGTCTTTAGGCAAGGCTTGACTCACAGACTCATTCAAAGTCACTAGAACCTTGTGCCATCTCTTGGTCTTGCTTCTTTCATGTTGGTGCCACCCTCAGACAGACTGCACTTCTGGTAGCAAGAGGTTTGCATTGCAAAACGAACCCCAAGTGCAAGCCTAGTGAGGGAGAGAACTTTGCTCTCTCATAATAGCCTCAGCAGATATTGCATCTGTTCCTTGGCTGTGACTGGGTTGCGGGTCCATCCTTGGACCAGTGTTATAATTGGGGGATAGAAGGAGAAATGTTGCTCCCATCTATAGCCCAATCTACAGTTCCTGGGCTGATGAGGGGGGAAAGGATACTTCCCAGGAAGAAATCTGGGTAGTTTCCAAAATAAGGGAAAATGAACATGTAGCCATATCCAGCAAATATCCATGACATACACATCTCTCTCAAAACTCATCTCCAACAATTCCAGCCAATTGTATTTTCTGCACTCCTGGCCTAGTTCTTAATAAGGCCACTCATGCCAGCAATGGCTTCTATGGTATTCTTTTGTTGGGAGTAAGCCTTGCTGTATCAGCTACTCTGTGAACCACTTTCACGTGAAGACTGTTCCTATAACCTTCATTTGGCAACACATCATGTACTGCCTTTTTGTACTGCACTGTTATGCTTCTATTACTGACATTGAACTTCCCAAATATGTATGCCTTATCTTTTCTTCAGATTATAGACTTCATGGCAGGAAACAAGTATACGTCTTTTCATAATAACAAGAGGTCTGATGCACAAAAATGTGTGCACTTTGGGGGGGGGAGGGGTTTGTCCCTCAGCCTGGCCTGTGTCCTCTCACAGTCTAGGACCCCTTGGGGGATGTCCAACTGACTGCTTAAAAGCCCACTCCCCAGGGAATTGGGCCTAAGCTGGCAGTCGGACATCCCTCTGACAGCCCGGGAGCCTTCAGGGGATGTTTAATGGCGTAGGCCCACTGGTCTCACATCCTCAGTTCTGCGACTGAGGCAGAAGAAGCTCCTGCCACCACCACTGCACTGGCCAGCCATGAGCCAGTTTCCGGTTGAGTGGTGCTCCTCCTATGGAAGTACACTGACCACCAGGGAGCAGCTCCTGTGTTGAGAATCTGCCCCTTCGTTGTCAGTGCATGTCATAGCAACCGGTTGTTCTGGTCGGCCCACCATTAGGGTCAATTTTATCCTTTTATTATATAGGATTACAACTTTCAATGGTTGAATGTCTGTGAGGTGCTAAATAACATTGTTGGAATCGTAGATTTAGAAGAAACATCAATTTTGGACAGGACCTTATAATCTAACATAGGTCCCTCCTTTTACAAGGAGTTAGAACAGGGCCCAGAGTAATGTGCTGATTATAAAAGCAAGCTAGAAAAAATTAAAATCAAAATCCTTTGAATCATAATTAGCACCTATATATATATAAAAGCCTAATATGCAAAGTGTCCCCTCAGGAGTTCAACTAACCAGGAGTTTGATCGCTCACTATGATGTGCGCTGACCACCAGGGGGCAGTGTGGAATGAAGGAAGGCCCCAGTCGGCAACTGGCAGCTGCTAGGGATCCTATCCATGCATGAATTTCATGCACTGGGCCTCTAGTTTTATGATGTTGATTGATTGATGATTGCAAATTCAATGGCTTCCCCACTGAACCTTTATATAACATCAGGAACATGTTAAGGAGGCCCACTTTCACCACTTCTACTAGAAGACTTAGCCAGACAAATTGTGCAAGAAAAAGAAATATAAGTTATCCAAATTGGATACAAAGAAGTAAAATTGTCTCTGTTTGCAAGTGACATAATCTTACATGTAGAAACTCCTGAAGATTCCACAAATTATTAGCACTAATAAATGATTTCAGCAAAGTTACAGGATACAAAATCAATATACAAAGATCAATTGCATTTAAAAAAATTTTCTTATTGTGCTAAGAATATTGAACTTGAGATCTAATCTACCCTTTTAACAAATTGTTCAGTGTACAATATTGTTGATTAGATGTACAATTTTGAACAACTCTCTAGAACTTATTCCTCTTTCTTAACTAAAACTTGATGCTCATTGATTAGTAACTCCCTATCACCTTTTCCCAGCCCTTGAAAACCACTATTCCACTTTCTAATTCTGTGAATCTGGCTAGTTTAGATATCTCAAATAAGTAAAATCATAAAGTATTTGTCTTTTTGTGACTATCTTTAGGCTAGTAACATATTGTTTTGATTACTGTAGCTCTGTAATATATTTTGAAATGCTTGTGGTTCAAGCATCACAAGAGCCCCAGTCTGCCTGCCTGGGCCTGTGGGCTAAGGGCTCAGTGGCAAGGAGAGAGGAATACAACCCTTCAACAAACAGACACAACACTCATCTGACCTTGCATTCCTCAGGGAACAGAGATTAAGGTAGGGCAGGTCCTTAACAGGTAAATAAAAGAAATCCACAAAAATAAGAGAAACACCAAAATGATGTCAAACCAGTTTGGACACTTTATCCAAAGCCTTTGCTATTAGCTGCAATGATTACCTGGCAAAGCTCCTTTTCATCGGAGGTAACTACATCGGGCCCAAGACTCCTCGCTAGGCCCTGGCCAAGGGCTTTATCCCAATGCAACTCAAGCTGACCTCTAGGGGAGAGCCACCGCAAGACCCTTTGACCTGGTGCTCAGGTCAAAGGGTCTCCAGAGACATCAGCCAGCCCTCAGTCAAGGGGGAAGGGAACTGGGGAGGCATGGCACTGAGAAGTCTCTCCAGTTCTCCTCATTGCTATTTAGCAGATGTAGGGCTCCCTGGGTGCCAGACCAGGGCATGGACGGGTGATCAACTCAACATAGCCTTCAGTCCCACAGAAAACCTGCAGCAGATAAGTGCCACCCAACTCCCACCACCCCTGTCTTCTGCTGTGGGGGTTCGGGTGAACAGGGCAGGGAGGGGGTTCGGGGAGAGGGACACAGTCTTATGTGAAGTAATTGAAAGGATGTTGTCCCCAGACCTCAGATCTGATCCTTGTTTCATCGTTTTATAGCTGCCTGCCCACAGGCAATCTCTCCATGTCTGGCTACACTAACTTATGAGGGGGTAGAGATGGACAGGACCAGGACCCCTCCCTACTCTGAGTTAGGTGATGGTTTATTCTGATGGCATGCGATCACTTGCACCAACAGCACACCCCCAGGCCACATCTCCAGCACATTTGGTTTCTCCATGGTCAATTGACACCAGATCTCCACTCCAGCTTGTGCCATGGAGCAACAGGGTAATGCCACCACAGTGAAGGGCATGGCTCTGAGCCCAACTGCATCTGAAGCCCACCTCTGTCCCCTTTCCTTGCCCCAGGCTCCCTGCCTGAAAATGGAGATGGTAGAGATATTTCCTATCTCGTAGGGTTATTAGGAGGATTCAATGAGACGATTTAGACAAAACCTCTGAGAACAGCGCTGGCTCTTGGGCAGTGCAGTGTCAGAGTTGGCTGTTATTGCCATGAGCATTCAGGCGCCAACAAAGCTCCCAAAACACCATCTGAGCTACCAGAACGTCCAAGCACAGATCCCAAGGACTTTGTCTCGGGGAAAGTTGAGCCTCTCGCAGACCTGGGGCCAGAGGAAATGGTCTTGGATGTTCTCTCCCTCAATCTGGAAGGTGAGGACTGGAGATGCGAGCCCCTCCCAGCCTCCAGCGCCAGGGACCATTAGGAAGGAGCTGTTGACACTGACCAGCCACACCCCACGTTCGCACAGTGCGGCCTGGCAGGCTGGACGTGGCCTCCTTTCCCAGAGGGCTCGTGCCAGGCGGCTCCATTACCGTGGGGTGCATTTCAGGCCTTCTCGCTATTATCAGCTTCTCACTTTCAGCTGCTGGATCAGGGGCAGGATCCTTCCCTTCCTCCCTGTGCCCCATCACGGGGTGTCTGCTTTCACGGCAGCCTGGCCTGCCCAGGTGAGCCATCGCCGGCCCTGGTGAAGCCTCCCCTCCCCCCCTCCCCCCAAGCCCACATAGACCCGCCCAGACACTGCCCCACATGTCCTCAGTTGAAATCCAACTCTTGTCCCCCAGTCACAACCCAAAGGAATATGTTTAGCGTGGGGGTTGGGAGGCAAGGAAGGGGCTAGGTCCTCACTGTCCAGTCTGTGCCACCAGCATTTCAAGGTCTCTGCTGGTCATCGGTTTCCTGCAGTGATGACCAGCTGTAAAGATAAAAGAGAAAATGATAGAAAAGGAAAAGCAAGGTTTTCCCACCAGAGTCATAAGCAGTAGATTTAAAAAAATGTGCCATTCCCCTCTCTACTCCTCTGCGCAGGCAGTGTCCCCTCTCGCAGTGCCCTGTCCCTCTCCTGCCCAGAGACATGAGCTCTGAGATCCTCCCCTGCTGGTCCCTCCTTCCCAAACAGGGGTGCAGGAGCTGGGAGCGCCCCCCCCCCCACCATACCCAGGTCTTTATGGTACATTCACTCCTTGAAGGGGGAGGGAGACTTCATTTTTTAATCAATAAACAAACAAACAAAACCATCTTCCATCAAAGAGCTCCACGGCCATTCCAGGGGGAAGGGACAATTTGGCAACTGGTCCCTGTCCCTCACTGGCACTGCCCTTTTGTTCCCATTGCCACCCAGTCCCCTTGTCCAGCTGGATCTCCTGCCCAGGTGTGGACCTCACCCTCCTTGTCCCCCTTTGCAGAGCTCAGACAGGCTGGAATTCTCTAAAAATAACCTCACAGAAAAGCAATGAAATGAACAAAGGGAACAAAAACAGCTGAACAACAGATGTGCTTACTGAGCGCAGGTACCTAATCCTAAAACAAGCAGTCTCACCTCGCTGGCCAGCTCTGCTTTCTCCCGCCTCTGCCAGGAAAGCCCCTCTCAGGGAAAGCTTTCTGACACTCACCATCCCTCTCCGCCCAGCCAGGCAGAAGTGCTAAGAGAAAGGGCAGGTGGTATTCAGAGTGCAGCACACACCTGGCCTGTGTCTGAGCCAAGGTCAAAGGGCAGGTTGGGTCCCCGAGTCCCCTAAATTAGAGCAGAATCCTACTGGGTGAAGCAGCCCTCCTCCCCCTCTTGGAGAGGAGAAGTATTCACAGAAGCAGACCTAGCAGGAAGAGGGGAGCCGGTGAGGCCAGGCTTGGTGGCAAGGCCAAGTCCAGACATTGGACCTGGTGTCTGGCTCCAGCTTTGCTTTTTCGTCGCTCTGGCCATGTCCCCACCTTTTCTGGGCCTCAGTTTCCCCTTTGGTAAAAGGGGGCAGTTTGAATAGGTGAATATTCTTTCATCTTTAGCACTGGGTAGTTCTGTAATTTTCTCATCTTTGACCATCACTTCCCAGGTGGTTGGCCAGTGGGCCCTGCCCGTGATTGGGGTCCTGGACCAATCTGGGGTGGGGCCAGCCAGGGGGAGGGGCTGCAGGAAGCTGACTGCCCATCCCCGCCCCCTATTGGGGCTGGCCAGGGGGAGGGGCTGCAAGCCTATCCTGATGGGGCACGCTCATCAGGGGCATGGCTGGTCAGGGGGGAAGGGAGGGCCATTTGGCCAGCAGGCCCACTCTTGATTGGAGTGGGAGAGTCTGATCAGGGGCAGGCCAGCAGAGGGAGGGACCACGAGGTTGCCCTCCAGCTCCACCCCCTGATCAGGCGGTTCACTGGCCACAATGGGCATCATAGCAACCAGTTGTTAGGTCGTTATGGGTGTTACAGTAGCTGCCTATATATATATATATTTTCCACTTACATGAAATATCTAGACCTGACAAATTCAGAGACACAAAGAATAGATAGAGGGTACTAGGGCCTGAAGGGAGGGGAGAATGGGGTATTACTGTTTAATGGGTACAGAGTTTCTATGATTATAAAAATCCCAGAAATGGATAGTGGAAATGGTATCCCAACATTATAAATGTACTTCATGCAACTGAATTGTATACTTGAAAATAGTTAAGATGGTAGATTTTGCTACATTTATATGAAAATAAAATGTTAAATTTCTATAATAGGATAGACACCACTTATTTGAGCACCTACTATGTCCCCATAACCCTAGGAGCTCTATGCATCGCCTTATCATTCCACCTACTTTATAGACAAGGACCCGCAGTAGTAAATGGCATGCAAACCCAGAGCAGGGAGAAATGTGAGAAGGCTCAGAACAAGCTGAGACGAACCAGGGTGTGAGGCCCTCACACCCCTACTGTGCTTGCCAGGTTTCACAAATTCCTCCTTTGCCTTTTCTCACATCTCTCCCTGCACCTGTTACTTCCCCCTTCCTCGTTTTATGGCCAACCAAGACCTTCCTGCCTAACCCAACAACTGACATTACCACCTCTGCCCATGATACTCCCCATCCACCCCCAGCACAGGACAACCTGTTCAAAATGGGCTCACAGTCCATCAGGATTCATTCTGTGCTAGGAGAGAAAGAGGCCAGATCTCCACTAAAGGTGACCCCTGGCAAGCAGCCACCCACTCACTCTCCTCCACCCCCACTGGGAGGTCCTGGCAGGGCCAGGGGCAGCTGGCTGACAACTACTGTCCCCAGAAGAACCTCCTGGAGGCCGGGCAGGTGACTCCATGGGGTGCCAGGCCTGTTGGTTACTAGTTGATCCCCTTCTCAGTTGACCTTGAGTGTGAATGCAGTCAAGGTGAAAAGTTTCATTTGCCTTTTAAATAATGAACTGCCCATTGCACCTGAAGCACATGGCATGCTGCATTCAGGTCACCCAGGAAAGCCAAGCACACCTACATCTAGGCCACTTTGTCCAGGTGTAGCCTCCTGAGGCAGTGGCCTAACCCTGAAGGTCGCATCCAGGCACAAAGCGTCCTTAGAAACTCCTCACACGGGAGGCTCGGGCAAGGCCACCAGTCGCCAAGGTTGTGATCGTCAGGGCTGGAAGGGTGTTTGGGTGTGTGACTCATGATTTGCTTTCTCTGCCCCACATTCCCCCAGATATTTCCCTGGCATTCTGTTCCCAGGTCCTGCACCTAGCCAGTGACGATAACTCCCTAGATGTCCACTGAGGAGCTGTGACTCTTCTTAGGGACCTTGAACAGCTAACAGTGACCCAAGAAGTAAAACCTGGGGCAGGGGGGACCTTGGAGGAGGGGGTCTTTGTACCTCTGCACAGTGCGGAGGGAAGTTTTTAAAGCATCTGGGTCTCTCCAAACACCCCTTTAATCATGTCCAGGAAGGGTGACCTCTACCAGCTGGCAGATTTAAAGCTCAGCTCCCAGGCTCTGGGGAAAGGCCCTGTGGCAGAACAGAGTGGACGCTGGTGTCAACTTCCAGGGTCTGATTCCTGACTGCCGCTAACCGGCCATGCGATGTTGAGCCTCTTGTGGCTGAATTTTCCTCCTTTATAAACTAGAGATAATAGCAATACTGACTTTAGGATATTGAAGAGAATTACATGGATGAAGTGCATAAAACATATTTAGGACAGTACTTAATACAAAGGTCCTAGTCAATAAATATTGGCTTTTATTATGATGGAGAACGACCTTGGTAGTCAATCAGGGAATATTTCCCCCTGAAACCAGACTCAGTCTCAGATTACTCAACACAGCACAGCAAGTAGCCACTGCCAATTGGCCAGGGATAGCATCTAAGACAGAATCCATTTGCAATCATTGAATCTATTTTTTCCTCCTTAAATTGGCATTTAGTGCTCTTACCCTCTGAATCAGGACCCTTCTACTTCTCCGCCCTCATCTCCCCTTTCGATCCAAAACCGATCCCTAACTTCCCCATGCACTATTTCCAACTGCTTTAGTGAGATACAATTCACATATCATACAATCCCCCCATTTGAAGTGTACATCCACTTTTCATGAAGATGGCACTGAGAGCAAAGAAGAAAGCCCCTACCGAAGCCAAAGCAAAGGCTCTGAAGGCAGAGGAAGCCATGCTGAGAGGCATCGTAGCCACACAGAAAGAAGATCTGCATGTTCCCACCCTCAGATGGCTCAAGGCAGGGCGGCTCCCAAGGCAGCCTTCGAAATATTCTCAGAGCAGTGCCCCTGGGAGAAACCAGCCTGACCATTACGCCATCATCAAGTCCCCCCTGATGACAAGTCAGCCATGACAGAGAAAGAAGACACCAATACATTTGTGTTCACTGTGGATGCCAAGGCCAATGAGCACCAGATCAAACAGGCTGTGAAGAAGCTCTATGACACTGATATGGCCAAGGTCAACACCCTCATCAGGCATGATGGAGAGAAGTCATATGTTCAACTGTCTCCCAACTATGATACTTTGGATGTTGCCAACAAAATCTGACTTATCTAAACTGAGCCCAACTAGCTAATTCTCAATATTAAAAATATTCACAGTAAAAAAAAAATTAAATAAAGTGTACAATTCTATGGCTTTAAGTATACTAGTATACAGAGCTGTGCATACATCACCACAACCAATTTTGTCATATTTTCATTGCCTTTCCGAAGATTATCTACACCTCTTATTCATCACCTCTCCAACTCTCCTCCTTCCCTAGTCTCACCGTCCTCCCAGCACTAGGCAACCACTACTCTACCTTCTGTCTCTATAGATTTGCCTATTCTGGGCATTTCATATGAATGGAATCACACATTATGTGGTTCTTTGTAACTGGCTTCTTTCACTTATAATGTTTTCAAAGCCCATCCACATTGCAGCATGTATCAGTACTTCAGTTATTTTTATTGCTGAATAATATTTCATTGCATGAATGTAGCCCACTTTATTCATTGATAGACATTTGGATGTTTTCATTTTTGGCTATTATGAATAATGTTGTTATGCGTATTCATGCAGAACTTTTTGTGTGGACATGTTTCATTTCTCAGATGGATAACTAGGAGTTAAATTATTGGTTCATATGGTAACTCTATATTTATCCATTTGAGAAATTGCCAGAATGCTTTCCAAACCAACTGTACCATTTTAAATTTCCACCAGCAGTGTATAAGGGTTTAACTTCCCTATATCCTTGCCAACACTTTTTATTATCTGTGTTTTTTATTGGAGCTATCCTAGAGGGTGTGAAGTGGCATCTTATTGTGGTTCTGATTTGCATTTCCTGATGGCTAATGATATTGAGCATGTTTTCATGTGTTTATTGGTCAGTTGTGTGATTTCATTGGAGAACTGTCTATTCATTTCCTTTGCCCATTTTTAAATTGGGATATTTGTCTTTTTATTATTGACTTGTTAGAGTTCTTTATATATTCTAGATATAAATTCCTTATGAGATATATGATTGGCAAAAAATTTCCCCCATTCTGTCACATCACTTTCCTTATGGTATTGTTTAAGGCACAAAGGTTTTTCATTTTTTTCCCCTTTACTGATTACAAATGTGTACTTATCCATCCCATTTCCCTGCCTCCTCCCACCACTCATGCCCTCCCCACCTTCCCCATGTCTGTATACATTGATTATGCTTATATGCATGCATACAAATCCTTTGGTTGATCTCTCCCCCTTAGCCCCACCCTCCCTTGCCTTCCTTCTGAGGTTTGAGAGTCTGATCAATGCTTCTCCATCCCTAGATCTATTTTTGTTCATTGGCTTAAAAGGTTTTTAATTTTGAGTAAATTTTGTATGTGGTAAGAGGTAGGGAGGGGGTTCAACATCATTTTTATATATGTGAATATCTAGTCATCCCAGCACCAGTTAAAAGACTGTTCTTTCCCTAATTTAACTTTCTTGGCTCCCTTGTTAAAAAAAAAAAAATCAATTAACCATAGAGTTGAGAGTTTCTTTCTGTACTGTCAATTCTGTTCCTCTGAGCTGTATGTCCATCCTATGCCCAGAGCACAATGTCATGATTACTGTAGCTTTGCAGTAAGTTTTGAAATCTGGCAGTTAATCTCCCATCTTTGTTCCTCATTTTCAAGGTTAATTTGGCTACTCTGAGTCCTTTGCATTTTCATATTAATTTTTGGATTAACTTGTCAATTTATGCAGCTGGGATTTGGTAGGGATTACATTGGATATTTAGATCAATTTGGAGAGTATTGCCACATTTAACAATATTATTTCTTCCAATCCATGAGCATGGTATGTCTTTCCATTTATTCCAGTTTTATTTAATTTCTTGCAATAATATTTTGTAGTTGATTATAAATTTTTCACGTTTTTGTAAAATTTATCCCTACATATTTTTATGCTATCGTAAATAGAATTGTTTTCTTAATTTTATTTATGATTTAGTCATTGTTACTGTATAGACATATAATTGATTTTGTACACTGATCATGTATCCTGAAGCTTTGCTGATCTCATTTCTTAAAGCTAGTAATTTTTTTTTTGTGTGTGGATTATTTAGGGTGCTCACTGTATGTCATGTCATCTGTAAATGCAGATAATTTTACTTCTTCCTTTTTTTATTTTGATGCTTTTTATTTCTTTCCTTGTCAATTTCCCTGACTAGAACCTCCAGTACAATATTGTGTAGATCAGTGGTCGCTAACCTTTCGGACCTCACGGACCACCAGTGGTCCGAGGACCACCAGTTGACAGCCGCTGGTATAGACAATGAGAGTAGATATCCTTGTCTTGTCCTGAATCTTAGGGGGTTGTTCTGGAGGGTTTGTAGGTTCTTTTCAACAGATTGTTTCTATGAAACAACAAGTGCATTATAAGTGAAATTCAGTATTTGTTACCTTGAACAGAGTAGAATAATTTGTACAAAAAGAAAAGGAAAACCTTCTCTACTCTCTTCTGTCTAGTCAGGAAGAACTTTCTGGGAAAGGAAGGATTTGAAAGAACTTCTTGAAGAAGATGCTTGGCAAAGCTTGTTAAGATGTGCTTTCTTCAAAATCCTGAGACAGCACGGGAGAGAGAGGTGGGGGTTGGGGGTGGCCAAAGAGCAAAGAGGAAGCTAACTTTTTCTTGAAGAGAGAGTAGGAGAGAGGAACTATAGAAAAAAGATACTAGCCCAGGATGGCCAAGCCCTATGAAAGGTTTTGTGTGAATCCTTCCTACAGAGGCTGGGATGATTCCTCAGTACTAGGCCCCTGCAAGGACTTCTGAAGTAACAATTGGGGAAAAGAGAGGGACTGATATAATTCCCTATGATATTAAGGCACAGCATCAGAGGAGCTCAGAGTCTGACCACTTCTGAGCATTCTCCACCTACCCTCAGAAATGTAAATGACGCTGTATTATTGCCAGCGGCCAGGCGATGACTTGAATTCAGGTTATTTCAAGTAATAAACTCTTACCATGAGTCCAGCCTCATGCTAAGGTTTATGGTGAGCAGAAGGAAAGTCAGATAGGGTCCTTGCTGTGAAGGAATTTATAGCTGGAAAGACAAGAATACCATATTGGAAAGTTGTATGATTCATGTAATTCACACAAGTCCAGAACTAAATATAAAAATGGGTGAGACAGTGAGTGAGATAGGAGTTCAGAGGGGACAGAGAGAGGACAGTGGTTTGGTGACTAGGGAGAACTTTAGGTAGAAGGTGGAACTTGACACCAATATGCACCTATGAGAATAAGGTGTCTTCCTTCCTCACTCCCCCAGGCTACGAGAAGACCAATCCCAAAGCCTGGGTGTGGAAGCAGCAGCCTCTCTGGAAATTAGAGAGAAGATTCCAAATGAGAACTTTCTCCTTTCCTCTCTTTTTCAGTGCTGTTGGTTCTAAAAGGGACCAGATTTTCCTATTGTGACAGCCGATAAGACAAAATAAATCAAGGAAGGAATGGCAAGGATGAATATGGAAATGGAGTTAACATCTCTGGGCTGGAAGACCCCACAGAATGGTTTTCTCCTCACAGTGGCTGCTCAGTTAGAGGTACGGAGGACTAGACTGCTCTAATGAGTCTGGGAACATATTCTCCTCCCCGTCAACTCCACCCACCCCTCTTCCCACCCCATTTCCTCCAAAAGTCTTTTGCAGATGGTGCCTCTCAGTTCCCAGAACCAGTCTGGAGCAGTGATTAAAAGATCAAAATTCCACAAACCATTTTTTCTTCTTGTACACCTTGGCAAATGTTAAGCTACGCTAAGACAGTGATCACTTAAGAGTGATCTCAAGATTCGGAAGAGAAATTAAGAATTCCACCCGGCATGGAGCCAGTCCTCAAAAAAGTATTGGTTTGGGAAAGGAAGGGCTCTTTTTGGGAACCCTTTATTCCTATAGGTGTTCAGACCTCCCTCTCACTTCACTGATTCCCTCTTTCCTTCCCTCATTTGCATGAACAAGAATTATTTCTATTACCAGTTTTCTGCATGTACTAATTAAATTAAACAATAAATTGAATGAGCTAACTCAGCAGCTTGAAGAGTATGTGTATTTATATAGAGATATATCTATCTATATATGTAGGTTGTATTTTAAAAACTCTGTATTAGCGAGATATATTAAAATTAACAACATTTCAATATCTTAACCCTTTTAGAGTACTATATCAAACACTCTTGGTGAGGAAAAGCAGGGTTATAATGAAGTAATTCCAGGAATCATAGTAGAAAATTGCTGGTAAACGTTCTACAAACTGAGAAACTAAATGAGTGCAATTACTAAGCATAACATTTCCCAGTTGGTTGATTCTTCATTCTTTGAATTCATTCCACACTGATGGAGGACCTAACTGAATTGTCAGCTGATAGATCATTAAAAATAATTTTTGATGATAGATCAGCATGTGTTTTTGGTATATAACTGGGAAGGAGTTCAAAGAACTGAGTATCGTTGCTATCACAAAACTCTCTCTAGTCCCATCATATTTTTGTGAACACGTTTTCTCAGCATGTATCTACAAGAAAGGAGAAATAGGAATAGAAGTGAAGCTAAATAATGTCTCATTTAACAGTAAGTAATACTCATCCATGGGTAGAAGAAAAAAGCCTTTCCATGTCATGAAGAGATGCATTTCCAATAACTCTGTATTTTTATTAAATATTTATTATAATTTGGCCTTCGCTAGCTAGGCTCAGTAGTGAGAGCATTGGCCTGTGGACTGAAGGGTCTTGGGTTTGATTATGGTCAAGGGTATGTTACCTTGGTTGCAAGCTCAGTTTCAGGCCCCAGTTGGGGTGCATGTGGGAGTCAACAAATCGATGTGTCTTTCTTGCATAAATGTTTCTCTCTCTCCGTTTCTCCACCTCCCTTCCACTCTCTCTAAAAAGCAATGGGAAAAAAATATTCTCGGGTGAGAATTAACAAAAAATTTATTTTTTAAATTAAATTTGTATTTCATTTATGATATTTTGGCCAATTGTATAATAAAAATCACTTAATGAGTAATTTAGAAACTTTTTTATCACTTAAAGCTTACAATCACAGATTTTAGGTTAATTTTAATATATATTGCCAGAAACCAATCACTGTTTCACTAATAGAGAGATGTGGATAGGAAGGCTGGTCAACAACCTTAATTGCTCTAACCACTCACCCTTTAGTGGAGACATTGTTAGCTGAAGCAGCCTCCACCTCTGTTTGTCTTATGTAAATTTCTGTTATTTCCTGCCTAAGGGCTATAGGTATTTCCCATATCCTCAATTAAAGGGATAGCAAGGACAGAGCCGTGTGTAGTCCTCCCACTAGAGATGGGCTCCTGCCTGGCCCCCAATATCACCAAATTAACACTTTTCTAGTCTCTTCATTTGTGTGTGGCCTTCTTCAGAACCCGAACCCCAAACCAGAACTCTGAACCACGCAGGATGTGAAAGGGGTTACCACATCTGGCCCCTAACAGGGACTTCTGGAGGAGATGATATTTTTCGCCTAAGAGTGAAGGAAGGAAAAAATACACCGAGAAAAGATGTGGAAATTTCACAAAAAAAAGTTGAGAGAGGTTCACCGCACGCAAAGCCCACGGACTAACTGCAGAGTCTCGATCTGTAAGTAGGGTGGGAATATCTTTTCAGCCAGGCTAATGGGGAAGAATTAGGTTATAAATATAAAGTGAACTTTATTACAGACTTTTGATTTGCATGCTTAAAGAATGTGGTTTCTTGTTCAAATTAAAATCTTAGTTTGTATTTGGAATTTAAAATCTGTAATAAGAAATGAAACTACACTGTTAAAACCGCCTCTGGTGCTGAGAAATTCAAAGGTGGCAGAAGGCAAGGCTACCCCTGCACCAACCTCTTCCCTAAGCAGTGATGCTTGTTTTCCTGTGGGGAAATGGGCTGAGGGATTTGGGCCCATCCACCATCCACTGTACAGCTCACCCTCCCTCCCAGCAGGCCATGGGTGAGCACTCTGAGAGAAAAAGAGAAGGCTTTAACACCCAGCTGATGGAAGAGACAATCCACACAGAGGCAGAGAGGGAGCATCAGAATGCCTAGACCTCTTGTTCTCAGTATGAAAGAAGGACTTTATGCTCTTATTTTTATCTACATGCTCATAATTCAAGAGAATTGATACTTTAAAGTAGGGGTGTCGAACTCAATCAGAGAAGGGTCCAAAATCTAAAATCCAGCCTAAATCGCGGGCCGAATGGTTTACTGAACAGTCATAAACTGACAATGTCATAAACTGACAGCGGAGTGCAGTGATGACAGCGCGGTGCGGGCCACATTGCAAGGCCTGGCGGGCTGGATTTGGCCCGCGGGCCTTGTGTTTGACACATGTGCTTTAAAGGATCCAGAGCTTGAGATATTATCAGTGCTCCTTTAGGACCAGCTACAACAGAAGACAGCTACCTGTATAATAGAAAGGCCATCATAAAGGAATCAAAGTCTTTGAGAAAGGCAATCCAGGAAGGCTGCCTGGAGGAAGTGGGGTAGTTGAATTCATTTTAAAAGGAGATTTGAGTCTTGTGGAGGCTACTAAGCAACAATCCCAATGCTTATTGCCTCCCAGGATCTCTTCTCTTTGGTGAGGAATTATAACATAATGTCAGAGATCAGCTGGAGTCAGAAAATTTGGAGGACAGAGGTGAGAAGTTTCGAGTGGAAGGAAGGAAAAAACATCCTATCTCAAGTCCAGTAACATTGCCCCACTTCATTTCATTACCAGAGTTGAACAGTGTTTACAAATGATGACGTTATAAGCTGAAATGTGATCTCCTGGGAAAGAGTATCAGCTGTCTCAGTAATTATAGATCCGCTCCCTGCCTGCCTTCGATTGTGATCTATGTGAGCTCTGAGAACCAACAGAAGGGAGCACCTTCCACTGAACCTGATGGTGTTTTACCCGTAAAGAGCATACAGCACAGTTCAGCCTTGTTGGGTCACCTGGCCTGGACCTTGGCCAATGAGCCCACAGGAGCTATGCCTAGCTGCAGCTCAATGGACAGGCCAAGAGGGACAGCCAGGCGAATCACTCAGTCTGTGGGTGAAGAGGGTACAGAGCAGTGGACACCCATTGACTTTCCAACCCAATTTGGCCTCCCTTACAGGTACTCCTCGTGCCAGCCTTACTAAGCTGCTTACTCTTGCGCTGTACCTCCCTGCCTTGTTGCTCTCCTGCTCAAGCCACTTCCTTCCCTCCCTTAATGCCCTTTGTTTGCATATCCCCATGTCTACCCTCTACCATTCTTCAAGGCTCTCCTCGATGGGCCCTCCTCTGAGAAGGCTTCTTTGATTCCCCATCAACCCACTCAGCCCTTAAATTGATCACCTGTCATCCTCCATGCTGCAGTCCCTGAACCCTTTACCTGCAATATTCCATGGACTAGATCCCTTCCTACCTTACGTGATGGATATTAACATGGTCTAATTTTCCTCTCCTAGCCTGGAGCTAGGATTAGCCACTCCTCTTCACTTCACCTCCAGGAGCCTGAGCTAAGCCCCTCTGGGTGCCAGGCACGGCGCAGGTGCACTAATGAGAGGAAGGGGGCCCTGCAGCCAGGCTTTCACACCCCAGTAGGAGAGCAGAGGCCAAGCACCACCCTCCATGGCCAAGCTCCACGCTAGTTCTATAAATTTAGCCCAACATGTGGCTTAGTTTTAAGTGGTTGAGAAGTGATTTATCTTTAGCCAAACATGGGCCAGCCTGTGGCCCATCGAGGGGTCCAGAGTGTAGTGAGTGGAAGGCAATTGAGTAAATAGTGCTCAGTGCTCAGTGAATGGGCCCAAGCCTCTGGGGAATGGTGAACACACCCTGGCCATGATATTTTATCAACTGGAGTCTCAGGAGGGACTCTGGAGCCAAGATTCCTATGGGACCCAGCAGAGCACCGGGAGAGCATCCATTCACACCCAGCAAGTGGTTCCTAACTTTCTGGGACACTAATAAAAGTTCTGGATGTTCTTTCCAGAAGTGCACAGACATGTGCATGCACTGTTTAACACACAGCTTTAGGAGATTCATCTACTCTTGAAAACCCTTCCCTGGAACCCTGGATCAGTACCCTGATATAAACAATGAACCTGTTAGTGCAGTTGCCATGGAACAATGGGCAAAACCTATATGTCATTGGGGAGAAGGTGCTCAAAAATGTTGCAGTAATGAATGATCTTGAATTTGACCAACCAAGTTCCCTACTTGTCTTCACTGATCACTGTATCTTGTACTGTCTGGTAGAGCCAGCCTGAGGTCTTAGCCAGAGTCTACCTGCTGTTCAGGCAGAATAGGTGGCCTTCTCTATGGTGGCATCTGTGGGGTTCAGAGAATGCCTTGCCTCTCAAAAGCATCTTTCTTCAACAATCTTCCTTTGCCCCCTCAAACATCATGCCTGAAATTCTACCATTAACACCAGAACACTTTGAAGCAAAAGGTTACAGTGATGAAGCCCACGGGTGAAGGACAGATGTGTAGAATTTCTCTTCCTCAGAGGAAGGGGCTCAGCAGATAAAGGTTAGTGAATCAGATCGCAGAGACTTCCCAGCTGAGGCTCTGACTTCCTCCACGATGAAGAACTGTGGAGACCGTGAGAGCTATTTCAAACTCCCTCACAACACCACCTATGGGACCTGACAATTCAGAAACAGAAAATATCCTGGAAAGTCTTTTGTGAACTAATAAGAGTTTCCAAGAGCCGTCAGCCTCCAGAAAGTTTGGATTTACCCAAGCAGAGAAGGCCTCCCCAAAAGGGATGTGGAAGAGCATTCACCATGTGCTGGTTGGTTTCCACATTTTATCTCATTTCATCTTCACATGGCTGGGAATAGAAAGTACATCACTTCCCCCTTGTACAGGACTGGAAACTGAGGCACAAGTGCCCAACGGTACACAGCTCTTAAGCTGCATCAAACTCAAGGCTGTTCAAGGCACATCATCTTCCTCAGTGTAATACATCAAGGGTGTTTGATTTTGTTTCAGGGTCGAACACAGATCAGGTTCATAATCACTTCAATTCAAAAATAAGAAATAATTTGGGGAGACCAAGGTTGCCTGAATGACGTCAACTTCAAGATTTGGGGAATGAGCCAAAGCCTCGCTATTTCCCATGGAACCAGTGCTGGGTTTGCTTCACGATAATGAGAACTAATAACTTTTCTTTCCAACATACATGCCCTGCAGACCTTAGGATCCGTGTGAAAACTGAAAATGGGAAGATGTTCCCTGATGGCCCAAGTCCAAATCCTCCAAAGGCCGAGAAAAAGGCTACGACAGCCATCGCCACAGATGCCAGGTCCTGGGGCCCTGGAACCCGAGACGACTGACCCTGTGACTGCAGGTGAATGTGACCAGGGACTCGCCTGTCCACATTTTCTTCACAGTGCAAGAAAATGACCCACCTGGGAAAATAATCCTTTCAACCACATTAGTCATTTCAATATTCTTCGCCTTTTTCAAAGTATCTTTGTTTGCTCTGCCTCTTAGGCTTTTTCTATTGTTTCTGTGAATAAGTGTACTCCCATAAATGTGGTCATCATTGCCACCATCATAACAGCCAACAGTCAGGAATTCGTTTGCAGTCTAAAAAGCAATTTCCTAACAAAAGGCAACCCATGATCCTGGGCCATAACCAAGGCTTCCTAAGACAGCCAGTGTTGACATAAAGATGATTTTTTTTCTTTGGTAATAAGCAACTTTGAGTGTGTTTATCTTTTATCTATTGACTTTTAGGGAGAGTGCAATGGAGGGGGAGAGACAGAGAGAGAGAGAAACATCGATGTGAGAGAGACACATTAATTTGTTGCAACCCGCACCTGGCCCGACCAGGGCTGGGGATTGAGCCTGCAACCAAGGTACATGCACCCGACCAGACTCAAACCCCACACCCTTCAGTCCATAAGCCAATGCTCTATCCACTGAGCTAAACCAGCGAGGGCTGGGTGTGTTTATTAACTTTCATTTCTGGATTTTTCCTCCTCTATCTCTCACAGATAAATTTATTTTTAACTAGATTTTTGAGTAAATAACTCTCCTACTGACCCCATTAAAGAAACAGTAACCAGTCAGGGTACCTTCATGCAAATACTTTTGCACACCGATACTTGCAAACTCATGACTGTTGAGGTCTAGTTACAGAGGTTTCTCAGACAAAAACCATTTGGATAACATTAAAGGAAAAACCCAATCTTTTTTTCCATTTAATAGAAGGTTCTGCAGAAAATATTTTTGGCACCTCAAGTTGTCTTGTTGTTAATCAGCTATTATTATAGGGGTTCACACCAGAACAATGCTCTAAAAGCTCTTTATCTCGTTACATAAGCAGAATGGCATTTCAGAATCTCATTTTTAAAAGGCATTAGTCACTAGTATAACAAAACACATGGTCTGAACCAATAAAATTTAATGCTCAAATAAAAAATGCTTGTTTACATGCGTTTTTATATGACTCTCTATATAAAAGAAACCATGTTTTCATGAGATATTTTCCTTAGGTCAGCGGACACTCCCTCCCGTTTTTCTGTCTAATAGAAAGCTGGCCCATCCCACTGTCACTGCCCGGAGAGGAGGCAGAGATCCAAGGGAAGAGGAGCAGATTCCAGAGTTATGAACCTGTGATTTGAAGGGAAACAGTAGCGCTGCCTCCTCACTCCCCTGACTTAATCTGGTATCTGGTATCAGAACTACTTCTACAGAGGGGTGCTTGTTGGAATCTGTATCACTTCTCAGCCCCAAAGCCCACCACTGTGGGCCCTGCAATAGTTTCCTCCTCTCTGCACCAACGTAAAGAGAGAGCCAGGCCGAAACCGGTTTGGCTCAGTGGTAGAGCGTTGGGTCTGCGGACTGAAAGGTCCCAGATTCGATTCCGGTCAAGGGTATGTACATTGGTTGTGGGCACATCCCTGGTAGGGGGTGTGCAAGAGGCAGCTGGTCAACGTTTCTAGCTCTCTATCTCTCTCCCTTCCTCTCTGTAAAATATCAATAAAATATATATTAAAAGAGAGAGAGAGAGAGAGAGAGAGAGAGAGAGAGAGCGAGCCAGATCGCATACTATAACCCTAACCAAAGGTAGAGGGTTTTTTTCCTACCACTCCCTTTTTTAAACTTCAAGTCCAGAGGATCTATCTATTAATACAACTGCTTATTAAATTTATTAACTTTTACTTCATCCAAAAAAATTAAATCCCGTGAGATACGGCGATAGTTCATTTTAAGCCACCATAACTCTATTTGGTATCTTTGGGCTAGAATTTCCCCTTCCATCTAATTCAAATTTCCTAAGGAAAGTTTATGGACTAGCAGTATCTGATTTTTACCTGTATTACTGGGTTGATGTATTTCTTTCATACATTCAAAATTAATACTATTGTAATATTATAAACAAAACATTAGGTCATTCATAAACTTGACTCATATGCTTAAGAATATGGGAAGGATACCAGAGTTAAAGATGAAGTTTCTTGTAGATAATATCTTCGTTTTGGTTCTATCAATAAAAATAAGTGTTGTGTTAAATATTTTATTGTACTGTCCTGGCAGGTTTTGCTCATGCAGGGGTCTTCAAACTACGGCCTGCGGGCCACATGCAGCCCCCAGGGGAGTCTGATCCTGCCCGCCAGGTTTTTTGGGCAGTGAGCGCAGCCAAGGTGTTACAGTAGGAATTAGTAGTTCATATAGTCCGGCCCTCCAGCTCTCTGAGGGACCGTGATCTGGCCCCCACTTTAAAAAGTTTGAGGACCCCTGGTTAGAGTGTCAGCCCACAGCCCAAAGGGTCACAAGTTCAATCCCTAGCCAGTCGGGGTGCATGCAGGAATGTGTGAGGCAACCAATCAATCAATATGTCTCTCTTACCATCAAAGTTTCTCTCTCTCTCTCTCTCTCTCTCTCTCTCTCTCTCTCTCTCTCTCTCTCTTTTTCTCTTTCTCTCTCCCCTTCTCCCTCCCTTTCACTCTCTCTGAAAGAAAATGGAAAAAAATATACCTTGGTGAGCACTAACAAAATAATAAAGTATTTTATTATACTAAGAAGTTAAAATTTTATTCAATAGCACATGGATGACTTATTAGTCTTATTAATTAAATATCAAAGCTCTAATAAAAAATTAATTAAGCTTAACAGTAACAAAGAGGGATCAGGAGAACAGAGAAATGTCCTGAAAACCGTGTGTGTGTGTGTGTGTGTGTGTGTGTGTGTGTGTGTGTGTGTGCAAAATAAGTACTGCTACTACTAATTCTTCCTTTTCTTCACCTGAAAGCCTTGCAAATTCTAGACAAACTACTTCTCTGTCAGAGTTCAGAAGGCGAAGGAAAATACAAAATGAAGCTGACACCATTTTTGGCCCATGATGTCATTTGCTGTCTTCCAATGCCCGTGGGTCCGATTTTGATGTCAGGGTGCGTAACTCTGCAGTGACAGCCACAAATGTATTTGAAGAGGGAAATAACCTTTCAGCTCTGCGGCAGTCATTTTCCCCACTAAGACAAATATAGCCCAGGCTGAAATCACTTAGTGTCAATCAAGGTAACCAGATCAGCTCAGCGTTAATAATGAATTTGATCACGTGCCCCCACAGAGAGAAAAGTGTGAGATAGCTGAGCACTGTTCCATGTGACACCCACCAGCTTCAATGTCAGGCCACAGTTCTCCTAGCCCGGCTGGGAAGCAACAGGGTAACTTAATCTACCACCCACTCTAATTGCTAAACTGAGAGAATGACCAGAGTTGCCAGAAAGGGCTTTCAAAACACTGGGTCCGGACTCGTATGCAAATCCACGCCTGGGGTTGTCATTAGGGATGGACCCAGGCTTTGTGAGGTCTAAGGCTTATAGAATTTGGGGTCTCTCTTTAAGGAAAGAACGCAGTTACAAATACCAAATTAGGAGCAGGACCTTCTTTGGAAAGGAAGGAGTCACAGTCCCTGTAGCTTAAGTGTCATTAACATCCTGATAAATCCACCTCTGGTTGTCATGGAAACCAAAAGAACATTAGACTCCTGTGTCCAGGATTTTTGATGGGCTGAGTCCAAGAAGGTATATCTTCTCTTATGTGATTGTTTGTACTTTTCCATGTTTCTTCACGCAAAGATGAACCATACAATGTTATCATAGGTCATCCCTTCACCAACCCTAAGCCCACCTCAAATGTAGCATTGTCTTTCTGACAAGCACCCATCACCAGCTGGTATGCTCTGGTTGTCCTCCATAGCGCCAACTTGTAAAGGTTAAGGATTTGTCCCAAATAGCCTCAGTTTCCCCTAAGTAATCTACCATGAAATCTTTGAAAAAGATGACCACAGGCTCCATTTCGAAAGACAAAATAGAGATAAAAACAGTAGAGCAGTGAAGTCAGGGAAGACCTTTGAAACAGCTAGTTTCAGTCAAACCCAAGACTACTTGTCCTATTTAAGTATTCATAAGCAAACTAAAAGCATTATTACCACACTTGGGAAAATCATATAGTTTAATCCCTCAAATGCAATGCTGGTTCAACATTTCAAAATTTTGTTAAATTAATAGACTAGGAGAGAAAAGTTATATAATTATCTCAAAAGAAGCAGAAAATTGATTGCATGAAACTTAACTCATTTTCAAGAAACTCTTAGCAAGTGGGAAATAGAAGATTTTTTTTCTTGATAAGGAATGTCAATCAGAAACCTAGAGCAAATATCATACCTAATGATGAAATAAGAGAATTATTCTTATTGATATTAGGAATACGATAAAGATGCCTACAACTATTTCACATGACCTAGAAGTCCTTGCCTATTAAATTATAAGAAAAAGAAATGGCATAAAACTTTAAAAGGAAGAAACAAAACTGTCAGTATTTGCAGACACTATAATTATGTATCTAAAAAGTCTAATGAATCTGAAGTAAACTATCAGGATTCACAGAGTTCAGTTAAGAGGCCAAGCATAATATTAATATGAAAACATTAGCTTGGTTCTATTCTACAATAGCTATTGCAAAATGTTATGAAAAACGATCCTATTCACAAAAAGCCACAAAACTGCAAAATACCTAAAAATAAACTAAAAATCTGTAAGATCTACATGAAAAAAATGATAAAAATTTTACCAAAGGACATAAAAGAAAACCCAAATAAATGGAGAAAATGTTCATGTATCCGGTTGGAAAGATTTGGCATCGTAAAGATGCTCATTCCCCCACAAATTAATCTATAAATTCGGTGAAATCATAATCAAATTCCCAATGGGATTTTTCAAAGAACTTACAAACCGATTCTAAAATTCTTCTAGAAGAGAAAACATGCAAGAATATCCAAGGCAACTTGGAAAAAGAAGTTCTAAAAGAACATGCTGTTCTGAATTTCTGAGGTAGTCCAATAGAGGCTGGGCTTAAACACAAGCAAGAAGGAACACATAGAATACAGATTGCATGTCATTGCACTCACCCTGAAGGATAAGAGACTGCATCAAGCAGGAGAGCTTGGGAACATAGCTTTTTGGGTTTACCTTAATCCCACCGTGAGTGCCAGGCTTGAGTCCTGGCACTGTCAGACTGCCAGACGAAACTATGAGGTGATGAGAAGTCCCCAACAGTGTTTTCTGGAGCCCACAGGTCCCAGCCACAACACTTCAACACTCCAGTATGGTTTTACCAAACCACTTTGGTAAGCCACATTATCCAGGCCTATTATCAGGCTCAATTTCTTGCTATTTTGCTATAATGCCATATATGGAACTAAACACAGATTCAATGATAATAACCAGTCATCAAACATGCTTAGTTGCTCTAAGACAATATGACAGGCCATGTGTGATGCCTGGTTATTAAACTCAATCTAACGCACATTCTCTACCGGACTACGTCGGCAATGTGGAAGAGCATGAGCTTTCTTCTAGAACTCCTCTGTCAGAATTTCAGGCAGACACGTCATTTATCTATTGGGAGGAGCTGAACAGTGCCAGCCTGGTGATTGCCCGTCACAATATCAAAACATAATACAAAACTATGGAAAATAAACATTGTGACATTGATGCAAAATAGCTTAATAAGACATAAGGGAATTTAGCAACATGAATATATGGGAGTGTTCTCTCTGATAAATGTGGCATTTCAAATCAATAGGGAAAGGATAGACTGACTACTCAAAGTCCTATTGGACTAATTTACTGACCATTTGGGAAAAATTAATCTGCTTCACTGCTTTCAATATTCAAAAATAGAAGTTCCAGAAAAATGAAAGACTTAAGCGTATACAAAACTATAAACCTTAGAAGAAAATCTTGGCAGACACTGTTGGTTGTTGCCCCAACAGCAAACTTTTCATTCTTCCTTGCTAAGAAAACTCCAGTATCAGTGACATATTGGGTGACAATGTCTTCAGGGAAGATAGGGCCTTTCTCCAGTTTCAGCAGATGAGTCATGATTGGTTTAAGTTAATCATGGAAATCTGACTCAGCGTTGCCAGTGATTGGTTTCAAAGTAGGTATGTAATCCATTAGAGTGAAGACTACAGGGAGGAGTCTGAGAAAGATGTCCCCACATGATAGAGAGGTATTTAGAAGAGGCCATAGCCTCCTTCCATCTACTCTACCTTTCTGCCAGGAGAGGATATGCTGTTTGAAACTATGGAAGCCGTCTTGTGACTATAAAGGGAAAACCAAGAGAACCCCGCAGACATGACCAAAAGCCCTGACATGATCAAACTATTGAATGAGTCAAACCTGGAATTACCTATCTCTGGATTTTATGTTATATGAGAAAGTGAAAATTCCCTATTGATGGTCTTATAGAGGAAGATCAAAGTCTGATAGTGACCCTAACATAGTTCTCCCATGGCACCCAGTACCGTCCCTTAAAATTATACTTGTCACACTGAATGGTTATCAGTCTTCACTAGATTGTAAGCTCTGCAGGGCAGGGACTCCATCTGTCTTATTCATTGTAGCATTCTCACATGGAGCCTAGGGCCTCATACATGGTTTGTGCACAATAAGTATTGGTTGATTAAAATCTTACCATCTAAAGAGGAATATAGGCATACATGTAAAAAATGTGTGTGTTTGTTCAGTAAGTATCAAATAATACTCCACTAAAGCTCAAGGGAGTTGGATGGAATCACAGGGGAAAGGTCCCGAGAGCAGGGAGAAGTGAGCAGGACCTTGCAGGAATTGTACCAGAGGGAGGAGGACATTTTTGGAAGAAATGGCAATAGGAGCAAGTCAAGTAGCAAGGCTGGGTCCAAGGTTTCAAGTGAGGTGAGTGCCAGAGAGAAAATTGGATTAATTGCAGAGGGTCTTGAAGACCAGGCTAAGGAGGTTGTGCTTTATTCTGTAAGAAAAAGGAAATCCCTTAAAATTTTTTGAGTGGAGCAGTGGCATATGCAGAACTAAGCTTCTGACTATTAAGCCTGAGGCAGCATGGGATATACTAGAGCAGGTGGAATGGAGCCAGGATGACCAAGGAGGCGGCCATTGAGATACCCTGAGTGTCAGCAGGTGGGGTATTACTTGAGTATGACTCCTTTCCCATTTTTAGCTTACAATTGTGGAATAAAAACTATAATTAGTATGTAAAGCAAAAACAAAAAGCGATTTTTAAAAGGCCTGAAGAACAAGTCAGGCAAAGATGATTCCCCACCCTGATTCTACAGATGGGAGGTCAAGAATGAGACCCAAGAACAGAAGGAAAGAAGGTTTCCAGGCAACCCCTTGACCCACAAAATGAGCTCTTCAGAAGCCACTCCTTTGGGTGTCAGCTGTGAGGGGAAACGTGGTTCCTCTTTATGAATCCAGTGTCATTCATTGTTTGCAGTGTTTTCAACTATAGGACAACTTTTCTGCTGTCCCTAAAACCCGTAACTTTTTTTCCAACTACAAAGTTAGGATCCAAACATGGGTGAATGTGCTTTTCTCCAGAAATGCCTAAAAATGGGCAGTAGGAGAGATATTGAAGTAAGATTTTTTTTTTTAGCACTTTAATTATGGTACCAGCTGAAATATTCCTAACACCTTTCACGTGAGGTAATCAAAAGCAATTTTATCTCACTTCCTGAAATCTCTTCAAATTTCAATAAAGAGATGAGATTCATTATACATTTGCATCAAAGCTACCAACTCAGATACCTGACAGCATGTCATATTTTGCCAAAGAGACTAAGCCTTAACATTTTACCATCACAAGCTTTCCAGTCCCTTTGTATTTTAGCATTCCTGCCGGACTCGCCAGGAGAGAAGGCGCCTTGAACTTTTCTGACCCTATTGTGTCAAACACATCTCTCGTGCGCTTCATACTCTGTCTCAGTGCTTTTTGACAGTCAGGTCTGAGGTTTAAAAAATTCTCCACAGGAAAAACCTCAAAATGTGGACTGTGCCTTCCACTCACATCTGGAGCCATATATCAAAACCTGCCTCCACAGATCAGCTTTTCCTGACAGAAAGGAAAGGATGTCTATCTTCTGACCTAGCAACTGGCTGGATGCCGGAATACCTGCCATACCTCCTTTCCCTCACGTGCATCCATGTAGCAACACTCCCCTGCGCTCGGGGGCTCAGAGTCCCTGATATCCCAAGAACCTTCAATAGGGCCCAGCCAGCTGGGATCCACCGTTTCACACCCTAATTTGTGAAGTCAAATTTCTTCACTATGAAGGAATATACACATTTTAAAATACTAAAGCCCAATTGATTTTGAACCTCTGAGAGGGAGGCCCACACATCACTTCAATTCTTAAAGTAGCCTTGGTTTTTTTCATCTGAAGTCAGAGATCAGAACCATTAGGCAAGATCATCTCTAGGGTTCTATTATTCCTAATGTTCCATGATTCTAGGAGGCGCTAATGAATTCCTAGAATGCACCACTCCCTTTGGAAACAAGATGAGTGATCCTAGAGTGGCAAATAGTTTCAGTGCAAAGACATGCCTCAATAGCTTAGTATTGTTACGTAGAGCTCAGTGGTAAGGTTTTAGTACCTGGACTGAACGGGGAAGAGAGGTATATCAACCAGCAGGTCTGCCATGACCAATGGGAAAGAGAGGCTCTCAAGATTTTTCCCCAGGCTGTCCTAATCCAAAGAAGAGATTACCCAGGAAGAGATCTCAGACACAGATGTAGATTGGCTCTAGTCCTCGTTTCAGGTGTGTATTGCTGTGAAACAAAACCTTCCAAATAGAAGTGACTCAAAATAACAGCCACATGTGCAGGATGGTGTGATTTGGTAGGGTTTTGGGGAGATAGCTTTTCTCTTTTCTAAGCATTAAGTGGGAGGATCTTGATTGGGACTGGAGGATCCGAGGTGGCTTCACATCATGTAAGGATGTCTAACATCCAGGCTGGAGAGACTGGAAGAGTAGAAGGATGCTGGGCCAGCCTCTCCAGCAGGGTAGTCAGACATTCTTACATGATGGCTCAAAGCTAAAAGAGAGTGAAAATGGAAGCTATCAGACCTCTTAAGGGCCTCTTACAAAGCTCAAAACTGACATGGCATTGTTTCTATAGAATTTTCCTGGCTAAAGCAGATGACAAGGCTGGCCCAGGTTCAAGGAGAGGAGAAATGACGCTTCCTCTTGATGGGAGGCACAGCATGTATATGCATAAAGGGGAAGAATTGTTTGGACTATCTTTGCAGGCTGGGCTGAGGGACCCCATCTCCTCCAGTACACAAATTTCATGCACCAGACCTCTAGTATCTAAATACTGTGAAATATGGTCACTTATTAGATTATCTTCACCAGGAAGAGATAATGTGGTTGAATTTTTTACTCTGCAGCCCAGCCCTCTTGGAGGGAATACATTTTGACATTTTTAAGGATATAATTAGACAGAGGAAATTAAGAATACAATAGGAAGACAGCTGTTTCTCCTACAGTACTCTCACCCTAAACGCAAATTGGCAGATAGTCTTTTGGGCATCAGTTTCAGATAGTGAGCATAGCAACAATATAAGGAACAGGAATTAGAACTAGGGGCTTAAAGTCCACTTATAGGAAATCACAATCCCAACCCTTAACTTGACCTCCTCCTTCTGGAGGCTGTGCTCACTTTGTACCCCTTCACACCATCTGATCCCAAAGACTTTGGTATACATCTTCTTTTATTTTAATTGCCCTTCAAATAGAACCCAACCCTGGACTCTGCTCTTGAAACCATGTCAAGAACAGTGTGGCCTGAACCACAACTCCAAGTGGAAAGATTTATAAGCAAATGAGTTTCACTTGATTTCACATTGCAGTTCTACTGGCTAAAATTCCAAGACAACTTCCTTTTGTTATTTAAACAAAAATGAGACTTGGGGTATTTTTAAAACCACAAGACAATTTATATGAAGGCCACAGGGGTATAGTTGAAAGACTGCTTGTCCTATGAAGTTTACTGGGGAAAAAATATATGAATGACGTTGTAGACAGAACCACATAAGACTATGCCCAATCAGTTATCCAACAAGTGACATCCTGACATGGCTCTAAGCACTGAGAAAACAGAGAAAAATAGGTCACTGTTCTAGCTCTAATAGTCTGAACAGGGGAGGCAGATACGCAATCCATTATATTGCACATGATATATTAAGTACTCTAATAATGATGATAATAATAGAAAATATTTATGTAGCATTTACTATGAATCAGGCATTGTTCTAAATGCTTTATTGTATATTAGTTCACTCCTCAAAATAACCCTTCTATTATCCCCATTTATGAATGAGGAAGCTGAGACACCGAGAGGCTAAATTATGTGTCCAAGGCAAGCCCCTAGCAGGCAGTAGAGCTGGGATTTAAACCCACAAGGTCTGGCTCTAAAGTTGGTTCTCTTCACCACTACTCAGAGAAGATAGCAACTAATTGGTCTGGAGGAGTTGGGAATGTTTCTATTGAAGTAGTGATGGTACCATTGTAAAGAATAGGAGAAATTCCCCATGTGAAAAAGAGACATTTTCAAACTTAAGAATTGATGATAAAGCTGGTGATAGGGAGGTGGGGGGTGAAGGGCGGACATAGATGATAAAGAGTCCTGTGTACTGTGACCATGAAGGCCAAGGATCATGGGGACAGCTAGCTTACCCACACCCCCTGTTCAGAGACTCGCCCTTAATTCAGAACTATGTCCTCCAGATGACATGCTGGAATCTGGAAAAGAGCGATGGAAAATAAATCATAAATATCTATTTGTATTGTTTCTGTGTCTGAAATCCTTTCACACACATTCTCTTAGCTATGCTTTATGTTCTGCAGTTGAGAAAACAAATAGAGAGGTAAATGTCACCCAGTATGTAAATCCAGAACCAGGTCTCAGACCAGGTCTTTGGATTCTTTATCCAGTGCCCTTTCCACTGTGACTGACATGTCCATCCTCATCACTGAATCCCAAAATCTCCAAGTGTCTACTTGGCTCATACTGGGTCCAGAGGACCACTGTCACACAAAAAGGATACCTAAGGACATTTAGACTGCTGGGGCTCTGCAGGAAGTGTAAGCACCCACAGAGAAAATGACATTAGGCTGGTCATTATCGCAGTCACAGTGTGACCTGCAGGCCTTGGTGTCCTCACCTGCAAATAAAGGAAGACTGCTTACTATGATTTCCAAAGGGCCTGTCCAGCTCAATCTTTCTTTGCCTCCATCACTGTCTACAAGTAGCTTCATTATTTTAGTCAACTGCTGTTTTTGGCCATCACTGGGTGTCTAGTTCCACTCAAAACAGAGCCGAATTGATGGACTGTGCCATTAGAACTGGAAGCTCAGTGTTGGGACACGGCCCCAGGCATGTCTGAATTCCAACCGAGTTCCTCTCTTCAGTTTAAGCTAACCTTGAAGCGCCAGCATTTCCATGTCCCACTGTGGGATCTGCTTTGTAGCCTGAAATGAGATACGTGTCTCCCTATTAATATCCTCACACTGTGTCTGAATGCATTTTAAAGGCTCACCGTGCTCGGCAACCTGTAGGCCTGTTTTTGTTATTGTTGGTTCGAGTTGTGCATACTTAACTTAAAAGTTAGCACTAAATGCAGCTTTATCTGATCTGGGAAGCATGAAATAGAGAAGGAATGGGGAAATTTCCTTTGCAAAGCAGACACCCCTGGATGTATTTTTCATGTTGGAGATTTGCATCAACTTGAATGAATGGCAGTGGTAGTTCTCACCAGATGAAGTGAGTGCCAATGAGGCCACGGACGGAGCAGTGGGCACTGCAAAGATTACAACTCAGATTAATTCTACCCAGCCCAAGGAAAGGGGCAGAGGGCAGTGGCCATGTTAACTGGATTCCCAATTCTCTCTCCTGTTTATAGATGGCTCTTCAGTTTTCAAGGTATCTTTACATTCCGTAATTCATTTGACCACCTTTGCACCAAAGAGGTGACCTTAGATAGTTATCACCAGTGACAGGAAGCTGAGGTTTGGCAAATGGCCAAAATTGAATGGAAAGGCAGGACAAGAACCCAGGTGTCCTAATCTCTAGTTCATACTGTCACAATCACTGGGGCTCATACTTGAACTTCTTGAAAACAGAGACTGCCTTACTCATCAATATATGCTTCAGGACTTGTCATACAAATTCAAGAAATATTTATTAAATTTCTTGAACTCTAACTTGACAAATGAGAGAGGATGGCCTTTATGAATTTGAGTAGGGGCAGGAAAAAGTTTAAGTCCTTATGGTGCCTGCAAGGCCCTACATGATCTGGTCCTTGTTATCCTTCTGACCTCAGTCTTTCTGCTTCTCCCACTGCTTTCTTCACTCTGGCCAATATGGACTTCTTGCTGCTCCTAAAACATGGCAGATATAGTCCTTCCTCAGGCCTTTGCATGGACTGTTCCCTCTGCCTGGAATACCCTTCCCCAGATGCCCTGATGGCCAACTTCCTCTTGTCCCTTAGGTCTATGTGCAAACATCACCCCCAGCACCTGATTTGAACATGTAACTTATCCCTACCTTGCTGTTTTATTCATTGGCATTTTTTTTTTTTTGCCTTCTACCACACTGCACACCTTCCTTATTGTTTATGATTACTATTTACCATCTCCCTATACCTCATAGAATATAAACTCCAGGAGGGCAGGGTTAATTCATTGACAGATCCCAAGGGCTGAGAACAGTGTCTGTCTAGCATAGTAGATTTTCAATAAACATTATTGAATAAATGAGTAAATGGGTTTGCAAAATCACAAGCACAGTTGTAGTTTATAAAGAGGTTTTCTTTCTGTTCTATCCAAGTGTATGTAAGCATAACTGTGATGTAAGTGACTCTTTTTGGTGCTGCAAGATTGTTAGGGAGAAGAGAATCTGTCCCCTTATTTTTGTTGAGATGAGAAGCAGCAGCTGTGGCCCGAAACACTAATCAATATCTTCTCCCATTGGGTGTGGGCCTTTTGACTCATGGGATTCTGGCAAAGATGACTAGAGGGGCAGATGGGGGGTGGGGAACAACAGAAAAAATATCCCTCAGGGTAGATTAAGAGGGGCTCTCAGAATCAGAAAGGAGTAGCACTGAGAGCATTACAAATGACAATTCTAGATATTGAGGAAGGGGTAGAATGTGGCACCAGGTCTACCGATGCTACAGCACAGGAGCCAGGAAAGGGATTCGGAGCAGATGGGCAGACAAGGAGAATGGACATGGCTGCTTCCGCCCAGGTTGAAGGAGGAGGCGATTTTCTCCAAATTGTGGAATCTCACAAGTATGCCAAGCCCAGGTACAGGTGAGCGTGAGAATATGCTTTAAGCACCTAGACATCCCTATGGAGCCAGTTGAGGTCTTTGTTGTTGGGGGCTGCTGGCGTACGAGGCTGGTCACCTGGCAGGACCCATGAAGGAAAGGAGCTGGAGCTCAGGAAGAGGGCTAGCACGGTGCTCAGGTGCCAGGCCAGCAGGACATGCGGCTGCTAGTCCGCAGAGCCTCAGCATCTCCTCCCTCACCCATGCCTGCTCAGGGGCTGGGCACAAGCTGAGCCCAAGGAGGAAAATGGGGGGAGGGCTTGGAGAGGGTATCTCAGCGGGGCTTACCCAGGTGCCGAAAGACTTCTGGCAAGAGGAATGGCTGAGCCTTGTTTCTCTTTGTTTAGCAAGGCAGAGGGAAGAGAGACTGAAGGGCTTGCAGTTAGGGTAGAAGCCTACCATCACTGTTTGAGAGTTGGCCGAACTGTTGCTATGTCAGAGCTCTAATTTCCCTACTCTCCTTCCTCACAGGAGTGCTGACATAGCCAAAGGAGGGAGCACTCAGAGGCCTGCACACTCACACACACACTCAGGGCCTCCTCACCCAGTCCCTCTCTGGAAGGACCCACAGTCTGATCTACTCCCTGCCCTGACCCTAACCCTCACCCTCACCCTAACCCTAACCCTAACCCTAACCCTAACCAGGCACAGGCCGAAGGAGAGGAGGCTGCAGCAGGCCCGCCACCTTACAGCTGGGCTACTTTGCCCACCCCCGTCTCCCATCCCCCACCCACCCTGCGCCCCTCCAGAGCTCGTTTATTTGAACTAAGAATTTAAATGTAAATATGCAACATCCCTTCCCCTTGGCCTGCACTCAGCGGGAAGGGAGCGTGTGTCCAGCCCTGTCAGCTACAGCAAGAGTGCCCTGTGTGCAGAGATCCTATCTCCGCCGAAGAGAGCAGAAATATTAGACGTGGCTAAATAAGAAAACACAGATTATTGCTGGAGACCCCTAAGGCCTACTTTGTCTGTGCAATAGTTTGTTTTACTTTTCACAGAATTTATTTTGGCTGCAGCCAGATTGATGGTGATTATATCTGAAATCCCTCCCACATATCTGTCACATAAACACTTCGTTTAATTCAGGTTTGTAAAAAGCTACGGGCCAACAGGGAGCCAGTTTTCCGATTAATTAACAGACGCTGGTGCTGGGCATCTTGTCACATGGCTCAGCGGCCGAGGGTCCAAGAGGGGATGGCAGGCAGCCCTGGCCCCTTTCTCGGGAGCTGGAGCCCTTGGCTGGTGAAGGGAAAAAGTTGGAGGAGGAAGGAGAGGGCCTCTCACTGTCTAGCTGGCAGGGGAGAAGGATTCCAGGCTGCGGCGTGGGCCAAAGCGGTCCATCCGGGCACAGCCAGAGGAGGGGGGATGTATAGGCATTTTGAAGTCGGTACAAAATAAACCCCAGGCTTCCTCCGAGTGACTGTAGATAGCATCACTGGATCCGACACCTCCTGGGAAGGGGAAGGGCTGTAGGGGCCAACAGCTGGGGAGGAAGGCCCCTGCTCAGGCAGCTGTCAGGGGACACAGGGCCCGGAGCCTTGGCAGCCACGGCTATGCTCCCCGAGACCCCCAGACTGCCTGCTCCCCAGTGGCTGCTGCGGCCCTGCCAGCGCCGGGCAGGATTTCCTTCTGTCTGATGGGAGCGTGCCCCTAACGGGCTGCATATGCCCGCCAGCTGTTGCTCTCGTTTTGCCACCACAGCCCAGACAAGAAAAGCATTATTTCCTCCTGGCCCTCTAATCTCCAGGCCTCGCTAACTCCACAGGCCTGCTCCGGCATCGTTAACTCCGTGCTCCTCTGTGGTGAGTTCCCCTTCGCTCAGAAAAGGCTCTTTTATTCTCCCATCCCATGGCCTTTCCCTTTGCCGTGGGGTTCCTCCACTACGGGGCTTCCGTGTGCAGGACTTCAGGGTGGACATCTGGCTTCTCAGAGGCTTCCATTACATGCTTACTGAGAGAACGGACTGGGAAGAGGCTGTCCCAGGCCTGGAAGAACTCCTGGGAGAATCCCAAGAACGAACATCTTTGGAGTGTATTAGCCTCTGGTTTGTCCATTCCATCTCATTTAATTAAGACAACAACCACAGCCAAAGAGCTATTTCGAACCCCATGTCACAGATGAGGGCTCTAAATGGAGAGGGGGGAAAAGACGAACAGGAGGGAAATCCAGCCAAGAAGAAGCTAAGCCAGCCCTAAATCCTCCTCTACCTGAAGCCACATTCTATTACAATCCAGTGCTTTGCAGAAAGGACACTGGGACTGGAAGGGAGACTTTCTCTCTCTGGTCTTTGCCAAGATGACCCAGATCAAGTCCCCAGCCAGCCCTGGGCCTTGGGTTCCCTCTGTGTAAACGAGGGGTGGGTAGCACCCCCAGGCCCTGCTTTCCAGGGCCTCCTGCCCCATTCCACTTCCAAATAACCGCAAGAACTGGGCCATCCCCAACGCTCAACCTGCAGAGGGACCGGAGGCCAAACCCAGCTCCAGCCATATCCAGTTACTAACCAAACACTGTCTCTCTTCCCAAATGAAACTGAACGTGCCTGTTGCTTGGGGCTCTTGACCAAGAGAGCTGATGTGTAACCCTTTCCCAGCCGCTGTTTTCCCCAGCAGTGCGCGAAACGCACCACACTGCATCGTGCATCCCAGGCTCCTCCGTTCAGATCTCGCCCAGGGACGCCCTTTGTGAGGAGAAAGGCCTGCAGCGGCCCAGGCAGGACATGCCATTTCTTACTCAGCCAGGCCTAATTTTTTACTTCTGTCCCTTTTGGTACATGTCACTCTGGAAGTGTGATTCTTATTTCACCATCACTTTTTAAGACAAAGGGTGCCATTGTTCAGAGGGCAGGAAAGGAGCGGCTGGTTTGGAGGGGAGAGAGGAAGGGGCCGGGAGTCAGCAGAGTCAGGGGTCACGTCTGGGAACAGGCCCGCGTGTCCCCCAAGGTGGAGCCGGGGAGTGCTGGGCTCCTGGGGAATGCTCATCCAACCTGGACTCCGAGTCTGTGAGGGACTCCCTGTCTAACTGCTTCGGAGGGTCTTTGAACATTAACTCCTTATTGCCCATGGCTCTTTGTGCAAGACAAGACTAGGGTCAGTGTGTTCTCCTGCCCTGAACTTCATTGGCTCCGAAGATTTTTAAAGCTCCACCCCCAGCGCCAACAACACAAACCAAAAAAAACCGGAACAAAAAGCACCCTCGGGGAACAGTGCTGTGGACACAACGAGGATCCAAATTCCAAAACTCCCGGGCTCACCCCAGCTTGACGGATGTGATCGTCACAGCCAGGAAACCAACAGGGAGCCTGCCCGCTGGCCTCCGGGCTCAGAGGCCTAATTGTCAGACTGTGTTTCCAGATGCAAGGTTCCTGCGTTTGGCACGAAGTTTTTCTATAACAAACCCACTTTGGGGTCATTCATCAGTGCATAAATACACACCTGGGAGGTGGGGGACAGGCCCCCATTTTTCTGGCTCTATAAATACGGAACTCACATTTCTCCATTGACATTTGCAGGGGAATGATCGATTGGAGGGCCTTGCACCGCGGAGCAATTTCAAATAAACGAGAGTGGTCTGGTGCATGCTCCAGCTCTCCACGCACGCCCTGCAGAGGAAATGAGCCCTTCCCTTCCAGCCTCTTCCTTTTTAGGGGAGCGAAAGCAAAGCCCCAAGCCTGAGAGGGTTTCCAGCTTTAAGCTTTTGACTCTGTGAGGTGGGGAAGAGGGGGCGAGTGTGAATACTCAGCTCCGTGTGCTGCTCAGCAAATGGGGGATTGGAGTCCAAAACACAGAGTGCTGAGGCCTCCGAGGCCACCTGGGGACCAAAGAGATGCTCATCAGTGAGACGCCTGTGGGGTGACTTCCCAGTGTCATCAGCGATAGGGACCGAGGGCCACCTCTGTATGTAAGCCACGTTGGGAAGATCTGAGAGACCACTAGCATTGTTGACTGACCCAAAAGCACTCCTCACGGGCCCCCGAGCTAGAGCTGGATGTCGGTGGTCACCGTAAGGAAAGCAGCTCCAGGTCCATGTGGGAGGAGGGCTGAAAGTCATCACGTGGAGGCTGAGTGTGTGGAGCCTTATTTTTTTTCACACGTTTGAGATTGAAGGAAAGGGAAGAGAGCTTGCACTTTTATTAGATAAAACAAGTGACCACGTGACTGAGACTCTGGGTCCTGATTATTAACTGGGAGGAATGGGAGTCCCTCAGCCTTGCCCAGCCGTACAGCACTCTCTACCCCTCTGAACCTCCACAACATCTTGGGTTCTCTCCAGAGCTTCCATCGCCATCCCCAGGTACGCGGGCTCAGGGCCTGGAAGAGAAAGTCGTGAGGGAGAAGACATGAAGGCGCTGCTGCCTCCTCCCGTAAGACCCTCTTTCAACACCAAGCAGGCGTCTGGCACTTGCTGAACTTTCTCTTGAGCTTTTAGAGGGCAAGACCAGTGTGGGGAAGGGAGGGCTAAGTGGATGGTTTGGGGGGAGAACTAAACTTCCTCAAAGAGGGCTCTCTTCTTGGAATCCTGAAAGCTTGTGTGACAGGATAATTAAGTGGGAGGCCACGACAGCCTGTCAGACAGGAGTGTGCCTCCGCTCGCCTGCGGTGGGAGGAAGATGAGCGGGCTAGGGCATCAGGCCTGCCATCAAAACAGCAATTCCAGGTATGTGCTTCCCTCTGTCAGCTCCTGAGAATCGTACATGCAGCTCACAGAGCTCCGAGCCAGGGGCCCGCAGCAGGTGAGGATGCAGCTTCTCGCCAGCACAGCCCATCCAAGCAGCTTCCACAGGACAGAGCTGCCCACTGGGCCGTCCGGCACCTCAGCCCTACCTGACGGCTTCTCTCTGCAAGCCCAGCCTCATGGCCACCAGCACTGATCATTTGTTGTTTGACTGTTTCAGTCCCTTTACAAAGACATATGCCTCACATCACCATCAGATTTGCTCCTTGGACATGGAGACGGTCCAACCAGGTTCTTTATATCCATAGCAGAGAGGAGAGAGAGAGAGAGAGGAGAGAGAGAGAGCGAGAGAGAGCGAGCGAGCGAGAGAGAGAGAGAGAGAGAGAGAGAGAGATCAACTGAATTATAGGAGACCTTACTATTAACTCAAGGGCCCAGTGTCTCTGCTTATAACTCCTCCCAGCACAACCCCACCTCCTCCCAGTCTGCTCTGTTGTTCCTTCCTGCCCACCCCACTGCACAGCTGTTTCAAGGGCTTCCATCTGAACCAAAATTTAATTTGAAAAAATTGCTGAACAACCACCATGGCCCCTTAAACAAATGTCACCATCCACAGACAACAGATACCAACACACACATACGTAAACATGTGTGTTCTGCCTCCCCATCATTTTAAATAAATGTTACCATAACACAGCTCAGCTATGTAGACTTTTATTTTTAATCAATATGGCCTGGAGCTGGCAAATAAGGAAGGAAATCACTGGGAAATGCATT
This sequence comes from Pipistrellus hanaki, assembly GCF_964339955.1. Taxonomy (NCBI): domain Eukaryota; kingdom Metazoa; phylum Chordata; class Mammalia; order Chiroptera; family Vespertilionidae; genus Pipistrellus; species Pipistrellus hanaki. The sequence goes on from NC_140514.1 coordinate 20,981,508, forward strand.
ATTCATGAGCTTGCCAGAGTGCTGATGACTGGCGGTGATAAAAATCCCAGTGTGAGCGGAGTGGCAGTCTGATAGCTCCCTATCAAGTCAATCTATCCAGCCTGCTTCCTGTTTTCGGGAGCAGGGATATCAGCTCTCATCACTTTTCTCTCCTCCCTCATTGAGAAGAGAGGGATCTCTGCACCTGTGGGAGCTGAACTTGCCTTTTGCTCAGGTCATGAGACATGGGGAGAGGAATAGAGCTGGCGGGGAGGGAACCAAACTCCCGCAGGGGGAAACCTGAAGGGAACTAATTAGAGTTCTGTCCTCTGCCATTCTTCAACTCACACCTATTGTGAGCAAGAAGGAATCCTACTCAGCTTTTAAGAATTCTGATTGGCAAAGGAAAATAATCATTCGATAGTAATTGACACAGAGCCCTTGCCTCATGGAATTCTGGGAAAGGCTCTCAGAAGCACGAGCACAGAGCTAGGTAGGGATGGCCTGGCCACCACATGAATAAGCTTTCCTGGCAGAGACTTGCCCACATCCAGAGAAAGAAGGGTGGGAGAGAAGAAGAGTCTGGGGCAGCTGATCCTGGGGCTCACTCACAGATAGATTATCTGCTCATAAAGTTACCCTACCCCTGCCTGGGCTTCTGAGTACCCCCCATTAAAGTAAAAGTCAGGCCGAAACCGGTTTGGCTCAATGGATAGAGCGTCAGTCTGAGGACTGAAAGGTCCCAGGTTCGATTCCGGTCAAGGGCATGTACATTGGTTGTGGGCACATCTCCGGTAGGGAGTATGCAGGAGGCAGCTGGTCGATGTTTCTCTCTCATCGACGTTTCTAGCTCTCTATCCCTCTCACTTCCTCTCTGTGGAAAATCAATAAAATATATTTTAAAGTAAAAGTCAGGAACCCCACATTGTGTGGAAAAGAGACCAGATTGCTTCTGAAGGATTGCATGAGCTTGAGTGAGAGAGAAAGGGAACACGAAGGAGGAAGAAAAAACAGTCATATTCAAATTAAATTTCAAGTGATTAACAACACAGACTCATGCATCACACACACATATCAATATATATATATATATATATATATATATATATATATATATACACACACACATACACACATGCACCTGAGAAATGTGTTATGCAAGTGAATTCAAGTTCCAAAGAGCACTCGTTCAGACACTATCACACATGCAGTGGGTGTGAGTCCCAGGCAGTAAGCACTGTGCTGGCTGAGACACAGAGTTCGCTGGAAGAGGGGACAGCAGGACTTTTCTAGCTCTGCCGAATCAGCTACAATCCTTTCTGTTAAGCCACGACTCCTAGGGGCTGGGGGACAGCAGGGTACAAGTCAGAGATCAATGGAAGCAGATCGGGGTGAGGGGAAGGAGGAGGAGAACAAAATTCAAGAGTCTAGTCCCCTAGCTGCCCAGGTGGCAAGCAGAGGGAACCTAAGTGGTGTCTGCCACTCAGTCCCGGCTGAACAGGGCTCTGTGGCCAGAGCTGGCATGGGGCAGAGCCTGGGCAGCAGCACCCAGTCAGTGTTTAGCTGAGGGTGAGTCAGCACACCAATGAAACCCCTGCTAGAAAAGTCTGAGTTACATATTTCTTTCTTTTTAATGCTGCTTTGATATTTTTCATGTCCATACAGTTCCACATGTTGTGGTGACCCCCAAACATAAAATTATTTTCGTTGCTCCTTCATAACTGTAATTTTGCTACTGTTATGAATCATAATGTAAATATCTGTGTTTTCTGATGGTCTTAGGCTCTACAGCAGTGGTTCTCAACCTGTGGGTCACAACCGCTAACAGGGTTGCCTAAGACCATCGGAAAACAGATATTTACATTACGATTCATTAACAGTAGCAAAATTACAGTTATGAAGTAGCAACGAAAATAATTTTATGGTTGTGGTCACCACAACTGTATTAAAGGGTCGCGCGCGGCATTAGAAAGGTTAAGAACCACTGATAGAGAGCCTTGAAGGGGGTTAACAAGGAGCCACAAGTAGAAATCTTGTGGCCCTCTTACCAAACCAAGAAGAATTATTATAATTCCCATGGTCTTTTGCATTCAAGCATGCATTACCAAAGTGTGTGACAACTCTTCTTTAAATGGAGCTCCCTCTCCTTCTGCAGTTTTATTTGTGTGATAGCAGTTACCTGAAGGAAAGACTTGCAGGCATCTCAAGCACACAGAACATGGTACATGGGTATCATGCTACCCATGGGGAGCAGGTAAGTTTCACAAAGCCCATGCATTGCTTTCTTCACAAGATGTGTGTCCTTTAGCCTCTTGCCCAGGTGTGGCATCTGAGAGGCGGAGCCTGGCAGCAAAAAGCACTAACAGCAGTAACAGAACCCACTGACAGCCAAGGAGGTGCTGTGCAAACAGTTAATCTGCCTGTTTCCTTTCCGCATCATGAGTCTGGGTCCATTTAGTGTAAGGATGAGGAAAACAACACACAACAACAAGGACAACAAAACCCTATTCCTTCCCTTAACACTCCCATGGTGTATGCCCATGTTACAAAATAGCATAGGATAATATAATGTGGTATTAGAAGTCATCTACTAAAAGACATTTAGGCCAGTGTTTCCAATACTGGGTTTCTCAGAACATTTTTTCTAAGAAATGTTAATAGGTAGGTTGCATACGAAGCATCCCATGTCAAATTAGTTTGGGAAATATTTAACTCTCTTCTCTACATTCACATAGCACATTGAAATATTAAGGCACTATAGTAGATAAACCTTAATTCTAATTTATTCAGCATCTCTCAAGTTTATTTGAGGATGGAATAATTTGCCCCTCAATATAGCCAATAACATACTATGGAATGATGTTATTTTAGTTAAACATATCTGTCTCCTTACTCCTCCTAGCCTCCCCCACCCCCAACTTTCCTGTCCCCACACCCCACAAACACACTTTACAATACCTCAAAAAGATTAGATGAATGTCTAAATGAAAGCCCTCAGAACACAGACTTGAATAAGGCAACTTATATGTAATAATAGCTTTAAATATCCCAACTTCTCTCCCTTTCCTGTATCCACACCCATTGCCACATAATTTTGCAATTCCTTCAATAAAAGAGAAGTTGTTTTGGTCATGTGACTTGGGATGGCCAATAGAAATAACCATGTGCTAGTTCTGAGTCTGGCTTCAAGGGTCCTGTGTGATTCCTCTTGCTTTCTTCCACCTTGTCACTACCAGGAGAACATGCCTGGGCTAGCACACTGAAGGATGAAATACAAGTGGAGAAGAACTCAGCCACTTCATTTGCCCCAGACAAGACCAGCCTAGATCAGCCGAAGGCCAGTCAACCACCAGACTGGGAGCCAGCCCAGCCAAGACCAACAGAAGTGCCTGGCTGACTCCCAGATGACTCCAGAAGGGTGAGCAATATGCATTTATTGTTGCATACCACTGAGGTTTTGTGATTGCTTGTCATGCACCATGCAGCATTGTTGAGGCAACAGATAATTGTCACAGTGTAATAGGAAGAACTTGGGGTTTTCAGTCAGTTACATTGATATTCAAATCCTAGCTCCACTGTCTTTCACCTGTATGAACCCATGCAAGTTACACAACTTCTCTTAGCTTTAGCATCTTCATCTAATGAATGAGGATGACCTCAGAGCATCATCATCAGGATTATCAGATGTCACATATGAAAGCTCCCAAAAGAGTGTCTGGCACAAGGTAAGTGGTCAGCAAATGCTGCTTTCTTTGCTTGGAATCCTTTAACTAAATGCACAGAATTTGCATCTAAGGCTCAGTACTTTGGTGTCTTCAGTGTAGATCTGAACAGCCTGGAATGAGAGTTCACCAGGATCCCAGGCACAGGGGCCACCTAAGTAAGTGTACGTACTGTTTAGCAGCCGACTGCATCGCTCAGTGACACAGCACAAACTCCTTTCCAATAGTTCCTATTGATTTCTGTATCAATAGTCTCCAACATTGTCTTCAAAGGTCACAGAGTAACTCGAAGAGTGAACAGATTATGGTTTAGTATATCATTTGGGATGTTTTATCATTTTTTCCTACTAACCAAGGAATAGATATGTATTACATACCAAGGTAGATGAGGTGATATAATTGTAAAATTACATAATGAACAAAAGGATAATAAAGAGAAGACAACATTTTTTATTTTTAAATATATATATTTTATTGATTTTTACACAGAGAGGAATTGAGAGGGATAGAGAGTTAGAAATGTCGATAAGAGAGATACATCGACCAGCTGCCTCTTGCACACCCCCCACTGGGGATATGCCCGTAACCAAGGTACGTGCCCTTGACCGGAATCAAACCCAGGACCTTTCAGTCCGCAGGCTGATGCTCTATCCACTGAGCCAAACCGGTTTCAGCAGAAGACAACATTTTTAAAACTGACATTCAAACTAATGACCCCGTGTCATCAATGAACACAATGTCTATGCCAGAATCCTATGGAAGAGGAAGTGTAGGTAATAAATTCTTGAAAACTGTCTATCCTGAGTAGTTAGAATCAAAGCTTTGCTGTCTGCAGGGAAAAACCTCAGGTGTCTGAGAAATGTCACTTCTGAGGGACAGCAGCGCCAGATAACTCACATTTACCTGAAGATTCTTAAAGAGACGACAAAATGAAGTCCAGCCTTTTCGGATTTCAGTGGTTCTGATTGGTGAGATTTGGCTGTTAAACCATCATGATTCCCACCCCCTCCTAACCTGTTTTTACTCCTGGGCCTCTCAGAGCAGCTCCATGGCTCCCAAGAAAGGCATTTGCCTTTCTCTAAAGAACTCTGTGGGCTCACAGTCTTCCCAGAATGGCCATCCCCCCTCTCTGAAGCTTCCAGTGGAAACAGTGGGTAAGTCTGAAAACAGCCACGGCCAACCGGTCACCATTAGCCGATCTCGCGCTCCTGGAGGAAGTCATACTGGCCAACAGAGGAAGTCCATTTCCAGTTATTACCACTAGACAAATGGCTTTTAAATTACATCCTAAAAAGCTAACAGGCCATTTGTCTTTTTAAGTAATGGCACAGAAATACTGTACGACTGCCATCCTAGCCCTGCAAATGGGTTCTCCCATGCAAGAGGGAGTGTGGGTGGATGCAGAGGAAAGAGGTCCAGGAGGCAGAAATGCCCAAAGAGAGGGGAGATTTGATCCAAGAAAACTGGCGGCTTTTCTAAGTCCAAAGGGGAGTGCGCACACTGGCTAGGTTCTGAGAAGGTACAGCTGAGGTGACTTTTCCTGGAAGCTGCCTGGATCAACAAAGAGGACTAGAATGGAACTTCCGGGATGGGAAAGGTTGAGTGGGTGTGAGGAGCTTGGGGTGGGGAGAGACAAAGCTGGATGATGACCATCACGGGTCCTCGACCACCAGGCTAGGATCTGGACTTTATCTGGTCTTTATCCTCAAACATGCAACTCCAGAGGAACGTGGACTTCCCAAGGAAGCAGCCAGAAGCCTGGCCCAGCAACGAGAGAGCTGCTCTGACTCTGAGTTCAGCCTCTGGGCTTCCGGCCTCTCCACTCACCACCCTTGGGAGATCTTAAAAGCCAGGGACTGCTACCTCCACCAGGCCAGGCATTAACTCTGTGACATGTTATGAATAGGGAAACATTAAAGAAAGAATTTGGGCATTCCTCCTCCATGCTCTAAAGCCGTTGTTTACCTTATTAGTCGGGGCCTGTCAGTTCCCCGTGAGCTGACAGGTCTGGAGGGTGAAGGAAGCTGTCACCGCATGGTTTCCATGCTGACGGTCTGTCTCGCCTCCGTTTCAGCACACAGCCTGCCTGGAGGCACCAAGTCACGCTACATCTTTCAGATTGTGGCCTCCCCAGGGGATGGCGAGACCAGAGCCCCCGGTCTGGAGCCCAGAGAGTCACACAGAGGGGCCTTGGGTCTGGCAAGAACAAAAAGCTGCCAGCTTGTTGAGGATGAAGTTATCATCTGACATAGCTGCTCTCACCTCCTTCCCAGTGGGGAGGAGGTGCTACTTAGGTGTAACTTTCTCACTTTTGTTTTCTGTAAGAGACCAAAGTCCCATTCTACAGGGAAACAGTCACTAGCTATTTAAGATGCTCTGTATACTAACTTCACAATCTTTAAGCTGAAGTCACACATGTTTAATATGCTCTCCTTATAATGAATAAGCATACTTATGTTTAGGAAAGTTGATTTTATAAAGATAAAATACTTTGAGGGGAAACCACTATTTCTATATTGGAACAAAAACAGTTTCAATTAAGAAATAAAATGCAAAATTTCTATGCATTTTTAAAAGATAACATGAAATTCCAAGATATTCTTTTTTGATATTTAAAAAATATATTTTATTGATTTTTTACAGAGAGGGAGGAAGAGAGATAGAGAGTTAGAAACATCAATGAGAGAGAAACATTGATCAGCTGCCTCCTGCACACCCCCTACTAGGGATGTGCCTGCAACCAAGGTACATGCCCTTGACCGGAATCAAACCTGGGACCCTTCAGTCCGCAGACTGATGCTCTATCCACTGAGCCAAACCGGTTTCGGCCAAGATATTTTTATGGAATTGATCTGAGCCCCTAGATTCCTTGGGTTTATATGTCTACTCTCCTCTGATATGTGGGATGCTTTGGTGAAAAGTTTAAGAACCACTTAACTAACATGACAAGTTACACAATAGCTCCCCATATCCAGTTTCCAGCAAGTCTACAGAATATATCTGTGTCTTAAGTTCTTTGATTATATTAATAATAATAAAATAATATTTATATGCCAGTCTCTATTCTAAGCACTTTGTATGGATTATCTTCTTTAAATATGGATAGTATCCAATGAAACAAAGCTAATATTATAACTGCTCAAAGAGGTCAAGTGATGTGTCCAATGTAATTCAACTTCAAAGTGGTGGGACCAAGAATTAAACCCAGTTAATAAGATGCCAGATCTTAGCCATTCATCTACACTGACTATAAAATGAAGGGGCTGGATCAAGTGATCTCAAAGGTCTCTTTCAGCTATGCATTCCTAGAACTAAAGCACAAGGACCATAACAAAATAAAGAGCAACCCTTCCCTATAAAGACAAATCCAAGATGGCCAGGTCATCTTTCGTTTATTCTCCTGCACTTTTGGGTAGGTGGGCAATTTGAACTGGCTTCGCTATTAGAATCAAGTTAGTTCAAATGAAATCTAAAAAGGATTCCTGAAGTGGGCTCGGAAGATAAGGATCCCAGGGGCTTTCCAAAGCATACACAGCGCTAAGGTAGACTGATTTCTGCAGAATGGAAGTAGCTTTTTAGTAGCTACACCCATTTAGAAAGTAAATGGAGGAGACAACAATCATGTGACAAGCCTGCTGTAAAGGCGGCAACACAGCTAAAGAGGGGACCCAAGAGGAATGCCTGTCTTCCTGTGGGCTCCTAAGGGGTTCTCAGCAAAATGACATCTGGTACTGAAACCCCACCTCCCTTCCACTTCCAAAAAGTCCTACTTGGCCCAGGATGCTGGCCTGAGATCTGCCCTCTGGGCCTGTTGTTACATAAAGTACAGCAAAGGCAGGTCTGATCACTTAATCAAGGGAGGACATAACTACTCGAGGGGTCCAGGCAAAGAGAAGATAAGGGTAGAGGAGGCTCCATGAAAAGATGTGTGCAGTGGGGAGAGGCCCTGTAAGTCTTTGGATTGCTTTGGATGGCCACAGGCTGAATAGTTGAGAACACAGAACTTTATTGGCATTGCCTTGAAGCCTCCCTGCACTCACTTATCTCTGAATGCTCCCCTTTACCCCAAACTCCCATGAACAGCTACTGAGCTCCAGCTGCCTCTTCTGTGCAGCAGCACAGGACTCCCCAGAGTACACAGCTCAAGATAATGCTTCCAAAGAACTTGGCTCCGTGTGGCCAGGATGTGACACAGGAGAGGTCTTCATAATATTGGTGCGACTTGGACACCAACAATCAGAACAAGGTTGTCACCAGACACCTTCTTTCATTTTAAGTCCCTTCTGTCTCTCAGTTTTAACTTTCAGTGACGTCCCTCCTATCGGGACAGGTAATTACCTTTTATCTTATCTGCTGTGGATTTCTCCTATTGTCAGCACCAGCCTCTTTGCCCCAACTCTTCATACCCCACATGCTTCCCTCAAGTCCTAGGCTCTCTCCAGCGAAGACCACCAAAGCACATCACTCATTTCAACCTCCACATTGTCACCCAAGCTCTTCCTCCTGGAAAGTGCCCTTTCCTCCCCTCACTGGCCACCTCTCCTCCTCCTGAGCTCTGCCAATGGCTTTCTGATTCTATTCATGCTCCCCTTCTATAAACAACATTGTCTGCATGTCTTCCAGACACTTTAGTCTGGACTTGGCATTGGATGTGATGACCCCACTATTGACTGCACATTGCCTTGTAGCCCCTGCCGCCATCCACAGCAGTCTATGGACCATGAGACTTGCGGGGCCTCTTCCTCCATGCACACATCTTCTCACAGAGTCTCCCCTACCCTTACCTTCTCCTAGTAGTTACGATCTCCCTTGATTTGGTGATCAAACCTGCTTTTACTGGGGCTTGACAACTTCCCCCATCCATTCAGCCACCCACCGAGATGGTTGCTCAAGGGCAGGGAGCAGGCTTCCAGTTTGTCTGGGAACCTCCCTGTGCCCAGGGCAGGACTGAGTGTTCTGCAGATGTGCACCAGCCACCTAGCAAACCAAACTGATGTGGGCCTGGCTAGGAGTCCTGGCCCTGACACTGGCAGTCATCACTGTCTTGGGGTCTCAGTTTCCTCGTTTGTAAGATAAGAGGCTAGACTGTGCATCTCAACCCTGATATCACGTTAGAGTCACCTGGGGACTTAGAAAAAGTCTCAGTAGCTGGGGCCTACCCAAGGGCTTCTGTTTGAATAGTTTTGGGTTAGCATCAGTCTTTGTGTGTTTGTTTGTGTGTGTGTGTGTGTGTGTGTGTGTGTGTGTGTGTGTGTGTTTAAAATATTCCAGGAAATTCCACTGTGCAGCCAAGACTGAGACCCACTGGATTAGATCATCAAAACTAGTCCTGTGCAACCCTGTGGTTCGGTGAATTGAACTGAATTGGACGGTACTCCAAGTGAGGTCATCCCTGAGAGAGGGCTAGGTTTAACGCTCATCCTGACTCCCAGGCAGGGGAGTGGCCACAGGCAGGGGCTGTGGCAGTAGCCACTGTCAGAGCTCAAGGCTGGTCAACCCCGAAGCCTGTGGTGGGTCCTGGAGCTGCCCTTACTCCAAAGAACTCTTAGAGGATGAATGAAAGGGTTAAAGCCTCCCCCAAATCTGACACCACACCGCCCCAACATATTACGTGCTGTTTAAAGTGTCAAGAAAAGTTCAGGTGTTTTTGGCAGGTTGTACCAAAATTCTTGCCCGAACATATTGGATTATAAAATATGTGGATGTGACAAGCATATCTGACAGATCAGTTTGCTTCATACTAAGGTGATGTTTTAGAAGAAAGACATTTTTTCACTGTTGTGGTTTAGAGCTTTTTTTTTTTTTTTTTTTTTTTTATTGTTTTGTATGCTTCCCAAGTGTTTCATTCTTTCCTCCCTGAAATACGGTCCTGACTTTGAGTTGTGACATCAATTAAAAACGAGGCTAATTAAAAAGCTAAGCCCACGGGGAGTACATTAAATGCCACTTAGGAGAGTTGGTTCCGGCTCCTTCTCAAAGCCAACTCTTAGACACCAAATCATGCTCAATTACAGGCCTTGGATATAAAAGTCTTTTTGTAAGTCTCCCTCATGTGGGGCTGAATAAATGGGGCATATTCATATTCTCTGTGTGTGTGTGTGTGTGTGTGTGTGTGTCTCCTTTCTCCCCTCCCCACCTCTTCCTTCTCCTCCCTTCCAGCCCCTCTTTCTCTCACTTGTTGAAACAAGCATACTAATTGCATTACCAGATTTCCAGGATTAACTTTTGGTTCAAGGAAAAGAGTTGGGTTTGAGCATGTATCTGTAATTAGAGGTGGTAAGGTAATTAGCGACATACAGCTAGATTGTGTCTACAAGGGGCCTAGAAGACAGGTCTATTTGTTCTGTTTCATCAAACAACTTAATCAAACAGTGAGCGCCTTGCTCACAAGCCTCACAGAACAAATATTTGCTGATTGATTGATTCATCAGACAACTGGTCAATTCAGTTCAACCAGCTTTTTGCTGTCCGGTAAGCCAAGGAAAGAAAAATAATTGACCTAAGTCTTTCACTTTTCAAATGGCAGCTTTGCTGCCTTACAGAAATAACTGCAGAATGGCACATGGCAAAGCTGCTGAAATCTACTTTTTTCTTTTCTTTTAACGTCTTTCCAAAATAAATAGCATTTAAAAATTAATAGGCTACAAAACGAAGCTCGGTAGGAAAATCTGCAGAAGGTATTCATCACTTTGTCTACCAAAGGCCCGCTCCTCTCAGCAGCCTGTCTCCTTGGGGTCAAGGTGTCGCCCATCATTGAGTGTCTCCAGTGCCCTCAAGTCAGCGCATCCTTCCGGCAGAACTGGCTTGACCTGTGGCAGCAGCCTCTCAAGTCCCTGGAGAAGGTGCAATCACATTACTTGGGATTTTCTGTGGACCGGAAGCCAACATCCAGATGCAAAAGGAGCACCTAGACCGATGCCATGCCCAGCTCACAGAGAAACCCCTGTGTTCCCTGTCACTCATTAGCAGGCTGTAAAGGACTGGCTACAACTTGTCTGCCCTGCTTGGCCCTGCTCAGCCCTGCTCTGTTGGTAGAAATTCCTGGTGGGGAGTGAAGTGTTTCAATACACTTTATTTTCCACTCTGGAACCACTGACCAGAGGAGATCTGTCTCTGTTGGGCCCAGAAGAAAGAAGTCTGCCCCACAGCAAGGCAAGGCTCCAGCTGTGCACAGAAATGCCTGCCCTGAGGCTCTCAGTGGAGGCTGAGGGAGGGCAGGGAGGCAGTTTTCCATGAAAAGCAATTTAAAGTGACATGAAGTTAAAGGCCAGGAGTCCAAAACAGGCAAACAGTCCCTCACCTGTGAGTAATCCCCTGAGACTGGTCACATTTAAAAAAAAAAAAAAAATCCATCTCACAAATCGCCCAGTGTTTAACTTGAAGTCCATTTGTTAATTTGGTAAGCACTGACATGATATTGACAATATGACTTTAATCCAGGCAGGAAGGAAGTATCAGGTGTCAGGCAACTTCAAGCCCCTTTGCAGTCCCTCCTCACCCCAGGGTCAGGGAGGGGGTAGTGACAGTTCAGACAGCAGGTGGAAAAGCAGTGGAGGCAGGGGCTCCTTAACCCTCCATGTGCCAGGACCCTTCTTGCTTTGAGGAGGGGGAGGCTGGCAGAGCTCTTCCTTCTAATCAAAAGATTAGAGCAGTGGTCAGCAAACTCATTGGTCAACAGAGCCAAATATCAACAGTACGACTGAAATTTCTTTTGAGAGTCAAATTTTTTACACTTAAACTTTTAATGCCACTTCTTCAAAATAAACTTGCCCTCATCTCTCTCTCAAGAAAATAAACTCGCCCAGACTGTGGTATTTTGTGGAAGAGCCACACTCACACTCAAGGGGCCAGAGAGCTGCATGTGGCTCACGGGCCACAGTTTGCCGACCACGGTCTTAGAGTATAGAATAGTTTACCATTTATGAAGCACTCCTCCCGTTTCCTAACTAATTCACTCTTCAGGCCTGTCCTTATAGAGACCAGCTGGGATGGCTCATTTTTTTGTGTCAACTGGGCTGGCCCATGGTGCCTAGATATTTGGTCAAACATTGTTCCCAATGTTTCTGTAGTTTTGTTTTTGTTTGTTTTTTTAGGGGGAAAGGGAGAATGAGATTAACAATCAAATCAATGGACTTCAGGTAAAACAGATTATCCTCCATAATGTAAGTGGGCCTCATCCAATCTGCTTGAGGCCTTACTACAGCACGAACTAACCGCCCCTGAGCAAGAAGGATTCTCTCAGCAGACTGCCTTTGGACTTCGACTGCAATTTTTCTCTGGGTCTCCAGCCTGCAGGCCTCCCCTAGAGATTTTAGACTTGGACCTCCACAGTCATGTGAGCCAATTCCTTCAAATCCCATATATATATATGATTATATGATAGATATCATATAGGACAGAAAGATATATATTGGGTCGGCAGCTAAGTAATTGCGGGTTTCACACATATATGCTTCAGTTGAATTTTTAGTTTGCAGACGTAGTACAAATGTAAAACACATTTTGTTATTTGATAGTTGGCTATTCAGCTGTTAATCAGTAAAAAAAGTTTTTTGATCTGTTTTGTAGTTTTCGTTTGGCGTTCGTTGAAAAATGGAAAATCAAAAGGAACATTTTCGTCATATTTTGCTTTTTTATTTCCGCAAAGGGAAAACGCATCGCAAGCTCATAAAAAGTTATGTGCTGTTTATGGTGACGAAGCCTTAAAAGAACGGCAGTGTCAAAATTGGTTTGCCAAATTTCGTTCTGGTGATTTTTCACTCAAAGATGAAAAACGCTCTGGTCGTCCAGTTGAAGTTGATGACGCCCTAATCAAAGCAATAATCAATTCGGACTGTCACAGTACAACACGTGAGATTGCAGAGAAGCTTCATGTATCACATACATGCATTGAAAATCACTTAAAACAACTTGGCTATGTTCAAAAACTCGATACATGGGTTCCTCACGAACTGAAAGAATCACAGTTAACGCAACGCATTAGCAGCTGCGATTTGCTAAAGAAACGTAATGAAAATGATCCATTTTTAAAACGACTGATAACTGGCGATGAAAAATGGGTTGTTTACAACAATATCAAGCGGAAAAGATCGTGGAGCAGGCCAGGTGAACCAACTCAAACAACATCAAAAGCTGATATTCATCAAAAGAAGGTTTTGTTATCAGTTTGGTGGGATTACAAAGGAATTGTCTACTTTGAACTCTTACCACCCAACCGAACGATCAATTCTGATGTCTACATTGAACAACTAACGAAATTAAACAATGCAGTTTAAGAAAAGCGGCCCGAATTGACAAATAGAAAAGGTGTTGTATTCCATCATGACAATGCAAGGCCACACACATCTTTGGTCACTCGGCAAAAATTAATGGAGCTTGGTTGGGATGTTTTGCCACATCCACCATATAGTCCTGACCTTGCACCATCTGATTACTTTTTGTTTCGATCTTTACAAAACTCCTTGAATGGTAAAAATTTCAATAATGATGATGATGTCAAATCGTACCTGATTCAGTTTTTTGCTAATAAAAACCAGAAGTTTTTTGAACGTGGGATTATGATGCTGCCTGAAAGATGGCAAAAGGTCATTGATCAAAATGGGCAATACATTACAGAATAAAGTTATTTAGTTCCATGAAAAAATTGTCTTTGATTTTCTATAAAAAATCCGCAATTACTTAGTTGCCGACCCAATAGTTAGATACAACAGGTAGATAGATAGATCACATTGGTTCCATTTCTTTGAAGAACCAATAGTGTCAGCAACCTCACTTAATTGGTTTAAAGATGATAGGAACCCAAACTGGACCACTGCAGTGTGAACTGATCACTCCGAGTCAGTGCCTAGGGGTCATGTTCTCACATGACAACTTCACCATTTATATATTTACTTACTTTTTAAAAAAATATATATTTTTATTGATTTCAGAGAGGAAGGAAGGGGCGGGGAGAGATAGAAACAACAATGATGGGAGAAAATCATTGGTCAGCTACCTCTTGCATGCCCCCTACTGGGTATCAAGCCTGCAACCCAGGCATGTGCCCTGACTGGGAATTGAACTATGACATCCTGGTTCATAGGTCAATGCTCAACCATTGAACCACACTGGTCAGGCAGAAATCACATCACACAAACTTAAATGCATGAACGTGAGTCTCACAGAACCTGCGGACAAGAGCAGTTGAGCCTAAAGAGGGGACTGAAATCAGAAAAAGGAAGGTCCTTGCAAACCCAGGGACACTCTTCCTCTCCCAATGACTTCATTCCTTCTCTCTGCTAATTCAGTCAACACGGTGGATAAAAGCCTCCTGGTGGGTCTAAATTTATATTTTTCCTCTGTTCTAAGGAGAAATTCTCTTCTAGGCAAGAACAGAATCTCTGGTCCTTATTCGAGATTTTTGGGGAAGGAATTCTGATGGTCCAGGTTTTGGCCAGGGCACTTCTTAACCAATCAGCTGTGGCAGGGGTCTGAGTAGCTCCCATATGACTGGCAGAGGACCTATGGCTAAAGGTTATAGGATGGAGACAGGAAGTCACCCCCCAAATTCTCAATCACACCAGTGTTTCTCAAACCTGCTCTGTGTCCACATCACCTGGAAAACTTGGAAAAAATAGAGACTCCTCAAGCCTACACTAGCCCAGAGGCGTCGGGCCAGTGGCCTCCAGCTTCCAGCAGCCTTGTCTACTTTCCCTAGGAAGTTTTAGGAGTAGGAAAGGACGAATAGTACATTTAGCAATAGCTTTCTCCTCTCCCATCTCTACTTCTTCCCAAATGATTCTAAGCAATCATTTAAAGATCCCTTCTGAAGAACCGGTGAAATACCATCAGGTGCTGCAGAGTGAGACATGGGGAACAACTATCTCACAGCCCTGCACCCGTCTTACCACAAATCAAGTGCTTCCCACCGGCTGGCCACTGAGCTCGACTGTTTAACAAACATTCTATTTCCTCCTCCCATCCTCACAACAGTCCCAAGAAGTACATGCTTTTTTATTCTCATTTGACAGATGAAAAAGTGAAGCTCAGAGAGGTAAACGAACTTGCCCGAGGTCACTTAGCCAGTCAGTGTCAGAACCACTTAGTCATTTGTCTGTCTCCCTCATTTCCATGAGACCAGGGATAATGCATCCCTGCTTTTGCCCATCCAGTACCCATCCCTAACACTGAGCATGATACCTGACACTGGGCAGCTGCTCAAAAAATGTTTGTGGGGTGAATGTAAAATGAAGGAATGGTAGCTTGTCTTAGGCTAGGCCAGTGGTCGGCAAACTCATTAGTCAACAGAGCCAAATATCAACAGTACAACAATTGAAATTTCTTTTGAGAGCCAAGTTTTTTAAACTTACACTTCTTCTAACGCCACTTCTTCAAAATAGACTCGCCCAGGCCGTGGTATTTTGTGGAAGAGCCACACTCGAGAGGCCAAAAGCCTCATGTGGCTTGTGAGCCGCAGTTTGCCGACCACTGCCTTAAGACATCCAACAATTACTCTGTTCTCCATGCAGTATGATGTGGGAAAGTGTGCGAAGTACATCATGGTCTCATTTAGAGGAGAGATTTGTCTTGCTCATTAAAAGATTAGAAGGTGGCCTGTGACCCCACCCCAATCCTTTCTAGTTATGCTGAGTTATTTAGAAAATTGCTCTTTATCCTCTGTCTTGGGAGAGTACTGGATGACAGTCCTTATGAGCCAGCATCCCCGTCCCTTCCAGCAAGAACACTCCAAGACTTCAGATTTAAACTCAGACCCTGATGGTGAAGGGATGGGCGGAGGTGACTGCCTCCAGTGCAGAGATGCTGACCCAGGAAGAGGGCTAAGGCTGCCAGCATCCATAGGATCATGTATTGAGCGTCTGCCCCCTGGTGGTCAGTGCACATCAAACCTACCAGACGGTCAGATGGTCACTTAGCCTTTCATATACATATAGACTTTTACCAACAAGGACAGGACTGAACTAAAGCAGAGGAACACCACCTTTCTGGATAACTGAAACCTATTCACGCTGGCTGGCAGCAGGCAGTGGTGTGGAGATAGACTGGGCTATCTGGGACTGTGCTGCAGACCGGAGGTCTAAATGTTGACAAGACCAAGATCTTAAAAAGAAAGAGTTCCTCTTGAATCACACTTCATCCTATTTTTACCCACATCTCTCTTTCTTTTTTTTAAAAAAAATATATTTTATTGATTTTTCACAGAGAGGAAGGGAGAGAGATAGAGAGCTAGAAACGTCGATGAGGGAGAAACATCGACCAGCTGCCTCTTGCACACCCCCTACCGGGGATGTGCCCGCAACCAAGGTACATGCCCTTGACCGGAATCGAACCTGGGACCTCTCAGTTCGCAGACCGACGCTCTACCACTAAGCCAAACCGGCTTCGCACATCTCTCTTTCTCTTTCTTTCTCTCCTCCCCCCCCCCACCTCTTTCTTTATCTCTCTCTGTCACACACACACACACACACACACACACACACACACACATACATGAGACAGAGAGCAGTAGAAAGGCTCACAGGAAAGACTGCCCTACATCATATCTTTGGGAAAACTAGGAGAACAGTTTACCGGAAGAGTCGGCACTGGCCTGAACAGAAACCAGTCCCAGGAGGACTGGGTGCCTTTGGGTGAACAAGGGTCTTGGCTAATTACCAAGAGGAGCCTCTGAGAGCAAAAGGAACAGGGCAACATGGGTGCCTATTTGAAGACCCTCCAGGACACACACTTGCACATTCACTCCTCATTTGATTCTCAACGCAGTCCTCAGAAATGTCTGGGACAGGTGTTTGCAGGCCATTTCACAGATGGGGAAACTGAGGCTCAGAAATTCCAAGTTTCATTTAAACCAGTTAGCAAACGAACCAGGACTAGGATCTGGATCTCTTGATTCCTATTTAAGTTATTCACTCAACAAATATTTCTTGAGATGCTAGCTCAGGACTGGTTTGTTCTAACACCTGGGTCCAAAGCTTTCAGAGTTCCTCAGCCTTTCCCTGTTGGCCTAATGCACCCTGGGATTTCCAGAATCAGAGCCTTGGGCTGCAAGGACTCTTGAAAAGGACCCTGGCCAGGTCTTGCAACTATTCCGGTATCATATGCTAAGAAAACAGAACATCGTTCTATGGGTGGCTCTTCACCAAATAGCGGGCCATGGCAGAGACCAAGCAGAATCCTCTAGTTAATTTGATAGATTAAGGGGTTTGTAAGTCTAGGAAATAACTCTGGTTTCACCATCCCAATTAGAAACCCTTTTGCGTCTTAGTTTCTGCTAACTCAGCAAGATGAACACAGCCAGGGTTCGTGCTGGTGGGGAAGAAGATGCATCTTGTCCCTAAATCCAGTTCACTGACACACCAAAGCAGCAGCGACCCGCGCCCCCCCACCACATACACACACACCATGGCCTCCACCTCATTTCATTCCTACCCCCGCTCCCCCCACTGGAACTGTTCAGGGGTCTGAGCAGCAACGAGGCCACAAAGACTCAAAGTGAACCCAGAACCAGCTGCCATATGGCATGCACAGCCCTCCCCGCCCCTCCTCATCCTCGGCATATTCTCCCTCAAGATCCACACCCCTTGAGGGAAGTCAAATCACCGGCGGCCAGAGCCGAGGTAACTGAGCTCAGACACTGGATCGGATGTCCAGAGGGCCCCCACCATAAACTGCAGGTCACATAATTCAACTTGAACCCTCGCTCCATCCTACAATTTACAATTTACGTGCTGGGGGACACGTGGCTGATGGTGAGAGAGATAAGCCCCTGCAGATGGGGCTGCGAGATGAGGGATTGCTCTCAAATGGAAAAGCTGCTTCAGATCCAAACAGGATCGACCTGCTCAAGACCCTGTTGAGGGGCAGGGGGTCCAGGGGGCTGCCCAGGGTGGAGCTCATCGTGAGTGCCCATTTTCCTCTCTGAACCCCGTCTGGAGATTCGGCCTTTCTCTTTGTGCTCCACACAAGCTCAGAACTGGGTCGGGAGGTTTCCCATGCCCCCTTTCTCCTCTGTAACAAGGGAATGGCCTTCTGCTGAGAAAATAAGATAGAACATGAACGCACACTGTCCTTGGGAGGAAGCATCCTTGAAATGAGCAGGAGGTCATTTTCCATCCTGGCGACCAGGAAATTGGAGAGAAAATGCTTTCCTTTGCTCACTAGCAGGGGCATGTGGAGCGGAATGATGGCAGGACTGACCTTTTCACTTAAGGTGAATGCGGTGGACAGCTGAGAGGACAGAGTCCTCCGGAGCACCTTCAGAAAGCACCCTCTGTTTCCAGAGATGGAGGGGCCTTCCTGCTCAGAGCCAGCACCCTAACCCCAGGAAAACAGAAACAAAGGGGCAAGTTGGCAGGGCCCTCATCCCTCCATCTGCTCACACCCTCCAGCCCAGGGATCAGCCCATCCTCCCAGCCGAGGCCTCATGCCTTTTGCTGCTCTATACCCTGGGGTGCCATTTGCCCATCACACTTGAGTCTGGGCTTTTCATTTGAGCAAATATTTCCCTCCTAATAGTCATGGCCGGACAGGCCCGATGGCGGGGCTGCTGTGCAACAACATTTAGACACGTTGCTAAATATTTCCAGCTGCCCCAGGGCCCCGCACTGTACGAGGTGAGACGCTGTGAGGTTTCACCGCACAGGCGAGGACAGCCAGAGGGCATTCCCCAAGCTTTTTTCTACTGTCCTCCGTTTGATGAAAGACTTGTGGTTAAACCTTTATCTTCCATAAACATTTAAAATGTGGTTACCTTGATTTCCATGTCTCATTTTCATTTTATGAAAAAAATGGGCTCCTAGCAGTAAAACATCTGATACTGTGGATGTTCTGCAGAAAACAGATGTTTCTCCATGTAATAGACGTCGGTGGGCCTCTGCGTGCCCACCAGGCCTAGCACTCACGCTCAGACACACGCGCGCACACGTGTGTCTCATGAAGGGCCAGGGCAGGGTCGTGTCCCATGGGCCGCAAAGCTCTAGTCCCTACAGTCATGGGACCTTTGAGGCAGGAAGCCGGAGCGGTAACGAGGCCTGAAACTGTAATTAGGGGGTTTCTCTGCTTCTGAGCTCTTGCTCTGAAGATTTCCCTCCATGGTGTATAGTCCTTGCTCTCCCGCCTTTTCAGAGCACCACAGGGTGGAGGTGAGAGGAGTAAAACTGAGCAGGCACAGTCCTTCCCAAAGGCACACAGACGTGCCTGGGACTCTGCCAGGTCAGCCTTATTGTTCTCTTTTCTTATTACAGTCCTAGCTGAGGAGGCCCCCAGAGGGCCCAGGGCCTGAGGGAAAAGCCACCATTTTTTTGCTTCCTCCCTCCAAAGCATTCACATATTCTTATCAGCTTAACCCTTCAGACATTGGGCCAGCCTGGCTCCCTCATTTTCCCAGGTATTGTGCTCCCCACCCCCTTTGGACAGTCCCCTGGAACTCTCTGACAGCCCCGAGGCTGGCTCCTTTCCAGGGATGTTTGCTCTTTCATTGACTCCCTGAGCCATTAAGAGTTATCAAGACCAAAAGGAATTAATGTCCAGCTGTTGAATGTCTTGGGGTATAACAAAGCTGTTTCTGGGCAAGAGAGGACTCTGCACCCCACCACCCACACAGCCCTGCCTGCAGCATGCTCCAGAACTTGCCCTGCTTCCTCCGAATGCCTGGGTTCCCTCTCAACCTGCCTCCTTCTACCCCAGGACCCAGGAGATTCACGTCCCCTCTCTGTTTCTTCTTTCTCTGAGCTCCTGTATTTCCTACAAGCTAAGCCAATGATTCTGTGAAATTATTTCTGGGAAAATTATCTTTATTTCTGTCCATGCCAGCTCATTCCAAATAGGATTTATGGAATTTCTAGAAATGCAAATAAGATGAAGAAAAAATGATATTCTAGCAAATGACTGAGAAATGAAGGTAGAAAAATAAGATGCATCCTAGTCGCTACATAAAATCTTTTCTAAGGGAACTAGAAATTTGGCTGTGGCTTTCCCAGGTGTCAGAGCAAAGAGGACAATACTGTCTGCTACAAGATAAACAAAACGAATAAAAAGAAAAACACCATTACAGAAGAATCACAGAGCAGACATTCCCAGGAGTGGGACTTCAAAGCAGTTTCTCACATAGATTCTCTCAAAGGGAATATAGAGGTACATAGTAAACCAGTGGTTTTCATCTTTACAAACAGAAAACTGGACAACTCTCTTTTTCTAAAACTAAAGATTATTTTTTACAACATAAAGAAATAAAACAAACAAAAGAATTGCTCTGGCTGAAGAGGGGTTTGGGACAAGGGCTCCATGCTGCATGCAGGAAGCCAAAGCATCCCATCATCTTCCTGCCCTAAGAGCTCAGTTAGACAGGGCACTGAGTGAGTCTCTGTTCCAAACCTTGCCAGATCTGAGTTTCCTGGAGGGCTTGTAAGTGCATGGGCCCCAAGGCCTCCCGGCAAACTGACTGCATCAGAACCTGGGAAGCGGGTATACAGGACGGCCCACGTGATGTTCTGTCGAGGCAAGCTTTGAAAACACTACCATAAACCAACATTACAACCGTCTGGCTGAACTAGACAATAAAACTCCATTAGAATGCAAGCCCCATCCCTGGATATGCAGCATTCATTGCATGGTGAGGTTCCAGAGGAGGTCTTTGCCAGGAGAACATCCAGGTAAGATGGCACTGAGTAAGCCAGCAGGGCCATGGGTCAGTGACTGACCTTGGAGTAGGATCGATAATTTTTCTGCCCTCCCTGACAGCATCTCCCCGACCTCCAAAACAGCTGCCCCTCCTCCACCCTGCCCCTTCCAGAACTCAAGGTGAAGCAGTTCTTGCTGTCCTCTCCTCAGAGACATGGAAATGTCAGTGGTGACATGCGTGGTGGGTGATAACGCTGCCCCTCCAGAGCAGAAGTTGGAGAAGCACAACCCGCAGGTGACAAGCCATGGACATGTACTTTGTCTCCCTCTCCAGTTCAACTCCATGTCTAAGCCAGGTTAGGCTCCCATAAACGTTGCCATTAATAGGTCACTTCCAATCTGAAAAGTCTTTTCATGATTCACTATAAAATATCTTTTGTGCGTGGAATCATATCATGGCAGTTAAGAATCTGGTCTCTGGAGCCATATCTGGGTTCAAATCCCAGTGTTCCCACTTATGATCTGTGTGTCCTGGTTGAGTTTCTGACCTTTTTAGAGCCCTAGTTTCCTCGTCTATAACATGAGTGTGTCCACTAGGCAGAACACGCTAGGTGTGTTGCAATAACAAACAACCCCAAAGTTATATTAAAACAACAAAGGTTTGTTTCTTAAATAAAGTCACCTACGGGTATAGAGACCTCCTGAGACACCCATCCCCAAGTGATCCAGGCTCAATGGTCCAGGCTGTTTCAAGCAAGTGCCATCATTGTTTATCAACCAAGTGCCACCCCTGTCTATCAACCAAGTGCCACATCTGCCTATCACAGACCTCCGTGATTAGAGTGAGAATCTGGAGGGCCTTGCAGAGACTATGAAATGCTTTGGCTCAGAAGTGATGCACATCACTTTCATTCATTAGTCATTGGTCAAAACTGTCACATGGCCCTGCCTCCAGCAAGGGTGTGGGGAAGCATAACCAACCTGGTTCCAGAGATGAAGGAGCACAAAGCATGGTGGTAATGCTAGGACCTAATGGGGTGCTGGTGATAAGGAAAGGAAATAATCCATGTAAACTTTTAGCATAGTTTCTGGCATACAGGAAATATTTAATAAATGTTCAATGCTATCAGGTCGGCCTTCCAAATGCCGGCCTCAGCCTGATCTCTTTCCTTCTCTTCCAATCTGGTTCTAACCAGTGTTCTGAGAATCAGTGGCCTATTACCTAGCTTACAACTTCGCTTACCCTCCAAGCTTGGGTTTTTGGTAGTTCTCCTTTCCACCAACCCCACTATTCATCACGAGATCTGCATCAGCCATTATAAGAACTCCAGATGCTATAAATGGCAAGAAGCCAAGGATAATTTATCATCCAACATATAATCACAACACACCACACACTCGTGTGTGTTAAAGAGTGCATATTCCAGAGGCCATTCATTAATGTTTCATCAGCACTATTATCATTGGTGCCTACAGCTGGTTCAAGATCACGGAGCAGGAGGGGCCACCAAATATAGAGGAAAGAGCATTCCTGGGAAACAAATGACAACACTGGGTTAAAAACTCCAGTGTCCACATCTATAATATGGGGTTCATGCTCCTGCCAAGATCACTGGGCTATTGAGGGACCCAGGAAGAGCAAGAAGCCAGGGTCTTTGTTAAGTGCCATTCAAATGCAAGGCATACTATCCTCTGACAGGTGCCAAGTGCCATAGTATCTGCCTCAGAAAAACTCATCAGCAGAGTCATTTGAAGATCTCAGATGCTTCCATTGGGATCTACCTCTGTCCCCACAAAGTCTTACTCCCTTGATAACTGATTCACAATCACCTTGCATAGCCTCGTATCTTCCTCCCTCCAGATTCCTGGGAGAAGGGGAGAGTGTCAGAATATACTGGGAAGTGTGTGCGACTTCCCAGGGCTTCTCACACTAGAACCCTAAACTCTGGGGAATAGCTTACTGCTGTCTTAATCATAACAAGGCCCACACCACCATTACAAACTTTAATACCAGCTTTTACACGGGCATCTGGGGATGTGTGCGCTTATGAACAATTTGTGATGAAAAAAAGACTGACCTGTAGCAGGCTGGGAGAAGAGGGGCCCAGAGCACCAGGCAGGGCAGGCCCCATCACAGGGTCCGCCTCAAGTTCTAGGGGCAGGGCTGCTGCCCTGGGACGTTGAAGGCATATTTGATCTCTTGTTAAGTCCCACATGGCTTCAATTTCCAAGTGCTCTGAAAGAGAATGAAATTAGAGTCAACAGATCCATCATGCCTTTCATAGAGACGTTGTTCTTAATCAAGAAGGAGATGGAGGAAAGAACACTCCCATTGCTGGAAGGTCTACTATGTGCCAGGACCATGCCAAGAGCTTTGTTTCTATGTGGTGTCTCATCTGAGCCTCACAATAACTCACCAAGATAGGTTTTATTATTATTCTTTAAGGTAGATTGCAAAGAAACAGAATGTTTGCATATTTTTTTTTTACAGAAAACTCCCAAACTTTGTTCCTTATGCCATCAACAGGTGGGGGCCATTTCTTCATCCTTTGAATCTGGTATCAACCATTTTCTTCCTTTGGCCAATGGAGCATTAGCAAACAGAATGCAAGCAGGGGCTTCAAAAGTGCTTGTGCATCAGGATTCACACTCTCTTGCTGCTCTGAACCATTTCACTGATGTGTAAACAAGCACAGTCTAGCCTCCTGGAGGATGAGAGACCATATGGAGCAAGATCCCAGCTGTTCCAGCCATCCCAAATGAGGTCACAGGCATAAAGTGAGGGCATGCTAGACTATACAGCTTTAGTGGAGATTGCCCTGACTGGAAGAGCTGCCCAGTTAACCTAGAGAATCAGAAGTATTTTTTTTTAAATATATTTTATTGATTTTTTACAGAGAGGAAGAGAGAGGGATAGAAAGCTAGAAACATCGATGAGAGAGAGACATCGATCAGCTGCCTCTTGCACACCCCCTACTGGGGATATGCCCACAACCAAGGTACATGCCCTTGACCGGAATCGAACCCGGGACCCTTCAGTCCCCAAGCCGACGCTCTATCCATTGAGCCAAACCGGTCTCGGCGAGAATCAGAAGTATTAAGTGCTTGAGGTAAGCCATCATGTTTTTGGTTAAGGTCATGTGATGCATAACAATGTTTTGGTAAATGGTGATCTGCATGTATTCGTGGTCCCATCTATACATATAAAAGCCTAAGCAACTGAACAATCAAGCCACTGGTTACTATGATGCACACTGACCACCAGGGGGCATATGCTCAATGCAGGAGCTTCCCCCAGGTGGTCAGTGCACTCCCACAGCCAACCTCCTACAGTCCCTCCCCCCACCCCTGGCTGGCCCACCCCAATCAGCTCCTAGCCCCAATCAGGGTGAGAGACAGCCCCAATGGGACTTGATCACTGCCCAGGCCAAGGGACCCCCACCTGTGCATGAATTCATACACTGGGTCTCTAGTAACAACATAAACTTAAAAATTCGTATCACCTAGTGACATTGTAGCCACCTTAACAACATGCACAACTTACTACTCATGTGTTTGAGGCCTACTCATGTGTTTGTGGTGATGCTGGTGTAAACAAACCTACTACTGTATAAAAGTATAGCACATACAATTATGTACTTGATAATGATAATAAACAACTATATTACTAGTTTATGTATTTACCATACTATACTTTTCATCATATTTTAGTGCTCTTTCTACTTATAATAAACATGTTTTTGGTAAAACAGTACGCTGTTACACCAGCAGCAGCCTCATAGATCTCATGTTAACTGCATCATCTTCTCTTGTGCTTAATTTCATCTCGTGCTGTTTTATAAGTTGAGTGTAGCCTAAGTGAACAGTGTTTATAAAGCCTACAGTCATGCACAGTGATGACCTAGGCCTTTGCATTCACTCACCACTCACTCACTGACTCACCTAGAGCAACTTCCCATCTTACAAGCTCCATTCATGGTAAGTGCTATACAAATGTACCATTATTTATCTTTTATACCATATTTTTACTGTTTCTTTACTAGGAACAAATGTTTAAGTGCACAAATACCTACCATTGTGTTACAATTCCCTATGATATTCAGCACAGTAATATGCTGTACAGGCTATCCCATAAAGCATAGGGGTGCAGTAGGCTAGACCATCTAGTCTTATGTAAATGCATTCTCTAAGGCCCATACAACAACAAAATTGCCTAATGATGAATTTATCACAACACATCCCTGTCTTTAAGTGGCATGACTGTAGTTTGTTATTTAGTAAAAGCGACCTGATACATCCCACATTACAGATAATCCAACAGCACCAGCACTTGCCTCTCACCTGGAAGTGACAGCAGAGTTTGCTGCTAGCAAAACTGACTCGTCCATCAACAACATAAAGTGGATTCTAATCAATCTGGAATCTCATATATAAACTCCCATCTTGAGGAGGGAGTTTGTATGTACTTTGGAATCTTTCTCTGAACCTGTTTAAAAATAAAATTCACAAAGAGAAAGACGTCTTTTGAGATGATTTATGAGATAGTGTAAGGAATCTGGAATTTATTCTTGAAAGCAATTGTGTGCAAACAAATTAGCAGGCGTAATTGCTTCCAAGAGAAAATTTTATCTCATTACAAACTATTGGGGGTTTTTAAATGAGCTCCTTCCAAGCAGGGAGAACATCTGGATTCCCAGGGTCAAGGAGCAATGCCAGAGCCTCTTCCAGCCCAAGGCAGAAGGCAGGTTTTGCAGGTATGATAGTTGAGGAGCTTTGAGTGAGAAAGGGCAGTGGACAGGCAAATGCCAACTGTCTTTTTGGCATTTGAGGTAAATCTAGTAAGAGGCATCAGTAGCAAGAAATAGTTTAAAATATTAGCTCCAAGGATACTCAGCATGACATTCAAAGCTCTCTGAACTCTAGGCCTTGCTAGCCTCTTTTCCCACCATCTTCACCCCCAAATCTATTCCCGGCCTATAAGAGACTCTTTCCACTATGGAACAACTTTCTCCCCTTTTTTTCACTGATCCAGACCATCAGGCTTCGAGGCCCACTGCAGGGTGACCTCCTGCCCACTCCCTACAGCAGGCTCCCCAGCAGCACCTCGGAAGAACTCTGTGTAGCTGGATCTCCTCGCCTGCACCGCCCCCACCCCCCCCCACCCCCCCACCCCCCTTACTTCGAACACAGGGAGAAGCAAGGCTGGCCCACCATCATGCGCATGTGACTGGAATCTCCTCTCGCAGGACTCTGACAAGGCTCATCCTCCAGGTCTTTGGGGTTCAGACATCTTTCTCTGAGGCAGCGCCATATTTGGGGGTGGCCGGCCAGGCAACTTAGTGGCCCAACTATTAGGACTGAAAAACTGAGCCGTCATGTTTTGAGGTGGAGAAAACTGCATTTACTTGAACTTTCTTCCTCAGGGCTCTGTGTCTGAAATGAATATTTTGATAGCGAAAAGGAAAATGGTGGGGAAGCGGGGGCTTGCAACCTAGTTCGGTATCTGGTTAAAACTATAGTCTTACTTCCCCACTCTGACTGACTTGGGAGGAGCTGCAGAGCCTAACCCCCTGGCTCCACCACAGCTGACTTGGGGGGAGCTGCGGAGACCCTGAGGGGCCCACCACAGGAGGAGATATACAGGCCAGAGCCTCCCCATGAGTTCAATTCAGGATTTGGATCCGGAATTCCCCTGGACTAGCAGATTTGTGAAATAAAGGTTATACTTCCCTCCCACAGAGTACTGGCTGATCTTTCTCCTGTGCATTCTCCCACAACAATGGAAGGGGGCAGGGAGAGGGCATGCAATAATGGGCAGTTTCTAAACTGCACTTAAAGGCACAATGAACTTGAAGACTTTTGTTCTACTAAGAGGGGAACCAAAGTTAGAGCCAGAACAGAAATGCTAAGACAGAGGAGAAAGAGCAGCTGAAAGAGTCTCCTGTCCTTTCCCGAAAGCACTCCACCTCTCCTCCAAATGCAAAGGGAACACATATTTAAAGAGAGTCCATGGGAATTGGTGCCAATGTTGTGAGCCTGCCCAATGTACCTACTGTCTCTAGCTGGGGCACTGCTGAAAGAAACAGGGGCCTCTGCCCCTCCCTATCGCAACAACTGGCTACACTGCGTCAGGCCATTCTCTTCTGCTCGTGGAAAGAGACAAGGACCTGCTGGCCACCACTGCACTGAGAGCTCTACTCAGAGGCACATCCCTCGGTAGAAAAGCGGTCACTTGGGCCTTTGAAAGTGTTCCTTGGCCAGGTCAGAGCAATCCACAGGGCATCTTCGGTTAGATTCCCTCCACATGCTAGCAGCTTGCAATGACCAGGTCACACCCTGCCCCTGGAAGCCCACACTTCCAGCCCCAGCCTGGGTACTGGCTCTGGGTCTTTCTGTACTTCTCTCAAATGCAGACCATGACAAAGAGGACCTACCACTGTGCCCATCCCAGGATCCCAAAGATAGTCAATCCAGAAGATAGAACAGAGGTTTGCGTTTTTCCCTTCCTGAACTTCCCTCTTCTCCAGGAGGAAAAAAATTATATGCCCTCAGGAACCAGCTACTGCAATTGGTAGAGCTTCCAGGGGCTACCCCTCAAACCATGTCTAGACTTTCTGTGCCCAGGGCCCCGTCTGTGGGCATGTGCCCTAAGCAGAAGGACCATGCTTAGCAGTAGCAGCTTCCCCACCACAGGTTCCAAACACTAAAGCTCTTCAAAATGCTGGTGTTGCCTGGAACCGAAAAGGCCTTGGTTGGTGCCTCCTTTCTGGATGTTGTGCTTCCTTCCTTAGACACTGACTGCTGTCACCAAGGCCATGGTCACCAACTCATGGTCATGTAGAAAAACACAATCTCTTAGACTTTATCAAAATGAAAAACTTCTATGCATCAAATGATACAATCAACAGAGTAAAAAGTCAACCTACAGAATAGGAGGAAATATTTGCAAATCATGTATCTGACATAAGGGTGAATATCCACATAAATAAAGAACTATAACTCAAAACAAAAAATAACCCAATTTAAAAATGGAGATAGGCCGAAACCGGTTTGGCTCAATGGATAGAGCGTCGGCTTGGGGACTGAAGGGACCCGGGTTCGATTCCGGTCAAGGGCATGTACCTTGGTTGCAGGCATATCCCCAGTAGGGGGTGTGCAAGAGGCAGCTGATCAATGACTCTCTCTCATCGATGTTTCTAACTCTCTATCTCTCTCCCTTCCTCTCTGTACAAAATCAATAAAAATATATTTTTTTAAAAAAATGGAGATAGGACTTACATATGCATTTCTCCAAAGAAGATATACAAATAGCTGATAAGCACTTGAAAAGATGTTCAACATCATTAATCATTAGGGAAATGCAAATCAAAACCACAATGAGATACTACATAATTCCCATGTAGTCAATTCCCATTAATCAACAACAAAACACACAAACATACACACACACACACACACACACACACACACACACACACACAAAACAAGTGTTGGTGAAGGTACATACAGAAAGGATGATGGAGATGCTTCTTCATTCCCCGACTCTCCTCTTCTCCCCTCACGTTCCTCTAACCCAGCGTTTTTCAACCGCTGTTCCGCGGCACACTAGTGTGCCGCAAGATGTTGCCTGGTGTGCCGTAGGTGCAGACAAGACAAGAATTTTATAATTTTTCACTATTTTGTTTACTTAATATTTCATAATAAAGTAATTATAAAATACTTTCTTTGTGTTTATTTGATTCCTATTCAAGAGAATTACTTTATATATAGTCAATATAGGCACAGAGTTAAATTTTTTAACATTTTCTAATGGTGGTGTGCCTCGTGATTTTTTTCATGAAACAAGTGTGCCTTTGCCCAAAAAAGGTTGAAAAACACTGCTCTAACCCTTTCCCCCTTGAAGAGTGAGAACCATAACCATCTCCATCCTTTTTCCCTGGTGGCCCTCCCCCTCTGCATTCAAGTATTAATTTCTAACTGCTGAGGTCCCTCCCCATATCTTGCAAATTGCATCCACTCTAGCAGCATCATGTGACTGTCCTGGCACCTTTCCCACCTAGTATCTGCCACTCTATGAAGTAAGGGAGGGTGCATTCTGGTCAACTTGAGGACAGGAGGACAGTGGAGTCACCCTTCCCTCGAGGCACTTGTCTTCTCTTGTCGCCATGTGGATCAATTCCTTAGAAAATCAAACAACAAAATCCGATGGCTGATCTTCAGGAGACATTTATAATCCTCCTATAACATGACTTTGACCTATTTGGGGAGAGTTAATAACCTTGTCTACTATACCCAAATCTCTTCCTAGAAGTCTTCCTTGATCAGAGACCACAGAAGAAGAGGGATTGTTTTATTGTCACCCATACAGAGATAAAAGCAGAGGTGGTAGAAATCCTCCTTCCTCTCTTGACAGAGCTCCTAAATAAGATTCCCAAATTTAGCAAATTAAAATACAGGACAACCAGTTACATTTGAATTTCAGATAAACAGGAAATTTTTAGTATCCCAAATATTGCATGGGACAACCCTACCCCTGAGATACCTGCAAGGACTACTAGGATTCCCCAGAGACTGACTGGACCCACTGCTGTGGGCCATGTTGGCTTCAGGTAGGGGATCAGAACAGTTGACCATAAGATTCCTTCTTCCTAAAGATTCTGTGATTCCTAATATACCAACACACCAAGGGGGTGCACAGAACATGGGTCATGGTCCCTGCTTACAGAGCGGTCCTCCATCTCAAGCTCAGCTCCTGCCTAGGGAGGGCTCTGTCTGTGGTCTAACCCCCGCCCCCCCAACCTTCCCTCCTCAGCTGGGAATTTCCAAATGAGCACCGAACTGGATTGTGGGTTTGGCTCTGCCTCCAGCATCTCCTTTACCTGCCCTCAATGTGGGACTCTCAGTGTTTTCTAGAACCATCACCAATACCTCTGGTGAGGAGCTTGTAGCCACAGGCTTTGCCAGGTCATTAGGCTCCTCTCAGAGCAGTATAGACCAACCTTCCCTTGCAGCAGGAAGACTTCAGGCTTCCTGAGTGAGATTCCTTGTCAGGAAAGTAAACGAGGGTGTCCCTTCTTAAAAGCAATGAGCTGAGATCACCACATCAGAGAGAGAGAATGTATTTAGTTTGGCTAAAGTGGGGTCTAATGGAGAGTGTGTGTGATAACCATCTCCAGGCTTGGCCAGGGGATACAGACCAAGGAGGAAAGAGGAGCTGGGCAGGGGACTCATGGAATTGGGAGATAACAGATGATGGGAAACACAGTCTGACGAGGTACAAACACAAGAATGTGCCCGGCCCTGGTTCAACAGACACATTCAAACAGATATGCAGATAAAAAGATAAAGATGTTGACAATAATGCTAGTCATCTGCCAAACTCATCTTTCTCTCAAATCTTAAAAAAAAAAAAAAAAAAAGGAAAGAAAGAAAGAAAAAGAAAAGGAAGGAAGAAAAATAACAAGAAATCATCTTTACTTTTGTTCCCCCTTTAAAAAGAAGAAGGATAGTGTCTTCTTTTTGTCAGCATGAGGCACAGAACGTCCACCAGATTAACTAACAAGTGAAATGACAAACCAATGAAGGTAGTTGCTCTCTTACAACTCCCTCCACATTTGAAACCAGAATATCTGTGTTCAAATCCCAGCTCTGTTATTGTGCTATGGCCTTGAGCAAGCACTTCATCTCTCCAAAGCTTCAGTTTCCTCAACTATAAACTGGCATAAATAACTGTACACACCTCTCCAGATAATAGTAAGGATCAAAGGAATGACATGTCATAAACGGCTTATGAACCCCAGTGTAATTACCAAGTACTAAATACTGCAAAATACAACCCCTACCTTTAAGCAGCTTACAATCTAGACCTGCACTGTCCAATATGGTAGCTACTAGCCATGTGACCAATGAGCACGTATGAAAATGGACCCAGGCTGTAAATATAAAATAGACAGCAGGGAGTGTTGATCTAAATCGACCACAAGACATGTGCACACATGAAGTCAACACAAAAATCAATCAATACAATGTCAAGAGGCACAAAAACATGAAGGGTACTCAATACTTTATGAGGTATTGCCTGACGATGGCAGTAATTTATTAATACAAAAAGAGTGACCAACCAGTGTATCTTGAAATGCCTACTAAGTGTGTGTGTGTGTGTGTGTGTGTGTGCGCGCGCGCGTGCGCGCTCTGGGGCTCCACTGATCAGAAGAGCAAACTTTTGGAACTCAAAATGACCTGTAGGAAAATCCAATCCAAAGTTTATTTTTTTTATTAAGAATCTGAGGTCCAGAGAATGCTGGGATTTAAACAAGACCACATAGCTCATGAATGACCTAGTATATTTTTCATTACACCACAGTGGGTTTTTTAAAGCTTTTTTAAAAATAATGATTGCCTAAATTGAATTGCACAATAATTCTAAGAATCAACATATTCACATTTGGCAAATGCAAAAACTGAGGCCCTAAATAATTTATATATTGTATGTATGTGTGTATATATATTATATGTATATATCATATGTGTGTATATATATATGTGTGTATATATATATATAGTATGTATATATTGTATGAAAATATATACAATTGGTGGCATCTTGGAGGCCAGCATCCTGACCTTCACCCCATTCTCTCCTTTCTACCACAGGATCCCTCTCAAGGTTGAGAGGTTGGTCTAGTAGCACGTATTGTCCCCCTTGCCCATG
The DNA here is from genome assembly GCF_964339955.1 of Pipistrellus hanaki. Taxonomy (NCBI): domain Eukaryota; kingdom Metazoa; phylum Chordata; class Mammalia; order Chiroptera; family Vespertilionidae; genus Pipistrellus; species Pipistrellus hanaki. The sequence continues at coordinate 21,012,534 of NC_140514.1, forward strand.
CCCAATGCTTCTTGTTCAGGACAAGCCCCCGAGCATTCTTCAGCCTAATTAAATAATGGAACCACACTGATCCTTTCTTCCAAGGTCCAGGGCACTGTTTCCTCTCCCCCCGAGTTGTGCTTGGGAATGTTGACTTTGGAAAACAGCACCAAAAAACACTCTGGCTGTAATTTCCAAATCAGAAACAGCTTCCAAATTCTTATTCAGCAGACAGCAAGAGATCTCAGAAGGGCTGAACCTGTTTAGGTCATGAGACCCTCGATCCTCTTCCCTACATGGACAAATAAGGTCATCCAAAGTTATCTCACATCCGAAAATGGGTACCTGCTGGGTGTCCCAGGACTCAAAGAATAAAAATCCTACCTACTGGGACTGAATCATTCAGGGTCCAAAAGAGGAGGTTCACAGGTAGGCCTGTGCGTGGTCCCAACACATGGTGCCAGGGCCTCTGCATGTCATTTCAACAGTCAAAGCCAAAGGACCATCCTATCCCCGGAGAGATGAGAAAGTAGGTACACAAGGGTGATGTCCTTGGAAGCTAAGCCTGAGGAAGCCCAGGCCCCCCAGCCATCACACAAACTGCTTTACTTTCCCACGTGTGTAAAATCTCCACATGCCTGCAATGTGGTGTCTCTCTCAAGCCCCTGATTTCTCCTAGGCCCTGGCCACTTCAATCCATGCTCTTGGCAGGTATGTGCACCCACCTCCATCAAAGCATTACAAGAGTGAGCGTTTATATTCTTTACTGTCCTCGCAGGCATTTCCGTTGAAGTTACATTTTTCGAATCCTTTGGTGCAGGTGAAAGAGATGCATACGTGTACAGTGTGGAATTACTGACACGTCCAGGATATATGAGGGACATTAAAGGCACAGCTAGGGTTTGATGACAGCTGTCAGGAATCTTCTCTACAATCATAAATGTGATAAGCACAAAGCAACGAAGCCGGCATAAAAATCCTGGCACGAACCAGGGGCAGGTGTTTCCCTGCTGCGTTAGGTATCCGGTGGGAGTCTCCTGCACACACAACAGGAACATGTGCAGGCACCCCAGCCCAGGGCCCCAGGGGACCAGAGAGCCTCAGGGTGGCTCACTCATTCCTGAGGTCCCTTCTTACCTACACATTTCCCCCCGTGATGTCCCTGCCTGGAAAGCATACCCCCCAGGGCGTTCACCTGTTGGAACCCCTGCCAGCTCGGAATCTCCCAGGCTTAGTCAGACCTCTTTCCTCCAGGAGAGAGATTGCCTTTTACTTATTTTTTTTTAAGATTATTTTATTTTTATTTTTTCTAATTGATTCAGGAAGGGTAGTTAAGGGAGAGATAGAAACATCAATGATGAAAGAGAATCATTAATTGGATGCCTCCTGCATGCCCCCTACTGGATAGAGCCCACACCCTAGGCCTGTGTCCTGATCGGAATTTGAACTGGGACCACCTGGTTCATTAGGTCAACCTTCAACCACTGAACCACCGCGGCTGGTCAAGACTGCCTTTTAGCTTCTCCCCTCCTCTCTGCTCAGTGTACGCTGGTTCCTCCTGGGCTTACTGCCCGGGTGCTGGGACGGTGAGGAGCACTCCTGCTCTCGTAGCAAGACATACACTGCTCCCTCAGATATTTCACCGGGCTCTTGTTAGCTACCACTGTGAACAGTCAGGCACCTACTGCCTCCTGGGATTTTCTCTCAAACTCCTCTCCCCTTCCTTCCAAAAGTACTCTTTTTGGAACCTGCAAACAAATTCGTATTAAGGACACCCCCCTCCTGTTATTATCCCAAACGGAGACACTCAAGGGAGCAAAGTCAGCCTCGAAAAAGCTGTGAGGTTTCAAATTAAAAAAAAAAAAAAAAAATCTGAGGTCTTCAGAGCTTAACTTAGGACACTCAGCTGTCTGTGCTCTCTAAGCCTCTGTTTCCTCATCAGTAAATGAAGGTGATAATAGTACTGCTGCTTTAGGATTGTGAAGATTGAGTCCAACGTGATGCTGGAGCAGTGGCTGACACATAGCAAGTGCTCATTTACTGTTAGCTGTTAAGTTGGTATTATTAGTTTGATCATCGCTATTGTGCCTGGGACAGCTCTGGGTTTTCCCTGTCAGTTGCCTTTTATGTGCCATCGTGGGCCTTACTGACCTGGAGCTCAAGAGGAGGTAGGGGCTGGGGTCAAAGAATCCTACTTATTGCTCCTGGCACCACTGTTGCCAATTCCTGGGCACTGAGCACCCACTCCACACATGGGATGGCATCCAGTCAGGACTTCCCAAATGTTAGCACACCTAAGAACTTCCTAGACCCTGAGAAAGCACAAAACACCGGGTCCCTCCCTGAGAGTTTCTGATTAAATATGCATTCTCACAGGTTCCCAGTGATGTGGAGGCTGAGGCCCAGGGACCACACTTTGAGAACCACTGGTTTAGGACGCTGAAGGCAGGCCCGCTTCGACTTTGTCAACTCTGCATCCCCAGCACCCAGCACGTTCCTGGCACAAAGCAGCTGTTGAGTTACCACTGGTTGCTTTGCATGTGCCTCGCTTATTCTTTGATTGGCCAGCACACTGTCCTGGGCTCAGGGTAGCCACGTGCTAGTTTGAGAAGCATGTGATCTGACCTCCTCAGGCAGCTGGGGAGACCACTCAGCCCCTGAACCACTTCATAGTGCCCCCAACAGAGTCAGAGGGCAGCCCACACCCATGGGCGCAGTTTCCACCCCTGCTATGCCCTGCACGGGTTCTACATAGCTGCCTGTCATCACTAACATCTCACGTTGTTAACTGTCCCACGACAGAAGGAGCCTTAGGTGGAGGCAGGCAGGGCGATGTGATCCCAGAGATAGAGCACTTAGCCTTGTACAGCCCACCGAGCTTTTTCAGCCTTTTATTCCTCCTTCCACTCCTTTTTCTTCTCCTTTTACCTCCTTCTCCTCTGCTGCTGCTTTTCATATGCATTTTCCTAGTTTCCAGTTTTTTCCTTTTACTCCTAAATTATCTTTGACCATGACAAGGCACCCCCATGACTAGTGGTGAGTTTTAGGGGCTCCTCTCTGTCCGAGATACAGGCTCAACAGCCCCTTGGAGAATGTAACTTCTACCAGCATACTGTCTCTGTCACATCTGCCCACCATGGAAAGAAAACTCCCGAGTGTTCTATTGGAATGTGACTCTGTCCTGTGTCCCAAACATTTGGCCCCCGCGCCCTTCCCTCCCCCCCCAGGCTTCCACCCGCAGACCCCAGGGACTCAGTGCATTTTTTGTGATGACTATAGATTCTTGCTCTGCCTCCAGCAGGTCTACATGTAAATCACACCTCTTTTTTTCCCTCCCCATTTTATTGATTTCAGAGAGTAAGGGGGAGGGAGAAAGGGATAGAAACATTAATGATGAGAGAATCATTGATCCGCTGCCTCTTGCACGTCCCCATCCTCCCCCTGCACCCCGCCCCCACCCCCTTTGCATTAGCGATTGAGCTCACAACTCGGGCATGTGCCCTGACCCAGAGTCAAGCCTTGACTTCCTGGATCATAGGTCGATACTCAACCACTGAGCAACACTGGCCGGGTTACATCCCTCTTCTTGTTGGAGTAATTTTGGGAGAGAAAATGCCAATGCAGCACAATAGAATCCTCCCACCTGTTCTTCTCTTGGGAAACAAGTGACAAGGCAGAGGGAGAGCCAGGTTTAGGCAGATGAATTAGGCAACCAGAGCTGAGGAAGTTCTACCAACTAATTTTTTAAATAAGCCTTTTATTTTAGAAAGAAAAAAAAATTAGATTTTTACGAAGTTGCAAAAATAGTAGAGTTCCTTTACTATCTCCTTCACTCGGTTTCCCCTGGCGGTAAGTCTTACATTAAAGAGTGGCTCAACTCTCTTTTAAATCAATAAAATTCATTGTTTTTGTTTGTGTTGTTTTGTGTCTTTCTGATCCGCCTTAAGAAAAACGGAAAAGAGAAAGAAAAACAAAAATCAACGTTCTCTTAAGCTAAAGAGTGGCGCAAGCCTTTGATTCTTCAGCTGCACATTTATAAAATGTGTCTAAATGGGTGGTTTCCCTGAGCAGGAGATAAGAGGCAGCTTCTCTCCATCTGTTATGGTGCCGGTGGCAATTAGTAGAATTTCTAAGATTGTTCACAATCACAGAATCCTTGACTCTAATCAATTCCAAGCTCTGGCTCCCAGCAGGGAGGGAGGGTGTCAACTCAAAATCACTTCAGGTTTCAGACCACCGGCTGCAGAGGGCTGCCACCCGCACAGCCTCAACTCAAATAGGCATCAAACCTCCTGGCGATGGTGGGAGACTGTTCCATTACAGGCAAAGAAAATCCAGGGCAGAAGCTGCTCAGAGCCCCAGGATCCCTGGGCCAGGCTGGGCAGCAGATTCACTGGTGGCCGTTTACAAAAGGTACAACCCCAGACTCCACCCCCAGGAGTTTCTGTTATAGGTCTGAACCCAAGGCACTTGCACTTTGCAAAAACGGCTCAGTGATTCTGGTGTGTACCCAGGGTCACCATGCACAGCTAAATAGTACATAACAGACCTGCTGGCCCGCCCTTGTTAGAACCACTAGATTTGACCCAGCAAGGCAGTCAGCTTCTACCTAGAAACAAACTTGTCCAGGATGAAGAAGGCTGGCAGGGTGACCCTTTGCTAGTAGTGGGAAATCCTTATGTTGGAACTTAGTTCCTTCATCCTGCTCCCCTAAGCCAACTGTTGGGTCCAAGCCCCTCTGCTAGGGCTGGACCTTCTTGGATGTCAGGCGTTCGATGGAGAAGCCATGAGAAGTTGTGGGTATATAAGAGAGTCTTTATTGTAGGAGCCCAAGTAACCATTGCTAACAAGGAGCCACTAGACAAAACAGTCTTCAAAGCAAAGTCCCATACAGCAGGTAACCAAACATCTGTTTAGTAACAATACATCCTCCCCACACAGCAGCAGCAGCCTCTGTACCCAGAGCAGCAGCCTGCTGATCATAATACATCTTCCCCATAATATGACCCCATAGGAGCAGCCTCAGCAAGCAGCCGCACTGGCTGGTCAATAACAACTTTATACTACTCAGACAAAAGAGGCTTCTTCCCAAACTAGTGACTTCGGTCTTTTGGTTTATAGAAGGGCATGCTTGCACACTGTCCATACAGATTACTGTGGCCTTGCCCCTGCAACTGTGTATAGTCCTTGGACCACCCCACACCCCCCTCATGAAGATTCCCACACTCAGAGTGACCTTGAACATCTGGAGTACTCTGAACAAGGCCTCTATACTCTAATTGGCCTTGGCCTTGAGCATCCAGTATACTCTGAATAGGGTCCCCACACATTGTCATTTCAATCCTGGGAGGCTGGAGAGAGGAGTGTCAGGCCATGCTATCTATGCACAGTTAAAAATGCTGATCTCGCCGGGACCGGTTTGGCTCAATGGATAGAGAGTCGGCTTGGGGACTGAAGGGTCCCGGGTTCGATTCCGGTCAAGGGCATGTACCTTGGTTGCGGGCATATCCCCAGTAGGGGGTGTGCAAGAGGCAGCTGATCGATGACTCTCTCGCATCTATGTTTCTGACTATCTCTCTCCCTTCCTCTCTGTACAAAATCAATAAAATATATTTTTTTTAAAATGCTGATCTCTAGCTTAGGAGTGACTGGCCCAGAGGGTATAGGCTCATGAACTCTATAGAAAATAACTAGAAAACATTATCTTAGAGGGAAAGGTAAAAAATAAACAAACAAACCCTGCTGCTTCTTCCCAGTAACTAGCCAAAACCTTCCAACCAGGTAGATCGTTTGGTGGCTGAAGCATAATGCTGATGCCAGAAAGCTGGGTTCAAATCCCAGCCCAGCCATTTACTGTGCAACCTCCACAAGTTACTCTCCCTCTCTGCCCCTCAACTTCCCCAGCTATAAAATGGGGATAAATATAGCACTACCTCAGAGGGTATGGTAAAGATTAAGTGAGATAGTATGTGCAGAGTGCCTAGAACAGGGCCTGGCTCAAAGTGCTGCATCAATGTTAATTACTGTTATTATTGGGTGCAATGTCCTCACAACTCCTGCCAGTCATTCTTGGGTGCCAAGCCCTGAAAAATCAAGATCTGAGGAGCCATCCCAGTGCTCCTGGTGGCAGCTGCAAGATGAAGACTGGCCCCTCCACCAGCCCTTCAGGGATTTAGGTCTTGGAGAGAGACTGGGTTAGAAACTATTAGACTTTTAAACTATTAAACTATTAGACTTTTAGCTGGTTGAGTAAATGGTGATACATTTCTCCTGAGGAGAAAGCCTGGAGGAAATAAGACAGGCAGCAGCTCAACTTACAGCCTCATCCTCAGGGCTCCCAGTGTAGGCTGCCTGCTCTCAGGACTGTCAAAGGCTATTCCCTCCACCCTCCGCCTTCCCCTCCCACTCTCCTTCCCAGCAGATTCTCAGCATCTCCTGGACATGCAGTATGTGGGGTCCTCAAAGGCTCTTTGAGCTTTAGATCCTAAAATCCAGGCCATAAATATTGTGCTGCCACCCCTGTCACCAGCCCTCCAGAGTGACAATATCTACGCTTTAAAATCTGGCTTAGATTAACAAGGTCTATTTCATGATTCCTGTGTCTGGACTGCCCCACCCCCCACCCACCATCCCCACCAACTTTATTGCAGTTCTTTTAGGGCAGACCAAACATTAGGTAAAAAATGACATTAGGTAAAAAATGACCAGGTGCCCAGAACACACTTGTGGAATGATTAGGCTGGATGGGCAACTAGACATACAGATGGATGAATGGCAGACATCCTTCCTGTCCCACAGCAGGAACAGTTCTGTGCATTCATCCAACAAATATTTACTGTGCACATACTAAATGCCAGCCATTATTCTAGGCACTTGGGATTCATCAGTGAACAAACCACACACAAAAAAACTGCCTTCGGAAAGCTTCTATTTTATCTAGGGGAGACCTATAAACAAATAAGTAATTTCAACCCAGTCAGTGTTGCTCAGTGCATCAAGAGGTCACCAGTTCGATTCCTGGTCAGGGCACATGCTCAGGTTTGAGGCTCAAACCCCAGTGTGGGGCACACAGGAGGCAGCCAATCAATGATTCTCTCTCATTGACTTTTCTCTCTCTTTCTTGCTCTCTCTTCCTCTCTGTATAAAGTCAATAAAAACATATTTTAAAAAAATAAGTAACTTCATAGTATGTCCTAAAGTGATAGCCACTATAAAAACAAAAAATGAAGAACAAAGTAAGGAGGATTGGGACTGAGAAGAGCAGGTGACCATGAATAAGGGAATCAGAGATCTCACTGAGATGGTGACATCTGGGCAAAGATTTGAGGTTATTGAGGGAGTAGGTAAAGAACCTTCCAGGAGAGTGAACAGATAGTGCAGTTTGTAAAGTGGAGTGTGCTTAGCATGTTTGAGGAACTGCCATGATGTCAGTAGGCTAGAATGGAGTAAACAAGATGAAAATAGTAGGTGGTGAGTTCAGAGAGGTAGAGGTGAGATGGGTTGGCATATCCTGTGGGGCCTATGGAAAGGGTAGCCATTGAATGGTTTTGCGAAGAGGAATGACATTATTTGATTTAAATTTTAAGACTCCCTGTAGCTGCTGTCTTGAGAATAGACTGAAGAGGGTCAAGGTGGAAGAAATTAGGAGGTTATTATAGTAATTCAGGAGAGAAATGATATGAGGATAGTAGCCATGGAGATGGTGAAACTAAACCACTGGAAGTCTGGAGTTGCCATCAAGTGAGATGGAGATGACTGTGGGTGGGCAGGTTTGTGAGGTGGGGGAGGGGGCATGGGGCAGATCAGGAAAGCATGTTTAGCTTGAACTGTCATCCAAGTAGAGATCTAATATAAATTTAAATTTGGGCATCATCAGGGATAGTTGCTACATAAAGCTGTGAGATCATCAAAAGAATTAATGTAGATAAAGAAGAGGAGTGAGGACTCAGCTCTATGGTACATCAATCCTAAAAGATCAGGAGATGAGGAGGAACCAGCAAAGAACACCGAGAAGGAGCAAGTTGCAAGACAAGAAGACAACAAAGAGATGTGCTGTTCTGGACATAGGGTAAATAATAATAAATGTTGAAGAGGGAAAAATGATCAACTTGTGTCAAATGCAGCTGATCAACTGTGTGGTCAAAACTGAGATTTGACCACTGGATTCAGCAATATGAAGGTTGACAAGAGCACTCTGTTGAGTATTAGGGGCAAAAAGCAGATCAGAGTGGCTTTAAGAGAGATTGGGAGGAATCCTCACATTTATGCCAAGAACATATAATGGAGAAAGGGTAGTCTGTTTCTTCAACAAATGGTGCTGGGAAAATGGAATATCCACATGCAGAAGAATGAAGTGGAACGCTATTGGTCAAAACTCAAGATATGGAAACAACCTAAAGGTCTATTGAAGAATGAATGATAAAATAATATTACAAACACACACACACACACACACACACACACACACACACACACATGGAAGGGGGCCGAGGAGACAGAGAGATTGTGTAGTCTTTTAAATAAGAAAATCCTCCCATTTTTGACAGCATAGATGGACCTGGAGGAAATTATGCTAGTGAAATAAGCCAGATACAGAAAGACAAATACTGCATGATCTCATTTACATGAGGAATCTAAAATAGTCAAACTCATGGAAACAGAGTAGAAAAATGTTGCCAGGAGCAGTGGGAGGATGGGGAAGAGTATGAGATGTTAGTCAAAGAGTAAAAATTTTCACTTATATAAGATGAATGAGTTGTGGATTTCTAATGAATAGCTTAGTGACAATACTGTATTATATACCTGAAATTTGCTAAGAGGATAAATCTTAAATTAAATCTTCTCAATACTCATATAATGATAACTATGTAGAGGTGATGGACAAGTTATGGAGCATTATTACAGTGCTCCTCTCAATATATATATCAAACATCATGTTGTACATCTTAGATATGATTTTATATGCCAAAGATCTCAATAAAGTTGTTTACGAGAGAGAGTAGGTGGAAACAAATGGGAAACAATGAATAGAAAAAACTTTCTGAAGCAATTTTGCTGCAAATGAGGAGCAAACAAAAAGTTGCAGGAGTAGGTTCAAGAGGAGGTTTCATAAAATGGAAGAAATAATCAGACTTGTATGCTGATGGGTATGATTCAGGAGAAAAATGAACACTTGTAGGTGGAGGAGAGAAGTGGACAACATGACTGGAGCAATGTCCTTGGGTAAATGGGAGGGGAGGGGATCTGATGTGTGGGTGGAGGAGTTGGCTCTTGAGAAGTGTGTGGAAAGTTCATCAAATTACAGCCAACGATGTGGGGATGTGAGAGCAGATGCAGGAAGACAGGGAGATGTGATGGGGAAGTCTATGGAAATTCTCTTCTGATAACTTCAACTTTTGTTGGTGAAGAGGGAAACAAGGTCATCAGCAGGGATGGAGAGGAAGATGGTAGGAAGGTATCGGTGGTCTGGTCTAAAGCTGCCACCTAGGACAGCAGGAGAGGGTATGGACAAGAGGAATAGAGAATAATGAGCTGGCAGCAAACGAAGCCATCCTTGAAAATTATGGTCATGCATTCAAAGTGAGACCACTCAGCACAGTTGTAATTTCCCCCCCAACAGACATGAAGTAAATGGAGAGTTGACTTGAGCTTTGATTGTGGTTTTGCCAAGATAGTAACAATGAACTGAGAGATGCAAGAAAGTGATTACAATGATGGACCATGGAATTTAAGTGGCATTCTAGAAAGCAAGGTTTCCATTTTAGTAAGTGGGAACACGTGAGGTCTTTTACTTAGTCAAGAGTGAGCTGTAGATGGAAAAAGTCTGAGACTCGCTGCCCTGGAGCCATCATTAACTGAGGAGGATTTAATGGAGGTGAGCTGCCTCCCAAACTTGCCCTCAGGATCTGCTTGCCAAGAAGTGAAATATAGTGCAGGGAGTAGCAGTTGAACAGGGATGTAAGGGGCCAACCTATTTGTACCAAACTTGTCCTTACGCTGCCTGTAGAGCATCCTATCCACTCCAAAGACACAGTCCTCCCTGCCTTATCAGCAAGCCTGGCCTCACTAATGCGGCCACAGCAGTCCCTCTGACCTCACTCAGATCTCTCAGGTCCTCCAATTGGGCCAAAGGAGCTCCACCATGCAGTTGCCTTCCCTATCCTCCTGCCTCCCTTCTATAGCTAATCTTTCCCTGCCCCATTTGTTATCCCTGAGATGGCAGCCCCACCTCAATTCATGTCCTCTTAATTCACAGGGATTTGTGAGTCTCTGCTTCTGACTCATATGCTCAAGTCTTTGCTATTCGAACTTAGTCAGCTCTCCACTCTTTTCCACCCAACTGGTCTCATCAAACACACAGGCTGGGCCTCTGCACACCCACCCCAACAGGCAGCCTTCTTCCTACTTACTCAGCCTTAGAGTTTGTCAGCTCAGCCTCACCCATCTGCTGGCAGATAGTCAAGCTCTAGGCCTGTTTCCAGAATCATGATCACAATAATAATAGTAACTACCATGATATAACTACTAAGGAGATAAGAACCCAATACCCTCTGCTCTCAGAGTCTAGCACAGAGTCATATTATATACTAGGGGCCCGGTGCACGAAATTAGTGCACTGGGGAGGGGTCCCTCAGTCCAGCCTGCCCCCTCTCACATACTGGGAGCCCTTAGGGGATGTCCCACTGATGGCTTAGGCCCGCTGCCCATTGGTTAGTGGGCCTAAGCCACAGTCTGGCCTCCCTTTGTGGGAGGCAACTGGGCTGATCAGGGGAAGGCGCTAGCCCCATCACACCGCTACTGCAGCCCCAAGGTGTTTTCATCAACACGGACTCCAGTCCCCTCACCATGAAAAAATGTCAACTTTCTTTAGGCATTTTCAAGGTGTGTCTTTCATAGGATATGACATTTCTTTCTTTATTTTTCTTTTTATCCTCGCCTGAGGATTTTTCCCCCCCTCCCTCCGATCACAGGCTCAGCCCTTCTCAAGCCTAAAGCCTCCGCCCCAGGCTTTAGGCTTGGGAATGGGGACCTCTCCCCAACCCCCGGCCATCTCAGATATGAGTTGGGACTTCAGTAATTTGATGGTCCAGATATCTGAAACGGATACAGTTGTCTCCAAACGTTCACCCACTCTTTCTGTATAATAAAACTCACAAGTTTTAGATGGGATATGACTGCCCAGCTTATTATGACCATATGCTTTTTCTAGAATGGTGACTTTTAACCCCCGCAGAAATTTCTGGTTGTCACTAATGGGTGGTGCTACTGGTATCTAGTGGGTAGAGGTCAGGGATACTACTAAACACCTTACAATGCACAAAACAGCCCCTCATACCAAAAAAAAAAAAAAAAAAAAAAAAGAGAGAAAAGAAAAAAAGAATTATCCACCCCAGAATGTCAACAGTGTCAAAGTTGAGAAATTCTATTTTAGATTATGCCCTTAAAGGGAATATGCATACCCTCCTCTGGTCCTTTCCTTCTTTACTCCTTTCTCTTGGGCTATGAGTTGAGGAAAATTGGAGCAATTTCTTGGACCTAAGGAATGGTCGAGTCATCATAACAGCCCTGTACTGTGGACCTCCACTATTACCATGAAAAAGAAATAACTTCCTTTTGTTATAGCAGCTTAGCCAATACCCTAACTGATACAATGAATTTTCAGAGGGACCTGGATCCCCTGAAACAGCTTAACAGCTGCCACATTCTTTGGCCCACACTCCCAGAACACCATCTAATGGTTGTTTAAGACGGACTCTAAGCCCAGAATAAACAGGATTTCAATTCAGTGTGATTCCTGCTCTCCTATCCTTTCTCTTTCTCCTTCCCTTTCTTGTTGTAACTCCCTGTGGTAGGTAGAATAATGCCTCCCCAAACAGCTCTATGTCCTAATCTCTGGAACCCATGAATATTGTCACAAGGCGAGGGGAAGCTAAGGTTGCTAATTATTGCTAATTTGTTTACTTTAAACTGAAAAGGTTCTCCTGGATTGTGCTGATGAGCCCAATGTAATCACAAAGGACGTTATAGGCATGCCTTGTTTTACTGCGCTTTGCTTTGTTGCATTTCATACAAACTGCGATTTTTACAAATTGAAGGCAAGGCCTCAACCACTGCATCAACAAAATCATTCTGACTTGCTTGATGGTGGTGATCTGCAACCAAACCGCAGTATCTGTGAGGTAAGCCTGTCTAAGTAAGAGAGGGAGATGAGAGAGAAGCAGCGTCCGCGATGCAGTGTGGGAAAGACTCCCTCTCCTTGGCGGGCTCTGCAGGTGAAGAAAAGCCACAAGCCAAGAAATGCAGGCGGCCTCTAGAAGCTGGAAAGGCAAGGAAACGAATGCTTTCCTCGAGTCTCCAGAAGGAACGCGGCCCTGCTGACACGTGGCTTTAGCCTAAGGAGACCCCTTTAGGACATCTGACCTCCAGCACTGTAAGATAATAAATCTGTGTTGTTTTAAGCACCAAGTGTGTAGTGATTTGTTACAGCAGCCACGGAAAACAAATAGTCACCCTTTCTTCCTTTCTCCTTCTCCCCTCTATGTCTCTTTCCAATTTAGCTTCCAGGGCTCTGTTTATTCTCCACGAAAGTCTGAGCCAGTGTGGAGGAGAGACCAAGGCCCCAGCTGGCCCATGTCTGGGGCCTTTTTAAAAGCTCCCAACAGCAGGTTGGAAGGAACACCTGAGAGGAGAAACCAACCACGCTAACCCAGAGCATGGGCTGGGTCCAGCAATGCATCCATTCAGGACAAATTCCTTTTATGATTTGCTTCCAGAACCAATGTCTCATCCGCACCCAAGGCCCTGCAGTGAGCAGCCTCGTCCTGCCATTTATGAAATATAGGTTACTACTGGGATTGTCGGTGTCTCCAAAGGGGCCCCTGCCCAAAGCCAAAGGGACCACTAGGTGATAGTCATACTAACTGGAGGTGGAATTAGCCAACTCTCTAATTCCAAAGTGTTTAGCTTTGGAACACAAAAAGTTAAACACCTTCTCGCGACACATTGTAAACATGTCAGTGTGTTTAACATGTTAACCGTCCTCTGTTCTCTAACCCACGTGTTTAGAAAAGAAACAGGTTATGATGTTTAACTAGTGAATGGATGTATGTGCTCATAGCAGCTAACACTTTTTAAACACTTGTGGATGCTTAAAATTATGATGTGTTTAAGATTTGAACACGTTTGCTTTTCTACACTCTTAATCCAATGAGTGCCGGCTACATTTTTTTTCCCCCAACAGCAAGGGTTTGTCCACCTTGCAAAGGCCAGTCTGCAATGAGAAATTCCTACGGCTGCCAATTCCTTTACTTTTATTATTTTTATTTTAGCATTTTCTTGTATACATGGACCTTCTCCTCAAGGGAAAACAGTAACTAGGAGAATATAAATGATAATCATTCTTTAGAGGATGTCTGGAGAACCATTCTGATAGAGAATCTAAGGTGTTTTAGATAACAGTCACAGGTTCAGGGGAATACATTGTGGACATCTTTTGTGAGACATTATTCAGCTTTCCACAGTGACCAACACATTTATTTCTCTGGCTGATCCTTAATCCCAATCTGGTGGGATCTGGTTGGCAGCCAGGTGACTTTCCCCAAACAATATTCCCCCACATCGCCTATAGCCACACATCTTTTCTAAAGCTCCTACAGTTCCACATATGGGAATGGATTATGGGGAAATGATCCAAATAAATATAAGCTTTATGCACAAAGATATTAGGAACCATTGCAGAGTTTGTTCTAAAAGAACTGGAATACCTAAATGTTTAACAATAGGAGGATGTGCAAAGAAACTCTAGAACACCCCATGTTTGGGTATTATGCAGCCATTATAAATGTTTATGAAAAACTTGAAACTATAATGTTTAAAGCAAGTTGCACATTTATATAATCTCAATTCTGAGAAAAACATGTAGAGGAGAAAATTCTGAAAATGTATACCCCCAAAATGTCAAAAGTGCTTTGGGGTTTTTTTGGGTGTTTGTTTGTTTGTTTCTTTTGAAGGTCATATATGACTTATTTTCTTCTGTTTTTAAAAAAATGTCCACAAAAAACAAGGTCTGCTTTTGTAATCAGAATTCTCTACTGGTGATAACTGTATGTCACCAGGCTGGATGGGAGTGACCTGGCAGTCACGGAGAGCCATTGCTTGTGAGGACGGTGCTGCACCCTTTCTGTAAGGACCTGGGCCTGTGAGCATGGTTCCTGCTTCCATGTGTGTTCCAAACCCTGGACATTCTTTTTTTTTAAAATATATTTTATTGATTTTTTACAGAGAGGAAGAGAGAGGGATAGAGAGTTAGAAACATCGATGAGAGAGAATCATCGATCAGCTGCCTCTTGCACACCCCCTACTGGGGATGTGCCCACAACCAAGGTATATGCCCTTGACCGGAATCGAACCTGGGACGTTTCAGTCCAAAGTCGCTTATGTACAAAGGGTTAAAAGCAGACTAGACTAGAAAACAGTAAACACAACATAATCCTTCATAGCAAACAAATAGGTGTTCGAGTAAATACATGAACAGATGTTCCTAGCCCTGGCTGGCATTGCTCAGGGTCACAGGTTTGGATCAAAGACACACACCTGGTTGCAGGTTTGATCCACACTCCCCACCCCCCAGGGTTGGAGCGTGTTAGGGGGGAGGGGCAATCAATCGATGTCTCTCACTTTGATGTTTCTCTCTCTGCCTCCCCCTCTCTTCCACTCTCTCTTGCGGGGGAATTGGGAGGACGCGCGGGGAGGCAATGGAAAAATATCCTCACTCCTTGAGTAAGGATTTTTTAAAAATAGATGTTCCTAGAAAAATGCCTGACTCACACAAAGATCGTATAATGTGGTAGAATAACAGGTCATTTGCAGGGATGGAGGGAGGTTATCATTGTTTTTCAAGTTTTCTGCATTAAGTGTGTTACTCTTAACACGGAGCCTTTTGCTTCCAAAATCATCATTCCAAAGTAGATTCTGCTGATGGAACCTTGTTCTCCCTGAAAGGACACCCTTGTCCTATCTCTCATGGCCACACCTATGTGGTCACTGGAAAATATGAACTTTCAGAAGGTGGCACAGGGTTTTGCAGGCTCCTTCCTGCTAATTCAGAACTGGGAACCCAGGAATGGTGTTCAAAGCCAGAATTATGGTTCCTTTGGTAAAATCGTTTCTTCAAATGCTTCTAAAATGCTTTTGCTGCCAAAACCGGTTTGGCTCAGTGGTAGAACGCCAGTCTGCGGACTGAAAGGGCCCAGGTTTGATTCTGGTTAAGGGCATGTACATTGTTGCGGGCATATCCCCGGTAGGGGGTGTGAAAGAAGCAGCTGGTCGATGTTTCTCTCTCATCAACGTTTCTAGCTCTCTATCTCTCTCCCTTCCTCCTATCTGTAAAATATCAATAAAAAATATTTTAAATAATAATAATAATAAATAAATATTTAAAAATAATAATAATAAAAATAAAATGCTTTTGCTTCTGCTCATTCCATGTGCAAGAAACTACCACCAAAGCTCTTGCCTATTCATAATTTCTATGCCTGCATGCTGTTCTTCCATTTACAGATGCCGGGCTCTGCCAGAGCTCACCGTTTACCGGCACTGTCTTGAGGCTACGGGGAACCACAGACTTGGGTGGGAAGGCAACATCCCTGCACCCACCTAGGTCAGCAGGCTCACCACCACTGTAGGCAGAATACCACCTGCATCCTCTGCCAAGTCTATGGCTTCTCAAATGCTGCTTACCTCTGCTTCAGTTGGAGGCAGAGAAACAATTGGCTTTTTAATCATTCTGATCACCAATTCCAACGTGTTCTGGGGATTTTCCACGAGTCCCAGGAATTCCCCAGCCCAGCTGGGTGGCCTACAATCAATTCTATGGTGACACGATCTACCTGGAGACAGCATCCGATAACTCAGTTGGAGGGCTGGGTCCCACAAAACTGCCTCCTTCCACCCCACCCCAGCCCCCTACTTCAGAGGCCAATGGCAAGACCAGGTTAGCACTTGTGCTTTTGACCAACTGGCTATAAATCAGAGGTTTCCATAATCCCCTCCCCTTGGTTTTGATTAATCTGCTAGAGCAGTTCACAGAACTCAGGAAACCAGTTCATTCACTAGATTACCAGTTTATTACAAAGGATAATAAAGGAGATGAACCAACAGCCAAATCAAGAGCCATATGGATTGAGGCTTGGGGAAAAGAGCACAGAGTTTCCACACCTTCTACAAGCACCCCACCCTCCTGACTCTCCTCCTCCTGTTAACCAACCTGGAAGCTCTCCAAACTGTCCTTTGGGGGCTTATGCAGCTTCATATTATTACATAGGCATGCTCGGTAGATTGGTAATAGATTCCACCTCCAGCCCTTCTCCCCTCCCCAGAGGTGGGAGGGAGACTAAGAATGAAAATTCAACTCACATCAGTTGGTTTGTTTCCCCCGGGCGACCTACGGGCATTCTTAAAATCACTCATTAACATAAAACACGCCTTCATAGCTCTCACCCCTTAGGAAATCCCGAGAGTTCTAGGGGCTGTGCCAGGAAATACCTATTTCTTATTATAACTCACAATATCACACTTTTTCAACCCAGCAAGGCTCCAAACTACTGAACTTCTGGTCAATTTGTGTTTCAGGCTCCAGGCAGCGGAGCAGCACCTTGGAAGGCCATGGTCCCTTCCATCTGTTCCCAACAACCAGCTGATGCCAGCCCAAGGTCACCCCACTCTTCCAGATGCAGTCAAGCAGCAAGACACACACACTCAGATCTTCTCTCGCCAAGTGCTACACCTCAGAAGGCACATTCTCTCCTGAGATCGGGTCCAGCTGGGTCAAATGTTTTGCCACAGCCAAGGGTCACTCAGCAATATCTGAGTCCTCGCTGACTGGGAAGTTACTTTCCTTTTGGACCAAGGCAGGGTCTGTAGCAAAACACACACATCCCAAGGAACGCTGGCTTTGCTAGGTGACTGCTTGGCAGGGGACAAGCCTCCCCCAGCTGTGTACCTTCTATAGACTTAGTGTTGAAACTGCCACTCTCATTCTCTTATCAGTCACACTGAATCATTTCCTATTTAATGTTCCTAGAGAGAGATTATTCTCCACATTTAAATGCCTGTCAACAATTACCAAAAAGTGGATGGACTTAGGGATTAATCACACATGATATTGACCATATGGTGCATTAAGGTGTCTGCACACAGCAGGTAGGTCCATCAATTCCTCATGGAGCCCAATGATGGTGAATGTAGTGGCTCAATGCTCAGGATAAAGTAAAAAAAAATGTCACCCAACTCCCCACTTTCCTGACCAAAATGATGATGTTTTACATCCCCATGACCCCGGACAGGATGTGGCAAGTTAGGCATCATGCTGATGGGTGATGCAAAAGTGTACTGTGTGTGTGTGTGTGTGATCCAATCTATCATCCCTTCTTTACCACACCCTGCCCTCATTGGTGCTGGCCCTCATCCATCACACAGCTGCAGAGAAGAGTCAAGTGATGACATTGGGGACAAAAGCCTTGCAATGTTGGAGGAATCAACCCTAATACTCAAAGTTCTCTTAGCATTGCCATCTCCCTGGCCCAATTTTCCTAAAAGACCAAGGTGATGGGGTGGGTGAGGAGGAGGGTGGCTGGGTCAGCCACCTGTGGAATCTGAGGGCAGAACATCAAAATGCTTCCTTGCTCTGCTCTTCAAGACTCTCTAGCCCCTGCAGACTCTAGGGCTCCCATGAAAGTTTCTGTTCCTTTGGGTTAATTGGTTTCCTTATTATTTTGTTTGTTTGGTTCATCCTTACCTGAGGGTATTTTTTCCTATTTTTTTTTTTTTTTAGAGAGAGAGTGGAAGGGAAGGAGGGAGAAGAAGAGAGAGAGAAACATTGATGTGAGACACATTGATTGGTTGACTCCAGCACTCACCCCAACCTGGGCCAGGTATCAAACCTACAACCCAAGTACATGCCCTTGACTGGAAATCGAGTGCAGGCTGACACGCTAACCACTGGAGCATGCCAGCCAGGGCCAGTTTCCTTTTTTAAGTACCTATGCCCAAGCTGGACAGCTGCTATGTTTTGGGAGCACCCACAGTGTAGACGCAGCACCTCTGAATCCCTCCTCCATTCCCCCCCCCCCCATCCCTTTGCTCATTCCCTATGTATGTGTGGTCTCTATCTCAGCTACAACTTTCAGACAATGGCTCTTCCTCCCACTCCCCATTGTTGAGGGGAGTTAACCCACTCATCACCAAACAGCTCCAAAGGGCTGAATCAACAGCTGCTTCCCAAGAAGAAGGGGGAAAGGCACTAGAAAAATCGGAGCAGGGGTGAGGATAGTGCTGCCTTCTGTGCTCAAGGTTACAGGGGCTGTATCAGTGCCTGGCCAGGTTCACCTTGTCCTTGACTTTCTTCCTCCAGGTCTTGACCCAAAGTCCATTCTCAAGGATGCTGCCCATCTCAGATAGGAGCTCCGGAAGAGGAGAAATGGGGCCACTCCCAGCACAGGGCCAGACATAACAGTCATTTAAAGGTGACCAAGGAGACAGGGAGATGGACATGGGAAGAGAGAGGAAGAAGAGGGGGAAGAAGAGTGCCCTCTTATTCTAGACTCTGTGCCATCGTTGATGCTGAAACATGAGGCGGTTGCCCATGACCATTCCAGCCCTCAGCCCTCTCTCAGTCTGTGGCCTCGCTGTCTGGCCACCATCACGTAGCAGAGAATTGACTGTGTGCTCAACCAGCCCGGCCTCACACAGCCTGCCTGCATTGGCCGTTTGCTGCATGTGCCCTGGTCCCAGGTCCACACCTCCGCCACAAACTGCTCCTTCTCTTGCTTCCCTGTGGTGCCTAATGGGCTCGCACTGCAGCCTTGATTGATTGGGTGACAGGGTGGCCAGGGGCTGAGGCACCCTGGTGGCTCTCACCGAGGAAAGGGGAGTCCAGGGCACATTCCAACCCTGTCAGCGCTGGCTCAGCCCCGCAGTGGTGTAAAATCTCACGCCTGGAGCCCCGTAAGCCCTGGTGCCAGCTGCAGTTTTATTGGTGGTCTGTGACTTCAAAGGCCTCTCTCTTGCGTGGCTGAGCCAAGCAGGCTGCAGAGCAGAGGGCCTTGTGCCCAGGGCACCGGGGAATCCCCCTGGACCTGGACCCAGCCTCTCCCCAGCCTGCCCTACCTCCATCTTTGTATTCACAAACAGCACTTTGCCACCGCTCTGTGAGAGCTGCCTGTCTAGGAGACTGCTTTCCTGGGCCTGTATGTCCTAGTTTACAGGCATGACACTGTGACCAAACATCTGTTCAAAGTCCCAACATTTTTTCCTATAGAAAACTCTGTTGCCAAAACAGGTTTGGCTCAGTGGATAGAGCATCGGCCTGCGGACTCAAGGGTCCCAGGTTCGATTCCGGTCAAGGGCATGTACCTTGGTTGCGGGCACATCCCCAGTAGTGGGTGTGCAAGAGGCAGCTGATAGATGTTTCTCTCTCATCGATATTTCTAACTCTCTATCCCTCTCTCTTCCTCTCTGTAAAAAAAACAAAACAAAAAAAACCAATAAAAATATTTTTAAAAAAAGAAAAAGAAAAAGAAAACTCTGTAGAGGCAAGACAGGAGGCTGGGCAATGACCTGGCTAACCCAGGGCATCCACTTGACATGTCTGTGCCACATATATTCAGGGGGGTGACGTGAAGGCCTGGTCGCCTGCCTCATTGTACTTTGGGGGCTTAAAAGCGGTCAGATGTGGGGAGAAGGCAGAAACTCCCTCCCGTTGCTTGGTCCACAATGCTGGTATCCCTCTTTTGCAGTCCTGAAACCCAATCCAGTGTGTAAGACAGACTCTGGGTTTTGGGGTTGAATCTCAACTCTTACGTTTCTCAGCTGTGTTACCTTGGGAGAGTGACCCAACCTCTTGGTGCCACAGGCTCCTCCTAGGGATACATTAATGTTGATGAAATATCTGATGAGTCCCTGTCCTCAGTAGATGCTATAGAAGCATTTGCTGTTGTCGTTACCACACACAAACCTCCTCTTGCCCATTTGTTCCATATGGATAGGTATGTCTGCCGATGAGAGAACAAACTTCCAGTGTTCTGTCCTGCTCCCTACAACATGTGGGACACCCAGGCACACACCCAGCCCAGCCTGCATGGTGGCAAGAGTAGCCCAGGAGTCAGACCCTGCTCTGCCTTTCATTTGCTCAGTGAACTTGGGCAGGTTATGAAAAACAGTTTCCCAGAGCAGTCCAGGATTTAAATGAACTATAAGCAAAACTACCAATAAATGTCAGTGAAGTTCAGCACCTGGCTTATCGTAGGCATTTACCTGGCTTGCAGTAGGACAATACACAATAGTTCAATACACCACAGAGCTGGCATGAGGTCAGTTAGGAAGAATATGTGTGAAACTCCCCATCAAGTCACAGGTTCCACCCTCACCATCGGCCATCCCTTCCACAGCACCACATTTAGAACACAGACTCTAACGTGTATTCAGTGGACTGATAGGATTGACCCCTTAAAGGGCAGGGACTGCATCTTCTCCCTCACACTTGCCAGCAGCTGGTCCAGCTCGGTACAAACAACGCAAGACACACCCCGACAGAAGTGGCCCTGGCGGTCTGGAATCCTGTCCAGGAGAAAATTATTGAGAGAAAGCTGAAGGAGGAAACGCGGCCCTCACACATATCCGGGATCTCGCTGGAGATGGAAAGTAACGGGGATGAAAACATGACAGCAGAAAAACACAGACGGGTTTGAAGTCTGCCCATCTGGGAGTCAAGCCACATTGAAAATCAATAAGGCATCCAGGCTGAGCGCTCAGAGAGCCAACTGGATACCTGCTTGTACCTCCTTTTAAGCAGGGAACGCTTTGAAGTTGCAGATGACCAATAAAAATACAGCTGGCCTTTACAGCTCCAGCTCCTCCCGCCTCTGCTTTTCACCGAGCTTCTAAAGCTGCAGCCAGGGACGCCAAGGCCGGGATGCTGAGGAGGACATGGCTCCTGGCATGCCTTGACTAGGGATCGGTAGTTTACTATAGGCATGCTGGCACCTTCCAGAACAACCCTGTCTTGGGTTCTGGTCATCAGAAGTCATGGCTGAAGTCTCCCAAAATACATTGGGAGGTCAGCGCCGTTAGAAGCAGTCTAAGTCAGTGCCAAGAGGAGCCATGGGAAGCCCTTGTTGTACAGCATTCCTCCACGCTAGTGCCATGGTCGGCAAACTGTGGCTCGCGAGCCACATGCAGCTCTTTGGCCCCTTGAGTGTGGCTCTTCCACAAAATACCACAGCCTGGGTGAGTCTATTTTGAAGAAGTGGCGTTAGAAAAAGTTTAAGCTTTAAAAATCTGGCTCTCCAAAGAAATTTCAATCGTTGTAGTGTTGATATTTGGCTCTGTGGACTAATGAGTTTGCCGACCACAGCTCTAGTGTGTTCTCCCATCTACTGCCTCATTCTGTGCTCTCTCTTTTTTAAACATATTTTTATTGATTTCAGAGAGGAAGGGAGAGGGAGAGTTGAAACATCAATGGTGAGAGAGATGTCTCCTGCACACCCTACACTGGGAATGGAGCCCACAACCTGGGCATGTGCCCTGACCGGGATCCCAACTGTGCTACCCTCTCTTTGTAAGACCGGCAACACCTGAGGAGGAGAAGCCTGCTGGAATGATTCCCTCCTTCAAAAGCCAGAGCAATCACAGCAGAACGGGATCTGGCAACTAGTTAAAAAGGCAGCCGAAAGCGCTTTGGCTCAGTGGATAGAGTGTCGGCCTGTGGACTCAAGGGTGGGGAGTGTGTAGGAGGCAGCTGGTCGATGTTTCTCTCTCATCGATTTTTCTAGCTCTCTATCCCTCTCCCTTCCTCTCTGTAAAACAATCAATAAAATATATTAAAAAAAAAAAAAAAAGACAGCAAAAGTCACAGTGAATGGGCATTTCAAGCTCTCACTTCTCTGCTTATCCCTCATAGGAAGTTCTGTGACCTCACTCTTTATGCAATAAGCACATGGGTTCTCAGAAGTGGGGGCCCATGGTCCAGTCAGGGAGACAGGACTTACAGACATGAAATATCCAACATAAAAGCTACAAAGTGATCTTAGAATGACTGGGAGATATTATAACATATACGGGCAATGTCAGCCCTAATGACCAAGCTGAGCTAATGTCAATAAACAGAGAACTATTAAGAAATGCATTAATCAAGGTCTTGTTTATACTCCTATTTGTCAACCAAATTATTTGTTTGACTTGTGGCCTCTCCTCTTTATTACAGCCATTTCTGTCAGCAGCAGAGCCGGGCTGCTGGACTCGCACACACAGGTAGGGCCTGCTTGCATCTTAGGGATGCTGTCCTGGTCAGCCTTCTCCAAGAACCAGCTCTCATCAGGGCCCCAGGTCTGTCTTCACTCACCACCTCCCGGCCCTTTGTAATCCTATGGATCACTGGGCCTTCATGAATTGATTTGTTAATCACCATTTCCTGTTTCCAGAAGTTGACCTCAGAAGGACCCTCTTGCTCTTGAGGGAATGCCATCAGGAGGAAACTAAGGGCTGAAAAGAAAACAGCAGGGCAAGCAGGGGGCTCCCAGCTCTCTGAGGACACCTGGGACCCTGTCCCCGCTGAATGTGGGCTTGACCAGTCACCTTTCATTGTCCTCCCTCCTGCCCCCATCTGCTCGCTTGGCTCCTACTCGCCCCTCCCGCTGCCTTTTCCCAGCCGCAGCTTCTCCGGCTCCTCTGGAAAGCCTCCCCCTGACAAGTAAGCCAGGAAAGGGTGGTCCCATCTCTGGCTTTTTTTTTTTTTTTTCTTTCTTTTTTTTTTTTAATGTTTTCATCTTTTATTTAAAATATATTTTTTTAATTGATTTTTTACAGAGAGGAATGGAGAGTTAGAAACATCGACCAGCTGCCTCCTGCACACTTCCTACTGGGTATGTGCCTGCAACCAAGAGACATGCCCTTGACCGGAATCGAACCTGGGACCTTTTAGTCCACAGGCTGACGCTCTATCCATCGAGCCAAACCAGTTTCGGCCCATCTCTGGCTTTTGAACTAACTCTTCAGTCCCCATGATCATCGCTGCTCTGTCCTGTTGGCACCCTTCCTACACAACCGTGTCAACCGCGCGTTTCTGCTGGAAACTACGGGGTAGGTTCTTTGAGGACAAGGCAGCCTTACGTGTCTGCGCAGCTCTGCATCCCCTCTCCTCACCCTCACCCCCCTGCCCACACACACGTGCACTCACACGCACACGTGCCATGCTCCCTACAGAGGGGACCCTGCTCAGCGCAGCCGTAACTTTCATTAGTGGGTTTGCCTCCCCCAGACCCGTGTTCAAGGCCCTGCCCACAAGCAGAGAGAGAATGATAATCTCTTTACGGGTAAGGAGAATTGGCCTTTCCTACTTTCATCTCCTAAATGGAACTAATTTCTGAGGTTTCCACCTTCCCTGAACCAGCGCTTCCTGTTCGGGAAATAAACGTCAAATGATTTCTCCATTCAAAGTGACGGATCACAGTAGGTTTCTGGGGAGCAGGCAGGGAAGCCGGCCTTATAAAAGGTAGACATCCTTTATTACTTTGAAGGGAACAGGGTGAAGGGCCTTGCGGGGAGTGGGCCGAAGGGTCGGGTTTCTCTAGAATTACTCAGAGTAATATCTATCCTCAGCAGCGACCCTATGAATTCCGACACATCTCGAAAAAGCAAGGAGTCTGGAAAAAGTGGCCAGGATTTCTTACCTTCTGCAAAAAGCTACTGTGCAGTCTGTTCCTTTGTAGTTTGGGGTGTTCCTCCCCAATCCCCCTTTAAATCAAACCATCTTGGAAAAATCAGAAAGCAGATGCACCCATAATTGAACTTGGCAAGGGCAACAGAAACCTCGTTATAGGTGTTACAGGCCCTCACACCCCAATTAACCTGGGGGGGCGGGCGGGGAAGGATGGAGGGGCTGTAGGCTCTTGGCACAGATGTCTGGGTGAGAGACCCTCTTGGGCAGGAGATTTTGGTGCCTAGAACCCAGGCCCAGCCTGGCACATGTCCCTCTCCAGGCTCGGGCGCTCCGTCTTGGGGAGCCCCGCCTCGGGGGGATGCAAACTGCAGGGAGCCTCCCACCCGAGCCCAGAGGGGCCCGCTCTGCGCCCCCCCAACAGCCACAACCCGGTGCCGAATTTTACTATCCGCCGTTCACCATGCTGACGGGAAAACAAATGTAAAACACCTGGAAATTTATGTCTCTGATGGGTCGAGTGTAACACTGTTCCATTATATTAAATAATCCAGGCTGCGCGCTTCAAAGCCGCCCGCCTCCCGGAGGCCGCCTGGGCGCGGGGCCTCGTTAACGGTGCGGCCCGGACCGGGACCTGAGGCCGGACCGCACCTGGGCCCCGCGGGCCGGGCCGAGGCTCCGGCTTCCACCGCTGTCCCCGGCCTGGGATGCGCGAGGCCTGGGACGCCCGCCTTCTCTGCCTCCGGCTGCGCTCAGGACAGGCCCTGTGTGTGCGGTTGTCACCGCGTGCACCGACCTGGCTCCGAAGAGGAGGCTCTGTCTTCCTGCTCAGCTTCCTCGCCAGCCCTCCCGGAGGGGCAGGTGTTCGCCAGGTCACGCCCCGCCCCCAACGCACCTCCCACCCCCGTGCTTCCCAGTCTCAGAAACTCCAAGGCCAAGGTGGACACCAGCCCAGGGAAGGCTGGCTTGGGAGGAACACCCAAGCGCTGAGACAGCGCTGAGACAGCGCTGAGACTGGGTGACTAGGGAGTCAGAAGTAACTGGGAAAACAGGACCTAACTGGGAAAACAGGACCAAACAGACCTCTATAAGCTGGGGCGGCTGGGGTGAGGGGAGGGGGGTGTGCAGGGCGCCTGGGGGGTGAAGGGTGCTGAGTGCCTGGGGTCGGGGAGGGTGCTCCCCATCTGGCCAGGAGCCCTCAGCACTGGCACTGCGGGGCTGAGGACCACCTGCCCAAGCTGGATAGTGCGTTAGTGGTGCTTGGAGTCTGAAACCAACAGACTGGTTTTGGGGCTCACCAAGGTCCCCTTAGGACACTTCTCAAAAATACCAGAGGGCAGGAGGCAGGCTCCAAGATGTTCTCACCTTGTGGTGAAGGCTGTGGCCTTTCCCAGCATTTTGCTCCATCGGCAAAGTGGAGGTAAAGCCTTCAGCTCCTGCCACATAGCTCCTCTGTGATGACCAGAGGGAAAGGTTGTCAACTTCAGACAATAAAAAGGGGCCATCATACTGCAGTTGGGAAAAGGGGTGAGCATTGCACTCCAAGGAGTTGGGAAAAGGTGCTCTCACTTCCAGATTCTTTGCTGTCCAGCACCCGCCACCCCCCATCTCCTCCCCCCGCCCATCCTGCAGGTCAGCAGGGCCTGCTCCTCTCTCCCCACATCTCTAAGTGTCTCTGCCAAGTCATGGCGCCTTCCCAGGGTCACTGATGCCATCCTACTCAGGGGCATGGAGACAAGACTTCACAAGAATAAACTTCATCTGGGCCCCACCAGTGTCATTGTGAGTTTCAAAATGGCACCCACCCCGTTGGAATGGTAATTACTACCAGTGTAATAATGGCAATTACTACCCAAGCAAAGCCCCAAATCAATGGCTGTTAGCCATTGCGATGGCCGATTTCTCAGGGACCACTCCAGTTAGGATTACAGAACCGGCCCTCTGACTTCAGGCGGGGAGCATCTGTGGCTCAGCTGGAGCAGCTGAGTTGGAAAATCCATCACTGCCCAACAACTGCGCGGCTGATGGCCCATCAATCAGAACCATAAGGCATTCGCTCCCTTTATAAAACACATGCATTCCCTTCAAACCTGCGAATGCAATAAGCAGCCCCAGCACCTCCGGTCCTGGAGAAATGGCAGCGCCAGTCCCTCCTGCCTGTGGAGAACCACAGATTGGCACCCAATAAAGCACTATTCTTGAGGGATCCCAGAAGACCCGTGGCCCCTCACCCCCTGGCCCTCCTAGCCCCTCAGGCCCCTGAGTCCTGCTGAT
This sequence comes from Pipistrellus hanaki, assembly GCF_964339955.1. Classification (NCBI taxonomy): domain Eukaryota; kingdom Metazoa; phylum Chordata; class Mammalia; order Chiroptera; family Vespertilionidae; genus Pipistrellus; species Pipistrellus hanaki. Next base: position 21,038,497 of record NC_140514.1, read on the forward strand.
AACCACACTCAGGGCTGGCTTTGAGATTTTTATTGGCCCTCATAGCTAGTCATGCTATAACTTTCTAAGAATGCATCAGTCCTTGAATTTCTTTTTCCTAAATGGCCATTTCCTGCTTCTTTTCTTTCCTTTTTTACCTCCTGTCCTCCCCCTTGCTTGCTTTTCTCCTTCTTCCCTTCCTTCTAACCTTCACATTAAAAGGAGAGATTTTCTCTAAAGTATGGTCAGAAAAGGACCAGATCTATGGAACTTCTATACCCACCTGTCACATGGAGCTGACTCTAGGGTGAGTTTTCTTTCTCAGTATCCAAAAGACTTTGCCATCATGCCTCACACAGTATGTCAGGGCACTCAGTAAATATGTTCTGATATTTATAAATAAAAGAACTCATATTCAGGATTGTCCACCAAACCACTTGTCTTCCCTACAGGACACACTGATACTGCTGTCTGGTGATATCTCCCTCACTAGCCTCTGGAGTAAGGTGACAGTCATTGTTCTTTGGCCCCAAATTGGGGCAGAAAGATAGCCCAACCAATATATCTGGTCCCCACTAGAATCACTTCATGTATCCCTCTGAAGATGACAATGATGATGATGGACAGCATCTCATGAATGATGTGCATGGCACCATGCTAAACACTTTTCAAATGTGAAATCAACAACCCCTGTCTCCTAGATGGCCTGCCCATAGTATTCCCAAAACATAGTATTTACTCTTCAGGACAACCCTGAAGAATGTAGCATGTATAATTAATTAGCCCCACCTTACAGATAAGAAATGATGGCTAAAAACAGAGACAGAATGAGGGAGGTTGCAAGACATACCAAGGTTTCATGGCAAGAGATGGAATGAACTGGGATTTCAACTCAGGACTTCTGATTCCATAGTCTCAAAACATTCCCACTATAGTTTTGTGAACCAAAGTATGGCAGGGGTATAATTCTTAAAGACATAGCTTTCCTGACTGGTTGATGGCCACTGGCTCAGCCCAGGAGATCTGAGCCACACACACTAGGCCTGGGCCTAGATGTGATTACTGGACACTTGGGATCCCTGCAAAGCTAACAGAGAGAGAGAAACTCCATTCCAGATAAGCTCACAAACAAAATTCCAAACATATGAGGAAAACTAAACCTCTGAGAAAAAGCCTAAAAGAATCAACAATCAGAAAATGAATTTACTCCAAATGAAATGAAAATAAAAGAGAGCCGAAACCGGTTTGGCTCAGTGATAGAGAGTCGGTCTGCGGACTGAAAGGTCCCAGGTTCGATTCTGGTCAAGGGCATGTACATTGGTTGCGGGCACATCCCCGGTAGGGGGTGTGCAAGAGGCAGCTGGTCGATGTTTCTCTCTCGTCGATGTTTCTAGCTCTCTATCTCTCTCCCTTCTTCTCTGTAAAAAAATCAATAAAATATATTTTTTTAAAAAGAAGAAAAAAAAGAAAAGAGAAATTTGAAAACAGATTTAAAATAAGTATGTTTAGGGAAAGGAGGTAGAAGAAGTAAAGGGAAAAAATAGCAATTATATTTTTTAAGTTATAAAACAGAGAAGAAATAAAGACAAATAAACAAAAAATGAAATCTTAGAAATAAAAATATAGTTGATGAAATACCAAGTACTAGAGTAAATTCTACACGGATTCAGTTAGAAAAATAATTTGGAAGATGGTATTGAGACATTTGTTCATAATGCAGCATAGGAAGAAAAAATTGGTAGGTAGGTAGATCGGTAGGTAGATAGATAGATAGATAGATAGACAGACATGCAATTGAAAAGACCTGAGGATAGATGGAGAGGTTCAAACATACACAGAGTGTCCAGATTATTATGATCTTGAATGCATAATAATCTGGCCACTCAGTGTATATCCTATATAATAAAAAGCTAATATGCAAATTGTCCCCTCAACCAGGAGTTCAACCAGCAGGCAGGCCAGCCAACTGCCCATGTCCCCTCCCCCTGGCCAGGCTGGCCGGATACCCATGCATGAATTCATGCACCGGGCCTCCAATATATATATATATACACACACACATATATAAAATCTGGCCACTTGGTATATATTTAATAGAAGCTCCATTAAAAAAAAAATAGAAGGAATAACAGAAGCAGCACTCAAAGAGATTATGATAGGAATTTTCCAAAATCAAAGAGACAGGACTCCTCAGATTGAAAATCGTCACTGAGCACAGGGTACTGGGGATAAAGGAAAATGTCTGACACATCACAGGGAAACTGCAGAGCAGGAAGGACACATTATTTCATGCCCCACTAGCTCTCAGAGAAGGAATATTGAAGGAGGCTCAGGCCTGGAAGTGGTACCATCGCAGAACAAGGAGCAAGATTGGCCCCGACACCAAGGAGCTGTTGCCTGCTCCCTCGCCGTCAGCCTGGCACAGAGATGCCCCCGTACACTGGCAGCACCGAGGAAACTGAGCCTTCCCGCTCCCTCTCACACATCCCAGTCCAACAAGCGCTTTATGAAAATGTTCAGAACCACAGCAGCTCTTTCTGGCATTTGAGACGAACGTGGAATCCAGAACGTTCTGCTGCTGAAATAATGTCTTTCTGGTTCCAAAGAAGCGGGTCTTTTGGAAGGCACTGGACTCCTTCCCTCGCGACTGCCAAGCGCTGTTTTCCTTTGCTTGGTAACTTTCAGTTTTTCTCACAGTGTGTCACTCTGGAAAAAATGTGGAAATGGGGCTTTCACATGTTTGAGACGGAGAGCAAACTCCTGTTGGAAAAAATGAAATCTGCAACCTGAAGCCCCGACTCCCTGAGTCAAACTTTCCACTGAACCAAGATCTCTCCTCGCGACGGGAGAGACAGAATTAAGCTGTACTGTTTCAGCAAATCGCTACAGCCATTCAGAAGGCGACTCCCGGCCCCTGGGCTGGATCGCACATCAATGCGGAGGCAAATTTAATTACCTGTCAGGAACTAAATAAAAGCTTTGCTTCATCTAATACTCCCAGTGTGCAGGACGGCTATGAAAACAAACCTGACACTCCATCGATTTGCTGTTTACAGAGGCCCAGCGAGGCGCCGAGGCAGAGCAGCGAAGCCTTTGGACGTTTACACAGTCTTTCATGCATCTGTCCGCCGCGCCCTTCCTCCGCTAGACTCAAAGCCACTGCACCTGTTCCTAAAAAATATCCCATAATCTTTCCAAACGGATGCCATGGCAAGCCCCACCCCATTAGCTCATCCTCATCCAAAGGGCTCCTCTCTCCCAGAGAAAAGCTTGTTTTCTGGGGCTCCTTGCCTCTTCATCAAGACATCCAGTCAGCCTTTAGCCCACAGCCTGGGCCAGTGGTGGGTCACGGTAGAAAGAGCGTTTAGGTGCCAGGAAATTTAGGTGAGCTAGGCCAAGTTCACCTCTGCTGCTCTAATCTCCAGTTTCCCCACATGCAGCGTAAGAAAACTTGCCCTGTCTGCTCCCACGGTTGGGGCAAGCATAAATGTGATAACGGGCATGAGAAAGCTGGCCAACGCAAGGAGGTGTTGCACTTGCCGATTAGGAGGTTTGATGTTACCGTATTGCCTGGAGTTGGAGGACCAGAGGGTGGGGAAGGTGCAATTCCTCTCTCCATGGAACTTGGGGATGGACGCCGTGAGCAGCACACTGAGACAGAGAAAAGATGTTACAGAAGCCGCTGTTGGTTGCAAATGAAGGACAAAATCAGGATGGGGGAGCAGAGCTTCAACTTTTAAAAAGCTTCTCCCTCGGGCTGGCAGAGTTCCTTTGTGGAGCCAGGACTCCAGGCCACGGTGTTACTGGGACACATTGCCTGACTTCTCGGAGCTTCAGCTCCCTTGTCTATAAGGCCGAGTCTGGATAAGGACCCAGGTTGCTAAGGTGAAAAGTCTTATGCGAACCATCATGGTACCATTATCCTTCCTGCCCCTTTGCACCTGGAAGCCTGGAGGATGGAATGAGTGACAGGGGTCATGTGGCCCGCTCTGGCCTTAAGGAAGGATGGGAAAGGGCAGGCTGGAGCCACCCAGCGACAGTGCACGCCCAGCCAGGCTCCCAGCCCTGGCTCCCTGGGCCAAGTGGGTTTATTTTTCAATTTTGATCCCCCAGGCTCTTGGTTTGTCTGCCCTGGGCTCACAAGGGATGGGTTAAAGAAGAATCTTTTCACCTGCCACGCATCCTGACAACGGGCATCATGTCCTTATCGCTCCAAGGATCACAGGGGCCTCGTGTGCCTTTTCCAAACTCACCGCCCCACCCTTCCCAGGCCTGCGGCGTCCCAGACAGGCCCTGGCAACTGCTCCACACAACCAGGCCAGGACCTGAGTCCGTGGCTCAGTCACCTCTGCTTGACCTTTGGTCCTAGTTGGGGTCACACAGAGCTCTGTCCGCAGCCCCACCGCCCTGCCTCCGCCCTCTGTCTGTCAGGGGTCAGCCTCCAGGGCACCTCCTCCAGGAACAGCTTCTGGGCCTCCCTGGTCCGCAGAGAGCTTTCCCGGCCTGTGCCCCCGCAGCTCTCACGGCTCTTGCCAGGAGCGCTGAGCAAGCGGGACAAGCCTCCTGGCCTCTGTCACACTGTATTGGAGTCAGCTCCAGAGCGGGAGAGGCCTGGGCCAGCTCCATAGGCCTGTGGCCAGGCTTCCCTCCCATCCCCGCTCCCAGGGACACACAGCACCTGACGGGGGTCGGAGGTAGACGGATGGCACAGGCGAGCCCACAGGCCACCAGAGGAGCATGCTACTCCCAAAGGCCTAGAAGAGGCTGCAGACAGTCTCACGACTCCCTGGCCAGACTCAGGGAGCCCCAGCCTTTCCCAGCACCGCACCTGGAGCTGAAGATGGAATACACACCAACTTTTAGAGATCCTCTGGCTCCTTTCCCCAAAAGCAGGAAAGAGAAGGAGGCTCCCTGCCACATCTTTTTTTTTTTTTTTTTTAATATATTTTATTGATTTTTTACAGAGAGGAAGAGAGAGGGACAGAGAGTTAGAAACATCAATGAGAGAGAAACATCGACCAGCTGCCTCCTGCACACCCTCTTCCGGGAATGTGCCCGCAACCAAGGTACATGCCCCCGACCGGAATCAAACCTGGGACCCTTCAATCCGCAGACCGACACTCTATCCACTGAGCCAAACCGGTTTCGGCTCCCTGCCACATCTTAAACGACGTGATTACCAGGAAGGTACTTGCATTTCACATTTCTCTCCATGGATGTGTGTGTGTGTGTGTGTGTGTGTGTATGTGTGTCCCAAAACAGTGCTAATAAAATCTCTAACCCACGTGGCAGCCCCAGTGCTCATCCATTGTAGCTGCCCTCCGGCGGCACCAGTCAGTTTATATTATAAATAAAGGCTGAAATAAGCTGCTTGCTCAGTGCAGGCTCCTCGGGGGCCAAGGAGGCATGGAGCCAGCCCCTCCCTGCTCCCTCCCACCCCAGTTGGGAGAGGATGGCCCGACCGGGGCTTTGCCTGAAGCCAGCTCCTTTGGACTTGAACAAACCACTACAAGGGGCTGCGATCCGTCCCCGGAATCCCGGTTTAATTATTTGGGAAGAGCGCTTCCCCTCCTCCCCCCACACCAAGCTCCCCAGAGCCCCCGGAATCATTGTTCAATGCTTATTACCGCCACGGGCCCCCGGGCACAGTGCGGCAGAGACCTCATTTCAATATTTACCACTTAGATCACTTAAGGGCTGTCAGCTTTAATAACATTTTATCAATTGGATACTTATATTATTCACGGCTTCATAAAAATAACAAGGCCTGCCTTGGCATTTCAATCATGCCCGGGCTAATTTCGGCGACTGCTTAGGGATTTCGTTTTTATTAACATTTAGATGCAGCGTGACGGCTCCTCTTCGCAGATGCGCTGTGCGCGAGGCGGCCATGAGGGCAGGCTGTGGGGCATTCGTGGCACAGCGCTCTGCCCTGGGCACATGAGCAGGGCAGGTATGGAGCCAACAGCCACAGGCCAGGCTGAGCCGTCCTCCCCAATTAGGCGACTCCTTCCTGGTGGGTGGGGTGGTCCGTGGGAAATTCTTGACAGTCTGGCCCCCTGCCTCCTGCTTTCCTCCCAGCTGGGCTGCCCACACAGGGAACTGTCTCCCCTGCGCTGTCTGCTGGGATCTAGAAGGCAGCACTCTTCTTGCCTTTACTCTGCCCTCCACCTGCAAGGCTCCTACACAGCCTTCCAGGCTCACCTGCAAGGTCACCTCCACCATGAAGCCTTCCCTGCTTCCCAAAAGCCTGCGTCCTGCTGTGCCCGTGAGTGAATGGTGCCCCGCTGGTCTTCTGGTTCCCAGGCACAGATTCCCATGTCCTCTTCTCCCATGGGCGCCCCAGTTCTGGCCTTCCCTGAAGCTGCCCCCACTCTCCCTCCGGGCATCCCAGAGGACCCTGCCACACGCCTCTGGCTTTGCCCCAGTCCTGCTGTCTGCGGTCTCCAAGGTGTTTGCTGTCGCTGACAAGTGCAGGCAGTTCTGGGGCTTTTATTAGGTGTCCACCTTGGCAATGACCCTCAGAGAGGTGGCCTTTAGAGGAAATGCCACCTCCTCAGGGGCTTCCCATCTTCAGGAGCTCTTGGCTCCTTTGCTAACTCTCCTTCTGCAGTCCCCAGGCCTCTGGTCCTGCTCTGCCTCCCTGTGCCCCTAGGTCAGTGGTTGGCAAACTCATTAGTCAACAGAGCGGTTTGCCGACCACTGCCCTAGCCTAGGTGGTACTGCTGTGGGTCTCTCACTAGTTTCCCCTGCTCCCAGTCGCCCCCTCTAATCCATTCTTCTCACTGAGACCACAGTCCTTTTTGTAAATTGTTCTTCTGATGAAAACCCATTAACCGCTTTCAGAACCAAATCAATAGTTTCACCGTCGCATGGTCCGGTCCTGCCTCGGCTCTCCAGCTTCTCACATCGCCCTTCCCCCGGCTGAGTTCTCGGGCACCTGGGTCTGTCAGAGACTTTGTCCTCCCCCCTTTTCTCCCTCAGAGCCTGCAATACCAGCCCCCTGGAATGCCCTTCCCTCCGCTCACCACAGGGCTGACGCCAGCCTCCCCTTTCTGGTCACCTGCTCTGGTCCCCTCTCTGACACTGGTTTCTCTGTCCAATCTCACCATCCCCTTTCGCAGTCCCCTTTGCTACCTCACAATGTGCAATTTTTAAAACTTCTTTGTCAATTTGTTTGGCTCAGTGAACTCAGAGGCTGTAACTGGCCCATAGTAGTTGCTCAATAAAAATGTGTATAATGAAATTTGGCTCAGTGGATAGAGCATCAGCCTGCAGACTGAAGGGTCCCAGGTTCAATTCTGGTCAAGGGCATGTACCTTGGTTGCGGGCACATCCCCACTAGGAGGTGTGCAGGAGGCAGCTGATTGATGTTTCTCTCTCATTGATGTTTCTAACTCTCTATCCCTCTCCCTTCCTCTCTATTAAAAAATAAATAAATAAAATGTGTTTAATGAAGGGCTAGATCATTCTTTAGCTTCCTGCCCTTCCTTTAGGATAGGGGTGTCGAACTCAATCAGAGAAGGGGCCAAAATCTAAAATCCAGCCTAAATCGTGGGCCGAATGGTTTACTGAACAGTCATAAACTGACAATGTCATAAACTGACAGCGGAGTGCAGTGATGACAGCGCGGTGCGGGCCACATTGCAAGGCCTGGCGGGCTGGATTTGGCCCGCGGGCCTTGTGTTTGACACATGTGCTTTAGGAGAATCCCCCCGCTTTCAGCAGCCTCCCCTCCCGTGTCATCCTGAGGAGGCTGATAAGCAGACACAGGGAATCAGAGGCACCGGAGCCATTTATGTGATGACTGACAATGCCCAGACCAGTGCCCACAGCCCACAGTGTAGTGGTTAGAGACACAGCAATGACAGCAGCCTGGGCCCACTAGTCAGCTGTGTGCTGCAGACAAGTTCCTTAGTCTCTCTGTGCCTCAGTATGTTCATCTGTAACTTGGGGTTAGTGATACCTACTTCATGAGCGAATATATGGAAAGTGCCTATAACAGCCTGGCACGTAGCAAGCGCTCCATGAAGGTCAACCGCTCTTACTGTAAGCTCAGAGTGACCTTCTCCGCCTCCCACACGGACAGTTGCTCCCCTCATCCCTGAGCAACGTACGCTGCTCCCGTAGGTGGCTGTCGTCACTCGCTATTGAGCCCAGGGAGGCCCATTTGGGGACTGGATGGAGGTCAATAAATCTTTGCTGCTGGCTGACCTGACAGATCCCCACACACGGGGAGGCAGGCTTTCTTGCAAAAAGATGTCTCGCTCCTGTCTGCTACACCCAGGCCCACGTTCAGGGTCCCCACAGAAAAGGCCTGGCCTGTGCAATGCGTCAGGGAAGTTAATTTCTCGCCACCAACTCCCACAAAAGGGTTTCCCGTGACCCTCGGGGATAACCAATAAGCCTGACCAGAGAGGGCGCAGAAGGCCGGGCTGGCTTCCCTGGTCACCCCGCCAGGAGGATCAGAGCCTTGGCCTGCCCCTCCTCCGGGCTGGCCTCAGAAGCCCACACAAATGCAGGTATTCCACAGCTGCCAGGCTCCATTTGGGCCCCGTGAGCTATACCAGTTCTGTCAGTAAATTTGTCTATTGCTTGGAGCTTCTATTTCTATTAAAGAGCTGTTAAATGCCTCCCAGGTGGCAGGCTACAGAGTTTCCAGGATAGCAGTGCATATATGTGTATGGGGGCATGTGTGCATGTGCGTGGGGAGGGAGGGCGCGGGGGGAGTTGTGTGAAGTAAGCCCTGTCCTTTTTGACACTCGGGGTTGCCTGGGTTCTGTCCTCTCTAATGTTCTAAATTGCAGGAGAAATGGCCCTGACAGACCCTCCTGCGGACAGGCAGTGCCTTTTGTTACAGACGGAGGTGTTGAGCCTTGTCCAATCAACAGCTTCGTTAGGTCTCCCGAGATGAAAGAGTCCTTTTTACTTCGGGAGCTAATATTTATAGACAATCCTCTCCCCAGCCCCTGCGCTGGAGATATTAACAACTTGAGGGCTAAATCAAATAAAAATCATAAAGCTCATTTCTCCACTCTACAAAAACCACTGGCAAACCCAGAGTCCTCCGGACTGTGAGGTGTCCCACAGAGCAGCCTTGTCCGTGGACGTATTGCCCAGCACAGATTTTGGCACACAGTGGGCACTCGGAAAATATGTGCTGAATTTTGAAAGGGCAGAAAATCAGTTTGTTGGTTTTCTTCTCTGCCCGGGATCCCTATGGCATTATGATTAAGAGCTTGGATAAGGAGTCAGACAGGCTGGAATCCTAGCAACCTCACCACTCAGCATCCAAGCTTGGGTTTAAAGCCTCTCAGCCTCCATTTCCTTGGCTATAAAATGGGACAATAATACTTAATTTACAGAGCTGTTACTCTTAATGCCTACAGCATAGTCTTTGCACCTAGAAGCACCTTTAGCATTCGCTATGAGGAGTAAAGATGGTGGTGGTAAAGGGGGAGATGACATATAATCCTCAGAGCCTCTGTTGCTTTAGGAAGGTCTCCTGGGAAGCTTGTAAAGCTATCTTGTTCCATAGACTGTTCAATTCTCCCAAGAATGCATTAGGCGCTCTCATTAGGGAAGTGAAAAATCACAACCACAATGAGATGCCACTTTATACCCACTAGGATGGCTACAATAAAAAACAAACAGAAAATAACTAGTTCCAGTGACGATTAGAGAAATCAGACATTGCTGGTGGGTATGTTCAGTGCTACAGCCACCGCAGAAAACAATTTGGTGGCTCTTTAAAAAGTTACACATTGCAGTTTGATTCCTGGCCAGGGCACATGCCCGGGTTGTGGGCTTGTTCCCCAGTGTGAGGCATGCAGAGGGCAGCCAAATGGTGATTCTCTCTCATCATTGACGTTTCTTTCTCTCTTTCCTTCTCCCTTCTTCTCTGAAATCAATAAAAGAAATATTTTTGAAAGTTAAACACAGAGTTACCATATGATCCAGCAATTCTACTCTTAAGTATTATATATACCCCAAAGAATTGAAAACAGGGACCAAAAACAAATACTGTAGGCCCATGTTCATAGCAGCACTATTCACATCAGCCAAAAAGTGGAAACCACCCAAATTTCTATGTATATAAAAGCCTAAGGGACCTAACAACCAAACAACCGAACAACCAATCAACCAGTCGCTATGACACACACTGACCACCAGGGGCAGATGCTCAATGCAAGAGCTGCCCCTTGATGGTCAGTGTGCTCCCACAGTGGGAGTGCAGCTCAGCCAGAAGCCAGCTGACGATGGGCGTCAGACATAGGGATCACGGCTGGCTGCCACAGCCTGGAGACTACAGCAAGCATACCAAGCAGCAGCCACACATGCAGCAGGGCCAAGATGAGCAGGAGCAACAGCTGGCATTGGACTGCTGGTTTTGTCCCGATCCCTAAAGGTTATGCTGGAGGACCCTACTGGTGCACAAATCAGTGCACTGGGCCTCTAGTTACCTTATAAATGGAAAAACAAATAAGGTATAAAGGTATATCCATACAACAGAATTTTATCCTATATAATAAAAGCCTAATATGCAAATCAACCGAAAGGTGGAATAACCGGTGGGATGACTGGTCGCTATGATGTGCACTTAGTACCAGGGGGAGATGCTCAATGCAGGAACTTCCCCTAGACTGCAGATCCCAAGCCAGTCAAGGCAGGTACCAGCAGGGGCCCGACCCCTCCCGATTGTCTGGCCAATTGCCCTGGCAGTGGCAGTGGTGGGGGAGACGTGGGACCGGCAAGCAGGCAGTGCCAGGCTGGCCAAGGCGGGTGCCAGTGGGGGCCCCCCAATCACCCCACAGAGTGCCCCACAGAGGGAGGTGACTGGTGGTGGGCTGGCGAGCAGGCAGTGCCAGGCTGTCCAAGACAGGAGCCAGTGCCCTCCCCCCCTCATTACCCTGCTGGTTGCCCCACAGATTGGCCCTGATTTCCCACCAGGCCTAGGGACCCTTCCTGTGCCCTGGGCCTCTAGTTCAGCCATAAAAAGAAATAAAATTTACATTTTACAATATAGATGGGCCCTAAAATGTTATGCTGAGTGAAAGATGCCAGACACAAAAGGCCATATATTGTATTGTTCTACTGAAATGAAATATCCAGATCAGGGAACTTCATAGAGACCGAAAGTACATTAGTGGTTGCTATGGTTACCCACTTTCCCACACACAGCTGTGGGGCATGGGGAGAGAGTGCTAATGGACACAGATTTCTTTTTGGGGTGATGGGGAAGTTCTGGAATTAGTGATGATTGCTGCACATCATAGTATAGAGTGAATATTGTATTATGTGAGCTATATCTCAATAGAAACAACAGACTATACAGAGCACTCACTCCCACTGCTCCCGCATCACCTTGGCCTCGTCATCACCTTGCTGCCTGAGAGCAGGACTGTTTTCAAGGGGAAGCCTCTCCAGCATAACACTTTTTCGGACACTTCACAATTTGCAAGTTACCTTTTAATTGATCCTTCCGTCTTACAGCCACAAAGATGGGGATGATCATGGCTGTTATCCAGATGTGGAAACTGAAATTCGGAAACATGAAGCAATGTGGCAAAGATCACCCAGCTGATAAGTGGAAGAGTTGGAAATGACCTCAAGCCCTTGGATGCCAGCACCCTCTTTTTACCTATCAATGACACACCATTCAGCCAACAATGTATTTAGGTCTTCACCACAGCGAGCCTCTTCCAAATGGTCCTGACTTACCTTCATCTGCAGCCCTCTGCCTCATCTATGGGGGCAGCATCCCCTGACCCTATCCAGCTTTGGGCCTACACATTTCACATCCCACAGGTCACTGAGACAGAGCCTCATACCAGTCATCCAACTCCTGTCCCTCCCAGGCGAGGAGATGCCCCACAGCACCAGTTCCTTATTGCACCCTGGATTAGAAGATGCTTCTCCTTCTTGCTCACTACACAAAGGAAGACTTCCAGGATCCTGCTTCTTTTGGCATCAACTAGACATCTCACACTAACAAGGGCTGTAAGGAAGTCCCTGTTTTCAGCTGTTCCTGTTTCCTTCCTGCCCCATGGAAGTCCCACACCATTTGGAAGAAGACTTCTCATGCAGTTCAGAGGCTTTTACGAACAGAGATGAACTAGATGTTGGGAGCATCCTATCAGCGGGTCAAGAAGAAAAGGCCAGATGTGAAGAGGCTAAGAGGAGGAAGAAGGGCTTCCCATTCCAGATGGTTGGGATGGGGAGTGAGCAAAAGGGAGAAAGGGGAAACCAAGGAATAGCGTGGAGACTATGCAGAGCATGTGGAGGGAATCCTGTGGAGCCCAGCCTGTCTGGAGCAAAAGACGTGGCTGAACAAGCAGGTGGGATTCAGACTTAAAAGGCCAAGGTTGCCAGGCTAAGGTGGGAGGCCACTCCAGCGGGCAGGAGGGAGCCTTTGGAACTTCTGGAGTAGGGGTCTGATATGAGAGTCCGTGTAAGTCTCCACAGAACAAATTATCCAGATGGAAAAGCCATTAAAAAGAAAAACACCTGCTCGTGGAGCTCAGATTTGGTTTCTGTGGGTGGCCACGAAAGGTTTAAATAACCAAGGTGGAGGTTGCCTTGTGAGGAATGGAACTAAAGGAGTGTAAGACTTGAACAGAAACTAACTCTGAGATGTTGGAGAAAGGTCATGAAATCACCATGTTCTTGTTTTCATTTGATCCCCCTACTACCTCATCAGAATAGAAGCTGATTCCCTTCAGCACTGGTTGGATTCAATAGGTGCAAAGACAATGGTCTCGTCACTTTTTTTTCTGAGTCACACCAAGTAATTTCTTCTTACTGCTGAAAGTGACCTTGACATCGTTGACACGTCCATGTGCAGTGGAAGTTCTGAAGTAAAGTCTTTTCCAAACTGTTGACAAGCCTCTGAAGACTGGGTGATCCTCTCTACCTTTATAAATGTCTGGTTTTTATTTTTAGAAACTATCCAATCTAATAAAGAGGGAATATGCAAATCGACCATCACACCATAACAAGGTGGCTGTGCCCACAACAGAGGCCAAGTTCCCGTAACAAGCCTTAATGAGCAATCAACAGGGACCTGAGGCCGGGTCCCCTGCCCCGTGGGGGTTTGACGGGAAACCTCAGGCCACACCCTCTTTCCTAGCACTGGGCTGGGGGACCTGAAGGTGCACTGGGGGATCTGAGGCTGCAGCCCCCTCATCTGGTGCCAAGCCAGGGAACCTGAGATTGTACCCTCCTCCCCCCACCCAGCAGGGCTTGATGGGGTGGGGCCAGCCAGGTCTGAGTCTCACCCAATGGGGGTGGGGCCAGCCAGATCTGGGCGTCCGACAATTTCAAGGTGTGCATGGGTCCGGCAGTGCACCCCAGACTCTGTCAGGAGGAAAATTGTCATATACATTTTACTAATTTTCTTTCGTCTCTGACACTTCTATTATAGAGAAAGGGCAAATTGCAATCTTAAAATATTTCCTCTAATTAATTCCCTTTTAATGTGAATGAATTTCATGCACTGGGTCACTAGTTTCTTAAAGTCAAATCGGACTTCTCGGACCTCTACTCATGGACCTCACTCCACCTCTCAGGAAAATTCAGAAACACATATGTTTCTTCTTCCCCTGTGATGACCCTTCAATATTATAAGCTATTTATTGTATGCTCAACACCCACTCAATGATTCTTCTCTTCTTTGTATTTTTTATTTATTTTTTTAAAATATATTTATTGATTTTATTTTTTTACAGAGAAGAAGGGAGAGGGATAGTTAGAAACATCAATGGGAGAGAAACATCAATCAGCTGCCTCCTGTACACTCCCTACTAGTTATGTGCCTGCAACCAAGGTACATGACCAGAATCAAACCTGGGACCCTTGAGTTCACAGGCTAATGCTCTATCCACTGAGCCAAACCGGTTAAGGCTTCTTTGTATTTTTTATATGACACTGAGTTGAACCTCTAAATTGTCTTAGTCATTGTGCTCTTTTCTCATTTGTTATGTTTTAGAGAAGGAAATGTTAATATTTTGTTTTTCCTCGAAGGCACTTCTAAACTTCCCCTCCATGGTTGAGCATTGCATAGGAAACTTTAGTATAGGCGTGGTTTCATCTCTTCTTCACTACCAAGTGTTACAACCATGCACAGATAACAGTGACAATGGGACCCATCAGCTGGGTATAGTAGGATCTGGGAGCAAGTCAATATAAGAGCAGAATGTGACATCTAAAGAGCCTGGGAAAATAAGCAGTGGCCACCAAGGAGGCAGTCCAACAGTGAGGGTCAAAGAAGATCTCCCCATGGCCCAGAGATGGACATCCAGGAACTAGTAATACCCCAAGAGCCAGCAGACAGCACTAGGACAGCTTTGTAGCAAGTGGCCACACCTCAGGCCCTTGGTCCTAGTCTTAAGGAGGCTGGTATTCTGTGAAGGCCATCAGTACAAAGCACGGGCACAGAGAGTTCAGCCCCAGATCTGGGTCTGGGTGAGGGCTTTGTCTTAGCCAGGTTGCATGACAGCTGTGACTGCTTGGGAGTGAATCCAAGGGCACAATACCGAACAAGATTCTGCTTCCCATCTGTTTGTCCAGTCACATCTCTGCCCTTTTTGCTCCAGGCAGACTGGGCTCCTCAGGATTCCCTCCACACACTCTACTCCTTAGTGTCCCATTCCTCCTTTTCTCTCAGCCCCCTTCCCAACAATCTGAAGTGGAAAGCCTTCCCTTCTCAACTCAGCTTCTTCACATTTAGCTTTTTCTTCTTGGCCCAGGTGGTTGGATGCCCCACACCTGATTCATGTAGATTCTAAGATTCCGAGGAAAGAATTTCATAATTGATTACCAATGTCACCGCAGGAATAGGAGGGAAGAGTAGGGGCATGAATGCAGAGTATGTCCAAGGTTAGTGGCTAGAACTAGGGCCAGGGTCAGAATGGGAAGAGCATCAAATGGCACTTGAGGCTGATGGACCAGAGCTGCTTCAACACCTCCTGCCGGAGCACAAGACCGAGGGAGCAGAGGGCAGCCAAGCTGAGCCTGTGCGGTGCCATGGCTGGGACACAGGCGGGCCTGGACAGCCCCAGTCTGTGGGCCCACACTAGCCATGTAAGTCCTACAAATCCTGCTGATACTCGACGTTGCTCAGATGAGGTGGTAATATTATGCATTCAGGAAGCACTCTGCAGAAGCAATGTTTACAGTGAACACGAAGAGAATCCCATCTGTTTCAGGTAAAAAACACATGGGGGTGGGGTAGGGAAGGAAGATGGAAGGAGGGTGGAAGTAGTAATGGAGAGATGGACTTCTATAATAGTAACTGGCAACATATTTGAGACTTCCTTTTGTAAATTTAAAAGTCTTATAGCACTAACTTGGAAGGTAATCCTACATGTGTAACCTGTAATAGAAATTGGCTGGTTTCCTCTGAATGACTTTATCGTAAACACACACACACACACACACACACACACACACACAACAACAACAACAACAACAAAACAAACAACAAAACAAAACAAAACAAAAAAACCCCTACATTCTCAATGAGGCACAGGGAAGTTGGAGGGGACCACCAGGATGGGCCTTGGCAAAGGAGGAGGGCAAGTGTCCCAAGCCGTTGGGAGCCTGTCAAGATATATGAGTGGAATTTTATGCAAATCGTATCAGTTCCAAAATCAAATCACAATTATTTAACCCATTATCACCGATCCAAAGTAATGCCAGGCCCATTATTCTTACCAGCCCTCACCCCTATCGAGCCAAGAAAAAAAAATACAAGTGTTTATGTTTATTATTATGCATCCTGTTATGAACCCCACTGTCGCTGAGTGCACACCGCACCTTTAACTAAGGAAACTAATTGCAAGCCACTTTCAATATCTCTTGTTTTTTAATTTAATGCCCTCGGAGAGATATAATTGGGCTGGAGGGAAGAATTTCCACTGAAGTCATGAATTTGCTATATAAATACAAACAAGAAAGAAAGCTAATACAGTGAGGGAATATGGGATTAATTTTGAAATTGTCTGATTAGTGGATTGCTGCCCATCAATAATTGCCTTAGATTTTCCCAAGGCCCTCTCTTTATTAGAGTCTGGCACCGCATCTGCCCACAGTCTGTCAATCAGCCCGTGCAGCTGGGAGGGTCTGCAGAGAGACCACAATTGGAGGCTCGCTGGGGCGCCTTGTTAGACAAAGCAATATATCCCAGACGTGCAGACACGGCCATCGCAACTCGGCTGCTCACATCTCTCTGCTCCATCCTCCCGTGCTGGAGTAGGGCCTCACTGTGGCCAGGGCTGATTTATTTATTTTTTTTTAAAGAAAAAGTTGCAACCATCTCTTTACACATATTTTACAGGCCTGGGCTCTGCAGGAGTGTGAGGTCACCATTGCCTTCCCCCTCGCAGTGGCTGAGTTGCCCAGTAATGTCATTAAGAAGAGCTTTGCAACAGCTGGAATTTCCAAAGCAACATCAGCGTCATAGGGGACAACAGAGCACGCTTCACACATTTAAAAATTAAGAAAGATGATCAGGAGGATTGCGAGCAAGTGTACAGATGGTGGGTTTCTAACTCAATTAATGCTTAAAATCCGGAATGTTCATCTAACGCCCAGAAACCCCTGTCTGTCCGCTCTGGGCCCGATGCTCCCAAGTCCTTAAGGGCTTGATAAGAGAGAGATGAGGAGGATGTGCTCACTGAGCTCGCCATAAACATGTTTTCAAACCACACACACACACACACACACACACACACACACAGTCGCAGCCCCTCTAATGATATGTTTATGCCATGTCCATTTCCAGAAATATTTATGTCTCTCTATCTTGCCAGCAATCAGTCAAAATATACAAAAAATGGATTTGCATGTAAAGATGCTTCCTTTGGAATCAAAATATGATAACAGAACAAAGATGGCTCGGAGCGTGCTCTTTTTGTTATGTTTTCTTGTCATCTACTGTTTTCCTTTTCTGTTGGGTAAGCTGAGCATTTGTTTTGAGTTGGGGTTTTGTTCCCGGGAGGCAGGAAATAAAGATGATCGGAGCCAAGGCCCCCCATAGCACCGGGACAGGCGTATAAACTATTGAAGTGCCATTTTCCCTCAGTGTCCAGGTCTCCGTTCTCCATGGCCAAGAACAGCCTTGCTGCGGTCCTCCCTTCTGCACCGTGGACATCTTTGTCTGTCCCTCTGGGGCAGCCCACCAGGCATGGGGTCTGAGAGCTAAAAGACAGAGCTTGACACCATCCAGTCTTGCATATCTGCTAACCATGGAAACCTTAGGACCCCATCAGTTCCCCTTCCCTCTTCCCACTGGGGCCCCAGCCCTGGAGACTGTCACACCTCCCTCCCTGTCGGTTGTGCCTTCCCACTTGAAAGGCTAGGGGTCCAGAGCAGAGGTCACCCAGTGCTTGGACTTCCCAAGTCCCTCAGATAGATGCTTCAGAGCCGGGGCACACCCCACGCATTAGCGGACCTGGGCTCACTCTAAAGTGCCCGTCTCCTTCTGTTGGGTGGGAATTCAAAGGCGTATGGCTGGGCTGTGAGAACTGAGTGATAGATGAGAGTGGAAGCCTTTTTAAGCTGTCGCCTGGAGCATTCTGCCATATACATGATATTCTACTGTTAATAATTCTAGAAAACCTTTTAATAACCCGTTCACAACTGTGGTGTGAACTGCCTTGGCTGATTGCTTTGCTCTGGGGCTGCCACAGCTTAGGCCACAGGACTTGGGGCTCAGCTCACATCAGCTAGATTTCAGGGACTGGATGTGGCTTCAGGACGGCAGAGTGTCTTCCCACTTCTGTTTCTCTTCTCCAATCTGCTGCCCCTTCAAGGCCCCTCAGACATTGACCCTCTTCCCACTGCAACCTGAAGGACATCCCAATTTCTCTTCCTTGTGAATTACCATCCTCAGCAGAGCAAAGCAGGGCATGCATCCTCCCCTGCAGGCCCTCCATCAGCTTTAAGGAGCACCATAGTGTGTATCTGCTGCTCCCCAAAAGCACCCCCCTTCCTCGCAGGCTGATCTCAGCCCCTCCTCGTAGGGCTCAGACTTCCATTTTTTTACCTTCTTCCCTCACCTGCCATACCTCCCTTCTGCCCCAGTTAGAAAAGCAAAGTACCTTGTCTCCTAGATGGCCTACCTGTATTCCCAAAATATAGCAGGAAAAAGTTGCATCCTCTCTCTAAAGCAAAATAATCCAAAGCTATCCTGAATTTGATGACTCCCCACCACCTCCTCCACAAAAACTGCTCGGAGCCAGCCAACACCTCTCGCCTGAATTACTGTAGCTGTCCAGCTGGTTTCCTTGCTTCCATCCTGTTCCCTTTTCCCTGTTCTCCACGGAGCAGTGCCAGGGATGTTGTACAATCATAAATCAAAGCCATGTCACTTCACTACGCAAAACCCTCTCCTGGCTCTCACTAGGCCTAACATACAATCCAAAACCCTGGTCTACAACACCCTACCTGCTGAGACCTCATTTTCTACCAAGCCCTCCTCTTCTTCAGCCATATGGGGCTTCTTATTAAAGACTTGATAAGAGATGAGGTGGGTTCCTTGAACCCATCACCCTGTTTCCTTTCCACATCCAAGGTGTTCTCCCGGGTCTTTGTAGAGTTCCCTGCCTCATTTCACTCCAGCCTCCGCCCTGATGTCATCTTCCCAAGACCCTCTCTCCTGCCTACAGTCCCTGACCTCCACAGCCTTGTCCCTCTTCACTCCCCTCCCTGCTTCAGCCTCTTCACATCCACAGCCTGAACAACAGCTTTTGCTTTTGTTGACACCATAGAGATAAGATCCATGGGGGGAGGGTTTTGGACTGCTGTTTGCTCTTATACCCCCAGTGCCTGGACTGTCCTTGCACACTGAAGTGTTCAGTAAGTATTTGGTAAGTGAGTAAATTAGTCAATGGATAAATAAATAAACGATAACCGAATACAACATTATGTACACATAATGTCCTGGAGTAACTTAACTGGGTTTCTTTGTGGGGAAAATTGTCCCCCAAAGAAAGAAAGAACACTGGGGTTGACAACAGGAGAGCACAGATCATCAAGAGAACCTCTAGCTCCCTTAACAAAGCAACGCCCAGGCTGTGAAAGGTTGGAGGGGGTCCTGGGAGGTGTGGCTGGACCTCCCTCCCCTCTTAAGGGCTCTGCACCATTCCTCTTCCCGCCCTGCTCGAATTTCTCGAAGCAGAGCTGAAACTGAGCCAGGCTTCACCAAAGGCCTGGGCAAACTCAAAGGAAGGCTGGGTATACAGCGAGTGGGCAAAAGGAGCTGTGAGAGGACCACAGGACAGGATCCGACATTTCACCGAGGGCCAGTCTCACTGAGATGAGTGGATGCGCCACTTAGGAAAAGACAGTGCAAGGTTTGGTGGTAGAAGGTGAATGGAGATGGGAACGTGCTCACACTTTTGCTCAGTCACTTCAGCTGTCCTCACCACTCATGCCAGAGAGAAGATGTAACCCCAGTGTTTACCAGTAACACCAGCATTTGGGGGGCAGGAGCTGAAATCAGGCTGCGCCTGGAAGCTGGTGCTCTTGAAACACCTCGTGTCTCCATTCCACCAGAACCCACCAAACCGAGGTCCCCTTCTCCAGCTGGGGCCTCCGAGCTGCACAGGAGTCACCTGACATCCTGGGATCTTTAAAAGTCTGCAAACACGTGCATTGGCTTGTTCTAAAACAAATGGTATCACCTTGATCCCCCAATGGTTCTCACACCGAAATGGGGTTGGGGGCACACGGGGGAAGGAAAGCTCTGAAGCAAAGCTACTCCCTAACGATCAGGCCCAAACCTTGCTGGAAACGTGACTGATGATGTGATAAGAGGGTGCCCCTGCAGTACTGAATGCAAACCAGGAATTCCAAGGTAACTGATTGCATGGAGAGGGCTGGGGGACTGACTGCGAATTAAGAACACCGTTTCCATTTACTCTCTTGGAACAGAACAATGTGCGGCATAAAAGGAAAGTCACATTTGGCAGGGCTTGCCGCGAGCCGGGAGGAGGCCTGAGCGGAGAGAATTCCTAAAAGAGATCCTAACTTAATCAATCACTGGGTTCGGGAGGTAAAAAAGCCTCCTTCAGAAACAGATCAAAAGAGCTGTACCGGGCCAGGCGTGCACACACCGTATCAATCTCTGGCCCCAGCGAGCGTGCGGGGCTGCAGGCCTCCCCTCAGCAGCGTGCCCAGAGCCGCCTGCTGTTATTTGTGATGCACAGGAACCCAGGCCCAGGGAAAAGCTGACGGGGCAGGGGCCACGCGGAGTAGGAGTCAGGACCAAATGGCAAGTCTCTCCGATGTATTTTCTTGCTGATATCATTCCTGTGGAGCATACACTAGATCCATCCTCACCCCGACAATTAGAGGGGCCCCATCGGAGAGATGGAAAGGGGCCCGAGGCAAGAAACAAGGCCAGAGGGGGCTTGTGCCGAGGACAGAGGACCTGCCCTGCCCCTTTGACCTACATGGGCTGGGCTCCCACAACTGGGACTCTTCCTGGTACCCATTTCAGCGCTCCAGGGGCCCAGTGGCAGCCTTTGCTCACCAACTCGCTGGCTGTGTAAGCAACAAGGGAGAGACCACTTTTATTCACACAGAAGGGATTAGCTATGCATTTTGTTATCCATCCTGCTTACCTCGCTTTATCCTACATCTTATAGGTATTTCCATGTTAAATGTGCTCCCATAAAAGAATTAAGCCCTAATGCCCCGAACAGCCACAATGCATGTCATGAATGAACGTCTCTCCTATGCAGCCAGGATGGTACCGGTACTAGTTGTGTGCAATCCTCAGCATTGAGAAAATAGTCACTTAAATCATTTTCTGTTTTCTGGAATTTGGATGAGACCCTAGTTAAGAAAAACTGATAGAGTGATACATGGACATTTAGATGGTCTTCC
The DNA here is from genome assembly GCF_964339955.1 of Pipistrellus hanaki. NCBI lineage: Eukaryota > Metazoa > Chordata > Mammalia > Chiroptera > Vespertilionidae > Pipistrellus > Pipistrellus hanaki. The sequence continues at coordinate 21,059,368 of NC_140514.1, forward strand.
CCCTTCACCTTGCTGCCTCTTTAACCCCATAAAAGCAATGCGCAAGGAATATTCTTGTAACAAAACTTGACGAACTTTTGAGTAGATCTGTAGGATGAATTCCTAGCACTTGGAATGCTCTCTAACTAGATTTTAGATTCCTTAAGAATAGGAAAATGGTCGAAACCGGTTTGGCTCAGTGGATAGAGCATCAGTCTGTGGGCTCAGGGGTCCCAGATTGGATTCCAGTCAGGGGCATGTACCTTGCAGACACAACCCCAGTAGGGGCTGTGCAAGAGGCAACTGGTCGATGTTTCTCTCTCATCGATGTTTCTAGCTCTCTATCCCTCTCCCTTCCTCTCTGTAAAAAAAAAAAAATCAATAAAATTTATTTTAGAAAAATAGGTTGATCATTTTTCTTGCTTCATTGCCTAGCACTGTTCCCAAATCTTGGATATAACAGGGACTCAATAAATATTTGTTGACCTGAATTAATAAAAAATATATACCCTGAAATGACAAAGCCATAAGCATGAAAGACAACAATACAAAATGGCTTATAATAAAGTGAGCAAACTACAAACCCGGTAAAAACTGCAGTAGGAATTCCAAAAGAAAGGCATAGAACCTTTCGTTGTTACCCCTTTTCCTGCACCCGAATGCTATACAGCATCTTGTTCTAAGAGGCCACGCAAAGGCTAGGGCAGCCCTGCCCTCTGACCGCTAAGTAACAAAGAGATACCACTCAGAACGTGCTTTGTTCGCTCTGGTTTGGGGAGATAGCTAGAATATCTTTTCCTACATGGGCCTGATTTTGGAACATAATTTTGTAGTAATCTGACTTTGCTCAATATGTTTTTCAAGGATTAAAAAAAATTGCTGTAGTTTGGAATTTTGTGTTTTCCTCTCTAAAATAATGTGGACCAGACTACAAAGTCTATACCTCACTAATAACCAGAGGTTTCCAAATTCATACTGCACCATGGATATGAGGAACCCAGGCATCTCTATGGGATTTGGGACAACTGCTTTTGGGGGGGGGGGGGGGGTGAAAGGGGTGGGACAACTGCTTTTAACATTGAGGCCAGCTGGTATTTCAGTAACATGATGTCACCAGTATCTCATTAACAACCCAGCACAACCCATGGGGATTTACTGTTACCATTTTACAGACTGGGAAATAGAGGTGCTGAGAAGTTGAGTAAGTACTTGACTTTCTCTATAGTTCCTGAAAGGCAGGGCTGAGCTTGAATCTGGGTCTTTTAGTTTATTTTCTTGCCTTTGCTCTCAGGGACCGATTTACTGTGAAGCTGAAGGTTCAGTCCCACACTTCCAGGACCCTGGAAGGCCCTCACATTGTGTTTATATGTCCATCTATTTTTGTAAAATCTGCAGAAGTGCGATGAACTATAGTTAGAGAACACTCTCTCTTCATTCTGACTTTCCTCTTTCACTCATTTACCTAGGGTTGGGAGGCTTTGAGCAACATAGGGCATTTGTAGCGTCTGGTTATATGAAAACTGAGTTGGGGATACATTTAGCTTGAGTTTGATCAGATATCAATCAATCAATTCTATGTCAAGTTATTGCTCGTTGTCCTTATGCAAAACCAAACCAAGCCAACAAAACCTTTCATTTTACTGAAATAATATGTGCATGTGATAGCAAATCAAATAGTTCAAGGGGCTTAGAAAAAAGTTGGATTTATAACAACAAAAAAGTCCCCTGATCCAAATAACTTCTTTCAATTATTCTGGAAATACTTCACATTTACCTCCATATTCTTAAACTTTATCCTAATGCTTCAACTTTTAAGTAAAAATATTTTTCTTATGTAAATTATTTTAACGTGATTTAGTTTTGCATAGGCAAATATCTAAATTTGGTGTTATATATTATACATATTGACTATTATAATATTGTAATTCAATATTTCATAATATTCTCTCTTCATTTATCCATACTACACATTATGTACTAATTACTTATGTCAGTAGGCAAAGCTATAAAACTCTTCAATCTGTCCTTTTTTCTCTCCTGATTTTTTAAAAATAATTATGTTTTAATTTTTTACTAAATCTCTTCTTTACATATGACAAGAATAATACTTTTTCAAATATGAACATATTTTCTTCCCATCAAATTATTATTCCCAATAGAAAAGCAGGCATATGTTCAACAAAAAGACAAGTATAAGAATATTCACAGTAAGATTATTTAATACCTTGCTAAAACCTATCCAAAATGCTTATCAACAGAAGAATGGAGAAACTGTGATATGCTCATATTACTGAAGCCTTTATGTGTATAACAATCAATAAACTATTGTTACATGCAACATGAATGAATCTCAAAAACATAACGTTGAGCAAAAGAAACCAGACACATTATAGTATAAGAATCCAATTACATAACATACAACAGACAAAATTAAATATTCAGTTATTAATTAGTATAGTGGATACCCTTGATTGACTACAAAGAGGTGGGAGGAGGCTCTGAGTGCTGATAATGTTCTATTTCTTTCTTTCTTTCTTTTTTTAAATATATTTTTATTGATTTTTTACAGAAAGGTAGGGAGAGAGATAGAGAGTTAGAAACATCGATGAGAGAGAGTCATCGATCAGTTGCCTCTTACACACCCCCTACTGGGGATGTGCCCGCAAACCAAGGTACATGCCCTGACAGGAATCGAACCCAGGACCCTTCAGTCCACAGACCGATGCTCTATCCACTGAGCCAAACCGGTTTTGGCATGTTCTATTTCTTGATATGGGCCCCTTTAATATGAATGTATTCATGTTTATTTTGAGAAGTTCTACAGTATGTATACTTACAATTATTGTATTTTTCTGTATGTTTTACTTGCATTTAAAGTTCATTTAAAACTAGAGGCCTGATGCATGAAATTTGTGCAAGGGGCTCAGCCCTCACTGCCCCACCTTTGGAAGATCATCCAGAAGAATGTCCAGAAGGTTGTTCAGCTGTCCAGTCCACTTACCATATTATGCTTTTATTATTATAGATATCATTATAGAAAAGATATAAATATCTCTATTTATTAAATGATATATTTTGACCTCCTAGTTTTTAAAGATTTTTGTTATACTTACACTAATATTCTTATCTTTATCCCTTCTCCTCCTAATTTTTGTTCCTTTAATTTTTTACAGTTTATTTGTTTAGAATATTTATATTCACTTCCATAATAAAAAAAACAAACCCACATTTGTTTTACTTTTGGTTCTATTGTCAGTTAAATAGAGTCAAAGCTTACCATCAGATTATTTCATGGTAGTTTTTCTTGTCTTCTCTAAGTTACTGAAGTGCATGTTCTTATTCATCAAAAAGGACAATGAAACAATACTCCCTCCACTGTCATGTTCTTGCATATTAAAGTCATATGTTGGTTGCTATACTATAGTATTAATGATGGTTTGGCTGGGAATAAAATTCTTGAGTCATACTTTCTTTTTTTTCCTCAGGAAAAGAAAGTATGTTCTCTTGTCTTTTAGTCACTCTGAGGCTTGCTTGTTTCCCATTCATTTTGTTTTACTTGCTTTCCCAAAGAATTCTTCAAGGTTCAGTAATTTTACAATTTATTTCTTGATTGATCATTCTGGCTCAATTTTACCTGGCTGTGCCATTTCCATATACCGATTCATACTCTTTTTTTTTTTTTTTCCTAGTTCAGGAAAAGTTTTTCTGAAACATGTCTTTGAATATTTCTTCTGTCCATTATTTCTGTTGCCATCTTTGAAGGCCCTATATTCAACTCCTTGGCTTGTCTACCATAACTGTTATTTCCCCCTTAAAGCCTCCACTTAATAATTTTTCATTTCATTTTGCTGTCTTTTCTTATTTCTATTCTATGTATACCCCAAAGACTTTCTAACTTAAGGGATATGCAAACATATATAGTTTTAAGAGCATCAACTTCCATATTCTCAACTTCCCATACTTACTCTTTCCAGAAATTGATTTGCCAGAAAATACACTTGAAGTTGAGGTGTTTCCCCCTCTCCATCATCTCTTTCACAATCACTCAATATCACTGATGTAAGTGAAAACCTCCATGCCGAAACTGGCTTGGCTCAATGGATAGAGCGTCGGCTTGGGGACTGAAAGGTCCCGGGTTCGATTCCAGTCAAGGGCATGTACCTTGGTTGCGGGCATATCCCCAGTGGTGGGTGTGCAGGAGGCAGCTGATCTATGACTCTCTCTCATCGATGTTTCTAACTCTCTATCCCTCTCCCTTCCTCTCTGTACAAAATTAATAAAATATATATTTTTTTTAAAAAGTGAAAACCTCCTTTAATCAAGGCACCGTAACCCTTCAATAAGACTTCATGGTTTTTCCCCTCTTGAATACATTTGTTAAGTTTGAAGTAAGGTATTAGAAACTGAGTATTTTGCCTATGTTGTCGTGTTCTGAATTTATTATAGAATGAGGCAGCAAAAAAAACCGACAAATTTTGTTATTAATTTTATCCTTCCCCATCCATAACTCTTGTCAAGAATGCATTGCTCCTAAGGGCAAGTCTTGCGAGAGCATGCAAGTGACACATTCATGACAAACTCTGGCTCTTATCTATCTTATCTACATATCCATTAATCTAAGATGTTTAGTATTAATGTGTGTTAAAATGATAAATCAATCTGCCACAAATCCCTCTTCCTGAATTCTCATTATTCATAGTGATGAAGTTTGGAGGATACTCTCATCCAAGGCCTGGACCATGCTTTGGTACATCTATTTACATCAGTGATTTTCAACTAGTGTGCCACACAGAAAATTTAAATATCCAATACCTGACTAGTCAGGGCACTGACCTCTTTTCCCTTAGATTGTCAAATAAAATTTAAAAAATGACAATAGCCAACATAACAGTAACCTTCCAGTGTGAATGCCCTGTCTTGAACCATGCACATACTAGTATAGGTCACACAATAGCATTGCATCTTATTGGTCATATGCATAATAAGATTGCACCTAATTGGTTAATTTTTGGTACCAGCAATCCTTGTAAACAAGGAACAGGCACCTGCCTTTTTAAAGTCACTTTGGAGCAAAAAGGTTAGGTAAATACTATCAATATTATTTTTTTTATAAATCAATCAAAATTATAACTACTTTTTGCCAAATTGGCAAAATAGTTTTTATTTTAGTAATTAGTTTATGTGCTTCCTGAGATGAAAAGGTTGAAAATTGCTGTTCTATTGTAAATGATTTTCAGTAGGTAGTGAAGGTTTCACACTAATTTCCAATGCTCCCAGATTAGTGTTACATATAGAAATGGAACATACATCTAAGGGTCTTACGTTTCTTGAACATTTATTCAGACTGGTGGGGAAAATATTTTCATTAACTCTTTTTGCCAAGTGATTATGGGGTGTGATAAGTTAATATTTACTTATTTGTATATATCTCTACTTGCAGATCAATTATTCTTTTTCACTATGGGGTTTTTGGATTTATATTATAGAAAAATATATGTATGCATATTTATATTTATATATTTATATTACTGTTGTTTTAACAGGAATATGTTATAGGTCCTACTGTAAATAACACACAAGCAACAATCATTAATAAACTTTTCTATGTGCCCCACTTACTGATGGCTTAATACTTGACGTTTGCTATTACTTTCCACTAAGTAGTGTAAGTTGCTTTCTTAAGAATAGAACATCTATCCAGAGAATGAAAAGTCAAGTCACAGAAAGGGAGAAAATATTTGCAGAACACGTGTGATAAAGTACCGTTATCCAAAATAAACAAAGAGCACTAAAAACTCAACAATAAGAAAACAAACAACCTGTTCCTGGCCTTGTTCCCTGATGCCCATACCTTAGAGCAAATCCTGGAACTGTAAGGTCTTCCTGGTGAGGAAATATCCGGCTGTTCTTTCCATTGTCTATATCAGTATCTCCCGCCCACAAGCCCCAGCTAGAAGAAAAGGTTCTTCTCTTAGCATCTTTGCTGAGGCAGCTTCAGGTCTGTTGCTTGGGCAACCCTCGTCCATACGACAAGCTGAGGGCATTTAACCTACAGTCTAAGAAACAGCCTGGAATTCCAGAGTCCTTCCAGTATAGTGAACTTTGGCTTTCTCTGACCAGAGTACTAATAAATACCAGATTGTACAGAAAAACAACAAAAAATAAAACAAACAGCCCAATTAAAAAATGGGCCAGAGACCTTAGCAGACACCTCACTAAAGACATACAGATGGCCAATAAGCCTATGAAAAGATGCCCATTATTTCACACAGGAAATGCATATTAAGACTGGATACCTCTACACTCCAGTGAGAATGGCTGAAATCCAGACAACACGGGATGCTTGCTGGCCAGGATATGGAACAGGAACTCTCATTCACTGCTGGTGGAAATGTGACATGGCACACAGCACCTTGGAAGGCAGTTTGGCAGTTTCCTACAAAACTAAACATGCTCTTACCATGGGATACAGCAGTCCCGCTCTTTAGTATTTCCCCTAAAGAAATTGAAATCTCATGTCCACACAAAAACCTGCACATGGATGTTTATAACAGATTTCTTCATAATTGCCCCCAAATTGGAAGCAAGTAAGATGTCTTTCAATAGGTGAATGGATACACAGACATATCCAGACAATTGGTTATTATTCAGCACCAAAAAGAAATGAACTATTAAGCCATTGGAAAAAAAAAAAAAAAAAAAAAAAAAACATGGGGGAAACTTAAATTCATGATACCCAGTGAAAGAAGCCAGTCTGACAAGGCTGCATGCTGTATGATTCCAATTAGATCATATTCTGGAGAAAGTAAAACTATGGAGTCAGTAAAAGGATCAGTGGTTGCCAGGGATTACAGAGGAGGGAGAGATGAATGGGCAGAGCTTAGAAACATTTTAGGTCAGAAACTACCCTGTATGACACACTACTGTGGATATATGTTCTTACGTATTGGTCCAAACCCAAATAATGTACACCAAGAACTATGGACTGGGTGATAGCGACGTGTCCATGTAGGTTCTTTAGTTGTGACAAATGGACCTCTGTGGTGGGGGATGTTGGCAATAGGGGAGGCTATCCATGTGTGGGGGCAGGAGATATATGGAAAATTTCTGTTCCTTCTGCTCAATTTTGTGAACTTATAATTGTCCTAACAAAGTCTACTAAAAAGATGGAACATCTACCTTCGTACAGGTGTGTAGGATAAAATGTTCCCAAAACATAACCTAGAACATAATATCCTAAACTTGACAAAACCAACTTATTCAATTAGGGATAATCCCTCCCCATCAGATTTTGATTTGCCTTTATAATAATATCAACATGCTCCTGTTCAGTCATTAAATTACTTCTTTATCTCTATGTCACAGGTATCGCGTCTCCAACTCTGTCCAGTCTTGCCTGTTCTAGGAAACTGAAATTCAGCACGATTATTTTTGCTCACAAAAGATGTGCAATTTCCAACTTGATGTGTTGTGTTTTTTTTTTGTTTGTTTGTTTGTTTTTTTTTTTGCACATCTCAGTTTAACTAAAGCTACAAAAACGAGATTTCTCTAAAATAATAAGAATAATTATTAGTAATTTGGTAAATCTTAGGCTGAGAAAGTGAATATATTTAGAGACTAAGAAACGTGTGTGTGTGTGTGTGTGTGTGTGTGTGTGTGTTTAATGGAATGGTTTCTAATTGCTAATTTTCAACAAAATTGAGGAAAAATCTGATCAAGTTATCAGTGCTAGGTCGTTAAAAATAATTTTTTATTATTACTACATGATTTTGGCATGTAGTTTAAAAGAATTTCTATTTTTAAAAATGTCTTTTTATTGATTTCAGAGAGGAAAGGAGAGGGAAAGAGAGACAGAAGCACCAATGATGAGAGAGAATAATTGATCGACTGCCTCCTGCATATCCCACGCTGGGAATTGAACCTGAAACCTGGGCATGTGCCCTGACCGGGAATTGAACTATGACCTGGTTCATAGGTTGACCTCAACCATGGAGCCACACCAGGGGCAGTTTAAAAGGACTTCCAACCCTTGGGTGACACTTTAAAAAATAAAATTCCTTTCATACCTATAAAAACTAAAAGTAGGGATAAAATTGATGCTAATTTTGTCTCATTCTGAAAATAAATCATACTGAAATACTTACCTGTGGTTACACAAACTAATTGAAAAATGATTTATTTTACTTATACACTTCTAATAATTGCAATAACTTCATCACGGTAAAAAATTAATATTTATAAGCCTTAGGGAGATAAGAAATAAAACTAATTAAATTTTAATTAGTATAGCTTTTTGGCAGAGAAATACAATAGGGTAATCAATAAAAAATGTTTACCGGTAAGCATAATGATAATTCACTGGGATATAGAAGAAGTGTAAAGAAAACAGATCAAGGGAAAAGATGATGTATGATAATTGATTATTAAAAAGCATATTCATGTACTTGGTACACATCAAAGCATTATAATATTTAGAGAAGAATGGATAATTTAAAAGAGTTATGCAAACTAAGTTTAATGTAGCTTTTGAGTTGTAGTTTGCTGAACCCTGGTCTAGATTTAACAAAGTGATGGAGAAAATGTTAATAATGTAGATGAAACTTTAAAAAATGTCATGTCTATAGCCATTGCATTGTGAAAAGCAACAAAACAAAAAAAACCTATTCTTCCAATATTCAAAAAGTACTATCCCATTCAGAAAGGACATTCATCACCCATGCCATTGACAACTGGGGAATGGGTGAAGTTCCCACACCTCTCCATGGTTTCAGTTTGATCTGACTTGTGAATGTAAACAAAAACATCCATCAGCATTCATGTTAGAACTGCACTGGAGAGACCATTGTTAAACATTTCTCAGCAGCACACACTATTGAACTGAAATGTGTGGCTCCTGGTTTAGTCCATCTCCTTTGGTTTCTCAAAACCAAACTCCGTCTGGGGATAACTTCTGCTACTGGCCTTGTGCCTTTCCCTCTGCTGTAGTGCGGAGGACTGGGTCTCCGCTTCAGGATGTGCCACTGGGCTCTGAGAGACACGGGCAGACCATCCTGAAGCCGCAGGCAGCGAATCCTCCTGCTCCTTTCTGCACGGTCCCCTGCAGCAGCTCCACAGCTTTTGTTTTCATGTTTAACCCACATGGAGTAGTAATCTTCGCCGTTTAATCAAAGTACTCGTATTTAGAGCAATTATTGATGTATTAAGGTTTACATTTATCAACTTACTATTTGTTGGCTTCTTGTCCCATCTGTTCTATGCTTCTTTAACTCTTATTTCTTTCATTTCAGAAGAAAATTAATCACATACTTTTTATGACTCCATTTCCCTTTTGATTAGCTTGTTAATTACAAATGACTTTATGATTCTTTTCATGGTTACCCTAGAGATTACAACCACCATTATGGTTTTTTAGAATCTATCATAAATTTGTATTTGTACCAATGCAAGGATTATATAGCACACTTTCATTTTCTTTACTCTGTTCCTGCCTTTTGTGCTATTGTCACAAATTTTATTTGTACATATTTTAAACACATCAAGGTAATATGTGTTTTCTATAGTCAATACTTACCCATATATTTTTATGGTTTCAGTATCAGAGTAATGCTGGGCTCATAGAATGAGCTGGAAAGCATTCCCCTCTTCAATATCCTGGACATGTTTATGCGGAATTGGCATTATTTCTTTATTAAATGTTTGTTTAAATTCCCCAGTGAAGCCATCTAGGCCTGAAGTTTTCTTTGTAGGAAGGTATAAACTATAAATTCAATCTCTTCAATAGATTAGCATAATTCAAACTATCTTTTTCTTTAGCTTTGGTGGTTTGTGCTTTTATAGGAATTTGTCCATTTAATCTAAATTGTTGAACTGATTTGCATAAAGTTGTTCTTTTATTCTTTTTAATACGAATAGCTCTTATCAATTGAAAGACAAATGGAGAATGAAAATAATAAAGTGCCCTATTCAATAAGTTAGGAAAAGAACACAATTATCTTAAGAACAAAAAATGGAGATACCATAAAAATAAAAAAATTAAAGATTTAGAAAAGAGAAGAATTATAGAACAAATAAACATATTATAAAAAATGGTATTAAGAGAAATTAAAAAAAATTAGGCAAAAATTTAGCAAAGCTAGTCAAATAATGCAAATAATAAAGAGGCACATAAATATTAAAAATGAATATGGATAAATATTCATAGATGCTGAGGAAATTAAATACATTATAAAAGAGTACACTGCTCTGCTTTATGCAAATATATGTAATAGATAATGAGCTAGAGAAATGTAAATGATCAAAACTGACCCCTTAAAAAAGAAAGAAAATAGAAATAGATCCATTTTCAGAAAATTTTACAAGTGAATTCTATCAAATCTTTAAGGAATGCCCTAGCCGGTGTGGCTCAGTTGGTTGGGCATCATGCCATTCACTGGTATGTGGCCAGTTTGATTCCTGATCAGAACAAGACCCGGATTGTAGGCTCAATCCCCCATTGATATTTCTGTCATTAGTGTTAGTGTCTCTCTCTCTCTCTCTGTCCCCCTCCTCTCTCTCTCCCTCACCCTTCTTTTTTCTCTCTATAAAAACAAAAGTTAATGAAAACATATTTTCCAAGAAATTTTTTTAAACTTTAAGAAACATGTAATTCTAAATTATTTAAATAGTTCCAGAGTATTAAAAGAAAAGTTACCAAAATCTTTTTATCAACTCAGCATAACATTGACACAGTCCAATGCCTAAATATTGTAAATAAAATATTGGCCAATAGCCTCTAGTAGCACACTAATCAAATATGTACCATGATCAAGCAAGACTCATGCCAAGAATGCAAAGATGGCTCAATATTAAGAAATCTACTATTGGAGTACAACATAAACGTATCATAAGAGACACGAACTTTCCTGTTGATTCTAGAAAGACATCTATTACCATTCAATAACCCTTTTGATTTAGAAAATACATATAAACAAAATGGCAATAAATGAATAGTTTCTTAACATGAAAAGTATACACAATTAATTTCAAAGGCCAGAAACTATACAGTGAAACACTGAGTCTTATTAAAATCAGAAGCACAAGAATGTACATTATTACCAGTATTAACTTTGTTTAGCTAAGACTAGCCATTGTCAATGGAGAAAAAAAATAATAAATATGTAGTATCAGAAAGGAAAGAGAAGAAAACATTACTATTTGTAGAGGTGATGATATTATGGGAGAAATTCAGAAAAATCAACTTTAAAAATCGTTATTAAGGTGGCTGAGAACAAACTTAAAACACAAACAATAGTTCTCTGATATACAAACAACAATAATGAAGAAAATATAACAAAATATCCAATTTACAAAACGAAGAAATATGGTAGAATACTGAGAAATACATTTAAGAAATGTGGGAGACTCATATGAAGAAAACTTGGAAACACTATGAAAGGTCATTAAAAAAAGACCAGTAAGCAGTAAGACAGTTTTAGATAAAGAGATGGAATACGATGGTAATCCTCTCCAAATAAATGTATAAACATGACTTCTTTAACATAAATAACAACACGATTATTTTAGGAATAAAGCAAGAAAAGAGTAATGAAGGAGGAGTAGCCCTGCCAGATACTGAAGAGAATCATAAACAACAACATCCTGTGTGTTAGAGTGATGGTCAATTTGCATATTACTCTTATATTAATTAAAACTGTTAGAATCAACACATGAACAGAAAGATCTGTGAAATAGGATACCCCAGAAATAGACACAAATATATATTTCTATGGATTCGTTTCTGATAAAGGTGGCATTTCAAAGGAATGGGGTATTAGGATTCGAGGGTAACCTCTGGAAAAAATAAAATTGGATTCGCTCATCTACAATAAATTAAATTCTAGGTAAAACGACTTAAAAGAAAAAAATAAACATAAAGGTAACAAATCTTTTGACTTTACAAAAAATTTTTATTTTGTCAAAATATTCCCATCATACTATTTTGCATTTCCAAATCCTCGTTTAGTTCCTTTTATCAGACCTACTTGGTCATTTAAAAATGTTCTCTTTCTCCTTAGTCAAATGATTCACGTGTCCAATCCCTTCTTTCATTTACGCTAACTATATTAAACATGCTTATTTTATAATCTGTGTCTAATAATTCCAATATGGGAAGGATTTGTGGTTCTCATTCAGCTCTGCTTTCCTCCTACTGTCTCTTACTCATAGTGGCTTATTTCTTGTTTTGGTTTCATTTTGCTTGCTTGCTTTTAAATTTTTGACTGTGATATCATATTCCTTGAACTTTTTCTGGGAAAATTGTACTTAGAGAAGACTTGCCATTCCCTTCAGCAGCTGCCAAAGGGGTACAGTTATTTTAAACAGAATATTCTCTCTCTTTTTTTTTTTTTTGGTAATTCTTTATTATTGAAAGTATTACATATGTCCCATTTCCCCCACCCCCATTGATCTCCTCCAGTCCCCTTGTCCCCCTGAAGCCTTCAGCGCCCTATTTCTGTGTCCATGGGTTATGCATACTTGCATACAAGGTCTTTGTGGTTGAATACACCCCACCCTTTATTCTGGACTTGAGGATTTGGGGATCATGTGGTTAGTATGGAATTAGCAGCGCTAATAGCATTCTTCTTTACTAGAGGCCCGGTGCATGAAATTAATGCATGGGGATGTTTGTCCCTTAGCCCAGCCTGCACCCTCTTCAATTTGGGACCCCTCAAGGGATGTCCAACTGCCCGTTTAGGCCCGATCCTAGTAGGATCGGGCCTAAACGGGCAGTCGGACATACCTCTCACAATCCAGGACTGCTGGCTCCCAACTGCTCGCCTGCCTGCCTTCCTGATTGCCCTTAACTGCTTCTGCCTGACAGTCTGATAACCCCCTAACCACTCCCCTGCCAGTGTGATTGATGCCCAACTGCTCCCCTGCAAACCCAATTGCCCCTTACTGCCCTCCCTTAACTGCCCTTCCCTGTAGGCCTGGTCCCCCTGAACTGCTCTCCCCTACAGGTCTGGGTACCCCCCCACCCCCAACTACCCTTTCCTGCAGGCCCAGTCACCCCCAACTTCCCTCCTCTGCCAGCCTGGTCACTCCTAACTGCCCTCCCCTGCTGGCCATCTTGTGACAGCCATCTTGTGTCCACATGGGGGCAGCCATCTTTGTGTGTTGGAGTGATGGTCAATTTGCATATTACTCTTTTATTAGATAGGCCGATAGGTGGTATTTTTCTTCTTTGTCAGTTCTAAGAGTTTTTCAACTTTCACTTTGACTTCTCCTTTGATTCATGGATTATTTAGAAATATTTTAAAACTTTCAAACACTTGTTATTACTGGTTTTGTTTTGTTTTTTGCTAACCCTGATGACCTGATGAGCATTTTGCAAATTAATCTTTATCATGACTACCTTATTCAGGCCTTTGCTTTGTACTGGAATAACCACTATGCACTATCAATAGTGCCAGTGTTGTCTCTACACTCAGGAGTGCATGCTTTATCTTTTTTGTTTTGTTTTGTTTTAATAGTATGTAGAGGCATGTCTAATCCACGTCTTACAAAATTATTCCAGATGAAAATTCACAGACAAAACCTCTTAGCGAGGATATCAATGATGAATCGAGTCACCTGGCTTCACCTAAAACAATAGAGCCCATTGAGTCAGGGCAGACAAATATGCTTCCTTGGAGGACACAGACTTGATCTGTTTAATTCTGAAAGGTCATCTGCCCTGGGAAAGGGAAGAGGAATTCTGCATTCTTTTCCATGCTCTGTAACCTCATCCCTGACAGCTGCAGGGGCACGTGCCTGGGGAAGAATCTCTCCTCCTCCTCTCCCTCCTCCCCCCACCCGCTCTGCCCTTGCATTCACATGTAACTGTGATGGCCTGGGATGGACTGCACTTGCTAGGCATCATGCTCTCCACAGAGGTTTGCCTTGGGCAAGTCTCTCCTTCTGAGCCCAGACAGGGCATTTTTTCCCATGGAGGCTTCTTCCTTGGATTGACCTCAGCCCTCATAAATGTACCTATATCCAAGGCTACTCTGAGTCAGTGCCCATATCACTGACTTAGACATTTCCAGCTCCAAGAGGCAAAATGCAAGGCAACAGAGCCAAAATCAAGCCAAATCCAGGCTCTTGTGAACTTGTAACTTGATTACTACAACTGCCTCTCTTTAATTCTATCCCTTGTACCACCCCATGCATTTACACATGTCTGACAGAGCAATTGTCCTCAAATACCAGTGTACATATTTAAATACTGGCCATCTCCTTCCCTCCACCAAAAATCTTCAGTGGATCCTCTTTCCTTAGACAATAATGTACAAATGAAGAGAACAAGGAATCCTATCTAATAAAGCAGGAATATGCAAATTGACCATCAGGTCGTCACAAAGATGGTGGTACCCATAGCCACAAGATGGCTGCACCCAGTCCCCTCAGCCCTGCCAGAGTCCCCCAGTCCTTTCAGCCCAGCTGGTGAGGTGGGGTGGGGAGGGGCGGGCACACAGTGAAGCCAGACCTGCCCTCAGTGCCCCGGCTGCGCAAGGCCACCCAAGGCTCAGGTAACCAGGGCCGGCCGAGGCTTGCACTGCCAGCAGTGGCAGCAGCAGAGGTGTGATGGGGGCGTCACCTTCCCTTGCTCAACTCCCACCCCTAAAGGCTCCTGGACTGTGAGAGGGGGCAGGTTGGGCTGAGGGACCCCCCCCACCCTTCCAGTGCATGAATTTTCCTGCACCAGGCCTCTCATGGTGAATAAAAAGGTTAGCATAATAAACTCTAAAAATATAGAATATTTGCTTTATTTTTTTTATCAGCTTTTTAATAGATAAAATTATATAAAGTAATAATTATGCCAATGCATTATTGGGTTAGAAACTTATATAGATGTAATACTATAATTTTATATATGATATAACATAAGTACAAAAAAAGGGACGGGGAATAGAGTTATATAGAAATAATGTTTCCAAACTTCACTGGGGAAAATTACTAGATATTTGAAGTAGGTTCTGGTTAAGATGTATCTGGTTAGCCTAGAGAAACACTAGGAAAACAACTCCAAAGATATCACAAATAAAGAAAATTGTGGACCAACATCTGTTATTAATACAGATGCAAAAATTCCCAACAAAATACTATCAAACCAAATCCAATAACATGTAAGAAGAATCATATGTTGTATAAGTGTCTAGGGCCGCTGTAACAACGTATCAATGGGTGGCTTAATAAAAACTCACTGTCTCACACAGTTCTGGAGGCTGGAAGTCTGAGACCCATGTGTGGGCAGGTTGCTTCCTTCTGGGAGTGCTAGGGAAGACTCTGTTCCAGGCCTCTCTCCTAACTGCTGGTAGTTTCTTGGTTCATTGCAGCATAACTCCATTATTCAGAGAACACTCTTCCCATGTGTGTGTCCAAGCGTGTACTTCATCACACATCCTGGATTACAGCCCACCTTAATGCACTATTACCTCATTTTAACTAGTTATCTTCAATGACCCTACTAGCAAATAAGGTCCCATTCTGAAATACTGGTTAGAACTTTAACATATAAATTCTGCAGACACACAAGTCAACCCATAACATAGTAAGTAGATTTTATTCCAGAAATGCAAGGTAGGCTTAACATCTGAAAGTTCATTAATGTAATATACCATATTAATATAATAAAGGATAAAACCCACATGATCATCAATATATGTAAAAACAACTTGCCAACATTCAATACTCCTTCATAATTTTTTTAAAAATATATTTTTATTAATTTCAGAGAGGAAAGGAGAGGGGAGAGATAGAAACATCAATGATGGGAGAGAATCATTGATCAGTTGCCTCCTCCATGCCCCCTACTGGGGATTGAGCCAGGCTTGTGCTCTTAACCAGAATCGAACCTGGGACCCTTTAGTCTGTGGGCTGACGCTCTATCCACTGAACCAAACCAGCGAGGGCACCCCTTCATAATTTAAAACAACAACAACAACAACAACAACAACAACAACAACACATTTTAAAGAACTAGGAATAGAAGGGCATGTATAACCCGATAAAGGACATGTTGAGACACCCACAATTAAATTATACTTCATGATGAAAAACTGAATACTTTCCCCTTAGGATTAAAAACAAGATAAGAATGTCCATTCTCATCACTTCTATTCAAAATTCTTCTGAAGGTGCTAGTCAACAATTAAGCAAGAAAATTAGATAAAAGGAATTCAGGTTGAAAGAAAAAAGTAAAACTATCTCCATTTATAGATGGTATAACCTTATATATAAAAAATCCTAAGGAATCCACTAAACAATTATTAACGCTAATAAATTAGTTCAGTTAAGGTTACAGGGTACAAGATCAAAAAAATCAATTGTATTTCTACCTAATTGCAGTGGACATTCAGAAAATGAATATAAGGGAACAATTCCATTTATAATTGCATCAAAAAAAATAAAATATTTAGGAATAAATTTAACAAAAGAAGTGCAAATCTTAAACTCTGAAAACAACCAAACATCGTTGAAAGAAATTAAAAAAGATCTAAATAAATGGGAAGAAATTCCATGTTTATTGATTGGAGCACTACATACTGCTAAGATGGCAATACTCCCCAAAATGATTTACAGAGTCAGCTGGCTTCTTTGCAGAAACTGACAAGCTGATCCTAAAATCTATAAGCAAATGCTGAGGATCCAAAATAGCCAAAACAATCCTGAAAAAGAAAAATCAAATTGGAAGACACAAACAATTTGAAAACTTACCACTCAAGACTGAATGGCACTAGTATAAGAATAGACATAAAGATCAATGGAATAGAATTTGTCTGTATGTCTATAGGATGTCAGGAAAATTAAATGTGGAAACACTTGTCTTTTGAATAAGTAGTTCTGGAATAACTAGATATCCATATTCAAAAGAAATATTAGAGCTCGTCCTCATTCCATATACAAATTTACTCAAATTGGATCAAAGACCTAAATGTAAGACCTAAAATTATTCAACTCATAGAAGAAAACATAAGCATAAATCTTCACGACCTTGAATTAGGCAATATTTTCTTAACTATGACACCAAAATCATAAGCAATACAATACAGATAAATTGAACATCAGAATAATTAAAAATTTTGTGCTTCAAAGAACACTACTAAAGTGTCTGAAAAGAAAGACCACAGAATGGAAGAAAGTTTTATAAGACTAATAAGAGGCTTATATCTAGACTAAAGAACTGCTATAATTTGGAAAAATTACCTAATTAAAAAGTGGTCGGAGTCTGAATAGACATTTCTTCAAAGAAGATACACAAATGGCAAATAAGCACATGAAAAGATGCCCAACATTATCATCCATGAGGGAAATGCAAATTAAAACCACAAAGTGAAACCACTTCACACTCACAAGGATGGCTATAATTAAAAATACAGATAATAACAAGTGTCAACAAGAATGTGGATAAAGTGTTATTCTCATACATTACTGGTGAGAATGTAAAATGGTGCAGCCACCTTGGAAAACATGCTGGCATTTTCTCAAAAGGTTAAAGGTAGAGTTATCACTTGACCCAGCAATTCCACTCCTAAGTATATACCCAAGAGAAATGAAAACATGTCTCGCCCTGGCTGGTGTGGCTCAGATGCTTAAGTGTCAGCCTATGCACTGAGGGATTGTTGGTTTGATTCCCGGTCAGGGCACATGCCCTGGTTACGGGTTCAATAAAATACCAATAATAAATATAATAAAAATATTAAAAAATAAATAGGCCTACACAAAAACTTGTACATGAATGTTCATGGGAGAATAATCTGTAACAGCCAAAGAGTGGAAGACAAGACAAATGTCCATCCAATGATAAATGGATAAAGAAAATGTAGTGTACATATAGATTATGCAGCAGTAAGAAATGAAGCAGTGATATATACTACAAATGGATGAACTTTGAAAACATTATACTCAGAGAGAGAAGCCAGTCACAAAAGACCACATAGTATATTATTCCATTTATATGAAAAGTCTAGAAGAGGCAAATCCATACAGATTAGCGGTTGCCTAGGGATGAGTGTGGAGCAACTGCTAATGGGTCCAGGTCCGTTTTCAATTGTTGAAAACGTTCTACAATTTATTGTAGTGATGACTGTAGAAATCTGAATGTACTCAAATCAATGATCTGTACCCTTTAAATAGTGAATTGCACCTCAATAATGCTGTTACCAAAACCAAAACAAGAGCAAGGTAAAGTTTCTGGAGGAAAATTTTTTTTATTAGACTGTTTTTCTTTGGTCCTGGCTCTATCCACTGGGGCCAGCAGACTGTATTAGTGGAAGTTGGCCAAAGCCCAAAGAACCCTCTTCCTCTGTACTTTGCCTCGAGCAATTTATTTTTTAAATAACCCTTTGTCAAATTAGACATACACAGTCTGGTTCTGCCTATCCTTTCCTAGGGTTTTTGATGTTTTTATCTTGGGGATAGAGTGAAACATGGACGCTATGTTTTCCTCTTTGAAAGATGTGACGGGTTAAGGGCCAATTAATTGTCAGTTGTAGTTTTCTTGGCCCTTGACTCATGTCCATTTTCAACTCCAACAGCTTCCAGTATCAATCACACAGGAGCCAAACTCTCCATGAGGCAGAGGGATCGCCCCACTGCTCTGAATTTCTAATTTTCTTTCTTTGGTGGATGTGCAGCCTCTGCTCAGAGTTCTTAGAGGTCTGGGTGGGAGGGAAGTAATCTAAGAGGGCCTTGTAAACAATGAAGAAATAGCGGGTTTTTAGCATCTGGGTTACCCATTCCTGGTAAACATTGTGAGGTGAGGGATGCATAGATCTGGGGCTGGTTTCCCTGAGAGCTAGGTATCCTGGGTTAGAAATGGGAAATCAATGCCTGTTAGGAGGAACTTTGTCCAGTAAGAAGCAGGAGAGAGGAAGGAGACAGCAGATAAACTTTTCTTTCCTATCTTCCTTCCACTCTGAGTCACTATCTAGTGTCTTTGAGGACACACTGGCAGTGCTTTCTTATGAGGTTAGAGTTGAACTCCCCAAGTATTGGATAAAAGAGTAAGAGTAACGGGCAGAAAAGGAAGGGATGGTAGGCACTCACGATCTGGTAGATATGGTAAGCTAGTTTCGTGTTGAAGACACTCAGTTCTAATGCTGCAGAGGCTATACTGGACCTATGAAGCTCTCACCCTCAACCGAAGCTCTATACCAGGGGAGGGGAACCTTTTTTTCCTGCCAAGGCATTTATAATATATATAACATTATTTGGACATATGTAACATCATTTGACGGCCATACAAAATTATCAACTTAAAAATTAACCTGCTAAATTTGGTCAACATTTAATTAACTCACCTCACCCCTAATGCCTTGCCGGGGTCAGGCCAAATGATTTTGAGGGCCTTACATGGCCTATGGGCCGGACGGTCCCCACACTGCCTGGCTACTGCTGTCACTGCTGCTTGCTGGAGAAGTGGGGGTAAGGTCCAGATTTCAGGTGGCCTCCATCACACCTGTGCTGTGGGTCCAAAATAGCTCCAGCACAAGGGTCTTACCCAACTGGACTCACATCCTCAGCAACTGTCCACAGAAGTCAAGTAATAAAACCTAGAAGTGTGGGAAATCGATGCCTGGTAGGATGAACTTTGACCAGTAAGCAGCAGGAGAGGGGAGGGAGACAGCAGATAAATTTTTCTTCCTTCCACTCTCCGAGTCACCATCTTGCTCTACAGTTTCTTCGAGGACAACTAAGAAACTGGCAGTTTTCTTATGAGGTTGTACATAGAGCTTTGTTTGTGCTTTCTCGTCTTTCTGGATTCACTACCCTTTTCCCTTGCTCTTCCCTCCCAGAGATTATTAATCCCAAGAAAACCTGAGAGCAGTCTATGAGTAGGTGGACAGTCAGTCAGAACTGGGAAGATTTTAGTAGCAGGGTTTCATCCATCTGTGACTTTCCCCAAATGCTGCAATCAATTAGGAAGTCCATTTGGCTTAATCACCTGGATAAAACAAGACTCAAAACTTTGTGCTCCAACAACACTGGGCTCTTCCACTGCTCTCCACCCTCCTGTGCCTTCACCACTACTAGTATGTCTTTAACTTTAGATTTTTCTGCTAGGACTGAGCTATATAATACTTCAGACATGTCACATTGGATGAGCTATATAGTTGTGACAAATTATCTGATATCTGAGAGGTTTCTCTCTGTAGTGTTTAGATTAATAATTTATTTCTTTTCTTTAGGGTTAGAGACTTTTCTCCTTAAATATCTTTTAAAATACATTTTATTGATTTTTTACAGAGAAGAAGGGAGAGGTATAGAGAGCTAGAAACATTAATGAGAGAGAAACATCTATCAGCCGCCTCCTGCACCCTCCCCACTGGGTATGTGCCCATAACCAAGGTACATGCCCCTGACCAGAATTGAACCTGGGACCCTTCAGTTCGCAGGCAGATGCTCTATCCACTGAGCCAAACCGGTTATGGCTCTCCTTAAATATTTTGGGGGACCATGAGAATCCTTATTTTGATTCTTGATATGAGACAAGAGGCTAGCAAATCTTTTCTAGAGTGTTTTTTAAACTAATTTCTAAAAAGGTAATTGCTAGTGATGACAGGGTCAGATCTGCTTATCCCACTCTCCCCCTAAATAATAGCCCCAGCCTTCACGCACAGCATCATCCTCACCAAATAAAACGAGTGGGGAGAAACCTATATCTTTCTTCCTGTGGAACAGGCAGCCTTGGCAATGAGCCCAGTCATTCAGGAGTTCCTCATGATCTGTTATTTAAATCCAGCTCGTTATGACTGATTTTAGGCAGGAAGCCAACATGAAAATATTGGCTAAATATATCTTTGGTTTTTCCATCCTGTCCCTTCTTTCCATCTCCAATTTTAACACAAGTGCTAATTCTGAGGTCAGGGTCAGACGAGACACTCAACACAAGCACTCCAATAACCCAAAACCAAGCATTCCAAGGAATCTTGTGGTGTCAAATGAGATGGGATGACACCATATTGTGAAGTAGATAGCAGCTAGGTTTAGCCCCAAAATGTCCATGATTTTAAACTTCAGATATCCTGTGTTGCAGCTGAAATTCCAACTCCTCTGGGCCAGTGGTCAGCAAACTGCAGCTCGTGAGCCACATGCCGCTCAAGAGCCGAGTTTTGCCGCTCTGTTGACTACTGAGTTTGCGACCACTGACCTAAACTCTCGATTCCAATAATTACAGGCTGTTGTTGTTCCTTGTGATTAAGCCCCTGTCCCAGTGGTCGGCAAACTCATTAGTCAACCGAACGGCAAACCGATCCCATGTGGCTAGCAAGCAGCAGTTTGCTGACCACTGCTCTAGGCTAATAGACGACCTCAAAAGATATCAGATTAATCTTTCATTCTCAGCAACTGGCATAAGGTCTCACAGTAGGTGAAATAAATGTTTTCTAAATGGAAATTTAGGTCTATAGGCCTGTTTCCCCTATTTTTCTTGCATTCCATACTATGCCTAGTTGATTGCTTCTCAAAGTCCTTCTATTAATATGTTTGCTTGTTGTACTTTAAAAATGTTATTTATATTTAACCCATCTGGAATTTATTTTTGTATGTAGTATGGCAATATGATTTTAGCACTTTTAACATAAATTCCTATTGATTTTGAATTGTTTATTCAACTCTTCGGTTTGTCTATTCCTATTAAGCTTTTGAATATAAGTTATTATCTGGTAGGACAAATTCCCCCATACTAGCCAACTAAATTATTCTTTTAAGGAATTAACTTTTTTCACATACTCTTCTAAATAAATTTTAAGTTAAAATAAATAAACATACAAACAAAAGCAAAGCCAATTGAAATGACTGGAATTTTGGCAAAACTAGATGTATATAATTTTTGGAGGATGGTACCATGTCTTCCAATCCAGGAACATGGAATACACTAATGCATTCTGCTGTTACTTTAACATTCACTGGTAAAGTTTTATAATTCTTCTGCATATGGATCTTGTATATTGCTTGTTAGATTATTTCTAAATATTTATAATATGTTTTAATAACTTTTATTCCATCATATTGACTAACATGATTAAAAATAATTGTTCATTTTTTTAAACATTTATTTTATATTCAACCATTTTATTGAACTTTTATTCAGTATTTACTTATCTAATCAATCAACACTTATTGTCTATCACATGCTAGAAATTTTGCTATGTGCTGGGGACAGGGAGAGGAGGACAGTCAGGCACCACACGTTATTAGGAAATACCCCTTGCTGTAGCACCCACCTCCCCCCATAGCTTTTAAGTCAATGAAGCTTTTGTTTTCACCCATAATGTGAAGTTCAGAACAGGGAGTTCAGGACCTGCTTTAGCAACTCCACAATGCCAAGATGGACTCAAGAACTTCCCATCTGCCCACCAGGCACTCTTGAGTGCTGGTCACTATCTAACCTCCTGCACTCGCAGCATTCTGTCTGCATTTCAGGCAGGAAGGAGGACAAGGGCAAAGGATAAGAGAAGTATGAGAGCTGAGCCTGACCTCTCCACCCTATGACTTTTGCTTACTAGTATACTCACTGGCCAAAACTGTATCACATGGCCCCATGCGTGTCCATTGGTTACATTATGGCTATCCTCAAATCAGAATTCTTAATGAGGAAGAAGGGGAGAATTCTGAACAGGCATCTAGCAGGCCCTGCCAGGATAAGACAAAATTCCTGTCCCTACTGGTATAGAGATGTTCAAAGAATTTACATCCCAGTGTCTTGGCTTTTCAACACAGTACTCAAGTCCCTTCTGTACTTTATGTCCTACTCATTCCACTGGTGACCTTATTCTATCCCAGGGCTGCAAGGAGTTGCATGATGGTGGCTACCAACTTACATTTCCAGCTCAGTCCTCTCCCCTGAACGTCAGACAGAAATAGCAAACTGTCTACTTGGCATCTCCACTCAGATGTCTAATGAGTATCTCAATTTAACCTGATCAGAATGAACTCCTTCCCCAAAACTGTCCTCACATAGCCTTCCTTCCCATGCCAACAGACAATTTCATCCTGATTGCTCAGGCTAAAAACCATCTTAGATACCAGTGCCTCACATGTTATATCCAACACTCCAGGAAATTCTGTTTAACTCTATCTTCACCTCCCAACTATGGCCACAATCCCACCACTTCTCACCACTTTAACCACTAACATTCTGGTCCAAGCCACCATTATTTTACGCCTGCACTTCTGTGATAGCCTCCCATCCTTCCTTAAACTGTCATTTAACTTCCTCTTCTTTAATGATATTATCCTTGTCCCCCACCTTTGCTACTTATTCCCACGACCGATCATTCCTTACCTTTTGTAATTAGTCAAAACAGCAATACCAAAAAACTATAATTTCAAAGTTCAGCATCCTACTTTTAACAACTATTTTTTTTCCACCCATTATGCCCTGAATTAATCCCACTCTAACATTCCTCCAACTCCACGAGGACCTACAATCCATTAATCCTATACTTTTTTACTGCCCCCCACACTCCCTACTGTGGCTTTTCTTCTTACTGAGCTTAATTTCCATGGTCAATACTTTCTTTGTCCACATGCCCTCAACTCTCCTGCCCTTCTATATTGACCTCATTTGGCAAACTCTCAAATCTGATCTACCTCTTCACATAATCAGGACCTGTGCCCATGCAGCTAATGTGACTGAAGAAAATATATAGCCAAGCTGACTGATCCTACATTCAACTGGCCACTAACCTGAAATGGAACATTTAACACTCTCCAGAAATCACACTCTCTTTCCTTAGGCTTTTTACTCTCTTATCCTTTTCTTATCTTACCCTTCTTCTCAAACCTCCAACTCTTTCCCCCCCTCCATCTTTAGTCTCATTTGATGATGTTCCTTTCTATTTCAATGAGGAAAAGAAGCAATCCAAGGAGATTTCAGGCAGAATGACCAATAAACACAACCTGATTTACCACTTTGTAAGGGATTTACTAAGGTGATCATATGACTTATTATCCAATATGGGGCACTTTGCAAATAAAAAGAGGCACTATTAAAAATTATGCCAGGACAGTAAGTGTTTACCAGGGCTATTTCAGGCAAAAGTGCAGGATCTATCACTGTCTTTAGTGACCATGCTCTACTGCTTACACATGGAGAACCAGCAACCCATTCAGCTGTGCAAATGACTCCATCAGGCAAACCAACCACAGCACCCTGAATGCCTGACACAATCCGGCGTGGGCTCCATTTACATCATTTCTACCCTGAGTGGGCATGCCAATACTTCCCATCTCCCCTGAGTAAAAATGCAGTCACCTGCTTTACCTACTAGCCTTTCTTCCCTTTCACACATGGTCTATATTCAATCTTCAGTAAGGCCATTTCTGTCCCAATCTGAAGCTTAATCCTAATGCTTTAGAAAGAATGTACCACTTCTATGCCAAGTCAAACAGAAAGTCATTCTTCAAATTTCCAAAGGCTTCCCTTCCCCACCAAAGCACAGTTGGTTTATATGAAATTTGTATAAGTGTGTGCCACACCCTTATGTAATCAAAATGGCTCTGAGGTCATTCACATTGAAACAACATTGCAAAAACCAGGTCACTGACACAAAATTTTATTGAAGTCACCAATACATATATTCTTCTGAGAAATGTTCCGAGCCATCCACTTGATGGTTACAGACATATAAGTATCTCCTTTATTGATATATTTTTAGTTTGCTTGTCAAGGAAAAAAAAGCCACAAATCAAATTCAAAAAGTCTGATTTTTTAAAAATCCATAAAAAATGAGTTAAAACTGCATAATTCAAATAAAAAAGACAATTTCATACAAGTCTAGCAAGGCAAGTTGGCAACTGGAAGTTGAAATAATCTCTTATACAAAATGCAAAAGGAGTCAAAGATGAATTACAAAAAATAAAATTTTGGTCAGAAAATCATTACTATATAAAGCCACATAAGGACACCTATTGTTTTCTTTAAGGTGAAAATAAATCAAACTATTGGTTTGCTATTTATTCAGAAAGAAAAATTAGGAAAGTGGATGGAAAACACTTCGTATATTAAGTGACTTCTGCTATTTAGAAGACAGAAACATGGATTTATCCTTGCCCATCAGTAGAAATGAGGAAACAGTGGTTGGCCTTCAGAGGGACACTTACAATACCCGAATGAGGTCCAGAGTGATCCGAGATCGGGGGACGTCGATGTTGATTACTCGGACTTCCACCCTTTCTCCAGGGCCCAGTCCAAGGCTCCTTCTCCTCTTCGTCTTAGAAAGCTTTGCTTCTGTTACATTTCGTATGGGAATCAACCCTGTTATCCCCACTCCTATATCCACAAAAATGCCAAACAAAGTGGCATTCTCAACTTTGCCTGTAAGAATTGTCCCGACCTCCAGATCTTGCAAGCAGACTATGCTTCTCTTAAAATCGGGTTGACTGAAATCTGCAAGGAAAGGGGAACAAAGACATCTAGTTTAATAAGGTTCTGCACTTCCTAGACACACACAAACGAGTAAGCATTTGCTACATCTCACATATGTGCCCAGACCAATATTAAGCAATCGGGGTGACACAAAAGGAGCTGGACTCCGGCCTGCCTTTGGAGAAAATCCATCCTCGTTGGAGGATCAGCATTCACACAGTAGAAATAAGTCAAGAAAATTTACTCAAACACTTTCCTCTTCTCAAACTCTATGTCGTTAACATGTGAACACTGCCCTCCACTTAAGGACTCTTACTTCCCTCTTCATGAGGCGATTCGGAAATAATTTTGCCCAATGAATACACAAGGCTGAATCACAAACACTGAGAAAGTCAGACCCTTGGAGACTGAAGGTTGGGAGATTTTACCCAGTGCCTGAATCCTCACTTTCTAAAGGTGGTAGAAAGTACACCAACATTTGGTCAAATGTAGATGAAATTCAAATGTTCTTTTGTCTCACTTCTCCCCAACAAATCTGGAGCTCAGGAATCAATTTCTGTCCATTTTGAATATATTTATCCAATTGAGATTTATGGATTCTTAATTCATCAAACATTTATTAACTCCTATTATCTCCTTGCCAGGCACTGCTGGGTGCTAGGGACACACAGGGGAAGACGTGCAGGCTCGGTTCTCAAGGTCCTCCCAGCCCTCTTTTCTTGCTCACCCGGGTGCACATCCTTCTGTTCACTAATAATATCAGCCCCCGAAATATGGGCATAAAGCATGCAAGGAATCATTATGGCTCTCGATAAAACAAGACAAAAACAAAGGTTTTATAAGGGAGAAGGTTAGAACCAACAGCTTAAATGGGGCGTTTGGATTATCTCTGGATTCCATTTATCCACGCTCTTCTTGGCCCCCTTTCCTAGGATTACTGGATGTTGATTCTAGTAACAAAGAACACATTCTGTGCTTGGATCTCCTTTCACTGAGACCTCATTCCCCCCCCACCCCCCCACCCATTCCATTTCCTTTTCCTCCACAGCTGCTGGCTTTATCCTGATTGCTTGTTGAAGCGATCCTTTACATTTGTATTAACAACTGGTCACCTCTCTCCGTTCCCCTTCCCCAGCCCAACCACACTGAAATCAAGATTTTTTACAAACTCACCTTCTTCCTGTAAAACAAAAGCCTTCTTTAAAACTCAGATCTCATAAAAATAGGAATATGCTAACACTGGAACTGATTCTATAGAATTTCACTTGACGCTGAAGCAGAAATCTACTATAATGTAATATATTACGCTGGGCACTGACTGTGTCCAAGCAAAGTGAAACTAAGTCATGGATCAGGGTCAGAGGCAAGATGGTCTCTGAGGCCCCATAGGCATTGTTTGTATGCTTGAAAAGTCTTTCACCTTTTTTCATGTAGAGGTCCAGCTAGTACAGATTGCCCAAAGGTTCTTGATCAGCTGCTTAGTTTGATTTTGCACAGAAAAGCAGAGCCAGGAAGTACCTAATAGGCTCCTGAAGACAGCCTGGGTCACTGATAAATCAGAAAATGTACCACGTACCAGCAAACCTGTTTGATTGGCAAGGTACATATATTCAATCCTGTCATAGGCTGCTTAGGATGAACCCAATTATAGAAATCGACTAGCACCTAGATAATGACATAGAACTGTGTCACTGAGTACACAGAAGATAGGATGAGTATCAGAAAAGAATGCTGCATCAAGAAGAGAAATCCTTCAGAGAAAATGGAGAAGAGAGATGAGACTCATTTGAAATTTCACTTGTCACAAGGATAAAAACTGCAGTAACTGATAAGCCCAGTTGAGAGCCTACATGCATCGGGTTTCAGCTCAACTACGGGCATCACCAGGTGAGGATGTCTACTTGGCTGCTGGCTATTTAACTGAACATTATAATTTAAGAGTTGATCTTTGCCCTGAGCCTACAGTGAGTGTAACTGCAATAACAGAGCAATCAACCCCGAGACAGAAATATAAAGATGGACAGCAAAACCCTTTTAGGATGCCTGCAGCTGAAGCACATTTGCCAACCTTCTAATGCAGTGGTTCTAGGCACACCGCCAGTCCCACCCTGTTTTTGAGAACCATGGCTCTACTTTGTATTCCTACTCAACGACACTTTGGATGGACTGCCCAGAGGCTTCGACTCCTACATTTTTGGCATAGATATTACTCTATGTTTTATTTTACTTTTCTCCAACTGTAAAAAAAAAAAAAAAAAAATTAATTTCAAACTTACTGAAAAGTTGAGGTAAAAGTATAATGAGCTTGCTGGCAGTGTTTTTAAATTCCCTTAAACTTTTTCAAAGAACTATGCCCCAACACCCCAACACGGCCTAACAAAGAATGAAAAGAACCAAGCCCGCAGCATGGTTATGAGACAAGTACAGATTCATTCAAATCTCAGGCTTCCTATTCAAATTTCCTTAGGAAATTGATACCCTAATTCTTTCTCACTGGGTCACCGCTCTCAACAACTCTGGCTGTCATAGTTCCCTCACCATCTACCTGTGCTGAAAGCTGAGAGCACTTAATTAAAAGGGGCGAAAATCAACAGAGAGAGAGTATTTTATTTGTTTAATATGTTCATTGACACAGAATCCAGGAACTTGAAAGGCTTTAATTTAGGAAGATTCATTTTTTATTTGTAAACTGAATGTCTTACTTTGAACTTCTGGTTCCTATGAGATAAAAACCGTTTAGAAAAGAATGATGAAAAATGTGTGCCTGAGCACATGTATGATGCATGCAGACAGTAAGTGGGGAATGAGGAATCTGGAGACCTAGCTTCTAGCTTTGGCTCTGGATATTACCTAAGTGGAATGACTTTGAAGGAAGGCCACCATGCCTTAGTTTTCTCACGTGTAGAATGGGAGAAATAACATCTGTTTTGCCCATTGCATAGGACTGTTGTGAGGGTCATAGGGCCTATCATGAGCTATGCAAATGAAAGGTGCTACTGCTCAAGTTTAACTGCTTTTACCTGTTCGAAAGTCAAAGCTTTCAGACTGGCTGAGGCCATCTATGATGATCTGTAAAGTGGGCACTGTTGTTTGTAATCTTTCTGCAAGTTTCTCTATTCCTTCCTTTTCAAGGAATGACTTTATTTTTTGTTGCATTTCAGGCTTCCCAATTTCACACAGTGTTCCTCCAATGAAGGATAAAAACCTGCAAGGGAGGGAGAAGAGAGGGAGGACAACCAACACTTATTAATAATATTACTTATTTTCTAATTTCTTTATAAAGACCACCATAAAATTCAGTCATCTCAGATCCATATAGTAATCTATCAGTCTTTATTAAAAACCTACTATGTGCCCATGATATAATACATGCTCTGTCTTGGGGAAAAAAAAAGGGGAGGGGGGGTTTGAGGGGAGGAGGAATGCATTTCGGTTCTTGCACCTACAGGTCAGAAATTTTTACAGTGTAATGTTCATTAGAGGTTAGTATCATATGTGTTTGCTAAATAAGGATACCTATACTTACCTCATGATTCCAAAAATTTCAGTTAGGAAAACTTATTTGAATTTAAATTATTTTATACCAACAATGAATTGATGATATAAAAATCCCCAACAAACACTGCCAGCTTTTGACAAATGCATTATTCTAGTCAGGTGCCATATCATTGCTCTGTACTTGTGTCACCTATGCAAGCATACTACGAGCTTAGTAATTCCCAAATGCCATCAACAGGCAAGCCTCACATTGACTAATTAAAATCAGTTCACTAAGTATATTCAGTATCAAAAGAGAAAAATGGAAGTGATAAAAAGTAAGATTGCAATTACAGAGCCTTAAGATGAACATTATCTTTATAAGCTTTATAATTATACTAGAGGCCCAATGCACAAAGATTCATGCAAGAATGGGCTTTACTTCTCTGGCTGCCAGCACTACTTTCACTCAGGCCTGGAGCCACCATTCTGCCTTCCCATGCTGCCCAGAGGCCTGGAGTGGCTGGGGCAGTGAGTCCCACCCCTGGCCACTCAGCGCCTGTGTATGCAAATTAACTCACCATCTTTGTTGGGTTAATCTGCATACTTACTTCTGATTGGCTAATGAGTGTTGCAAAGGTATGGCCAATTTGCATCTTTCTCTTTTTTAGTGTAGATAGCTGCAATATTTACAAAATAAAGTTATCTGCGTTTCTCAATTTCCCTTTGCTATGTTTTCCATTTCTCTTGCTTAAATAGCAACCTATCAATTACTTAGCTTTTGGAGTATAATAACGAGTTACTTAAGAAAAAAAATAATAAAGGATTAAGCTGCATTTCACTTAAATTTCATCTGAATATTAGGCTGTAGTCCACTTTCTTGATATTTCTTGGCTAGGTATTTTTTTACATCAGTGATTTTCAACCTTTTCATCTCAAAGATCACCCAAACGAATTGCTAAAATTGTGTGGCAGGCACACCAAAAAATATATTCTATTTTTTGCTGACCTGAACAACAACAACAACAAAAATAGGTATAACTTTGATCCATTCACACCAGCCAGCTATTATGTTGGCTGTTGTCATTTTTTTAAGACAATCCAAGGGAAAGAGGTCAGTGCTGCTGACTATATAGTCAGGTATTGCATGTCTTAAAAATTTTTGTGGCACACCAGTATGTCTCTTGCGGCACACCGGTTGAAAATCGCTGTTCTACATCATTAACTTTCATTTCCTATGAATAATGGCACTTTAAAAACGTCAACACAGTAATCAGACAGTGATACTAATGCCGTCAAATCCTTTCCTTTTAGGATGTCTCTGTAATACAAGATGGGAAAAAGGAAAATGTTGGAAACTTGTCTATGATCAGAATTGGGATCTATGCCGTTTTGCAGGTTGTTGCAAAAGGAATACTTGTGATTTCAAGTCTTTTTTGCATTGTTGTATTCAACCAGAAAGGCCTCTTCGCTGATAATCCGGTACTGGTAATCTGATATCTGCTGGAGTAAACTCCCTCATCTCTCATTTCACTCATGTGTCTCTCTGGGTTCAAACGTGTAACCCCCATACGTTTCGAAAACCATATTTTTGGTCAAAAACAGATTGTCTAAAATCTAATTAATTCCCTTGACAATGCATTTTGGTTAATGATCTAATGAAAGACCAAGGAGTCGGTGCATAGTCTCCTTTTTCAGAAATGAGCTTCCATCCAAACTGGCGGCCAGTGAGCTACCCACTATTTGTGTCCATGGCTTCTCCAGCCCACCAGAGTGCAGCCAGTGTCTGTTAGTGCTGATGGATGGGCAGTAGCACATATGGGTCCTGGTGACAGGGAACAGCTGCTGGAGCTTTGACTGATGGGGCAGATGATACATGACAACTTCTGCCCAGAGCCAACTTCCTTGCTCAACTTTCTAAATAATACATGCCCTGCTGAGCAGGCTTCCCTGGTATTTACCAGAACATCTTTCAAATCCCCAAGACTCTGGACTACAATCAACTGTTAAAGTGCCAAAAAAGTATATTCATGAGCTGCAAATCTATAACCTTGAAAAGCATCTCATAGTTAGTACAAGTAACTAAATGGCAGAAATTTACCAAAACAGAAATACTGGCTCAGGTGGCTTAAGGCTGTTGTGTGTAAATAACATCTACCAAAGTCACTTCCACTGAAAGAATTCCGTTTATAGTGGTTGCAGATGTAAAAAGAAGGCTGGTCTGTTTAATCTGAATGCATATTTCATATATCATTTTCATTCTCACACACTAAGCCTGAGGGCATTAGTAACTGAAATCAATAAAAAAATGACCAAATTGTGCTCCTAGCTAATGCTTCATATTGATCAGGCCTATTTTTAAATGACTATGGAACAAAGTCAAATGCTTTTTAAATGTGAAAACTTTTAAACAGTTACAACAGGACTGCAGAAAAAGAAACATAGCCAACACCAGGGAGAGGAACTACAGAATGAGCTGGGAATAGCATTCAGAATGACCTCTACCTTATTGGATTTCAAATACGTTTGACCGTGAATGACAGAAAACAATGTTTTATGCTCAGTAATCACTCAAACATGTGTTCTTTAAATATCCTATAACATTTTATTCTACATATTCTAAATTTTCACCCTAGAACTGAGCGGGATAAGGACTACCCAATACAAAGTTTCACTTAGAACTGAGTATGTAATACTCAGTACAAAGTTCTTTCTGGCTCAGAAGTACCAATAAAAACAAATGTGCTCTATGACAGTTGGACACAGAATGTAAATGGACATGTACTGATAATTAGCATGAAGCATTATGTTAGTGCTTGACAGATGTTCTTATTTAGCCCTGACAATAACCCTTAAAGACAGATATGTCATTCAGAAAAGGCCTACTGAGGTTCAGGGAGGTTAAATAATTTTCCCCAGGACACACAGCTATTTTCACTAAACGGAGTTTCATACCATACACATCCATGTGCGTCTGTTTATAACTGCAGCTATGTCAAAAATTAAATGGCAATATTTTGTTAAGCTATAAAATACAATACTTTTGGTGACATTTTACCAGCACAACTTAATGGCAGGTTAGTTTTAAACATTAGACAGTTAATACTGATAAATCCCACAAATAAATTGTTATATAAATGCATTTCAGTACACAATCTCTCACAATTCAGTGAGTCTCATTTCTCCACTGTCTCTGGAAGGCATTTCAGTTTGCTAAGGAGTGCTGTCTGAGCTGCTGTTTTTATTTAATATGTAATTTCACCCATCTTACTTAAAGTAAGAAAGTAGCATAAGTGCAACAAATGAGCACATCATGTTCTTTTCACGTACATCTGCACAAAGTTAAAATGCAGAGCTTGCCGCAGAGAGCATGCCTGTTTTTCAAACAGAATGCCATAGAACCTGAAATCACTGACATTTTCAACAGAAACTTGTTACAAATGCACTCCAAGAATAAAAGTCTTTGTAAGTTTTTTCCCCCTGAAGAATATGAAATTCTCAAGACGCATAGGAGTTCCGATGTGGGCATTCAGTTTTATGTAATCATTTCCAGCATGGAGAAAAAAAAGCTTAGGAGCCCAGGGCTTGGCTCATTACATTAAAGCAACGTGATATCCCACAGAGCACAGAAGAACCGTGGTGATGTAACACCATCACTTTAAAACCGGCCTAATATTAGCCCATATGTGTAGGCCAAACTCACAGGATTTATAACTCCACAAAGAACATGCTGCAAGGGCAAAGATCTTCTAGCTGTCTAGCCACTCTTAACACTTTTAAGAGAGCTTTTTGTACTTGTTTATTTTTATCCATTAGTTTTACTCAGCTTTAAAATCATTACGTCAATAAACAAAACATTAAATTCCAAGAGCACAGTAATTTTAGAAATAAAAACGTACAGATAAAACAGGTCATAATAGATAATACAGGTACACATTCAATGATATAAAAAAAAAAAGCTTATTCGAGGAGAAAACCTGCCGTCTTAACTGTGACTGTAGAGTAAGCGTTGGGACACACATGAAAATTTAGTGATAGTTTGTTATACTAAAAATATACTATATATTTTTAAATCTGCTGCACTTAATGTTAAAGGCTGACTATAAATTCCAACATGGCAAAGGAGAAAAACCACAGGAATTGATAAGGGTTAGCAGGTAGCAGCACACAATTAGATAAAAGGCAGCCTTGGTTTTACCCACCTTTCAGCAGTCAAATCGAAGGGGCAGCAATGTGAATTGCACTGTAATCATCATCAATGAATCGTTTCAAACTTCTAACCTCTTTGTTAAACTGAGACCCTGGACTGAGCCAGAATCCTTAAAAAACCTGTGCTGGTACAAAATCCATGAGTAATGGTAAATTCAAGTAGAGTGCATTCATGGAGAGGCCCCAGAACACCTACTGTGCTGTAGAAGCTGGTAGGTAAGTGAGGATAATATTTAAATTGCTTTTCTTAGCACTTAATCAACCACAGAAAGTTACAGCAAGTCATTTTTCACAAGAACTTACAGCTGACTGGCTTTTGAAAACTTACTGCAGATGAACTTTAAAAAAAAAAAGCAACCCTTTCAGAAAGGGCAATGAGGCTGTTCCACAAGTCCTTACAGATTCTGATCTGAGAGTATAGTTTCAAACGGTATGCAGCTACCTGGGCTGCAGCCGGGTATTTTCAGAACTACTGGAGACTTTGGGGGCACCTCCTGCATCTAAGAATAAAAACAACAGAAACAAAACAGGAGGAGCTGAAAAGGATAAGCTTAAGGAGTGTAGTCTGTCTTTCAAAAGACGCAGTTTATAAGGATCAGACTGTTAACCTGCTTCTAACTTTGGAAGAACTTACTATTCCTTCTTTTTGAAAGGTCTGGTATGCATGCACAGAAACTGGATACTTGATGCATGTTACATTAATTGTATGTAGGAGAACACATCCTTAGAAAGCTATTTGATTTTAGCAATTTAGAACAGAAAATTAAATTAGTAAAAATAAAAAGTTAATTAACTAAGATTTAGGATGCTCTCTTTAGAAATATAGTTGAAGACATTGCTTGTATAGTTACATCAAAGAAAATATCTAAGACCAATGAAATAACTGATATTACAGAGAATAAGTAGCACTTATTTTGATGCAGTTTTTCCTATGTCAGAACCAGGTATGATATAATGTGTGATTATAACTTAACTAGAAGCCCGATATACAAAGATTCGTGCAGAATGGGCCTTCCTTTCCCTGGCTGCTGGCATCGCCTTTCCACTCAGGCCCTGGAGTCATCCCTTTCTGCTCTAGCCCTGCCTTCCCACACTGCCTAGAGGCCCTGAGTGGCTGGGGTGGTGTAGAACGCCTGTGTCCCACCCCACCCTAGCCATTCAGTGTCTGTGTATGCAAATTAACCCACCATGTTTGTTGTGTTAATTTGCATACTCGCTCCTGATTGGCTGGTGGTGTCGTGAAGTTATGGTCAATTTGCATCTTTCTTTTTTATTAGTATAAATTAAAATTATCATTTAAAAACCCCAAATGTATATACATATACATTCAAATGAGTCAAGTATATAAAAATGAGAAGACATTGCTGAAATGCTGTGGTTGCTCTAAAGATTTCTAAAATCCTGTTTCAGGAATTGCCTTACAAATTAACTTACAAGTAACAGAAGAAAATCAGTTTTTCACATTTTTAAAACACACCCTAACCCCATGAAGAGAACCAAAAGTATCCCAACAACTCAAATTCACTTGGTTTAATCATCTTCTTCCCATTGGGTCCAGCCATTTTAAACACATACCACACAACCTCAAATGATAAAAGATTTGCTAAAAATCAGGCTCTTCAACAGAATGTGACAAAATGCTGAAGCCTTGGAGGATAATTTATAATTGCACAAAGGAGATGTGGTATATATACACAATGAAGTATTACACAGCCATAAGAAACGATGAAATAGTATCATTTACAACATGATAACATGATGTAAAGTGAAGTAAGTCAAACAGAGAAAGCTAAGAACTATATGATTTAACTCATATGTGGACTCTAAAACTAAAACTTGTGCACACAAACAGCAGTGTGGTGGTTGCCAGAGGGAGGGAGGTGGGGGAAGAAAGGGGTCCTAATATGAGGTGACAGAAGACTTCACTTTGGGTGTTAGGCATATGGTCTGATATACAGACTTTTAAAATTAGTAATCCACACATGAACTATATGTTCATGTAGACTAATGTCACCCCAATAAAATTCTATATAATAAAAGGGAAAAAAATCGCACATCCAGCTTCCTTATTAAGTATCATTTACTGTGGAGAAGACTGAAATTTTGGTAACAGAGTCTTTGCCCTGAATGAGCTTGCAGTTTACTTTCAATCAATGACTCTATGGCAGTTTACTTTTAACCAATGACACTATGTTGGAATAAATAATCTCTCACTTACACCTGCTCTGAGAGGTAGGATTTTACATGCAGGTAGACAGATACTTTGAAAGTGTTCATAAAGATGATTTCATTCTCTCAAAAAATTATTGTGGCTGTAGGTTTTCAGATAAGAGAATCAAAACTCAGATTAAGTGACCTTCCCAAAGTTACACAGCTGAGACCACGGGTTGTAGCTAAGGTAAAAGTTGTCATATATCACATCATCATTAGCACTCCTTACCCCTTTTACTGTGGGGGATTTTCGATGCAGACAGAAGATTTAGATCCCAGATAAAAATTTGGCACCCAGGACCACTGCCTGGGAGCAATTTATTATTTTTAAAACCAAATTCAAGAGGAAAAGGTTTGGCTCTGTTTGAGTTACTGAGTAAGAGTTGGAAAAAATTAAGTTAGTGGTTTCAAAGGCTGCAGACTCTCTAACATTTCAAAAACACTGTTTAGAATTCATATAATTTAATTTA
Source organism: Pipistrellus hanaki (assembly GCF_964339955.1). Classification (NCBI taxonomy): domain Eukaryota; kingdom Metazoa; phylum Chordata; class Mammalia; order Chiroptera; family Vespertilionidae; genus Pipistrellus; species Pipistrellus hanaki. Next base: position 21,095,107 of record NC_140514.1, read on the forward strand.
CTGGCTGTAAAGCCATAACATGTATTAGTGCCTGTGAATATTTGAAAGAGAAGGGCAAATTAAAAAGTTAGTATTCAAAAACATACAGGCTAGAGATGGTAGAGCTAAAATTAAACAGCTCCAACGCTACCAGGGGAAAAAGCCCACGTTTTAGGGTAAAGACGATCTCCCTTGTTAACAGCCCTTTTCCTGTGGATTCTATCTACCTGGACAAGGATTCCTCCTTTCGCGAAATTGGAAAATGCTTAACATCTGTCATTTCCATAAATGCCCTGGCTGTCCTCTGAGTGGGCAGAGTCATTTTTATTCCACTGAAAGAGTAGGCAATTAAGGTCAAAGTAAGTTGTGAATGGTCACACAGAAAGTCAGAAGACAGGCAGGAAGGAGGCAGGGAGGAGGGAGATAATGGAGACTAAGTCGATATCCTACTGCGTTTCAGGCTCCAGACTGAATGATTTAAACCTGGGGAAGAGAAGGGCAGACACTTTGGAGATGGAAGGGACTGAGGCAAGCACAACCTATGGCTGGCCAGCAACTCCTCACTCCTCCTCCCCCGGGAACTGACTGACAGGCTGCTCCAGACACGTAGGAAAGACAGGTCCAAGCCCAGGGTTAATGTTCACTAACAATATTAAATGACCTCAATGATATCCAGATCTCATGATAAACCCCACCCTCATCCCCCGGGAGACTACCAGTCATAAGCCACCCACCTCCCTCCCTTTTTTTATGGCTCAGCTTGACAGCCCCTTCTCAACCACAACAAAAATAACAGCAATAATAATTACAGCAACACCAGTAAGCTTATTATCCCAAGTGCTAATTCTATATATATATATATATTAACTTATGTAATCTCATGAGATATGTACTCTCTACATTTAACAGACAAGGAAACTGAGGTAAAAGGAGGTTAAACAACTCTCCCAGATCAAACCGGCATGATGTGAATCCAGGCAGGCTGGCACTCTGCTGATAGAGGGCTTCCTTCCTTGTGATACAGCCTTTACTATGGGTTCTATCCACAGGAAAGGCTAGGGATTCTTCCTGGTACCTCCTATCAGCCCTGCCCCACACATCGTGTGGGGTGTGTGTTGGGAATGGCGTGTGAGACATTTGATACAACAATCAATTCCTAAGAAACCCACAGTCTGATCATCTGATTCTCCAGTGGGTAGATTCTCTTTCATCATTTTTCTCTTTGTGAAGGCACTTTGGAAAATATGATGAATGTTAACTTCCTGAGAATTACAGTAAGATGTTTGAGTTTTAACTACTAACAAGAAAAAAAAAAATCCCTTTCAATAATTCGTCTATTTATCATGTTTAGATTTTAGGTTTGACCTCTCTTCTATGATGTTATGTTTCTTTATGAAAAGGCAATATAATATTGTCTAATCATAGCTCCATAGAAGTTAATGTAGGTAACTATTGATCCACATCCTAAGATATCACTTATCAAAAGCCAGCAATCATTCTGCCGTAATTTTCATGTCTGAATGCTGCCAACTTTTGTGAGGCAAGACCAGAAAAATTTAAGATCTTTCAAATTTGCAAATAATTTCTTAGGTCTGTTAACTTAATCTTCATTTCTTTTACAGCATTTGTAGTTGGGTTTCTTTTCCGGCAAGGTTCCCACAAAGAAGCATGTTTTTACCATTGCAGAAGGCAGTTGGCGTGAGAATGCAGGGTAAAGCTGCAGTAAATTTTAGATGTGGGAGGAGGTGAGCTAGACACTCTCAGTAGGCTAAATGACTTACCCCTCAAAAACATTACAAGTCATTGGCCTTCCGGGTGACAGTCGAAACTATTAATATTAAATCTGTGAATGTCATTGCTCTACTGCTGCTGTTTTGTTTTAAAATAAAAACAATCTAAACTTCTTGCATTACAGCTGCAAGCGGTTCAAAAAGAAGAGTTCGGAGACGCTAAACCCTTGAACAGGAAAGAAAAAGACTTCAGCAGGGCCCTACAGCCCTATCCGGCTGGACTTACTGCCGGTGCATGGCAGAGGGCAAGGGCATACCTCTACAGGCCTCCCACCATATTGCTCCAACTGCTTTTAATCCATGAGCCTCAGATAAGTCCTTCTATCCAGTCACAGAGCCCTTGTGTATCTGTTGCGTTAATTCTACCTTTTGTGTGTGGGGGTTTCCTCCCACCCCCAGACTTACTGAGATATAATTGACAGTGTAATTTCAAGATAATACACTTATGTAACTACAAAATGATTACCACCACAGCATTAGCAAACACTTTCATCAAGCTTCATAATTACTTTTTTTTTTTTGTGGTAAGAACATTTAAGATCTACTCACTAACTTTAAAGTATATAATACAGTATTATTAGCTATAATCACCATGCTGTCCATAATATGCTCAGAACTTGCTCACCTTACAATGCAAGTTTGTACCCTCTGACCAACTTCTGACTTAAAAACCTGACACAAGGTTTTTATAAATTAAGAATAAACATTGCTTGGTTTTTGTATGAAGATCCTTACTTTTCCAAGTACAATAATTATTTGTTTGGGTTATGTGATTCTTCTGTCCCAGACCTGTATTTTGCATTAATGGTTGTTTACTCTCTGAAAACATACTTTTCAACATAGAGTATAAGGGTCAATAAGAGGTACATTATCAGAAATAAAGGGAATATCATAGTACTACTATTATAGTACAGATATTGACATAAATCACTCCTTGGTATCCATTTCCCTAGTCCACTAGAAGGGTATTGCATGTCACATTCCTACTACACAGGCTGCTAACCAATTCTAGAAACTGGTCTTTTAAAACGTCTCCCTAATGGCTGAAATGGAAATAACAATTAAATACTAGCTAATGCTTTATCAAAATGAGTGCCGAATGACAGTCTTGACATTAAATTTCCTGGAATTTTTCAAGTTGAATCAAGAACATAACTTTCAAGCTTAACTATCTGGAGTGAATCAAATTCTCAATGCAGCAGATTCTTTGGGAGGCTGCCAGGTCTCACTGTGACATGTACAAATCAGCATAATCTGCAGCACAAAGCATTACCTCCTGGCATCTTATTCAAGGAAAAGGGGAAATCAGATACTCGGTTTGGATCTCTTGATCAACCAAGATGGGAGGACAAAAACAGAAGAGGCATGGGGGAGTAGCAACCGCTAACCAGTTTCTGGGCTTCATTTTACTCATAATGTAGCAGCACTTTTACTCCTAGCCCGTATTACCCAGCACAATGAAACCACTCACACATGGGGACACCGTGACCATTTCTGGTTGATGACAACAAATGGTAAATGATCCTCTTTCATGGTCTGTCTCTGTTTTCTAGTCTATAAAAACTAGGAAGGCTGGGTTCTGAACACAATACTCTGTGGAGCATGAGATTCAATGTGGGGAGGTCCTCAAATCCCTTCAATCCACAGGGGATTCTGAAAGAATTACTCACTCAACAGGTGGGACAGGCACTAGCAGAAATAATGATCTAGATGTTCTATCAACAGTTCTGTTTACACGACTGCAATGACCTCAGCCATTTTAGTCTACAGAAAAAATATTTAGGTTGAAGGAAAGCTAGACATTTCATTTTGCTCCTTGACACTTAAAATTGCCAATTCTTGAGTAGTCCCTTTCCTCGGTGTTCTTCTACGTAGCCAACTTTTTATTTTCTATTGCTGTTGTTTATTCTTTCATTAAACAAATATTGCCTTATCAGTCTGTGTTCGGTGATGGGAATAGAATAAACCAGATTCATAAGGGTCCCTGCCTTCCTGTAGTTTGCAGCCTAAAATTATAACTAACTAGCCCAGCAAATCTGGTATGAAAATTTCAGGTGCATTATTTATTTTACAGGGACAAGGACAGGTAGAGAGGTTCACAGTTTTACTTTAACCACAATATTCCTTTTGATAATTCAAGTCTATTAAGTGGGGTAAAGGGGAGGGCGGAGGCCCACAAAAAAAGAAACTTCTTAATTATAAAATTTTAAATCTATTTTTCTTTTTCTCATTTTTATATAAGCCTAGAGGCCCGGTAAATGTATTTGTGCACTGGTGGGGTCCCTTTGCCTGGCATGTGCTCTCTCACAATCCGTGATCCCTTGGTGGATGTCAGATAGCTGGTTTCGGCCCAATTCCCGCAGGCCCATCCAAACAGAGGTGAGCCTGATCCTGTGCATTGGGTGTCTGTCCCCTGGTGGTCAGTGCGCATCCTAGCGACTGTTTGACTGGCTGTTTAGTTGCTTAGGCTTTAAAAAAAAAAAAAAAAAAAAAAATATATATATATATATATATATATATATATATATATATATATATATATATATTAGTTGTCCCTTAAGATCCTTGATTTCTAAGGTCAATTCAATGTTCCCCATATTTTCTTATATTCTTTATGGCTTCATTTTTTTAGTCAATGTATTTTGTTGTTGGCAATTTCTTTCATCAATTAGAATTAGCAAAACAGTGCAATAGGGCCTGAAGAATACAAAAATTATTAGAGGTGATTTATGTCCTCAAGGAGCCTTCCAAAATAGGGAGGATAAAACTTATCAATAAGCATAATAAGGTCAATAATTAGTACGTGCCTTCATGAAACACAAAAATTGTTCACAGGAGACAGGGGTCATTTCTAGACAGGGAAATCTCACAAAGTCAAGAATGACTTCAAGGTTTTTGGATTGAAAAACAGAAAGAATGAATCGTCATCATCTGAAATAAGAAAAGCCATAGTTGGAACAAGATGTTGAGGAAGACCTGGAGTTCAGTTTAAGGCATGTTAGGTCTGAGATGTCAAATAGGCAGCTAGAGTGTGGAAGAGTGGATGGGGCGGAGGACATGAATTTAAGAGTCAAGTGCTTATGGAAGTCTTTAAAGCCACAAGACAATAAGAGAGAGATCACCAAGGGAGTGATCAAAGTTTAGTTCCCTAACTTCTTTCACCCCCATTCCCCTCCATAACAACGAGTTTCACTTCGTCTTGTTTCACTTCGTCTTCCAGTATCTCTGGTATTCATATTACTTTTGCCATTCATACCTTTCATCCAATCTGTCAGTAAATCACATTGTCTCTATTTTTAAAATATAGTCAGGATCTGACGATTTCTCACCAACTCTTCTGCTATCATCTTAGTCATCATCATCTTTCACTTGGTTTCTTAATTAGTCTAACTGGTCTCCCTGCTTCTACTATTGCACCTTATCATATAGTCTCAACACAGCAGACAACAGAATCCTTTTGACATGTACATCACAGCATGTCACTCTTCAGCATAAAATCTCGCTATCACTCCCAAATCACTCAGAATTAAGGCCAAGTCCCTAACATAAACCTCCCAATGCCCTTTTGGCCTACTTTCCTATTTTTCACTTCCTTGCTCACTGGGCGCTAGCCACACTGGCTCTCCTTGCTATTCCCTGAACATGGCAGTCCTGCTTCCACATTATAGCCTTTACACTGTCTGACCCATCTTCCTAGGTCACTCTTCCCAGGATGCCTGCATGGCTAACTCCTTTACCTCCACCAAGACTTTGTTCAAATGTCACCTTGTCAATGAGACCTACCCTGATTGTTCTATTTAAGTTTCAAGCCCTTACCCATCATTCTGATAAATCCTGATCTCCATTCATCTGCTCTTTCTCTTTTTCCCACATCACTTATCAGCTTTATTATTCTACACAGCTGACTTATTATGCTGATTGTATACTGTCTCTGTCCTTGAGAGCAGGGATCAATGAATGTATTCCAAGGTTGCAGTATTCGAATACAGCAAACACCCAGAAGGTATATGCTTAATAAATAAATAAGAGATCCTGTTCACTCTAGCCCAGTTAATGGAAAGTCGGTATTAACCATTCATTATGGGACGACAGAGAAAGACCAAGTTCTTTTGTTTATTTGTCTGCCTTGTTTTTGTGTGGGGCTGGTGGATCTGACCACTTCTTATCAGCTCTTCCACCATCATCTTACTCTCAGTCATCATCATCTGGGAGAAGAGGAGGGAGTTACACGGGAAGGGATAAAAGGAAGAAACAAGTTTTACTTTTAGATATATTGAGTTTGAGTTGCTAAGATAATTATGAAAAAAAGTCTCTTACAGACAAATAGATCTGGACTAGAGATGTTGAAATGTAGGGTTGGAATTATCAGTGGAAAGATGCGATATAAAGATGTTCTGTGAGTGGATAAAATCACCCCAGAGAGCCTGCAGGACAAGAGGAGAAGGTAGCGAAGGTAAATAATTCAAAGAATATATATATGTAAAGGGCCAGAGCAGAAGAGAACTCAGAGAAGGCAGAAAATGAAAACAAAAGTCATGGAAGGTCAGTAAGCTGATGGTGTCAAATGTGGCAGAATGAGTAGGTGGTTTAAGGACAGAAAGAGACCTCTGCTTTTGACAACAGGAGATGACTAGTTGAAAGAGTACTTTTAGAAGTACGGTTCAGAGAGAAGCCAATCTGTAAGGGGCTGGGAGGAAGCAAGCAGTAATAATTAGAGGTAGGTTATTCTTCTGAGAAGGTTTGGCAATGAAAAGAAGGAGCAATGAGATAGAAGTTCTGTGTTAGTAAGATAAAAGGCGGTGCTGCTTTTAGCTCTGAGAGAGTGGAGAAAGGGAGACCACCACAATAATATGTCTGTGGGACAAAATGAAAGGAGTAAGTGATAGAGACATTAAAGATACAAGAGTCATAAAACTTTACAAAGCTAAAAGACCTATTCACTTAGCTGTCACCACCTCCTACCCCCTCCCCAAATATTTCGAGGTGAGGTAACAACACAGAGAGACCAAGACAATGTCAAGGTTGAGGGGTGAAGGTGGGGGGAAAAAGAATCATGAGATGGAAGGGTAGCTTAGAAGTATGGGACAGAATGAGTAAAGATATGGAGATAATCTAAGGAAGGGGATTGTAAGGTAGCTTTGAATTCTTTTAGTAAAGTACTCAGGTAAATGTGAGAAGATCCTGAAATAAGTAAAAGAGATTTAGAACAAAATAGCTTCTTCAAAAGAATATTGAAGGAAATCTGAAAGTAGTAAAAGTAGGTCTCTTAATCCCATGTTCCCCTTATACCTTCTATAATATTGATTCTTTGATTACGTTTTTAAGTTGACATTTCCTAAGAATCTTGCACTATTCAACTGTCTTCTTTTCTCTCTTTCTGAAAAACATCTTCTGGCAGAGATGGGCACATCACTAGGATGAATATGCTATTCCTGCTCTCTACAAGTTCCTCTCCTAAAATGAGTAAATACCAAATATGATCACCATCAAGCTGCTTATTTTGAAATGCACACACCTCATTCCAAAACACAAAATGAAAGGGAATTCTTTTTAGTGCAAAATTCAGGAAACATCACATCTGCAGCAAAACAGCATAAAATTCTGCATACTCTAAGTGAAGCATCCATTTCCTATAGATCCTTTAATAAAATAAATAGGCAAAGCTTCCTTTATTGGAAGAGGTAATGTTTTCTCCAGAGGAAAGGCAGAGTCTAATTTCAGCCATGTGATGAGAGAGAATAACACTCAAAGCCAACATATTCCAGATACTTGGTCCTTTCTTCCTCTTTTTTTCCCTCAAGAGGCACACACAAGACAAGTCACAACGCTCTCATTTTTTCTGTGCTGAACACATACTGTATTTAAGGGTGTGATACCCTAAATCTGAAGGACCAATGTGATTACATCTAAATCTGGTTCCTCTGCCAGATTGCCCCTAACTGCTTCTGCCTGCCAGCCTGATCACCCCCTAACCACTCCGCTACCAGCCTGATCAACACCTAATTGCTCCCCTGCCAGCCAGATTGTTCCCAACTGCCCTCCCCTGCCAGCCTGGTCCTACCTAATTGCTCTCCCCTGCCGGCCTAGTAACCCCCAACTGCTCTCCCCTGCCGGCCTAATCCCCCCAAATGCCCTCCTCTGCTGCCTGGTCACCCCTAACTGCCCTCTCCTGCCGGCCTGGTCACCCCTAACTGCCCTTCCCTGCAGGCCTGCTTCCCCTCCCAACTGCCTTCCCTCCCCTGCAGGCCCAGTTGCCCCCCAACTGCCCTCCCTCCCCTGCAGGCCCAGTTGCCCTTAACTGCTCTCCCCTGCCGGCCTGATTGTAAACAACTACCCTTCCCTGCCAGCAATCTTGTGGTGGCCATCTTTGACCACATGGGGGTGGCCATCTTATGTGAGGGCCTGAGGGTCAATTTGCATATCACCTCTTTATTATACAGGATTGACTTTCTGTTATAACTAAAATTGAAACTTACTGCAATAGAACTGACTTTCACAACACTGAAGGCAAACCAATGACCTTATATCCCTAGTGGCCTTTTGTTCTCTAGGAAGATACTTATGTAACACTACAGGAAGTATGAATTACCTATGCTGAGAGATGTCTACACTAAGTATACCTGAAAGCCAGAAATAACTACCATAGTTCAAAAGTGGATAATGAGGATGGTAAGCTTAATTAGATAAATTACCAGTTTTATCTCCGTGTAGAAGAAATTTCTCATGAAACAGGGTACAAGTACCCTGCTTCTGAGAGACAAGGCTACTCCCAAAGGAAGCACAGAAAGGGATGAAGTCACTGGTAGGGCTTTTATGCTCCACGTGCAGAAACTGGCTCATGTGAAAACTGGCAGAAAAGTCCTGTCTGACTGGAGAAATTAAAGATTTCTCAGGCTTGAACATGGCTGGTGGCATTATAAATCAGTATGTTACTTGGCAATGTATAGCAAGAGTCACATAAACTTTCAAACCCTTTGACAGAGTTATTTCACTTCTAGGAATCCCCCATAAAGATCATTACTAGTACTATTATTACTAAATTACAGTTCAATCACACAATTTAGCCTTTAAAAAAAGAAATATTCAGAAACAAAAAATTGTGCTTGTATCAGAAAGAAAATAGAAAAAAACTATCTTCTGAAACAACAAACTCTAAAAATACAATTACTATAAGGTGAGACCACAATTTTGTTTATAATAATAAAATGAGAACATGTGCTAAAAGATCGAGAAAATGACAAGGAGGCCCACTCTCATCACTCCTATTCAACACAGTATTGAATGAAGGTGCTGACCACTGCAATAGGAAAAAGACATAAAAAGCATGGCTATTAAAAATAAAAAGAAGTAAAGATTTTATCTACTAGCTGACAATGTAATTGCTTATATAGGAAAACTTAATGTACAAACATCTACTAGAACTAGTAAATGAATTAAGCAAGGATGCAGGGTACAAAGTTACTATAAAGATTAATTTTCTTTTTACTATTAGCAGCAAAATTTTAAAAATTCCACTTACAATAGTGTTGAAAAACAAAAATACATTTAATAAATTATATGCAAGACCTGCAAATGGAAACTAAAAAACACTGTGGAGACAAATAAAAGAAGACCTAAATAAATAGAAAGACATAATAAACTCGGGGTAAAAAGACTTAATATTAGGATGACATCAATTATTCCTAAATTCACCTACAGACTCAATGAATCCTAATCATAATCCCACCAGATTTGTTTTGTTTTGTTTTTTAATGAACACTGACAATCTCATTCTAAAATTTATAGTAACACACAAATAACCTAATATATTCGGAGTAATATTTAACAAGAATAGTTAAGTGATTTTTACCATCTGACTTCAAAACTTACCTTAAAGCTACAGTAATCAAGATAGTGTGGTATTGAGAAACAGATCAATGAAACAAAACAGAGAGCCAGAAACAGGCCCACCCACTCTTAAGACAATCATTTGATTTTCAACAAAGTCACCAAAGCAGCCGGTAAGGCAAGTTTTGTTGTTGCTGTTTTTCAACCTTGGTGCTGGAATAACAATGTTCATAATAAGGAAGAAATGAGTCTTGATCCCTACTTCAAGCATACACAAAATGTAATTTTAGATGATCTAAATGTAAAAGTTAAAACCATCAAGCTTTTAGAGGAAAATACTAAATATTTCATGACCTGAGGTAGGCAAAGGTTTCTTACGCTGGACTTAGAAAGCAATAACTATTAAAAAATTGCTAAATAAGACATCATCAAAATAAAATAAAAAAACACTTCTGCTCATAAAAAGATACCAACAAGAAAATAAAGAGGTTAGCCCAGCATACATTTGACTGATTCCAAAAATATTTTAAAAATTCCCACAGTTCAATAATAAAAAGAAAAACAACTCAGTTAGAAAATGGCTAAATGATATGAACAAACAGTTCACAAAAGAAGATATACAAATGGCTAACAAGTAAGAGAAAGTGCTCAATGTCACCAGGGAATTGCAAATCAAACCCACAAAGAACTACTACTACACTCACACTAGGATGGCTAAAATTAAAAAGACCAACGTCAAGTGATGGCCAAATTACCAAGTAACCAGAACTCTTTAATAATTATTGGTGGAAGTGTGAAATGGCATAACTACATTGCAGTGAAGTCTGGAAGTTTCAAAGAGAATGAAACATTCATCTGCCTCATGACCCAGCAAATCCTGTCCTAAGTATCTTTCCAAGATAAATGGAAACAAATGTCAAGAACAACAGTGGAAGTGGGCAAATTTCCTTTAATAAGAGGAATAAACTGTGGCAGATTCATGGTATTGTTTATAAGAAGTTCTAGAAGAGGCAAACTAATCTCTGGCAGAGAAAAGTCAGAATATGTGGTTAGCTCTTGCAGGCTGGGGCAGAGATTGTCTGGGAAGAGGTATAAGGGAACCTTTTAGGATAATGGCTTTTTTTTTTATATATCTTGATAGTGGTTTGGGTTACACAGATACAACTATTTATTTGCTATAACTCAGGTAATGTCCACTTGCCATGAAACTGTGTGAATTTACCTAAAATAAAAACAAAACACACACACACACACACACACACACACTGCTAAGAATGACAGAATTCTAGTTAATATGCATACTGAAGCATTAGTTGAAAGTGTACAGATATCTGAAACTTTCTCTTAAAATAAATAAAAGAATAAGATGGAATGATGGACAAATAGATGGATAGAAAAACAGGCATGGTAAACTATAAAATCTAGGTGTGGGTATATAGGAATTCTTTGTAAAACAATGCTTAACTTTTGTGTATGTTTAAAATTCATTATAAAATGATGGAAGAAGCCAAAGCCGGTTTGGCTTAGTGGTAGAGCGTCGGTCTGCAGACTGAAAGGTCTCAGGTTTGATTCTGGTCAAAGGCATGTACATTGGTTGCGGGCACATCCCCGGTAGGGGGTGTGCAAGAGGCAGCTGGTCGATGTTTCTCTCTCATCGACGTTTCTAGCTCTCTATCTCTCTCCCTTCCTCCTCTCCGTGAAATATCAATAAAATATACTAAATAAATAAATAAATAAATAAATAAATAAATAAATAAAAATCAAAAATAAAATGATGGAAGAAAAACAAATACCACTGTTTTAATGTTAGCTAAAATATTATTTTTTACTTCTTTTGTTCTATTTTCTAAGTTTGCTATGATGTGTTATATAACATAATTTTAAACATTTTTTAAAGAAAGCAAACCAATTATATTTATCAAATATCAGTTATGTCAAAATAAGTTTAAAAATATCACTTAGAGTCAACCAAAGTTAAAAAAAATATTCACTATTTTGAAGCCCACGGTCACTTAACTCACTAAAAACCTTAGACTACTGTTATGTAGCAAGTCACTATTTTTGAACTAAAATTTGTTGAACTAATCGAATGTGTTATTAAAAGTTTTTTTTCTTTTAATGCCTTACCCCACTCTCCACCCCCATATCATTGTGTTAATGTATGCTCTTTAAAAGTACATTATTTCTTATGGTCTGTAACAACCAAGCTGGGCAGTATTTCTTAAAAAATTTGAATGTTGGCTGTTTACTTTCAAAAGGGCTTTATCTTTAGATAAGCATGAGTTTTAAGCCAGGTGCTAGTCATTTGTGTCTTGTTAATTTCCAAAACAAACAGAGGAGAGTGCCATGCAATTTCCATTACACACACTTCCCCATTAGTAGCAGGGTTTATTGGCTTGACACTGCTCCAGGAATAATGGTTTCATTCCTCGCTGAAATAAAATAATGTGCCACAGAACTCAGCAATGCGGAACTTCTGAAAAATGTTGTCATGTTAAACATGGCCATATATTTAAAGTCTCCATTATACCAAAACAAAGGCCATTTGCTGTAGAGAACTTATACCGAGCATGGAGAATTCTCACATGGGCCTCAGACTTACCTCATGGCTATGTTATATGACTCCGGATGAATACAAGTTTGGTCCAAAGGATCTGGCTTCGGTACAACATTCGCTGCGATTTTGCTCTTCTTCTTGCCCGGCTTCTCACTTGTGACCTCAACACCTGCTGGAGATGTCACGGCAACTCTCTGACTTGAGCCTGCAGATTCAGTGTGCTGACTACTGTAAACATGTGAAACAAGGGGTGGGAGACACAGCGAGAGTGGGGTACAAAAGAAAAGAATTTTCATTAAAAATGTGCTTATTTCTCTACCATATACAAACAGCAGCCAGATTCTGACCATTCACAGAAATTACCACTTATTTGTTTAAACACTCTCAATAGTATTTTCTGTTACTTAAAGCCAAAAACATTCTTAACTGATTCAGCCAGTATAATTGGCATTCTAGAAGAGAAAAATGGAGAGAAATAAATAAGACGGAGGGAAAAGAGAAGGAAAAGATTATTTCCAAGAGCAGAGGAAAAATACAAATTCTCAAGTTAAAAGAACCTACTAGGTACAAAATAGGGTAAACTGAAAAAAGACTCATATTTGACACAGGGTAGAAAAGCTTTAGAATATCATTTTATAAGTCAAGAGAGAAAAACAAAACAGATTTCTTCTATAGGAAATGAATCTGACCGGTATAAAATTTCTCACTGACAAGCACCAACAAATATCATGGTGCAATATCTTAAGTTCTAAATGAAAATAATTTTGAATCTAGAATCATATACCTAGCCAAAGTAGCATTTATTTAAAATAATTTTCACATGTAAGAAATAAAGTATAACCCACATAATATATCCTCTCTGAAAAGAATTCAGCAAAAACAATGAGTTAAAAAAAAAATGTTAACATGGGCTACAAGAAATAAGAACAAAAACCATAAAAACTTACTAAGTTAGATAATTTATGAATAAATGACATACAAAAGGACAGTCTGAAAATAAAATCCTAGGTCATCTCACCACGGGATGTAGAGGAAAAGTAGAAGGTTGGGAAGGACCCTAAGATTCTGGTTTTCTTCAGGAGAAGGACAGAGACACCAGAGGTCAGTCCAAATTAACTTCAAATACAACCACCAGAAGAATAAAATATATATATATATATATATATATATATATATATATATATATATATATATATAAAACATGAAATCACTAAGGGGAGACAAAAAAAATGAGTAGGAAAACAAGGAGAAAACTTGTTAACTGGGAAATCCGATGAATAGCATGAAAGGAAAAGAATAAGAAAGCATGATGAAGAGAAAATATAGAGGATGGAAAATAAAGTCCAAACAAAGCAATAAATACAATAAATTCGATTATATTAATGAATGATTGGCAAAACCATGAAATATATGTTTACAAGAGTTACAGAAATTAATTGCCACTGAAAATTTGAAAGTATAGCAAGAATGTTCTAAAAGGCAAATATAGCAACATGAACAGCAAACAAAATAGATTTCCAAGCAAAAAATATTCAATGAGATAGAAAAGTCCATTCTGAATAAAGTTATGACCTATCAGGAAGATTCAACAGCCCAATCGGCGTAGCTCAGTGGTTGATCTATAAACCAGGAGGTCACAATTTGATTCCCTATCAGGGCACATGTCTGGGTTGCAGGCACAATCCCCAGTGTGGGGCGTTCAGGAGGCAGCCAATCAATGATTCTCTTTCATCTTTGATGTTTCTATCTGTCCCTCTCCCTTCCTCTCTGAAATCAATAAAGACATATTAAAAAAAAACAAAAAAACAAAAACAAAGACACAACAGTCATGAATCTTCGAGTACTTTATAATTAGTTGAAAAAATGGAAAGTTTAAAAACAAATGTTCACCAATCGGACACTGATTAAACTACAGCCCATCCATAAATTAAATACTATGCAGACATTATTAAAAATGATATAAATCTATAAGTAATATTTGGAAAGAGATCCAAGATATATTACTGAAATAAATAAAGCAAATTTTAAGTAGTTGTATAGAATGATCTCTTCTATATGCATTTTAAAATAGCACACATATATAAGCTGATAAATAAAATTTTATTTTTAGACAGCATTATAAGAAACTATTTTAAAATAAGAGATTGAGGTGCCCTTTATATTTTCCTCTATTTGTGCTGTATGGATTTTCTAACCAAGAGTTCAAAAAACATAAACTAAAAACCATGTGATTATTTTATCCTCTCCCCACTCCCCCCATTTCTGGCTTCTAGGTTTTGTGGTCTACTTAGAAAGAAGTCCCACCACTCCAATGTTCTGCATAATTTAAGCATGTTTTCTTCTGGTACATTTACAGTTTCATTTTTTCCATTTAAGTCTATGATCCATCTGGAATTTATCTGGATATAGAGTATAAGGTGGAATGAGATTTTTCACCCACACATACCAAATTCCTGCCAGTTGTCATAAAACCATCTATTTGATCATTGTACCCACTATTTGAAACAGTTGTCATAAAACCATCTATTTGATCATTGTACCCACTATTTGAAACATCACCTTTTTTTATGAACTAAATTCCATGTATAAATGTTATGGATTTCAGATTCTACCCTATTCTATGTATTTCTATCACAAAAACCAACTGTTTAGTTAGTATAAATTTACATTGTATTGTACTATCCATTGGGACTGGTTTTCTCTTAGTCTTTTCCAAAATCAAGATTATTTGTCCATATTACTTTTGTTATAATTTTGCCAAAGGAAAAATATAAATAAATGAACCAGGTGGTCCCAAGGTAGAAAAAAATACATAAAAGCTATTATTTCATAAATGATGCTAAGAAGTTTACCCAATTTCTTTACTTTTATGCTAACAAAATTAGAAAGCAAAAATTAGATTTTTATCAACAGAACTGATAATTAATGCTTTGGTCAGTTTTCAGGGATAGAGGGAATGGGGAAGCCCAACCATGCTCAGGACAACAGCTGCCAATATGAACTGGCCATCGTGAAGTCCTCTTTGTCGCTTCCCCTTGTACCAGGCCTTCCCACTTAGGATGCTCCAATCACACTGGCCTGAGTTTCCTGAATAGACCAACCCTGGGCCCGTCTTTTCCTTGTATGGCTGGCTCTTGGCTCCTTAATTTCTTGCTTTAAAAACAATTTTTTTTTTGTTAATCCTTAAATGAGGATGTTTTTCCATTGCTTTTCAGAGAGAATGGAAGGAGGGGAGAGAGAGGGGAGAAGAGACAGAGAGAGATATATAGCATTGATGTGAGAGAGACACATCAACTGGTAGCCTCCCACATGCGCCCCAACCGGAAGCAAAGAACCAACCTGCAACCAAGGTATGTGCCCTTGACCAGGGATCAAACCAAGATCCTTTCATGTGCAGGCCAACGCTCTAACCACTGAACACACCAGCCAGGACATGGCTCCTTAATTTTATTCAAAATTTGACTAATATAACTTTTCAATGAAAACCCCATTTAAAGCAGTTGTACTGCTTCCCAGGATTATGTTGTACCTAATTTTTATAATACTATAGCTGATGTTATTTATTTTTCTAGTTTATTTATTGTCTGTCTCACATATTAAAATTTAACTCCATAAAAACAGGGAATTTGTTGATTTGTCCACTGCTGTATTCTCAGTGCCTAGCAAATATTAGACAGTCAACTCATGTTGAGTGAAGAAATAAACAGACACCTAGGATTTATGCCAGTGAGTAGGATGGTAACATTAAGAAAGGAAGTTGATAATAAAATCAAAAGTGTACATGTTAGCCAGGCCTGCGAACCAAGAGGTCACAGGTTCAATTCCTAGTCAGGGCACATGTCTGGGTTGTGGGCTTGATCCCCTGTGTGGGGCGTGCAGGAGGCAGCCAATCAATGATTCTTTCTCATCATTGATATTTCTCTCTCTCTCCCTTCCTCTCTGATATCAACTGAAAATAAAATTTTTTTTAAGTGCACACATTAATAATCACCTGCACAATTTTCTAATATAATCCTGGTTAATTCTGATGAAGCCAGCACACTGCTGAAAAGATTTTGGCCCCAGTCCTTTCACTTTCTTCAGCTGTTCTCGGTTGATGAAGGGCCCATTTTTCTCTCGCCATTCAATAATATTTTTGGCTCGGTTGGCATTGAGTCCTGCAATATGCCTAAGAAAATAAACAAAATGAGAAATAATAGTTCCAAGAGTACTGAAGGAAAAGCTCTCATGTGAAAAGACAATGATATAAAACATTTGTATCATTAAAAAATTGCAATTAATTACATATTGTCATGTCTCTAAGTTTAATTGATAAAAAAGGGAAATTAAACTGAAAGAGGAAAAAAAGAGTTGTCCAAGAGGAGGGAAGAAGAACAAAATGCAAACAATGACTAAACTAATAGAAACATAAAATTGCAATTTTGCCTCTTCCTGTTTAGCCTACAAGATGAGGTAACAGCAGAAGTTATAATAGCTACACTTGCATTTACTACCCTACTTTTTCTTCAGCCTGCTCTCATTTATGTAAAAGACTTGAACTATAGAAAGGTGCTTATCCATGAATGTCATGGTTATGATAAAAACATGAAAACTATATAATTAGGTAGTCTGCTTCATGTTAATTAAAAGATTACTATTCAAGAGAATCTTAATTCTATTACAGAATTCCATATGTGGAATTATAAATGCTTATAGCTATGGCAGAAAAGCAACACCTCAAAATGGAAGGGAAATCTTCTGTTCTATCCGTTTCAAAGGAAAAGGGTTCAGATCTTTTCCAGATTCCAGCATTTTGTGCCGCATCAGAAATAACTTGTGTTAACAAATACAAATTATCAACAAAAAGGCAGCTCTTCCATAACCCCAGAAAAAAGAGACAAAGTATATAAGGTGTGATTATAGTGCCATAAAGATTTTGGTATGTTACTTGAGGAATCAAGGTAAAAATATGGTAATCATAGCTTGAACCCTCAGAATTTATCCTTTGGCTCCTGCCAACTTTGACAGATGTATGCAAGAGACTAAACTAGTGAAAAATATCTGCTCTCATGTGGTGAGAAACAGCTCCTTTCCATGTTAACCTTATTTAAATTCTATTAGCAAAACTATTGCACTCAATGGTAACCATATGCTCTTCGCTTTAGATTTGCAGTATTAAAAATGATAATGGAAACTGTCACAATTCTTTTCTTAAATGATGTCTTCCCTTCTGACTGATTACCTAATATGAACACACAGATTTTCTATACTTGACAACTTTACACATGTGTCCCCTTGGTCTAACTGGATAGCCAGTTAAACTCAAGATTCTGTGATCTTCTTCCACAGATTTCTTGTCTCACCTTAACAAAACTTCTGAACAGATGTTAATATCGACTCCCACAAAGCTGACACATTCTTCTACAACACTGTCCAGTGTTGCCTTGAGTAAAGTCTGGGATACATCATGCTTAAAAGACAAAAATCAAATATCAGTTGAAAATGAAATACATGAAATTCTTGGACTGTTCCATTACTTTGCCTGTATAGCTGGCTAAGACACAGCATAGTAAATGTCATTTCTTTTAAGCACACTGTTAGCAGAGGTAATTAAGTTAAACCTAAGGAATCTGTGTTTTCTTACTCTCTAAATTACTCATATACTTTCCTCAAATATAAAAACACCAGCATTTATCCCTTTTCCAAAATTCTGCTTACAGTAGTGGCTCTCAAACTTTAGCATAGCATCAAAATCACCTGCAGGGGGCTTGCTACAACACAGGTTGCTGAGCCCCACATCCAGAGTTTTTGATTTAGTAGGTCTAGGGTATGGACTGAGAATTTGAAATTTAACAAGCTGGTTCCAGGAGCTTGCTTTGCAACACACTCTATCATTCACTCTCTGCTTTGCAATGTTATCTTCACTTGCATGTGTATTCCCTTAGTAGTTCTTATAATTATAATAGGAAGCAGTACTCTAATACTCACTGAGTTTGACAGTAATTCAAACTCTGTTTCATCAAATGGAAGATAATCCAATCTAATAAAGAGAGAATATGCTAACTGACCCTCACACCATCACAAAGCTGATAGAACCTACAGCCAGTAAGGAGGGAATGTGCTAATTGACTGCCTCACCCTCAAAGATGGTGGCACCCAGTCCCCTCAGCCCTCCCTCCCCCCCATTCCCCCAAGCCGCCCAGGGCCACCCGAGGCTCAGGTAACCAGAGCTGGCCAAGGCTTGTGCTGCCGGCAGTGGCAGCAGCAGAGATGTGATGGGGGCATTGCCTTCCCCTGATCGCCAAGTCACCTCCCACCCCTGAGGGCACCCAGACTGTGAGAGGAGGCAGGCTGGGCTGAGAGACAGTACATGAATTTTCATGCACCGGGAATCTAGTCTATATCATAAGAGGCATGTGGTTGTGATGCAGTAACAGCGGAATGACCAAAGACTGGTCACCAGGAGGCTGCATGAGCAGTGAGGACTTGAAGCACACGTGGGTGGGTGGGGACTTGACTCTGGGTCCTGCCTCCTGCCCAGCGCAGTAGAAGTCAGTCTGGGTCCCGCCAGCACAGTGGGTCTGAGTCTTACATGATATCGTGCACAGGGCCTCTAGTATTGCTTATAAGAAGCACCATTATTTTATGTACCACTAAGAAAATACACTACTATTTAACAAAGATACAATGTTCTCCTATTAATTCCAGTTTTTATTTTTTAAATATTAGAAGAGCTCTTTTAGACTTATTTAGAAAGTTTTATAACCATATATCATGCATAGATAGAATATATAAATAATCTAAGCTGGTAAGGTAATTCTAAAATTTCTTCACATTCAACATTCAACTCTTCTGAATCATGAGATGTCCAAGTTTTCTACACAGTATTTTCCTTTATGTTATCAAGAGCCTTGCTAATGTATCATTACTTAGAAGAAAAATATTCTACAGTATCTAAATTTTCTTTCAAGCTTCAGGTATTCATTCTGTAAACTTTGATAATAGTCCCATCCTTTTAAAATTTTTTATAATAATTTTTTGAGAGAGAAAAACATCGATTTGAGAGTGGAACATCGATAGGTGCTTCCTGCACACCCCATAACAGGGACTGAGACCCCAACTAGGATGTGTGCCCTGACCAAGAATCAAACTGGCAACTGTTCAGTACACGGAATGACACCCAACCAACTGAACCCATGGGCCAGGGCGATAGTAGTCCCATCTTAATCTTAACAGAAAGTATCAACAGGAAATATCTGGACAGCAACAAAATTCCTATTTTTACCTTAAAGATTCTAAAATGCTTTATTGTTAGATGGCTTATTGACTAAAACAGTGAATTTCAAAAGTCACATCTCCAGGATTAACAATCAAGTTCAAACAGAAAATACAGCACGATTTGCTGTAAGGTCCACGGCAACTGCCTGACACCACTAAATGTTAAGATGCATCCTGATTTCCAAGATGTGAGTGTGCAAGGAAATGTGCATCTCAGAAGTGATGAAGTGCAGTATTGGAAAGTATGTATTTGTTGACTAATTGAAGCTGGATTACTACAATGAATAGTTCATAACATACTAGCTGTTATTCATAATTCTAAAATTGAAGATCCACCTATTGTGGTTCCCAGATAAGAAACCGGGAGTTAGCATCCTTGTCTTTTTCCAGATATCTCTAGGAAACAAGGACAGGCTTGACAACCTCAAACTCTTAGGAAGACAATATAGTAAACAAGGTGCCCAGGAATTGTAATTACATCATCACTTAGTAACCACAGAAGTTTTTGTTCTAAAGACTGACGGGTGCAGAAATAACACAATTGGTAACTATCCAGGTCACAGGTAAAATACTTTATTTTAAACATCTAATAAGCAAATATAATTATGAAAAGGGTAGTAAAGAAAAACCCGAGACCTCACTGAGAATCTGATCATTCTTGAGCTATAGCTTTTAAGAAGCTGCATGATCTTTTATTTATCTAAATAGATGAGAAACAGCAAAATGAAAAGGGGATTTAAAAACAAAAGGGACAGTGTAAAGGCAAGGACAACAGCAGCAACAAGAAAAGCTATCCAAGGACAGAGACACAAAACTAAACAAACAAACAAAAACAAAGAGTAATGGTTGGGAGCCAATAGGACAAAGACAAACAATTCCACATGCTTCAAAGCACAGGAGATGCTTGAGATTCCCAAATGAGGAGCAGCCCCTGTAGTAGACAATCTTGGGTGCCTGTCTTACTTCTAGCTCTAACCTCCTTTCTCTTTCCATACAGAAGCCTGATTGAGTTTCCCGCATCCACTCTACCTCTATGAGGCCACGTGCTTTGGGAAAGCTGGCCCCATCTCCAGCAGATGATAATGACTGGTTAAAAACTAGTGGTTTTCAAATTGAGGGTTGTGACCAATTAGTGGGTCATAAAGTTAATTTGGTGGCTTGCCACCAGCATAAAAAAAAAATCAGAAAGAAATAGAATAGACCACATAGAGCATGTTGTATATATCCTTAACATGGAAGGAACAGCACAATAAATAATGCAGTCTATTGAGTTTATCATCTGAAAGGAACACATACATGAACCAGGAATATGAATTTTGTTCACTGATATCTCATTTGATTTTCTGATAAATGATGGTTATTTTGATCACTGATTGATGGAGAGGTAAAAGGGTACATTTCAGAGTTATGAAGCAAGTTATCAAAAATAAGTATGAGAAGTTTACCATCTTTTGGCAAAATGCTGATTCTTTCAATCAAGTTTAGTTACAAACTTTCAGTATATTTTTCAGAAAGAATGTACTGAGCATAACATTTTTCAAATTATTAAAAATTGTAATATTATAATGGAGTTAATACAAGTTGTCCTTAAAGTAAATCAATTTAAACTTTGAAGGGGAAAAAAAATGAAATAAGCTAAACTACCAGATTTGGAAGTGTCAATAATGACAGACAAAATTCAGGCGAAAATGTTGACTCCAATCAGCAATCTTTCAATTGACTTGAGCCAGATTTAATATATATCTATATCTATATATCTGTATCTATCTCTACCTACAGATATAGATATATATATAGATATATAGATATAGATATATATCTGTAAGTCTTTAAAATAAGCATGACATTAAAGTTGATTTTATAAATATACAAAGCAATAAAAATGACAGATCCCAGACACATGACTGATCATAATGTCCTCCTAGATGTCAATTTAAAACCTTCAAAATCCAAAACCAAATAAAAACACTTGGAACATCCATACTAGAATGTCTAAAATGAAAAAGATGAAGAAAACCAAGTATTGGTAAGAATGAGAAGAAACTGGAACACTCAAAATATCAACATGATAAATGAATTTTGGTCAGATTTGCAAGGCAGTTAGATGGAGGATTTATCTTATACGGTAAAATACAACTTAAAATAGAATCAGATATATTTAAAATGTATTATTATTCAATATAAATTAAATTATATAAACTGTAGAGAAATAAAAAATGAACAAATTCCCAGAAATACAGAAATTGTCAAAACCAACTCAAGAAGAAATAAGAAAATCTGAACAGACGTATAACAAGTAAAGAGGTTCATCAGTAATCAAAAATCTCCCAACAAAGAAAAGTATAGAAGAGACCTTCATTGATAAATTCTACCAAACATTTAAAGAAGAATTAACACTAGTTCCTCTCAAACACTTCCAGGAAATAAAAGGGCGGACAACACTTACTAACAACTCATTCTATGAGGCCAGCATAACCCTGATATCAAAGCCAAACAAAGATGCCAGAAACACACACACACACACACACACACACACACACACGCACACACACACACACAATAGACCAATATTCCCTATGAATATAGGTGCAAAAATCTTCAACAAAATACTAGTAAACCAAATCCAATAGCATATTAAAAGGATTAAACACAATGACATACATATTATGCATTCAGTATATGTTTGTTTTTTTGTTTTGTTTTTTTTAAATATGTTTTTATTGATTTTTATACAGAGCGGAAGGGAGAGAGATAGAGAGTTAGAAACATCGATGAGAGAGAGTCATCGATCAGCTGCCTCTTGCACACCCCCTACTGGGGATATGCCCGCAACCAAGGTACATGCCCTTGACCGGAATCGAACCCGGGACCCTTCAGTCCCCAAGCCGACGCTCTATCCATTGAGCCAAACCGGTCCCGGCGCATTCAGTATATGTTAACTCAAAAATCAGATACACCCTTTTTTCCACTGAAAAACAATCTCTCTTGGAATTTTTAAACTTTTAATTTTGCAATAACCTCAAATTTAGGGGGAAAAAACTTTTAAGAGTAATAAAAGAATTTCCTTATAGCCTTATTCAAATAAATATTTCAGTGCATATTTCCAAATGCCAAGGATACTGTCTTACATAACACTGTATAATAATTAAAATCAGGTAAGTTATCATTGACATATTACATAATGTACATCCTTTACTCAAGTTTCATCAATTGTCCCAATTCTACTATATAGCATTTCCTTCCCAGTCCAGAATTCATCCATGATCACACATCGCATTTACTTATCCTGTCCTTTTATACTCTGTGCTTGGCAGCTTTCAAGAGGTTTCACAAGATCCCCAACTCCTGGAATTATAGGCCAATATCCCTCATGAACATAGATGCCAAAATCCTAAACAAAATTCTAGCAAATCAGATACAGTATTATATCAGAAAGATCATACAACATGATCAAGTGGGATTTATCCCAGGGATACAAGGATGGTACAATATCCACAAATTAATGAACGTGATACATCACATAAACAAATTAAGAGATAAAAATCAGTCATATCAATTGATGTAGGAAAAAGCTTTTGACAAAATCCAACACGCTTTCTTTCTTTTTTTTAAATATATTTTATTGATTTTGTACAGAGAGG
Source organism: Pipistrellus hanaki (assembly GCF_964339955.1). Lineage (NCBI taxonomy): Eukaryota > Metazoa > Chordata > Mammalia > Chiroptera > Vespertilionidae > Pipistrellus > Pipistrellus hanaki. Next base: position 21,118,158 of record NC_140514.1, read on the forward strand.
AAGGGAGACAGATAGAGAGTTAGAAACATCGATGAGAGAGAGTCATCAATCAGCTGCCTCTTGCACACCCCCTACCGGGGATCTGCCCGCAACCAAGGTACATGCCCTTGACCGGAATCGAACCCGGGACCCTTTAGTCCCCAAGCCGACACTCTATCCATTGAGCCAAACCGGTCCCAGCCAACACGCTTTCTTGATAAAATCCCTCAGCAAAATGGGAATAGAGGGATCCTACCTCAACATAATAAAACCCTTATATGACAAACCTACAGCCAGCATCATACTCAACGGGCAAAAACTAAAACCATTTCACCTAAGAAAAGGAACGAGATAGGGATGCCCACTTTCACCACTCCTGTTTGACATAGAACTGAAGTGCTAGCCATAGCAATTAGACAAGAAGAAGAAATAAAAGTTATCCAAATTGGAAGACGTAAAACTGTCATTATTCACAGATGACATGATACTGTACATAGAAAACCGTAAAGACTCCATCAAAAAATTATTAGACTTACCAGTAATAAATGCATCTGGCAATGTAGCAAGATACAAAATTAACACCAAAAAATCTAAGGCACTTTTATACACCAATAGTGAATTTACAGAAAGATTAAAAAAATAATCCCATTTACCACTGCCCTAAAAAAATGAAGATATCTAGGAATAAACTTAACTACGGAGTAAAAGACCTATACTTGGAAAATGGCAGGACACTGAAAAAAGAGATAAAGACATAAATAGATGAAAGAACATACCATGGTCATGGATTGGTAGAATCAACATCATTAAAATGTCCATACTATCAAACCAAAGCAATCTATAGATTCAATGAAATGTATTTTCTTCCTACTGTGTGTCATGATCACAAGTTATGAAAAATAATAATCTTAGCCAATCATGGTGGTCCATTCCATTTATTCACTTATGGCAAATGAAAGGTGTAAATCTGCTGTGGGCTTCAGAAAGACTTCACTGCTCGTAAATACAAACCTCTGTGAGGAACTGTTTTTTTCTTCTTTCCATTCAAGTATGACTCCTGGAAGCAAGATAAGCACTCTACTTATGCGACTGGGACTAACTTGCAGCTGACTTTCTGACGATGGCAGGTGGCACATATGCAAAGACTAGCTCTTCATGATACTCTTGAGATCCTGCATTAACTAGTTCTGGACTCACCCATCCTCTGACCTTGTAATCTTTTCTTATTATTTAACAAAGAGTAATAAGTTTCCTATTGTTGATCTCTGATGTTTTATCTAACTAAAGCAATCATTTTATCTAGGGCTCAAAATCTAGGAGAAAGATGACAATAAAAACAATGAACAATAACTATATTGCAATATTATAAGGCTTTCTCATTGCTAATTTAATCCTCACAATTATAAAAATATGTATAGGATTTCATGTAGCATCTTCATATATTAGAATTTATTGAAAGGAAATATAGTGAAACATGTGAAAAGGTGTGTGTGTGTGTGTGTGTGTGCACATGCGGGTGTGTTTGTATTCAATCTAAAAATTGAGGGGAATAATACAAATAAATTATAAAACAGACAAAACATGAACTATTATGAAGTCATTAAAAAGTATAAGGTAAGATAGAACAGATATTTTTACCAAATACCGTATCTGAAAGAAAAAAAGTCCAACATAATATACTGAGTTGAAATATTTTTTAATTCCTCTAACAGCTACATTCTTCCCCCACTTTTGCTTAGTAAAGTACTAAAGAGTTAACTCTATTTTATAAAAATCATATATGTTTAGAGGAGGAAATAGTGAACAAAGTTCAATATTGTCCCCATAATAATGTCTTTGGCATTAAAGCAGACACAATGATTCTGTCATTCTAAAAACATTTTTGAAGCAACTATTATGTGCCAGACGCTGTGCTAGTTGTGCTAGGTGTTGAAAGTACAGGAAAAAATAAGGGAACTACATGTCTTCAAGAAGCTCAGTTTACACTTGCTGAAAGCTGAGATGTGCCACATCACCCACCTGGCAATCAGAGTGTAAAAGACAAGAGGACCCCAAGACTGACTATGCTAATTGTCAGGGACCTGATGCCAGGAAAAATGAATTGTTCCATTTTGTAAAAGTTACCTAACTCTGAATTTTTGGGCAAGTTATTTGAATTGTATAAACAGTCTTTTTTGAATTCAAAGAAATATTGTTTGGGCCATTACATTTTTACCTAAAATTTATGAGATTTTTAAAAAGGAATATAAACAGTCATTCATGCTAGTCAGCCTTTTTGAGGTCAGAAGCCCCATTTTAATTGTTACTCTGCCACAAATTTGTGAACTGTGGACCCCAACTGCTCTTTTCTTTCTTTTTCCTGAAACACTAAAATTATCTCCCAATTATTTTTTAAAATGTCCTTTCAGATGAAACATGGTCTGTCGACTATAGCTTCAGACTACAGCTACAGCAATAAAATTTCACGGTGCATGTTCCATATTAAACTTTAAGTTTATTCTCAAGTGTTTTTCTGATGTAATAGTCTTGACTATTTTCTTTAGCAATTATCACTCACTCATATGTCTTACATTGCCAAAATACAAAACTCACTTAGAAACGAAAGATGCAAAAAAGCTTTACAGGGCAATAATTTCAGATAAAGCAATTCATTTCCTCATCTTGTATCTACTTTTCTTTGAGTGACATGTGACAGTCTGAAAGTCATCCAGTAGAGTGAGTGTTGAATGACCTATAAAAACAGAACTGACAGACGTATGGAAAACATTTGTGAGAAAACAAAACTTACGGCTTAAGTGTAGCTCCTCCTCCAATTCTTTAAATCCAGTAAAGAAGAGGTCTTTAGAATATTCCCTTTAGAGACTAAGTCAATGTCTCTAAATCAGCACCACACAGAAGTATTGTATTTAATTTATGTGAATGTTTAGGACAAAACTAATGTGTGGTGAAAAAATCCAAACAGTGCTCCCCTGTGTGTAAGAAGGGGCAGGGGTGAACTTCCTGGGGCAGAATTGTTCTACATCTTAATAGGTGAGGGCTATGCATTTGTCAAAACTCATTGCTCTGTATCATCACCTTTTTCTGCATGTCAATTATAGATTATACCTAAAAAATTGTAAATAAACAAAAATCCAGTTTTAGTTTATGAACTTATGAACTGTTTAAGGCAGATAAGCATTTTAGGAGGGAACAGTGATGTCCCTAATTACAGATCTCTCTCTCTCTCTCTCTCTCTCTCTCTCTCTCTCTCTCTCTCTCTCTCTCTCTCTCTCTCTGTTTTTCTCTCTCTCTCTCAATTGCTCAAAACAGGCGGCTGGGATACAAAATAGAGACCACTCGTGGTTTTTATTCTATGGAATCTGATAGAAAATATCCTCCCCAGAGGTCTCACTTCCTGAACCTAAAAGGTAATTCTTTTCTCCTCAGTCTAGACAGTAATTTTCAAGGCCGGAGTCATTCTCAGCATAGCATCAGCAGACTACAGGGGAACTTAGTTAATGAAAAAGAGTGTGCAGTTTAGATGGCACACGCTTGCTAGTTAGCGGCTTGTTTGCTTCTCATTCCAGAATTATGAATATAAGATACTGATCCTGCCTTTAAAGGTTTCCCATGATGATTAAAACTTAAAAAGTATATAACTTCTTGGGGAATCATGAAGCTACAAAATGAGTCTTTTACTATGCTATTTAAGAGAACAGTGCTTACATTTTAATCTAGTCTGGCTTCCATTCTGTCTTCTAGTAGGTGCTCTCATGTCCCCTAGTGGATACAGGTTGATATGGTGGAGGAAAGACAGAGGCAATTCTGCCTAAGTAAAGGTCCCTAAGTCTAAAATGCCTGTCTTGCTCACATACTTTTCCAAACTAATGCTTAATTTACCATAAAGAAAGAAAAACATTAACACATCTGAACTGGACCACACCAATCTGTGTGTGGTCATGTATAGAGCCAAGGCTAAAACACAATTCCTGAACTATGACGTATACATGAACAAATGCATATCTATTAGCTAGGTATTTTGACCCAATGTAATACAAAGATGTCGACATTTCCATTGTAAGTCTCTATCTTTAGAGATTTATAGTTTAGTCATAAAAGTGGACTTTAGAAAAATGAAGAGTACAAAGATTTGGCCACAAGAGAGAAATTTCCATTCTAATAAATTAAAAGTATGTGGATAATCTGATCTGAAACTCTTCTGTATATGTATGAGAGAGATTGATTCTAGTGCACAGAAACTCTTACAGTTTTGTGTTAGATGATTTAGGTGGAGCGGTCAGAAGGACACAGTAATGCAAAAAAATAAAAAAGGCTTTTTTTCCCCCTCCCTAATTATAGGAACTAGATTCCTTGTTCATATATCCAGGAGTTAAGCTCTAAATATCCATCTTCTCTCCCCCAGTTCACATACATATACTCATATGTGGCCACATACGCAGCCACATATGATTGGCTTCCAGTCCGTTTATATAGACAGTAAATTTTTCCCTATTAGACCTGTGGCTGACACTGCCAGCACAGGATTCACATAATGTGTTTCCACAGAGTTGAAGCTTTAATAAAGAAAGGGAATGCTCCCTTTTGTTTGCATGTCCCACTCCATATGACTATGGCAACAGAGCGCCCAGGAGGGGTTCCACACTTAGCCTCCTGCATTGGTGAAGACAGGGCTCTGAAATGCTGCCCCCAACCCCTCTTAGCCCCATTTCCTATTTTATTTTTATCTACAGTACTTGCCATCATCTACTGCACACAGGTGTTTTTGTTGTGTGTGTAAGTCAAAAGTTAGGCTGCCAAGTGGATATATGGCCTTTGGAGTTCGGGAAAGAGATCTGTGTGAAGGATTCTCAGTATGAACGGTCTACCGTGAAAACAGGAGGAACATAATAAACATCTAAAACCTAGGAGGGAGGGAGAGTGCAGGGGAAGGATCCAGCAGCATCAAGGAACAGATGCGGAAATGTGCATCTCAAAAGCAGTTATATAAATGAAAAGCTTAATACAATTCTTTTGTTGTTGCTATATGCAATTAATTCTGAAATTCATGTTAAAAAGAAGAAGTGGTAAGTACCAACTTGTTTTATAAGAAGTGCTGCCTTCAGAATCCTTTTAATGTGCATCTATTTTAATTGAATGAGGTGTTTAATCTTTAATGACAGGTATTGGTAATTGAAATGTCTGACAGAGCTGCTTTCAAAAAAGAATTCATAATTTGGTGCAGTTGTTACTACCATCATAAAGGAGCAAAATATAATGTGTTACTGAGAAGCTGTACTAAGCTACCAAAGTTCTTCAAAATCCCTATACAAGAAAATTCACTTTACAGTAATAACACCAGAAAATAATTATATTGGGAGTAACAGGCATCTGGAATTTTATAATGCTAACTTAATTCATCCTCATGTCTCCAAGGTTGCTATTACTCTTCTATTATTATTCTCTCCATTTTACAGAAGAGGAAATTGAGACACAAAGAGGTTAAGTAAATTGCCCAAAGTCATACTGCTGGGGTGTAGCTGAATTTAAAGGATCAATCTTTTGAGCCCAAGCTTTAAAACATTATGTCCCGCTGTTTCATATAAGTTAGTACTATCACTTGATCTAGCAATGCAAATTCCAGCCCTCATCTTTGGGTTGCAAAGAAAACCATTTATTTTACCTATTTTCTTTTTAAAAAAAGAAAAGTTCTGGAACACAAAGTACAATCAGGAACACATTTTTTTGTTTACAAGATAATATTGTCTATTCATTCATAAGACTTACCATGACTAAAAATGTTCTGAAAAAAATAGACATGATTCTAAATTCCTAATCATATTGTTTTCATTACAGTTCTTAGATAAATAATAATTGTCTATGCAATAACAACAACAGAAAAGAGTTAGATTTTTTTCTGAAGTAACTACATGGCAACTTGCTTTGATAGGGCACTAGTCTTTTTTATTATGAAACTATAATTTACTTTCTCCTGATCCCTTCCCCTCTAAATTTTCTATCCTATCACTAAGAAGAATCAATTATAGCATTTTATTTGATATTCTGAAAATAATCTATTTTGTCACCTACCCAGCTCTGCCAGGAATAATAAACACATTTCTTTCTTAAAGGAAAAATGACTGCTTGGGAACATTTCCTTCCTGGTGGTTCCTTCAAATAGCAGAACAGTAATATGGCCCTGGCTTGTTTTGCTCAATGGTTAAAGCATCAGCCTGCGGACCAAAAGGTCACAGGTTCAATTCCCATTCAAGGGCACCTATCTCAATATCAGGTTGAATCCCCAGGAGGTGGGGCATGAGTGGGAAGTAGTCAATCCCTCTCTCTCCCTCTACCCCTCTCGCTCCTCCCTTTCTTCCAGTCTCTCTAAAAAAATCAATGGGAAAAATATCCTCCAGTGAGGATTAACAAACAAAAACTAAACAGAACAGTAAGTACAGAGGACAGGACCTACGTGTGCACATGTCTGAACCAGAGGAGAGCGAGCAGGGCCTTCCACGGGCAGTTCTCCCTCTCCCTCCCGGGCAACTGTGCTTGTCCTGATAACGTTCTAATTTCAATTTTAAACAATTGCATTTTAATAACATAAAAAGCAAACATTTTATGACCACTACCTCCTTTTTGTTGGCAACAAGTAATATAGGAGGAAAAAAAGTTGTCCAAAGGTTTTCTATTGAAATCTCAAAATTTTAGGACTGAAAAGGCCTTCAAGAGATCAGCTATAGCATAACCCTTCAATTTGTAGATGAAAAAAGCTAACCACAGAGACACAGAGTGATTACAGTTAGGATAGTCTTGATGTGTTATTGTATCTTGTATCATGAATAAGAACTACAACTTGAGTTTCTCAGTTTGGTTTCTCTACAGCCACATTTCAAAAGAAAACACACATCCTTTATCTCCAAACACCCGAGGGCACAAAAAGTTGAAAATTACTCATTGAAATATAGTATGATGAAGTACAATGCTTCCCAAATGTCATTTCATGGCAAAGTTCTCAGTGGTCAATAGCAAAATGAGCAAAAGAACAATGTAAAGTTTTCTAACAAGATAAATGTATGTTATTTAAGCAACTGTACTTTACTATATAATTATGAAATTCTTATTTTGGTGTTAAATGGTCCTTTCCTTTTTCTTTGTGTGAGAAGAAAAAAAATTGGAAACGTGTCAGTTCTCCATAGCCCTACTACATTAGTTATCTACTGCACTGCAACAAATTACTCCCAAAGCTAGCAGCTTAAAACAACAAACCTTTATTATCTCACATAGCTTCCGAGGCTCAGGAATCCAGTAGCAGCTTAGCTGGATGGCTCTGGCCCTCATGTGTAGCTCTCATGAGGCTACATTCAAGATGTCAGGGGTCATTGGGGAAGAAAGGGGGGCATCTATAATACTTGCAACAAAGATAAAATTTAAAACACACACACACACACACACAAAAAAAAAAACCAACAACACACAACAACAACAACACACGATATCAGCTGGGGCTGAAATCATCTGAACACCGGAGTGGGTTGAAGGAACTGTCTCCAAGATGGCTCACTCATGTCACTGTTGGCCAGAGGCCTCAGTTCCTCTCCATAAGAGTCTCTCCCCAGGGATGCTCATGACATGAAAGACGGCTTTCCGCAAGGTGAGTGATCCAGGAGAACGAAAGCATCCAAGACAGAACCAATGTATTTATAGCTTAATCTCAGAAGTGGTACACAATTACTTCTGCCATACTCTACTGGTTACAAAGACCAGTACAACTTGGGAAGCGTTAATACCAAGAGGCAGCATTATTGAGGACCATCTTGGAAAATGGCTAACAGAATCACAAATTTTTTTAAAAATTATTTTACTAGCCCATGACATCAAATTCTAGAATCTGTTGTAGTAGAAAGGACATATGGGATCTTTGTTAGTCTCTTAAATATCGTTCACTGCCAATATACTCTGAAAACTATAATACACTGATTAAAGAAATTGAAGACAACACATAAATGAAAGAATATATCGTGTCCATGGATTAGAAAAATTAATATTAGTAAAATGTCCATACTACCTAAAGAAAACCAGATTTCAATGCAATTCCTATTTTCACAAAATTAGATCAAATAATCCTAAAGTTTACGTGAAACCACAAAGACCTTAAATAGCCAAAGCAATCTTGAGAAAGAAGAACAAAGTTGAAGGTATTATGCTCCCTTATTTTAAACCATACTACAAAGTTATAGTAATCAAAACAATATGGTACTAGCACAAAAACAGATCCGTAGGTCTAGAAATAAACTCAGTTATATAGTCAACTAATCTACAACAAAGGAGGCAAGAATATATAATGGGGAGAAGATAGTCTCTTCAATACTGGTGATGGGAAACTGGCCAGATATATTTAAAAAAAACACTACCACACCTACAAAAAAAAACAAAAACACAAAACTTGACCACTTTTTACACCATATATAAAAATAAGTTCAAAATGAGTTAAAGACAAATACAAGTCCTGATATCATAAAATTCCTAGAAGAAAACACAGGTAGTAAACTCTTTGACATAGGTCTTATCAATATTTTTTTTGGAGTCTCTTTAGACAATGGCAACTACAGCAAAAATAAACAAATGGGATTAATGGGACTACATCAAACTAAAAAGTTTTGCATAGTGAAGGAAACCATAAAAAAAAGAAAGAAAGAAAAAAAAAAGAAAAAAAGAAATGAAAAAGAAAAAGCCAATTTACTAAATGGGAGAAGATATTTTCAAATGATATATCTGATAAGGGGTCAGTATCCAAAATATAAGACGATCTCATATAACATTAAAAAAAAAAACAACAATTAAGGAAAGGGCAGAGGACTTGAGTAAACATTTCTGCAAAGAGGACATGCAGATGGCCAACAGACACATGAAAAAACCCTCAACATCACTATTCCTCAGAGGAATGCAAATCAAAAAACAACAATGTGATATCACCTCACACCTGTCAGAATGGCTATTGTAAAAAAATTTTAAAAAGACAACAAATAACAAGCTTTGCTGAGGATTTGGAGAAAAGACAGCCCTCCTGCACTGTTAGTGGGATTGTAAATTGGTGTAGCTACTACGGGGAAACATTATGGAGGCTCCTCAAAAAATTAAAGACAGAACTAGCATACGACCCAGCAATTCTATTTCTGAGTATTTGTCTGAAGAAAACAAAAACACTGCTTTGAAAAGATATGTGTACCCCTATTCTCATTACAGCATTATTGATTATTTGCAATAGCTAGAAAAGCAACCTAGGTCTTCATCAATAAATGAAGATATCTCTCTCTCTCTCTCTCTCTCTCTCTCTCTCTCTCTCTCTCTCTCTCTCTCTCTTTCTTTTACACACACACACACACACACACACACACACACACACACACACTATGGAATATTACTCAGCCACACAGGAATGAAATTTTGCCATTTGTGACACCATGGACGGACCTAGAGGACATTATGCTAAGTGAAGTAAGTCAGACAGAGAATGACAAATACCATATGATTTGACTCAGATGTGGAATCTAAAAAGCAAAACAAAATAAAACAAAACAGAAACAGACACATACATACAGAGAACAAACTGATGGTTGCCAGAGGGAAGCTACGTGGGGGGAAGGACAAAAATGGTGAAGGAGATTAAGAGACACATACTTCAAGTTATGAAATAATCACGGGGATGTAAAATGCAGTACAGGGAATATAGTCAATAATATCACAATAGCTTTGGTGACAAATGGCTATTAGATATCATGGTGACCACTCTGCAAGTATATAAATGTCGGATCACTATGTTGTACACCTGAAATTAATATACTATTGTATGTCAACTATACTTTAATGAGAATAATATTAAATTTATAAAAGTATGATGCAAAACTTTTTTAAAACCTTGCCAGAACATGAACATGAAGAATAGAGGGCAAAATAACATTGGCAAATCTACTCTCCATTTTAGGAATTATAAACAAGATAAAAGTCATCATGGGAATAGTAGGCAGTTTCCATTGCATTTCATTAGTATAGAAAAAGAGCATTTACATTTCAGGCATTTAAGAGTGACAATCGTCTTTCAGACAGTTGGAAAGGACTTGAGAAAAACATTTGTTGGAATAAATGGAATGTGCCTTGGCTTCTGTGGTCAAAATTTCTGGGACTCAGCTGAAACAAGATTCTGGCTTAAGACTTATATGGTTTTCATCACCCTATAAACATTAACATTATTGATGCAGATCTGTCGCTTGAAATATTTTACCCATATCCTCCACTGCAAGGAATTTTCTTTTTACCCATTCATCTCTAGTGACAAATTTGTGGCACTTACAAATTTAAAAGGCTGTCAAAATCTAATAATGAAATCTTGGGGAGAGTCATGTGGGGGCACAGATCAGAAAGAACCAAAATTAATTTCAGAGGATTTACTACATAGGTTAGGGGTCACAAGGAGGTGAGTTTCTCTCTATAATGTGAAATCTACAGAAGCAATACCTTCCCAGAAGCAAAAAAAAAGCAGAAAAGGAATTAGTGTTAGTCAAGCCATAGAATGAAGTGCATGGAAAACCACGCTGTCAGTGACTTAAGTCCATGCCAGAGCCTATACTTGTTTTAATAACGGCTATTATACTAAATGTCAGGCATACTTTTAACTATTGATAACTCACTAGAAAAATGTTCCATCTTCACAAGCACTAAATTGAAAGACTTGAGATCTATAACTTTTCTCCAGAAAGTGTAACCAAAATGGAAATATACTTTAAAGGAAAAAATGTCAGAGCTTTTTCCCTTGTTTGGGCCTCTACACTGTACCGGCTACTAGAACGTACAACGGCTAGCAGCACACTGAGGAAGGCAAGTCAGATCAACACCAATGGCACTGGGATGATAGAAGACAACATAATAGATGCAATAAAATGTCTGAGAAAAAATAATTGTCCACCTAAAATTTCACACCCAGGGAAATTATTATTCATGCGGGAGAGTAAAATACCGTTACAACACATATAAACTCAGAACATTTCTCTCTCACATACCGCCAAACAGTTATCCTTACTAATAGAATTTTATGTAATGTTTTTTCTTCTTTTCTGACTTTCCGTGTACTAGTGTAATGAATGGTTTGAATTTGCTTAATGAGTTTAAAAAGTTTAAAGCAGAGATTTAAAGAGTTTAAGGCAGAGATTACTTCTTTGATTTTCTTCCTTTTCCCATCACTTGTAAATAATTTAAAAATAGCACATCACATTTCCTAAATGGGATTCAGATATGAGTTTAAGTGACTTACTAAACCTCTAGAGGTGACTAAAAATTTTTTCCCATGTAGGCACCAAAATTTCTCCATCTAATCAGAACCCTCGAAATTAGGTTTATTTTGCCAAAAGAAAACCAAAAAGTAAAACAAAACATATTTGAGATGGCAGGCATTAGATATATAGAGCTATGAAAGTTGTATATCAAAGTTATTTACCAGAGAGATTTATTTTTATACACTTAAGACAGTTACTGCAGGGGTTTCATTATGTTCCTGAATATGGTATGTAAAAGGAACTTGGAATATCAGGGTTATATATTTGAAGTCAACATAATTTTATGTAAGAAATAGGTATACTATTCCTTAATACAGAGACTAATATTTAGGCCACATTTCTATGGTAAACACCACTATTTGCTCTCTATCTTAATACACAATGTTTAATTGTAAACTAAAAATGAAATAAGTTTATTGTTTAATAAAAGTATAAGGAATAATACCAAAAACTGTATCCCCTTTCATTTGTGACATGCATAAACAAGAATGGCAACTGTCACAGAGTTTTCTTCAATAATGTAAGCATCGTGGTTCAAGACCTCTAGTGATGCTAAGCATAAACATTATGCAGATAGCTTACCTATTAGGAGCAAAGACTTTGAATCCAAGTAGACTTAGCTTTAAATCTTGGCTCTACTATTAACAGATTCCCAACTTATTTGAACTTCAGTTGTTTCATTGATCAAATAGGAGAGAAATAGCAACTAGTTTTAGAGATTGGTGAATATGAGATTATGTGATTAAGTTTTACTATAAGCTTGGCACATAAAGATTCAATAAATGCTAACAGTTATAATGAGCATCACCACCACCATCATTTTCATCTGCTGAGTGAGCAAAACAAAGCCCACAAAACAAAACTGGAGTGACCCATTCTAATATAAACAGAGTATTCAGCATTAGGCACAGCGCTGTACAAATACAATATTTGTATCTCAGAGGCCTGGGAGTTTACACAAATGTATGAATCAGGCCCCGTTATAATAAGAGAGAGAAGGGTAGGGGCTGGAGGTACACTGAAGAAGCTTGTACCCTCTCCTAAGGGCATTCAAACTTCAATTATTTTTAAAATTCCTGTGCTAACCAGACCAAATCCTGTGGAATATGGCCTGTAGGTAACTGTTCTTCACCTCGTGAACTGAGACTATTATTCAAGCCTTCAAGCTGCCCTGAAAGAAATTAGAAAACAGAATTCCTAGATTCAAATGTATCGCTGCTATTTTTCTAGGTTTCTCATTTAACAAATTTGTTTTTCTCCCAAAGAATAAAAGTGACACATTTTATTATAGCAAATTAGGAAAGTGCACAGGTGTGTAAAGGAGAAAATACATAATACACACAATTTTATCACTTAGCAGCATCTCCTCTTAACTTTTAGGAATTTTTCCTTCAACTTTTCCTAGGCATATTTTTCTTCTGCAATATAAATATGAATCTAACTTTTTGGCTGAATATTTGAAAATTTTAATTAGGATTCTTTGGAAACATAATATTAAATGATTGTAAATTACTCAAGTATATTAGTTAATCCAGTCTTTTTTTTTTTTATTAAACATGTTCCTTCGCTTTCTCCTTTTTTAATTTTATAGTTAATACTGTAAGAGTAAATTTATGCATAAGATTTAAAAATTAACTTGCTTAGACACAATCCACCGAAAAGAATTGATCAAAATAAAAAAGGAAAATGATACATATTGATTTGCACACTGAAATAGTTCTATGAATTGGCATTCTTCCAGAATAGAGGAAAGACTGCCTTTTTGGCTACTTGTTCAGCAACTATGGGTCTGTGGGTATTTTTAACACATATTTCAAATTAAAATTCCAAAATTGCTCTTCACACATCATTAAAACAGGGAAGTGAATTTAAAGTCTTACACAAGACGTGATTTTGATTCTGAAATTAATACCAATATAACTTCAAAGTTATATTATTTTTACTAATAGTAGGTTGTAATGTATTGATCCTCTGAAATCCTCGATATTAATACAAATGGATGGATCTGTATGATTTGATGTCAATTATTTAAGTCATTGGGGAGCAAAACCAGGGTGAGATACTAAATATTAAATCCAGGAATAATATTAAAATGGTCATTTCAGCCAATTTTTTCAAGCAATGTCAATCCTGAATTCCTCTGCTTCAGAGCTTATTATAAAAATAATAATGATAAAAATAAAAATTACAAGAGCAAATTATAAAAATAAAAATTAAAACAGTGTATCTTACAGCAACATTCTCTTGTGGGAACACTACAGAATGTAAAGTCTATCTACCTCAGAGTATAGCAGCACCAGTATGTCAGCAACACTTAATATAAACTCTATAATCATCCTGAGTCAGCTATTTCAATTAAACTTGCAGGGGTGTGAGGTGATGTGAAGATCAGGGCTTTATAAAGGCAATCAGACTCTATGGTGATTCTCTGACCCAGCCCTCTGTCTTAAGACAGGTGAAAGCAGGCATCCCATAAGATGTTCAGAGGGTTAATAACCAGAGTTTCACATTCCCCAACTGATAGTATAAGACCAAAGAAAAAAACAAAAAAAACCCACAGGGCTAGGACAGTATATTTTCTTATTTATCTCATGAGACTGTTATATAAAAATCAAAGATAAAAACAGCTAGGCATTTGAAAAATAAAACATCATTACCACTAGATAATGTTATAAACTGGTGTTTTTGAAGCACTAATTATCAGTTAAGTTTAAAAAGAAGCTCCTGAATTCAAAGTTCCTTAAAGCAGGATCATGTATGTTGTGACTCCCGTGTTTTCTAGCACACTGCCCCTGAATTGGAGACATAATTATTTGTTGAGTAAATAAACAGAATCAATAAGCTATATTTAAATTGTATTATATGTAAAATGTTTTTCAAAATATTTTCACATAGTTAATGAATCTACAAGTGTTAGTAGTAACATATTTCTAAAAATTTTATATCATCTATATTAGAAACAAACTATTACATTATTCCCAATTTTTGTGCTCTGTAACAAATATTGCAGAATAAATTCTCAATCGGCATCTTATCTTAAAATGAAGCACTGTCTTAGTCCATTAGATATTTAAAGGAGGAGACAAGAAAATGACTATATATGTCAATTAAAGCAATTATAGAACAGAAAGATGTTGGGATGAATATCCATCAAGTTAGTTTTAGAACACATAAGAAGCATCAGAGTTTTAGAAGGGGGGAGTAAAAGTGCCCTATCTTGGCTGAGTAGCACTATTAAATTCAGATGCAGGGTTCTATTTAGTTTGGACAGGTCCCAGCCACAGAACAAAGTCAGTCTGTCTTAGTACCATAACTGAATTCTACAAGTTAACAGCTTTTCATGAAAAGCTGCCATTTCAAAATGTCAATCAAATCTGAGCATAAGTGGGAACTCCTGCAGAAATAACCAGCTGCAGGTTTGAAAAACATTTTTCACTGAAAGTGGAAACACAAAAGATGTTTGAACGGGATCTCTTTTCATTCCTGTAACAGTAGACGGCCATTTTCACAACATCAAGGACAGAAAACAGAGGACAAAATTGCAAATAATGTCTTGAAAGGGCTATTTGCAGGGGTGATGACTGATTCAAGTTACAAATGACAGAATTACTGGCAAATGGGAACTCATTAATATGAAATTGTTTGTTTCTCATTAACTGATCACAGTCTTAGACTATTCTTTTAATTGCATTTGAATGATGATGCCATACAGAATGAAATGTAGCTTCAAGTTTTGACATTTATTTTCAACCACTCTAAAGAAACTGATGATGGTATCACTTCATTTTAAAAGGAGGGGAGGGGATTCACCAAGTACAGTTTATGAACAAATAAAAAAGAAACATTATTTCACTTTTCAGAATGTCAAAGATAATAAAAATACTACGCATCAATATTGCTTCTTTCTTCTAAGAAAAAGTCCCTTGTAAGCAATGCTATAATAAAGTGAAACTAAATAACAGAGCAGTAAATATGATATACTATACGAATTTATGTGGAAAGGAGATAGGACTTACGGAGATGTACAGGAGAAAATAAGACTCTGAAGGAGGCCTACCTCCATGCTTTATCTCCAGACGAATAAAATAGCAAAAAGAGTAATCAGAAAATAGCTTTTTTAAATTGTTCACAACTTGAAGAGTGATACAACACAAACACCCTCCAAATATTTTCTTCGTACACCACACATTTCAACAAATCTTTCATCCATTTGTTGGCAGCTGATAGGAGAATTAAGTATGGTTCATTGACATGATGATGCCAATGGAATGGTCTGTGCAGTAGAGATGATATCAATGGTGACTTGCTTTTGTAGAAGTAAAAGGTAAAATGAAAACTGTAGTTTAAAAGGCATTATCTATATCATAATAAGAAATTTTTGGTTCCCACAGTTAAGCAATTTTTATTTATTTGGAAGATGTAGAGAAGTTACTGGACCTTGTTTATATATTTATTACATCTCAAATTGTTGTCACTAGAATATGAAAACCAAAAGGTAGTTAGAACTTAGACTCCTACCCACAAATGAATGCTACAAACAGTTCCATCCAAAAAGTGCTGGAATATGATATGGGATAATTCAGGGACACCAAAGTCTGCCTTCTTTTATTTTTCAAAAAAAGTTCAATTTCTCAAATTTTCAGAATTTGGACTTTCTCTGGTTTAATGACACAAAATTAACAAACATCTATCCCAAATGCAGGTTTAATTAATTTTAGTAGTTATGGTGTAATTAACCTGCTTATCTCAAGCTCAAATTATGGTTCTCTGGTTTCACATACCTTTATCTACCTGGGAATTTCTCTTGGGTTATATACAAATATTATTAGGTGCTTATTTGTATATAAAGTAAGCAGATATAATAAAGCTCACTAATCTCCCTTAAAGTTTCCAAAAGAGCCACATACCAATCACATTCTCCATTATAAAGAAAATTTTCTTAATTTGAGTAAATAAATTCAGTTTTAACATATCTACTTCCAAATATGAAATGGTTAAGCCTTGGCACAAGGGTGTCTTTTACTTTATTTTTAGAACTTTTCAGTTAGTACTGTAGCATGCATACATCTTCCTAAGAGAATATCCAATATTTAGTTCCAAATGCTTTTAATTCTTGTGTTCAAACAGCTGTATGAGGTTGCAGAGCTTGTGAAAAAGAATTTGGTGGTAGGGAGGGTGGGCATGAGTTGGTTACCAGTTGTCACCCAAAGATAACAGTTACTTTTATTGGGGTATTACAAATGCAAATGGTGAATGTGGTATAAACTGTGTACTAGATTTTAGTTAGAATGTCTAAAGCTATCACACAAGGCATTCATCTGCATTCCCTGTTTATGGGAATGAAATATGTAGTCATTTGAAGTCCACAATATGTATACTGTGTTTGTAATAACTGCAGATTTTACAAGCACATTATTCTTTCCATTAGGATTAAAACCTCACCGAATAGCAATTTGTGAAAGAATTCTAGCAGGGCCCGGAGCCCAGAACTCTGACCTCTGATGAGATGCTTGGCAGCAACAAACTCTGGGTCTAGGCAAAACATCTGGTTTGAGTTAGACTTCCTGAAAAAATAGCCGCTGTACTGGGGAAACTGGTATTCACTCAGCTTTGTATATATACTTTGACTGACTTCAACACTGCTATAGGGGGAAAAAAAGAGATAAAAAAAAGAAAGACTCCACTCGAATGCCTGTCAATCATGATAGACTCCTTGGTGGCCTCTCTAGAATTAAGCTCTCTTAGTAACTAGAACAGCCTTTCTTTCCATATTCCATGAGTACTTTTTTTTCCACGTTATAGTATATAAAATGTACAATGACTTCAACATGAGTCCAAGTTTGTTATTAGCAAACACAACAGTACATTATTTTTCTTTTAATTTCTCCAGGGAAGGAATCACCGATTAACTTTACCTTCATTCTGCTTATATATGGAGGAGGAAAGAGATAAAATAATTATGTTTTGAGAGTTCCTATACATTTGGTAGATGTTAAAACTAAAAAAATCAAATCGATTCTAACTGTTCCTTTCTTCTAAAAATGGTAAGACTTATATGTAGTAGCCATCTTTAATAGGAAGAGGTTCTTTTTATTTTTTTGCAATTGGATAAAAATCACAATTCAAAAATGACTCCTCTAATATGTATACTAGAGGAAAGATGCTCTGGATTAACATGCAGACATGAAAGAACAATTGGGAGACAGGACATTATCAAATGTGGAAATCCATCCACTGAAATTGAGTTCAATCTCTAGTTATTTAAACTCACCAAAAGAGAATCACCAAATTATTCCACCTTCTTATGTACAGGTTGGGCAAAAGGAGGTTTACAGTTGTAATACAATAAATAATAATACAAGAATAAAACTTCCACATTCACACAATGATAAACCTACTTTGGCCCAGCCCTGTAAACACAGTCCTGAAGTAGGGTTCTTATATATCAGGCCAAAGATGGCCTGAAACTTTGAACAGTGCTGCTAAGGAAAAGGGCACTATCTAGGTGTGTTGTTTTTTTATAACAAAGGTTAATGTGAGGGCTTACCAGAGCATAAAAGCAGGATAGTCCAATGCAATATTGCCTATCTTGACTATGAACTGATTTGAGTTTCTAGTAAAAGCAGAAGTATAACCTAACTTACCCCAGGGTCAATGTGTAAGATTAAAATCGGATGGGATAATAACTGGAAGCATGATTCACTTTGAAGGACCCGGGAGAGTTCTGTCGATCTCAGGTAGTGGTAAACTGCCATTTTACCTTTCTACATATCACCTGAATTTAATTATTTCCTTTGTGAATAGAAGTGCAAACTAATTTAAACTTAGTCTTTTGAAGGAACAGTGTGGAACAGAATGCAAATTAATAATTGTGTATTTCTTTAGGTACGAACTAACTTCTCTACCCCAGTGGCATTGCTAACAACTCCACTGAATGCTAACATATTATAAAACATCAATATTGTTCTCCTACAGGTATCAGAGGTTTGCACCCCCCCCCCCCATGTTTTAGGGAGCTGTTCAGGAATAACTACGATTATTTATACTCTGCTTATGGATGAAAAGTAAACTCTTAGTGATCAAACTCAAGCCAGAGTCTGAGGTTCCTCGGCGTCCTCACGACACACATGAACTTGCAGCACACAGTCTTAATGCATGCCACTGCTATTATCCAGTAAATTATACACCTTACACTATCTCCACATTATGCAATTTTTAAAAGTAACATACATATTTCCACTACAAAGTCTTGTCATTGCTATGCTAATCAGACTCAACAAAATAATTGTGAAAAAGTAAAAATATTTGCTTCTCCAAACTCTGTTTCTTGAATCCATAATTTTTATATACTCTAATATAAAATGTTCATTTCCCAGCTTTTCGTAAAGTCCCGTGGAGCTTAAATTCAGCACTTCTTTTCTCCATGTTCTTGCAACCGTTTTTTGTACACACACCATGCACACAGCCCCTCTACATTTAGCTCAATACAAAATTAAATGTTTCTCTAAAAGATATTAATTTTAACACAAAATAAGTTAGTAAAAAGATGAGACAAAATTCTCACTTAAATGCAATTTTATGAGAATATATTGTGAAATAAAATACAGACAGATGCTATTAAATTTCTACAGGCATACACTTTCTTTTCTACCTCAAAATGAGGATAAACCAAACCTGTATGTTCATTTCAGAAAGAAGGCAGAGGCAGTTTTAAAACTGTGTAAGGACACATGTGGAGTTATCATGCATATTTATATGTAACCATACTATAGCTACATGGTGATAGATTTAGGAATAAAGTTTTTAGAATAATCCTTGCCTGGAATGCCTACATAAATTATTTTTGGAAGACTGCATTCCCTTAAACCTAACTGTATAACGATCTATATTTAAATCAGAGCATAAGCATAAATGTAAAGAACTTGATACCGGTAGTTTTTGCATCTTTTCTGATTAAAAAGAAAGTCATTACATAATTCTGAAGGACACTCAGAGACATTGTCTGAAGCAAAGGGAAGGGGGACTGCTCGGTCATCCTCCTTATGAAAGCAGCAGCAAATAAAACACGTTCTTCCTGATGCAGCTTTAGAATGCATGTAGTTCAATCTTGTGCGCACAGATAGAGAAAACTGAGCATAACAATGAATACTAACAAAAAATAACAGTGGTGATTCTGTATTCTAATAGTACTTTCACACTGGAATTAAATGGCAAATTTTCTTTCCAAAAGGCATAAAGAGCATTTCATCGCTAACCCCCTGCGTTTTTGAAAGCTATGGCCACAAAGGCACATTTATAAAATAAGCCCCCACTTGTTAAAACTGTAACATTGCCACCATCACTAGAGTTTCACCTTAGTGACTTAAATAAATATAAATAAAGTAATAAACACTATATGTTTTATAGAGTTCTATGAACCAGGGGGGAAAATCACCTTACAAAATAACCTCCTGGCAAATGCAAAAGAAAAGCTAACTTTGCTTTGCCCATATTTTCTAAGTTCCCAGAATATAAGCAGCAGCTAGGGAAAACCTAGCTTATTTAACTGAAAGACTTTTGCTTATTTCATTTTCCACATTAGCTTTTCTGTAAAACAAGGGGGAAAGTATTAAACAGGAAAGGATGGAAGAATTAGAGAAGGGCAATCAATATAATAAAAATATTTTGGGGTTTTAAACAAAATATCTTTCATATTTTATGTTTTTACGATGACCTTGCTAGAAATCTTAGTGACTGAGGTTAGATGTTGAAAATAAGCGCCATAAGAATCAGACATGATGACCTGCTATCCGAGGTGGTCAAAATGTCCAGCAAGTAAGTTCCCCCTTTTGCTTTCCTGTTAACTCAGTGCTAGTAAAACTCCATGCAACTGCTGTCAGATGGTTGTCGTGTAAACTGTTTTATTTAGAACTGAAGAATAAAAATTTTAATGGCTGTCACATGAACAACTTTTAAAAATATATTGTTTCAGACTTGCTAATATACTAATGGAGATTTTGTAGAGTTTGAATATAATTTTCGAGTCATCACCTGGGTAATAGCAATAACAACAACACTTATTTTAAATAACTCCAAATTATATACAGTTGAGTAAATTTAATTTGTTTTCATTTAAGGTCTTCTAAAGTTGAGGCCAGCATGCTGAAGAAAAATATTAAACTATCTATAACCCTGTGTCAACATATGATGCTACTGGGAATGGTAAGCGAATTAATTTTCCTTGGAAAATTAATTACTTATGACTTACAGTTGTAAAAGCAAACAACGTAACTCGGGATTAGGGCACATTTAATTTCTGTTTGTAGTAGCGATTAAATTAATTTCATATAATTCATGGTATGTAATGGAAAGCAGAACAAAAATGAAATTCTAGACAATGACTGACACAGAAAAATGTACATATTTATGAAGCTGATCCAAAAATAAAGGTCATGGATATTAATTACTGGATAATAAATCAATATTTTTAATGGTTCTGCAATAATGAATTTTTAGCATAGTTTTTGAGAAAGCTTCACCAAATAGAAAAGTCTAACACAGAGAAACAAAACAGAAACCTGTAAGAATATCCTGTAACATCTCCTAAATCTCCCCATCCCCTGGCCTCCCAAAAAGTGCTGGAGTAAGGATTTGCACATATTTTATTTATAATAATAATTCTTGCCCAAATAGATATGGGGCAGTTAAAATTAAATATACTATTAAATAATTTGGGATGACGTTCTTAAAATTACAACCTAATTCTCTTCCCCTGACATCCAAATACAATAGTAAAGGGCTTGTAAAATGGATCATCTGCGATTCATTTTTTGGGCACCTGAGTACAACTAAGACAACAGATTTTGGCTAATTAATAAAGCCCTAAGAATATGTGCACAGCTGCATATATGAAAATATTCGTCTTTATACTCCATCGCTTCCTACCTGTTCCAATTAAGCCAGACATAATCTTTCAATTTTGGATTTCAACTTCATGGTATAACTCCCGTGTTAGGATAAAGAACTAAATCTGGCCCTAATGCTAATTGTAATTAAATAGTTTAAAGTAGCTATGTGAAATGTCATTGTCCTGTTATATTAAAAAATATACAAAATCAAAACATTTCACATTCTGGTAATAAACTGTCGCTAGCCACCTGGTGAAATCATTGTTAGTAAAATTCCCACTGACATTTGGAATCATTTGGCAATGAGAAAGCAAGCATTTGACACATTCTTTTAAAGTAAAGTAAAATATTTCTATGACTTGTGCTTTTAGAAATAAGTTGATGTAGACATCTGATGAAAGATATAGTATGAACAAGTGATAGGAAAACTATAACCATGCAAAATATATTTTCCCCTCAAAATTTTATTTTTACAAATTTTAAACTAAAGTATTCCATTTCCTAATCACACAAAAAAGCATTTACTGTCCCCATATTACCTTCTGTCTTAAGAAATATATTTATAGAGAGAAAATTATTAATTTATGTAATGCACTTGAGATAAAGTTTTTAAAATTACTAAAAATATCCTAAATTCCATTATAATATTAAACTTATTAAAGGAAGAAGAAATTGTGACATTACTCTGTAGTCTTCCAGAGGAGTTTTTGAAGTAACTCTGCACTGCAAAAAGATTTCCTAAGGAGAGAAACTTTTCCCTCCTAGAGAAGCTGTGACTTAAGCACAATTAGAAAACATTTTTGCTCTATTTTGAAGAGTAAAACTAAATGAAGCAATAGAAACCTCCCCTCTCTGACTTGTTTTTCTAAAACACTGGGTTTCTCTTATTTCAAAATAGACCTCACTCAGAATAGCCCAGATTGAAAAGGGGTCTGTTTAGAAATGTCGCAGATAGGTTCACGTTAGAGTAGGAGGCACATCTGGCTTTTTTTTTTCAACTGGTGAAGATACCCAGGAGACTAAAACATCACCTTCCACTCTCAGAGAACTTAAACTTGACTTTATTTCTTTTCATTCTTGGCTTCGACCACAGAACAGGTTTTTAAGAAGGGGGGCAGGGGGGAGAACAAAGGAATGAAAGAACAAAATCATGTCCTTCTGGCTCAGCCCTATCATGCTGCCCACATCAGTGTGCTAAGTACACTGAAGGAAAGAGACACAGGAAGGGAACTGAAAGAAAGAGAACACAGAACGCTGTTCTGACTGGCAATACTGTCTACAAGACAGGGAAGACTTGCACTTATAGTCCCCCTTAGAAAACACATACTAAACAGACTCTACATCCTCTTAATTTTTAAATGAAGTGCACAAGTCTCTTTGGGCATCTTTCTTTTAATACAATTCACATTCATATTTCAGTAGGATGACTACAGGGGAATCGCTAATTTTTTATCTAAACCATGACGTTTTGACAAACGTTATACATAACCAACTATAAATCTACCACAAGCCTTAAATACTAAAGAGTTGGTAATATATGATGAGAAACAGCTTGATTATGGTAGAGGCAAGGCGGGCTGTCAACAAACAAACAGCTGTTTCATATTGACAACCCATAACTCAATCCTGCGACCCAACAAACTGAGAGCTTGTTTCTGATGTTGCTGTTGTTTGTTTTTAACTGTTCTACTCTCTTCCCCTCCCATCTCCAAAATACTGAGTTAACTTAAACATTAGATGTGAACCACAACAGAATAACCAGGTATACAAGGACAGTAAGTAAAGCACTATCGACTTACAAAAAACCCTGTAGATAATAACTAACACAAGTTCAAAGTGTACTTTCCAATGCAAGTTCAAATGCCTATCTCTCCCTGTGCAACATGTCTCGTCATTACTGCAGTGTCCGAGGCAGCTCAGCAACAGCCTGTTTCCTCATTCCTGGACCCTGACCACAGCAATGCCACCTTGCAGATCCTTTGTTCTGAAAGCTCTCCCACAGCTTCTTCCGTCCTCTTGTTTAGAAGGCAACGGACATGCTCACACCTGCCAGTGGGAACTAAATGACTTCTAAGGCCCCTTGTAACTTAAAATTAAATGATTTCAGGAATACCCAATAAGCTCAGCATATGAATAGATAATACTGGGAGGAATAAATAAAACTCCACCAAAGTAAATGGACTCTGTGTACTTGACAGTCCCATCATAGGAAATAAAATCACTTTCCTATGTGTATCTTTAGGCATTTACATGTCTTTAAAAATATATATGTAAAAAAGTATAAATTTCCTTTTTAATACTCTTTCAGAAAGCTCATAGGTAATGTTTTATTTTCCAACAAACCATGAAGAAGTGAAATTACTTTCCCAAGATCTCACAACAAATGCAGCTCAACTAATGCAGCTGAGGCTCTGTGTTCCTTTTGACTGAACTGCACTGAAACGAGGAAGGGACCAGTGGAAATGTCTAGGAGTTTCAGTTTAAGACAGTTCCCTATCCATACAGGAGCTTCACCTCTCAGGAAAATTTTGATTTAACACACCCTTAATTATAACTACCCAACTGCAAGGAGGGGCATATGTCAGTGAGCACAGTCATGTGCCCAGATATGACTAACCAAGAATTTTAGTCTAGAATCCAACTTTCCTTTGTAAACTTCATGATGAACTCAGGATTTCTTAAAAGAACATATCTCCTGCCTCACTCTCAACTATAGTGTTCTGTTTTATTTATTTATTTATCCTTACCCTAGGCTATGTTTATTGATTTTAGAGAGAACGGGGAAAAGAAAGAGAAACATCAATGTGAGAGAGAAACATGGATCAGTTGCTTCCCATACTCAGGGATCCAACCCACAACCTAGGTATCAAACTGGAAATCGAACCCACAACCTTTTGGTGTTTGGTATCAAACTGGAAATCGAACCCACAACCTTTTGGTGTATGCTCCAAACAGCTGAGCCACCGGGCCAGGGCCCATTTAATTTAAAACCACGCCTTTCCCATCTGGCAGATGGGGCTGGACGTCTTCTACATTCTGTTGCCATCATTGGCTCTGTGTTCGGTTAATGTTACTCTGGTAGCATGCCTATGAATAAATTTGTGTGTGTTTTTAATTCATACCATTGCCTAAATTTGTCAACACATATCTGCATAGGTTTCAAATCGTAAATAAGGGTAGAATCACTTTTTTAAAAGCCCGGTTGTACTTCACACCATAAGAAAGGAGAGGCCCTGAGTAAGGGAGGAGGGAACAAACTACCTCCTCAAAAAGCAGCTAATAGGAGGCTGGAAGGGAGGTGAGGGAAGTGGCAGAGCAAAGAGGGTCTAGATTCTAGAAGGAGGAAATGCCAAGCAAGGTGGAGAAGAACGCAGGGTTTCTTAGACTTAGGGTTTCTCTATTATCCAGGCTTTTAAATTACTGTTTATGTTCTGCATTGATTTGAGATGGGCATTTAGGCGGGGAAAAGCGTATAAGACTTGTTAAGGCCAATTCCCAATAATAATTTTTAAATCTCATTCTTTTAAAAAGCAACCAAACCATTAGGAAAACCAATACGCTTTCAACAAATTAAATGCTAGCTTACGTGGTGTCGAACATAACGTCCCTTGGAAATGCCCAAATCACAGTTTCATCCTATTAGTGAGGACACTTGAAAGTTTGAAAGACTCAACCAAGTCATTAAAATGATGTTTTACCTACAATCCAATCCCTTTTGAAATTAAATTTTTACCACAATCTGGGACTGCGGATGATCACTACTAATTACCGTCTCAAAGCGGACACATTCTTACCAGGACTGACTGCTCATGGGGACTGAGCAACAACTGCACTAGGGGTGCCGGGGCCCCTGTTTACATAAACCACAGGCCTAGACCTCCCTCCTCTACCCTGCCTTTAAACTGCACAAATAATGTTTCTACTGGCCTTTGCCAACTCTCTGGGGAAGTGCTCTGAGGGAATGACATAATTTTTAGAGCAAACGTAGGGCTCCAAAGAGAAATGAGTTATGCTGCTCCAAAGTAGAGATAAAACATAAAACTGACTGCCATCCTTATTTTCACGGAGCTTTGTGATATTTCAGATATAAAATACTTTAAGGAATTCTTATCAATTAAATGCCTGCCTTGTTTCTGGGTCTCTGTTTGTAAATGGCTGGGATTTGGGACATCTGGAAAATGAAGGGGTCTTTCAGAACTACTGCCAGGAAGATGACCTATTTTCCACTCTCTCTAGGCAGGTTCACATCACCATGATGCTGGGTATGGCGCAACTCCAGAGAAAACAACCTTTTTGGGGTCTCTCAATGGCAGTTTATGAGTACACAACAACTGCTTTGTGCCCTGAGAACTCATTAGACGGACGGGTCTTCTTTTGATTCCATTCTATAGTGTGTGGACTTCTATGTGGCATTACATCGTCACCTCTTCTCATGATCAACTCCCACTTCCAAGCAAACATTTCCCAGAGGCTATTTAGCATGAGCTTGATTTTCCTTTTCCAATATAGCATCTGTTTATAAATGCATGCCACCACAGGGAGGAACAACAGGTGCCTCACTTCTCCGAAACTCATACCTGACACCAGGTAGGTATTATCATGGGTTAAAGGTTTGTGTATTGATTCATTTTATGGAGTCCTCCTCTGCGGTATGTGTGGGCTGTTTGGAAACCAGAAAGATGTTACCCACTTTCCTAATGCCCTAAAACATGGATCCCAATCCCCACCCCCTTTTTTTTCTTCCTTAACTTGCTGGTAAGGAATTCATAGTCAGTGAATGCCCGTAATAAAATGGATGAAAAAAATTTCAAGTTTAAAATTGGACAAAAACATTAGTACAGGGGAAAAAAGGAATCAATTTGTAGATAAACTTCATGCTCTGGTGTTGAAAGTTAGGGTCCACAAATCAAAAAGCAGTCATTTCTACAGAGCTAGGCTTTTCCACTGCTCTCTCAGTGAATCACGCTGTGGTTAGTTGAAAGTGCTGTTCACATAATAAATTAACCACCTCATTTCCTTCATCACCAAAATATACATAGCACCCCTACACAGATTTGTTTTAATAAAAGTAATAAAGCAAGCCCAGAGGTTATGGCTGTTATGACATAATCACACCTCTGAGATTTAAAAACACTCACTTGCACATCATGCCTCAAAAAGTCTTTGCAAGCCCCCTCCAACAAAATCTAACAGCACGCATACCCTCTGGCCCCATCTATTCCAAATAAATAATGAAACAAAAGCCTTGTATATGTCAGGAGAAAATTCTCCTTCAATTATATTTTGAAAAGAAAATACATCTTTTTAAATAGTATTTTACAATAAACAGCATGGGTAGCCTGATCTGAATTATTAAAGGAAATATATCACCAGAGTTAACAATGCACTAAAAAGGCAGCCAACTAGCTTACTATCTCACCCCAAACCAAAGATATTTCTATTAAAGTTGTTCAAAAAAAAAAAAAAAAAAAAAGACATGTATCTATAATAATAAAAGCATAATATGCTAATTAGACCGGACATCCCTCCGGACCACCTTCTGGAAGGTGGACAACGCCAGGGCTGCCAGGAAAGCTTGGGTTCCGGGTTTCAGAGGGAAGCCAGTGCCAGCAGCCAGGGGAAGGAAGGCCTACTCTTGCATGAATTTCATGCATCAGGCCTCTAGTTAAAATGTAATATAATCTCACAAGTAATTAAATTTACCTGCACTATTCTTAAACATCATGATCAACACCCACCCCTCAACACATATACATGAAGGGATGAGACAATCAACATTTCTAAACAACATGGATATCAGATATTCAGGATATAGTTTTTAAATTCTCTGAAGTGACCCTCCTAATGTTTACACATTTTATTTATCTTCCCTATTACTAAAATTGTCTAGTACTGTGGTCAGCAAACTGTGGCTCACAAGCCACATGCAGCTCTTTGGCCCCTTGGGTGTGGCTCTTCCACAAAATAACAGCCTGGGCGAGTCTATTTTGAAGAAATGGCGTTAGAAGAAGTTTAAGTTTAAAATATCTGGCTCTCAAAAGAAATTTCAATCGTACTGTTGATATTTGGCTGTTGACTAATGAATTTGCCGACCACTTGGCTAATACAATCTTATATTTGAGTTTTCAACAATTCTTTCAAATATGAACAACCTGAAAGATTTCTCATTATGGCTTTAGTTTGCATTTCCACAATTACAAGTGAGAATGATAATTTTTTTCATGTCTATACTTTTTTGTGTCTCATCTTCTGTTAACTGCCTGTTCATATCTCCTGCCTGTTTTTCTATTAAATTGTCTATTTTTCTCTTGTTTTGTCAAAGACCTTTATATAGTCTGTGTCCTTTATAGGTTATATCTGTTGAAAATACCTCCTCATTGCCTGTGGATTTTCTATTTATTGTTTTCTGATTCAGGTACATTTTAGATTTTAAGCCAGTAGAATTTATTAATCTTTTCATTTATGGTAGTACCTTTAATGTCATGTTTAATTTTTAAAATAATCCATAATAACAACATTGTAAACATTAAAAATGCATTAAAGTTTTAGAAATCCTAAGTATGATTTTTGTGCTGATGTATGAAAACTAGGTGACCTGTAGTAAGAACTGAAATTGATCTAGTTTCATTGTCCAAGGCCAACGACATAAAAGAGTAAGCAAACAAAAGATTAAAAAATTATATATGTGTTAGTAATTTAGGGCATTATTGGTAAAAGTTATTTCAAATGACACTCACATTTCTTTTAAAGATAAGTAATGGTGTTATACTAGAGTGTGTGTATATATACATGGTTTATTACACTGTCAGTGATTTCTAAAAC
This sequence comes from Pipistrellus hanaki, assembly GCF_964339955.1. Classification (NCBI taxonomy): domain Eukaryota; kingdom Metazoa; phylum Chordata; class Mammalia; order Chiroptera; family Vespertilionidae; genus Pipistrellus; species Pipistrellus hanaki. The sequence goes on from NC_140514.1 coordinate 21,146,152, forward strand.
CTGAGAAAACTAAATTTAATACTTAAATGTAGGAAGCATTATTCATCTGGAGTGAAAAAAATATTCAGAACAGAAATTTTAAAACTTTAAGTTTAATGAATAATTAGCAAATTCTCATACATTTAGTTCCTGCTTTCATTAATGGTCAATTACTTGTTTTCAGTTATGGCCACCAATGAATTACCTCCATTACAAACTAAGTGTGAATTTAATTCATAATACCCAGTAAGTAAAGCAGAGATTCATGCACAGCTCATATCCTGGGACAGTTAAGGGGCAATATTATAAAGACATTTGGGCCCAGGCTGGTGTAGCTAGATGGTTAGAGCACCAGCCTGCCCACCAGAATGTCTCTGCTTCAATTATGGTCTTGGGGTGCAAGTCCATTTCCATTCAGAGCATGGGAGGCAACCATTCAATGTGTCTTAGTCACATATCTCTGTTTCTGTCTCTCCACCTCACACTTGCTCTAAAAATCAATGACAAAAAAGTCCTTAATCCTCAGATAAGGATTAAAAGAAAGAAAGTAAAAAAAACTTTTGGCAAGGAACTCATCTCTATGAACAATGCCTGATTTTTAGAACAATTCTGTGTTCCATCTTTGTGTTTATTTATTTCAAAATACTGCTTTATTATAAAGGCAAAAATCTAGTCAAAAGTCATCTAAGTGGATATCCATGGGACAAACACTTTTCTATATCCCATTTTACAATAACAAATAATTAAAGGATTAAAATGTTTGAAAGAATTTGGGCAAACAATGTAGGGCAGATGAGGAACCTACTAACCTTTTACAGCCTTAAACCAAAACTGCATTTCCTAATTTCAGCATGTTAACTATCGTTACTGTCACCATCAAAGAGTTGTTTTGGTTTTTACCCAAAACTGATTCCACACAGGAGATAGAGAAATAAAACACAAATTCCCACCTTTAAGGTTTTACCATAAAAATGTTTCAGTTGGGAAGATGATTTTCCTTTTACAGTGACTCCTCATTATCTAAAATAATGAGGAATAAAGATGGCCTGAATAGAGAAAATCCACTACGGGTTCCAAAACCGCATTTTGGAAAACCATTTCATTCTCTAACATCATCAAATGATTTAACAGAGAGGCACAAAAGGAAGAAAGAGAACTGTTCCTTCTTCCTTCCTTTCCTGCGTGTGTGCTCATTAACAAAGAGGTGTTAATGAGCGTGAAAGTATCTAAAAATGGTCCGAGGAAGGAATAAGCGGCAAGTAAATCCAAGCTGCTTAAGCTGTGCTTTCAGGGTGAGGAGGCCAAGCTAAACCACCATTCCCCATGTCCCAGAGAACTCAACAGAGCCAACCCTGCATCATCCTCTCTCACCCCAGAGTGTTTTCTTGGGAGTGACACCAAGCCACTTTCCAGCGAAGTCTATAGGGGTCAGTCAGGGATATGTTGTCATTTGACCGCACTGGCTGCCTCTCTCTCCAGAAATAATGGCAGGCATGTGTTTTTAAAATCAGTTCTCTCCATTTCTAAGACAAGGACTGGAGTGCTGTCTTTAGCATTTGAGCTGTTATTAAACCAAAAGTATGCTAGTTTCTTCTGAAATAATATTATAGCTTCTATTATTTCATTTAACCATTTAACATTCTTTCTTTTGAACGGTTTTCATTTTTTAAAATTAGCAATGTTTGCCCAGCTTCAAAATACATGTAAGTATGAAGTTTATATTAAAAGCATTTAGAGATCTTGAATGAAGAGAAATTCAGTCCCACTCTGATTGTATTGGATGTTTATTCTATAATATTAAGACTTAAATATTAAGTGGCCCATTGGCTGGCATAGAGAAATAGATGTGTATTTTACCACAAAGTTTATTCGCTGTAGAAAGTTTGAAAAAGGAAAAAAATAAAAATCCCTAAATGTAAATATAAATATTTATATTTGTAAATATCTTTAATTCTGTATCAATAACTTTATTGGAATTTAAAAATATTACATCTAGAGTAATTTCTCGTGTCACTAAATCCTCCCTAAGTCTGATTTTTTAATGGTTGTATTTCAACTGATGGATAATCCATAACTCATTTAACTATTCTTCTATTGTAGTTCCTTCCAATATTTTGCTACAACAGCAAACTTGTAAATAAGTCCTATCAGTAGTTCTTATTACTGCCTTAAGAGGTTCTTAAAGGAAGAGCTACCAGGTCCAAGGGATCCATTTTTTAAAGTGCATCTTAATAGGTATTGAATATTTGCTAAAAATAACCATTTGCACTTTCATTAACAGTGTATGTGAATGCTCATTTCACTGTATCCTTCTCATTTGCACAGATGTTTATCATTTTATTACAAACTAGAGGCCCGGTGCATGACATTTGTGCACTGAGGGGAGAGGGAGTCCCTTAGCCCCACTTGCGCCCTCTCCCAGTCCGGGACCACTCGAGGGATGTCCGACTGCCAGCTTAGGCCCACGAGTGGACCTAAACCAGAAATCCCCCAAGGGGTCCTTAGCATTGCTGCGGAGGCGGGAAAGGCTCCCACCACTGCCACTGCCACTGCCACTGCCGCTGCCGCTGCACTTTCCAGCCGTGAACCTAGCTTCTCACTGACCACTAGAGAGCAGCTCCATTGAGTGCCTGCCCCCTGGTGGTCAGTGTACGTCATAGTGACCAGAAATTCTACCATTTAGTCGATTTGTATATTAGCCTTTTATTATACAGGAGGATTTACTCAATTGTTTAATTCAGGTTTCTTGAATAAGGAGAAATATTCATATTTCATCTATGGTAAATGATATGGAGAGGCTGTTTAAATACAGGGGTGGGAAAAATAGCTTTATAGTTATTCATATGGAAAAAGACATGTAGGTTATGATTACTGCAATTTTCCATACGAACAACTGTAAACCTACAAATAAATTGTGTACGAATCAATAAGGAAACACCAAAACCTTACTGATAAAATATGTAATTATCACATGCACATATATATACTTGTAGCAAATAGTTTCCTTTAGTTACATATAGAACTTGTAGCAAATAGTTCATCATCCGATTTAAATTTATGTGTTAAATGACCTAGCAAATCTACTCTTAGGCATATATCCAAGAGAAAAGAAAACATACATCACAGAAACATTCATAGTAGCATTATTCATAATAGCTAATAGGTGAAAATAACTTAACTGAAGAATGGATAAACAAAATGCGTCTATATATACAGTGGAATACTACTTGCCCATAAAAATGAATTTTTGATACACACTACAGCATACATAAGCCTTAAAAAATTAAGCTAAATGAAAAGAAGCCAGTCACAAAAGGCCACATACTGTATAATTCCATTTATAGGAAATATTCAGAATAGACAAATCTATGAAGACAGAAAGTAGATTAGTAGTTGCCTAAGGGTAGGGAAAGAGGGGTAATGGAAAATGACTGCTAATGGTTTCTTTTAGGGGTGATAAAAATGTTCAAAATTAGTGGTAATAGTTTCACAACCTTATGAATATACTAAAAATCACTGACTTGTACAGTTTAAGTGGGTGAATTTATGTATGTTTATATATGTAGAAATGTGATTATATCTCAATAAAACTTTTTTAAAATGCATGTGTTAATATAGGATGGTCTATTAAGACACCTACAAAAAAAAGCAAATGTCTCTTGCCCTAATTTTTAGGTTTTTAATGCTAAATATTTTTAAAGCAATGTTATTAGATAAAAGAATGATCAGGGTAATTGTATCTTCTTGGAAAACTCTCATTCATCTGAAATATTCCTCTTAACCTGTTTAATACACTTTGCCTTAAATTCTATTTCATCAGATATTAAATTACTATGACTTTCTTTAAAAAATATTCTCATGCAGAATATTTTTCTTCAAATTTCTAATATCAAGGTTGCTTTTTTCCTGCACATATGTAGCTTAGTGTTACATTTTATTTTTTAAAAATCTGAGATTCTATTACTAAGGGAATTTAACCTATTTATCTTTACCTATTATTTAAACTTATTCCTGTCATCATATATTTTATCTACCATACTTTGTTTTCTCTGCCTTTGGTTAGAATGATAAACTTTTTATTTCTTACTCTCATGATTTATATTTATGGTTATGATTCTAATATTTCAGATTATGTTTTTCTAACAAATTGTATCCAAATCTTTTTCCTGAAAAAAAAAAAACAACACTAATATTTTATAACTTCTTTTTCTTTTACCTTCCCATGTTGAGCTGAACTGATCTAGACTGATATTTAAAGATTAACATATTTAAACATCAAGAGACTCCATGTACATTTTGCTGTGAGTATATGTACTGTGAAGCTCTCCACTGTCTCCTTCCCTCCCTCATTTCTGTTTCCTCACAGCATGCCTTTCCCTTCTTTGGGACCCTGCCTCCCTTCTGTGGTCAGGAGCACTTCCATAAATAACACTTTTAAAAGAGGACTGTAACAATCAGAGGAGGTGAATCATGGCAAGTCCAAAAATGCTTTTATTTTTCGCTTTTATTTTTCTCTCACACTGAATTGCTGTTTTGCCTGAATATAGAATTATGGGTTCAACATAATTTTTCCCCACAACTTCAAAACCACTGCATGTCTATCTTCTATCCCCTGTTTTTACCCATAATAGGAATGATATCAGCCTGATTCTTCCCTTTGTAAATAAACTACGTCTGCTTTCTGGGAGCTTTTAGCCTGTTCATCTTTATTACTAGCATTCTGAAATTTCATAGGTTATTGACAGTTGAGTGTAGAGCATTTTACTGATTTCAGAGAAGAAAGAAGAGAGAAGGCAAAATAGAAACATCAATGATGAGAATCATTGATAGGCTGCCTCCTGTTTGCCCCACTCGAGACTGAGCCACAACCTGTGCATATGCCTTTACCAAGAATCGAACTGTGATCTCCTGGTTCATAGGTAAATGCTCAATCACTGAGCCACGCCAGTCAAGCTGAGTGTAGATCTTTTGTTAATCTTTTATTCAGTACTCATTAGGCCTTTTCAAAAGAGAAATTTTCTCTGTATTTCTGTGATTATAATCCCTTGAAGTCTCATTTTTTATTTAATCTTCTATTAGATGAATGTGAAAGCTTTAGAAAGTCTTCAAATCATAAGACTTTTTTGTTCATGCTTTCCACCTTTCCACCTTTTCCACATTCTAAAGAATCTTTGCTCGGTCTTCCCATTCATTAATTGACTTTTAGCTGTGTCCGCTCTATTTATCCTGTTTATTGTTTTTTTTTTAAATCCTGACACTCATATTTTTAAATTCTAAGATTTAAAAAATAAAATTAAAAAAAGTAAAAATAAAAATAAAAATAAATAAATAAATTCTAAGATTGGTTCATTTCATTCTATTCCATGTTTGCTTTATAAATGCAATAACCCCTCTTGTCTCACTGTGGATATTAATTTTACTTATTTCAAAGTCTGCTGCCTGTTTATCGTTTCATTGGGTGCTATTTTTCCTTATTAAGTTTGGTGCCTCATTTTTTTCTATTATAATTTCTCCCCAAATGTTTAGTGATTCTTGATAACTATATCATTTCAGAGTTCCTACTTGGCTGTCTGTACAAGCTGTTTCTGTTTACCATCATCTGCTTCAAGTGATAACGTGAGAAATGTGAGATATGATGCCATGTGTCAGCATAGGTCAGAAGTTTGTCTTGCCAGGATGAGGCTTCCTGACAATCAAAGGCTACTTGAGGATCCCCGGCCTCTCTGGCCCCTGTTTTATACTCAGTGCATTAGCTTAGATTTACAATAAACTGAGCGAGGGATCATAATGGGCCTACCCACTCTACATGTACCTCCTTACCTACCACTACAGACCCCCTCCCCAGAATGTGATTCTGGTTTGAGAACACTAATGATCTATATTTTTTGAAGAGTGGTCCACCAGGTTTTATTTTTTCCATGGGTGTGATTCCTTGTGCTTAATAACTTTCAGGAATTCCTAAAATTTCCATCCGTTGGTGGGACCCTTTCTTGTTTTCCTAGGCTATCATCAATTTATTCATGTAAGTTTGTGTTTATATAGGTACAGATATATATATGCACACCTTTTCTTACGGGATTTGGAGCTGTGGATATGGCAATGGTGACAGTGGTGCAGTTAAAGAATATCATGAGCTTAGCCTACCATCTTGATCCCTTGACAGGTGTCATTATTTGCTAGCACTCCAATGTTAATATGGCTATTTCTCTAAATCTTTCACTTGCATATCCAACTCCATTGACATCACTGCGTGAATTTCCTACAGACATCTCAAATTTAACATGTCCGAACCAGAACTACTGACCTTATACTTACCAAACCTGCTCTACTCAGGCATCATCCACATACCAGGGCCCTTGGAGCAAATTCTTAGCAACTCCTTTCCCTGACTTATTACCAAGTAATGCCTACAAAGTAGATTTAACTTCTTCCCAATTCTACTACCGTTAGCTTTGTCCAAGCCACCATCACTCTCACCTGGGCCATGTAAATAGCCTCTAAACTGGTCCTACTGCTTCTCCTCTTCCCCTCTAAATCATTCTCCTCAGAGCAGCCAGAGTCAGGGTTTAAAAAACCAAATCAGATCATGGCATTCCCCTGCTTAACACTTCCGTTACTTCTCCCTACTGTTGGAATGAGGTCCAAACTTTTTCAGATTAAATGCTGTCTCTGAATACAAAGCTGGAGACGAGGCGTCTGCCATTTACTTAAAGTCTTTCTTGATGCCAATAGTGTATTAGCCTGCCCGGCTTCTGTAAGTGTGACTTTCTTTTCTTTGTCCCACTATCTTGGTGATTTATTTTGAACAACTATAATTCCTCTCAACTACAATGTCTATATCATAAAAGTGCTACAGCTCTTTAGATACTAGGTATTTGTATCTGTAGCTACAAATCAGACCCTTTGTAGCTATGCTTCCCAAATGAACAAGTCCAGGTAAAGGTCTGGATGCCTCTGCATCTAACTTGCTATCAATGTATGACAGGTCACTGCAGGCTTTGCCAGTGTGGTCCTGAGCAGAAATCCTAACTATGATGCAGCTTCTGCTTCTGTCAAGTGGGGGATAGGGTCAGATGATTTCTAAGGTTTCTTCCAGTTCTAGTGGTCACAGATTCCATGACCTAATCGAATATTTCCTTAAGAAAGTTCAGAACTGACAGAACGGTATGGCTCAGTGGTTGATTGCTGACCTATGAACCAGGATGTCACAGTCTGATTCCTGGTCAGGGCACATGTCTATGATGTGGGCTTGATCCCCAATAAGATGTGTGCAGGAGGCAGCCAATCAAGGATTCTCTCTCATCTTCGATGTTTCTCACTTCCCCTCTTTCTCCCTGAAATTAATAAAAACAATTTTTAAGTGCAGTGCCTATCATTCCAATTCCATGAAAATCATACAAAAGGTAATATTCTACTTCCTATGTAAGAGGGACTTTCACCAAAGGAAAAATAATTCAACTCAAGGTTTCCAAAGACAACACTCTACCAAAATTTAGTGCTGTCTTCAAGTTCATAAACTCAAGAACTAAAAATACAACAACAAGAAGCACTATTTCTACTACACAGTAACAGTTGAAAGCTTTAATCTCATACTGGGCAATGACCAAAAATTAACTATCAGGTATAGTAATCAAATGGAAAAGAAAAACAGAGGGGGAAAAGTCACAGTAGGTACCACAGGCTTCTTCCTGAAGGATCAATAAAGATAAAAGGGAGAGATCAACCAAAGGTCTTATGTGCATACATATAACCAGTGGTCTAGGACAATAGGGGTGTGGGGGCATGAGTTGGGGAGTAGGGAGTGGTTTGGGATGGGGGATTGAGGACAAATATGTGATACCTTAATCAATAAAGAAATTAAAAAAAAAAGATAAATAGTTCATACTGGTTTAGACAAACAGCCAACATATCCCTCATGTTCCATAACCCCTCCAATTCTATAATAAATGTTAAAGCAGAGACTCTCCAGATTAAGCTAATGGTCAGATCTAAGGTTTGAACAGCCTTTAAATCTGACTGCACTGAATTCTAAGTCTGAATCAGAACCATAAACACCAGAAAAAATTTCTTCCTTCCCTACTAACTTAAAACTCGTATCTATCTTCCCACAAACTTCTAACCTTTGAAAACTGGCAATCCATTCCCACTGACAGCTACTATGCCAAGTTTGAGTACTGCTCTTTGTATTGATGGATTTCATAAATTAAATGATCCATGTTGCATTACCTGATACATTCCAACTCCAATGTGTTTTGGCTCGATTTTCACCAGCTCAGCTAATGGATCTTGTACACGCCTTGCTATGGAAACTGGAGGAAAAAAAAACCACCAAGAATCAGAACACAAGTATGTTAATGTAAAAAGAGTATCCAGATAATCACTTTAGTTCCCCATGATGCAAGTACTTAATTCCATCCCCTCTCAAACAGACCAACAATTTTTCACACAAAAGAATGAATATAAAATTTCAGGATTTATTAAGCTACCAGGACCCAGAGGCATTTCTGAGCACAAAAAAAGGGTTATACGTTAAAAAACAAAAACACACACACACACACATACACACACACACACAAATACAAAACGTAGTTGCTACATTTACACAATTACCTGTTCATTCTTTAAAGATAAATACAAAAGAATAGAGTACCTCACATTTCAAAGAACAAGTAGATATGTTTTACTTTTAAATAATCCTGTATTATTATAAACATGGTATACATTTGTATGGCAAATATGCTTATTAGGATTAGATTCTGATAATGATGAGTAAATGATGAGATCATATCTTACAACCAGAGACCAAGTCAGTTGGCTAGTGTGAACACTTTTGTTGCCTTGAACATGACTACTAGATTACCCTGTCACACACTCTCCTAATCACATCTCTTTCTCAACCATCACAACTCTTGTTCAAGAGACTTGGAGTTAACTTCAAACATTCCTTTGCTTGTGTCATTTTATGGGCATCATTTATTGCCTTTTTTTAAACCAAATGTTAACATATTTTTATATCAAATTTAGCTTTTAAGATAGATTTTGCTAGAGAAAAGAAATTTAATGTGAATCTTAAGGATGCTTCTAATGGCATATCTTTTTTCCCCCCAAGCAGCATTGTTACATTGAGCCTTACGTATGAAAAGCTTTTATGTTATAAGCATGTGAAAACTAGTCTGCGTCACATACTCATATAGAAGGTTAAGTGAACTATATTCTTAAGTGAAAACATTAAGACCATCAAAGGAAATCCCTGGCTAGTTTTCCTGTTAAACTGTTCCAAGTCTGGCAACAGAAGTCACCTCTTACAAGTGATTACCAGATTCTCCCGTCACTGATTTGTACATCTCATCAGAGATAAAATTTACTGTGAACATCAAGTTCACTGCATTTGTGTACAAGTATTTGTTGAGGAACTGTTTTCAATTTTTTTGAGTATATACCTAGTGGTGGGATTGCTGAGTTATATGGTATTCTATATGTTTAACTTGGTCTAATTGCTTTTTGAACAGACTTTTAATCAATCCTCTATTTGACACACACTCTGCCCTCCCAATACTTCTAAAGATGCTTGTTACATTTCCTGAACCTATAGAGTTTCCATGATCTATTACGGATTAGTTCTGTTTTCCACAATGCTGTCTTAGTATTCCACTTTCTCAAGTTGGCTAGATCACTTATTACTCAGCCATCTGCTTCCCAGCTTCAAAACTAATGTTGCTGTTATCTCCTCTCCCATTCTCTTTGTCCTAGTGAGTTTATGTCTTCATTCTATCAAGTTACTGTCATTTTAATGAGATTTTAGAATCATCTATCTACAATTCTATCCATCTGATTTAAATGCCTCTTAAGTACATTACTTTTATGATGGGGGAATATAAGCACATATAAAGATAACCTCTGTTTTCAATAAGCTGATAAACTGGTCAAGAAGATATAGTAATAACATGAAGGTCGTTTGCTTACATATGTTTAACACTTGTATGAAGGTTGAAGTTCTGTTATATTCTGATATAGCAAAGTTATGGAGAGTTGAAAGGTAAAACCCATAGCCACAGGTAGGTCAGGTCTCAAATGAAGTATGAAGTCATCCCTGGCATTAATCACTACAAAACAGACAAGAACTGAAGTGTGTGGGCCCTAGAGAACCCAGAGTGAAGACTCGCAGCTTCTGTCAGTATTTGCCTGGAGGACCAGACTCTGAAGACTAAAAATGTATATGTTCTGAGTTGATATGGATCAAACAGTCATTACCACATGGACAGAAGCTGAGACAGAGAAGGAAGGCATATCTACAGTGAATTACAAACTGAAGGCACAGCTAGATTTTGAAATCAGAGTAATTAGGATCAGATACCAATTGTGGTTTTTTTTTACTTCCTATTTTCAGAGTCGTGCTGCACTGTAGTAATTCTGTCTCACCTATAATAGTATGATAGTTATGCACCTATGTGGCCAGTGGTGAAAAGGAAACAGCACTCTTAGCAGTGGGAGGTCTGAGGGACTCCCAACTCCTAGACAATATTTTTTTTCCTATACTCTATAGTTATATTACATTTCAGTGCCAACTTGGGGAGTTCTGAATCTTATTTTTTATAAAGAAAAGTATCCTTCTATTATAGAAGTATACAAATATTATGTGCACATTTATTTACAGGCTATGTGGCCTCTTGAAGCCCTTTCAGCCTTGGTTTCCTCATCTATAAAGTGAAAATAATAAAATTCTCAGAGGACACCTGTGAGAATTAAATAATACTGGTAATGCATTTAATACAATGTTTCACATATATTGTTTTTAAAAAAGATTAATATTAGCAGCTCCCACTATGATTATAGTAGGTTCTTGGATTACATCAAAGAACTGTTCCTACAGCACAACATGTGATTTTTGCCATAAGTCAGAACCCACCTACATAAGCACCTACTACGTCACTCACATGGAGCACATACACAGCAGTAAGAAAGTGAAACAGTAAAAAAAAATTTAAAAGAAGATAACAATTCCTGATCTTTACTTGTGGTAAATAAAAACAAGACATAAAGCACCTGTCACATGTACACATGTCAAAATGATAGAACTTTTTTTTTAATAAATAAATGAGCGACAGCGACATAACCATGAAATTACATAAGTACGTATGTCGAGTCCGACGTAACTGACATAACCTGAGAACAGCCTGTACTGTTATCTAATCCCCTTTATTATTACTATTACTGCTATTGTAATTGTTGTTGTTGTTGTTGTTATTATTACAAGGAAAGTACCAAAACAGTATGTGGCAAGAAAGCAGAAACCATGCTGAGCTAGTGTGATAAGGAAAAGCTTCCTAAAAGAGGCAAGATTTTGAGCTGGAATCTGAGTTTGAGAAGATTATTATTTTAGATGGGCACTATGCCCTGGAATGAACAATTGAAGGGAATCTACCAGCTCTTCTAGATTTAAGAAAGATGTTTATAGCTTTAAATTAATGCAAAAAAAATCAAGTGCATGTCTCAAGGTGTAGATTTTAAAAATAGCCAATGAAATTTGAGAAGCATATTTAAAGAGAAAAATTCAATAGCCCTGACCAGTGTGGCTCAGTTGGTTGAGCATTGTCCCATGCACAGAAAAGTTGCTAGTTAGATGTCTGGTCAGAGTGTGTGCGGGAGGCAACCTAACCATGTCTCTCTCTCACATCGATGTTTTTCTTTCTCCCTCTCCCATACCCTCTAAAATCAATAAAAAAATCAATTTCTAATAAAGTATCTTAATTTCTTCACACATAAAATTTTAACTATTCCACATCACAGAAATCAAAGCAAGACAAATGAAACTGGTTACCTGACAAATATTCAGCAATAAATTGAAAGCTTGTGCATGTTTGTAAATATTTTTTATTTATATATTACTTTTGCCAACAAAAAGCCATAATAAGTAATATTTTTTTCTAATTACAAAGCTAAGAATATCTTATTACTTTTATGAACACTAACATTTAATTTTACTAGAGATGTTTTGAGCTGATTTTTCAATATACTCTAGATACTATGCAGAGTTCTTTAGAAAAAAGTATTTTTCCTCATTTTCCATAATTGTAATTATTTGAACCACTTTCTAATATGCATGCCTATTCTTATGCATATATATTCTAAATTTTCTGGGATATTTAAATATTTTGCTCTCTACAAATACTAGACCAAAATGTCAAAATCACATGCTTTTGTGATGGTGCCCAGCTTCTTACCTGCACTTCTCAAATTAGGGTCCAGTCCTGGCATCTCTTTGTTAGCTTCAGGGCTGACACTGTAGATTGATGCTCCTGCTTCACTGACAATACTAAGAAAGAAAGGGGGAATATCATTTTCCAAACTTTTTGTCCGGTCAAAGAAAATAAATGACACTAGGTAAGAAAATAGTTGTAGGGCAAAGTGCTCTTTTTATATGTCAATAATACCTACAACGCTTAATTTTTCATTAACATAAAGTGGTTAAGCAATGTTTGTTTTCTTCATATAGTAAATACACAGATTTTAATTTATAATGAAGTCATTCAGTCGATTTATATCAGTAGTAATGAGATAGGTTATAGATGAGCACAATAGATACTCCCCCATGATGCAATTAAGTGTATTTCAGAATATATTTAGCTTCTCTTGTGTTTACTATAATCCACTGTTGAATGACATTTACAACTACCATCTGAATCAGTCATTCTAGAGCATGTTGGGAAGCATGTGTGGATATGTGTGGATATCTGCATATGTGAATAAGCACAAAAACAACTGCCATAAACAGTGCCATTGTCATTATCTGGTTATCATTAACCACTACAATGTAAATAGCAAAATGATCAGATAGGTATTACCCTACTACTTTTCAGTAAATCATCTTTTTGGATAATTTGAAACATTTCACTTCATGCCGATGTTAATCTATTTCATTCCATCATTTAATCAAAGCATCACACATATTATCTTCTTTCTTTTTTGGCTCCAAAAAATACTTTTCAAATCACCATGGCAACACTTTCTTACACATGACATTTGATTGGTTGACTCTTGTATGGTTTATCAAACATTAAAAAAATAGTTCTTCTTTACAACATTTTATGCAAAGAAACCTCATCTACCTAAAGTATTCGCAATACCTATAGCGCTCTACCATGAGACAGGCCATCTAGGTGTGAAGACTCAAAAGTAGAAACATTTTAGTGCTTAAGATTCTTAGGAACCTCCTCTTTCTCTGCTCATCAATGTTTACTTCAATTCTGACTTAGTGGATAACTTTTAATGTGTTGCCCCCCTGTAACAATTCAACACTGATAAGCAAAATGTGAAAAGGTTAGTTTGCTATCCCCTGCCTTTAAAAAACATATATATAATTTCAAAGAGGAAGGGAGAGGGAGAGAGACAGAAACATCAATGATGAGAAAGAATCATTGATTGGCTGCCTCTGCATACCCCAACCAGGGTCCAAGCCTGCAAGTTGGGCACTTACCTCCGACCAGAATTAAATCAGGACCCTTCAGTCCACAGGCCGACACTCTATCCATTGAGCCAAACTAGTCAGGGCTAAAGAACTTTTGACTGAACTTTGACAACTACAAGCCACCGAGATGCAAGATTATTGCGGAGAAGGAGATTTATTAATTAATTAAATTTTTGCAACCAATATCAACTATCCTAAATTTAATAATTGGAAAAATGAACATCAGCAATTGAAAAGAAAGGCGGCTCACCCTGTTCCTCATCAACACCAACATCATCATATGCTAAGAGGTAACCGAGCATGCAACATACACAGAGCACAAAACCAAGCACTTTACAGACATTATCTCATTTGATCCTTCGAGGGGATTTTTTCCCCCACAGATAAGAAATGTGTCAAACATCATATGCTGGTAAGCAGCTGAGCTGGATTTGAAGCCTAAACTGCTTGATTCCCCAAGACTGAGCTCATAACCAGCACAAGTAACTTTTTCTTTTCTAATTTAAATTCTTTATTGTTTAATGTATTACATAAATCTCCTTCTCCCCTGTCCCCCCCATTTACCTCTCCCTGGCCACTGCCCTCACCCCGCTCCTGTATCCATTGGTAATGCTCATATACATGCATACAAGTCCGTTGGTTGATCTCTTACCCCCTCACCCCATGCCTTCCCTCAAAGGTTGGACAGCCTTTTCGGTGCTTCTATGACTCTGGTCCTATTTTTGGTCAGTTAATATTTTCCATTATATTCCACAAATGAGCGAGATCATATGGTATTTATCTTTCTCTGACTGGCTTATTTCCTTTAGCATAAAGTAACTTCTGATTAACTTCACTTCACATTAAAATGAAAACCTACATTTTTGTGCTAAACAACAAGCGTCACATTGTCTTAAGAACTACGTTCTTAACAGATCCAGAAGAACACATTTCTCTATTTTGTCGCCTTCACTATTGATCAAAAGATAGTTTTGTTTTTTATATATCTAAGGAAGAATCTAAAGCATAAAGACATTTGAGTATGTTCTACAATTTCTGAGAATGACTTTAAAATTAAAAATGATTTTTCTCCAACATCAGATTTAGATTGTGCTTATCTTCTACTATATAATGATGGAGGAAATGTAATGACAAATAAAGCTTGAAGTAAAGAAAATTCTTAGTGTGACATAATATGATGCTAAAATCAACATACTAGCAGAGGTTTTTCAGTTTCAATGTAGCAGCATTTCCTAACCTGAGGCCCTTGTATTTCTGGATAGAGAGGTCAAATTAATCAGAACTGTATGCAAAACATTTGTTCTTATGCATTTGTTTTCTAGAAAAAGGGGTTATAGTTTCCATTAATTACTTAGAGAAATCTATACTCCCAAAAAGTTTAAGAATCACAATACGATAAGAATATTCCATCACTAGCCATGGAAAATTTGGTGTCAAACACAAATTAACAGTCAGTCTAACAAAGTTTTTCTTAAGAGAGAGAGAGAGAGAGAGAGAGAGAGAGAGAGAGAGAGAGAGGATTCATCAAGTGCAAGTTGAACCTACTATTAAGAGGGGGAAAATGTTTTTAATTTCACTGCAAATTTATTTTCTATCCTTTCCAGAAGCCTCCAAAATTACCACTATTAAAACAAAGGGAACTTAAATAAAAAATAAAAATTCCAATTAACTGTGGCCTTCAGTAGATGGGTACCTGAGAATTTGCTGGGTGATTCACTGTCTCTTGGAAGTTATAATTCTCAGTAGACTAAGGGAAACTGTTGTGAAGAAAAACACTCAGATAATAAATATTCCTTCAAATACCATACTGCCAGCTCTCTTAAACAGAGGAATACAAAACAGATGTGACACACTGCACCCAAAGATTTTAGATTAACATTAATATTAAATCAATACAAAATGCAGTAAATTTCATATGCTTTAGTTATTAGATAGCGTGGATCCAATAAACAGTTTAGAACTAAGCACAGATCAGAATGCTTCAATAATCTAAATGAACAGAAAAACCTCAACACTGATTACTTCAATATAAAACATGTAATGATCTAAGAAGTATATGTGGCAAGAATTAAATGAAACAAATCAAGCTGGGAGTGGCGATGATTTCTTCCAGGAGAAGCTGCTAAGAACAAAAGTTATAGGGTCTCCTCCCTTCCTTTTTTTGTTCCTATTTAGAGTTCAAAGACAGACACTCTTTAGAAAGTATACTAGATTTTAGAAGCCACTTTCTGTTTATTGGGAAACTTTTTGAAAATTATTCCAATTACCTCTAATTCCTGAGGAAAGTAAAAATAAACTGTAAAACAATCAGACATCTAATTATTTAATAAGGCTTATATTTCACAAAACAAATTTCTCTCAGTTGTAAACAAATTAGGTTCATAATCTTAGCAATTTGATCATTTTGCATATTTTGCCATAAAGCAGACAAGACTGAGCAGAATTTATTTGATGGAGGGGATCTGCCTGATACAGTTGCAACTGAACTAACTTAAGTATTGAGATTAGTATTACAGTACACCGAAGCCCCTTCAAATTATTGGTTCAGACAAACATCTAAATAGATACGTATGATATCACAAACTTTAAATATATGAAGGTGTATTTCAGAAGCTATGATTGCACTTCATTTTACCAGACCTATATATTAATGCGCTCTCTTGAATTGGAACTAACTTTCTAGATTTTTATATAATAATAATAATAAAAAAGAAACACACACTCATATAAAAAAGCAGGTAAAATACCCACAATATAGATACATTTACTTTTAAATTAAAAAAATTTTTTTACAAAAACTGTAAGTGAATAATACTAATTTTTGTTATCTTAAGTAAAATTCAATGTTACATAAATCTGTCCATGTATCAATATATTTACTTTTTAAAGAAGCATACATTTAAACTACAAAATTAGTATCTCCACAACTCTAAGTCTCTTCTACCAAGACAGATTTTTTTGTTGATGTATCTTTTAAAACCAGGTTTGCAAGTAGTTTTCTTACAGTAACTATTCATCCTGACAGTAAGAGAATGGCAATTCCTTTTAGCAAATTGGGATGGGGAATTCTTTTCATGAGACGGGAAAACTAGCTGTTCGGTCTTTTTAAGTTATTGGGCTAATAGTTTTCACATTCATTTCCAAGGTTTCATGAAGCCTCTGTATGAGACTCCTCCAGGCCCTTTCCCCACTCCCCAAATAGGAAAAGAGCTTTTGTTGTTGTTGTTTTTTATTATTTTAGAATAAATTACATGCTTCCTTATGTTAATAGGAGAATTTAATTTAAAAGTAATCCACTTAAATAAAACACAGCTATTTGGTAAGATATAAAAAAAAAAATGATGTGTTTTTAATTCACAAAGTATACTAAAATTCCTTAAGCTTTATCAATACCTAGTAGCTCTTTTCTTCCTTCTTTCCACAAAATATATATATCCTAAATAATCATTAAATGCATAGATCATTTCACTAAAGTTTTAAAAATTATTTACCTCAAAAAAAATTCTTCCGAGTTTTCACACTGAGAAACATTCATATGAAGAGAAAGTTAAATGACCTACATTTCTCAATAAGTAATAGAAAGTACTAAAAAAGTTAACAAATACAGATCTAAATTCTTTGCTCTGCATAGGAGATAATCTATTCTGAAGTATGAAAGAATAGCTGTTTGTATCTTAGGAACAAGAGACAAGGCCAAAAACCAAACCACATAAAGAAAAGGGTCTAAGATTTAATGTTTAGTAAGGCTTAGTGTTTTTCTTCGCTAAGAAAATAGCAAAGCAATTTTAAAGTCCTTTATTTAGTGACAAATTATCACTTCAGGGAATCTTGAATAAGCATTACTTAGTCACTTTAAAAACGAAGGTAATCTGTGGATGAAGAGGATGCAGGGAAACAAAACCATATACTGTTAAAGATGTTTAAACTGTAGAACTCTTTTGGATGGTAATTTATAAATATGGACCAAAAGTCACAAAAATATGCATTCTTTATGAACGAGCTATTATATTTTTAAGAATATATATGAGAGAAATTTTAAAATAACAAAACATTTGAAGCACTATTCCTGATAGCACAGCTCTGGCTGAAAGAAACTAAAACAAAATACCTATCTTTAAAGGTTCATTAAATGGAAAACTATATTGTCATTAAAAATTATTGTTACAAAACATTAAGAGAAAAAGTTTTGAAACTGTAAGTCCAACTTTGATATTTTAAAAATATATACAAAAGAAAAATAGTTTATGTAATATATATAATGTTAATAGAACTTAAGTCAGTCCTTTAACTGCATTTTTATTTAAATTCTTTTTCAATAACCATGTAATTGTAATTACATGCTTCCTTATGTTAACGTAATTTATTTATAAATAGAAAAAGTTTAAAATTTAAGTTTAAAATGACAATTGTTAATGGGCCAGGAAATATGATACACGTATGGCCAACATTTTTTTCTTTTAAAGTTATTCTGAACTTAAATGTGGGTAAATATATCAATTATTGTTAATAATTTTCAAACATGGCTTCTTGGAGATCTCAAACAATAACATTTTAAGATATTGCTAATAACATAAAAGAAAGGTGATTAAGCATGAAAGTCAAGAGCAAATACATGATGGAAAAATCTTACCAGAAAGTACACATCATGTATTCTAAAGTTTTACTTAATAAAACTGGCCTCCAAGTTATCCTTCATGACCATCAAGGCATAACCAGTTCACTATTCACAACAAAAAGATGTGAGGTGATACCGTAGAGTACCAGAAAAACAGCGTGTGTAAAAAAAACTAAAAATAAGGTGAAACAGAAAGAGAGAGAAAGTACATCATGATCTCAATGGCACCGAAGGAGTTTACCTTGAGATATGTAACACCAGCACCATCTGGTGGAAGACCACTTAGAAGCAATTCTCCAATGACCACAGTTTAAACAAAAAATTCTAGGCTATCTTTCAAAAGATGAGCATTTTCCAAAGAGAACTAGTCTAGCAATACTACAATAATTGCAAGCAGGATCCATAACAGCCTGGAAGAATTAGCATGTCTACCAAACACAGGGTGAGTGTAGCCAGATGGACATCCTAGCACCTCTTCCACCAAGGCAGTATTTCAATAGCACAGAATTCCCTTGGCTACTTTTCCCTTCAGCGCCTCATACCTCATCAGATAAAAATAATATTTTCCAGCCACAAAGAAAGCTAAAAAGGACAGGCACTAATTCACTACTACCGAGCAGAACCTTAATTTGGAGTTCAGGTTCCTGAAAGCACCTGCTAGCTACCTACCTATCCTTCTGTGCCATAAACATAATAGTATCCAATGTAAGAATCTGATTCTGCTGATTAGCATCACAGATTTATGTTCAATGATGCTGAACTGCTTTCATGTACCCACAATATATCAAAACATCACACTTTTAATGCTGTCCATAGAAATGACAAAATCACTGGTACCTTCTAGTGCCATCATAGGGAAAAGTAAATCAAACTGAAGAACAAAGACAGAGCTTACTTATATCTATTTGTAGGTTGAGTCTCTCCAATGGGGTAGAAGCAGTTTCTGACAAAGAATGGAACCAGCAGAGATTGTCAGTCTCTACAGTCTCTACCACCCTCCATAGTTAGCATCCCTTTCACTATTTTCCCCTTATCTTCACCTTCTTCTACTTTCCTTTATTTCTTTTTCCACAATAAAGGTGTTGTATGTATTACACAATACCACCAAGGGAACTCAAGAAAAAGTCACTGGAGCAACCACAAGGCCTGATGACTATGTGGTGTTAGACTAAGCAAAAGGACAAGGCCCCACTGACTACAGGACAAGAAGGTGGTGTTTACAACTATCCTGTAAACATGCCATGCTCACTACTAACAAGACACAAAAACTAAGAGCGGGGAACAAATACTAATCTAATTTTGTAATTAAAACTGTCCTTTGGTCAACATTTTGAAATGTATTGATTTAAAGAACATGATGCCAATCTACCTGCCATACCCCTCCCCCCCCCACACACACACACATCAAAAAATGTTTCTCCTTATTTTTTTTAAATATAGCAATTGTTCATATAGGCTTTTTAAAATTTTATTTTATTATTACATTTTTAATCCTCACCCAAGGACATTTTTCCATTGATTTTTAGAGAGAGTAGAAGGGAAAGAGAAAGAAACATTGATGTGAGGGAGAGACATCAATTGGCTGCCTCTTGCACACACCCCGACCAGGGACCAGGCTGGGGAGGAGCCTGCAACCAAGGTATATGCCCTTGACTAGAATCGAACCCAGGACCCTTCAGTCTGCAGGCCAATGCCCTATCCACTGAGGCTAGGGTTTCTCCTGATTCTTGAGGTGAACTCCAAAATTGTCCAATTATTAAGTGCTCAATTTGCATTTACTTATATAACAATAGATTGCGCTCATTTCTTTTTTTAATTAAAACTTTTAAATTAAAAATCAAGCTATGGTGGAAAGTCATGTCCTAGGCTGGGTATCTACCCTGACAAAGATCAACTTAACTGAGCCTATTGTCTTTTTGCATTCATGATCCATTTATTTTTTTTCAAGTGAAATTTTAATCAAACATAAATCAAGAGTTGTACACAGAGAACTATAAAATTTTCTTAAGTAGAGAAAAGTTTGCTTCATTTCCTCTTTTCTACCAACCTTTGATTTTTCCCTTTTTTTTTTTTTTTTTCCTTTTTAGCTTAAATACATCTATGTGGTTTACCCACTAATCAACAGTAACTGTTGATAACCTCAGGGGACTCTACTTCTCCATCCCCACCCAACTCTACTTTTCTCTGGTGAACTTACACCTCTGCAGAAGTCATCACCCCACAGTAAAGGGGGACAGTACACACTTTAATACATTCACCAACCAGCAGCCTCCCGTTTGGGTCTCTAGCCCTCTTCTGGAGCAGCCTAAACCTTCTGAATTTCCTTGGGCCATCCGATCATGGTGGTGTAGAGGGACAGCCCTGAAAGCACATGCCATGCATTAGAAGACATCTCTCATCAATCCCTTTTATAATCGTGATTTTAAAAGTACACCGAACAGATGGAGGAGAGGCTGAGCTGTTCACTTCAGCCGGCTGCTTCATTTACTTTGTTATCTACAGTTGGATCTTTACTTTTTGGGATCACTACACATTTCTGACTCTGCTATATTACACTGTGTAAATATTTAGAAGAAATAATTCCTTCCAAGGATTTAAACTTCCACTGTCGTTATGGCAAATGAACCTGTTTATGCTATGTTCGTTAAGTAACAGCAAGCCTACAAAAATCCAGGAATTTACTAACATATGTGGTACACAAACATCACAATTGTGAAGCTTCTCATGGACACAGCGAGAACATGAAAGGCCAGTTTATTTTTACTCCCACTGCCCTGTAATTTTCTCTAACTCTACAACAACAGCCCTTAATTCAAACCTTCCCTATAGCTACGGGAACAGAATCAACTGAATATACATAAGCTGTACCCAAAACTACCCATGTCTCTAACTTTCCTTGACTCGGAGCAATGGTCCTCAATCTTGATCCTGCATCAGAATCTGCTGGAGGCTGTTGAAACACAGATCGCTGGGCCCACCCCCATAGTTTCTGGTTCAGTGGGACAGAGAATTTGCAATTTCTAACAAGTTCTCTGGTGATGCAGATGCTGCTGGTCCTAGGACCACCAGTTTAAGGTTTTACTGAGGCATGACTTACATTTTATAAAAATCATCCACCTTAAATGTATAATTCAACAATGTATACTAATAAAAGGGTAATATGCTAATAAGGGCAGAAGTCTTCCTGACATCCATCCAGACAAAGCCATAGTGGCTGCAAGGCCCGGGGCTCAGGCACCCATGAGCCTGTGGCCGGCAACGGAAGTAGGGTGATAGAGGCAGTGCCTTCCCCTGATCAGCCCGGTTGCTTCCCACACAAGGAGGCCAGACTTCAGCTTAGGCTCGCTGGTGAGTGGGCCTAAGCTGTCAGTAGGCCACCCCCTGAGGCTTCTGGACTGTGAGAGGGGGCAGGCTGGGCTGAGGGATACACGACCCCCCACACACAAATTTTCGCACACCAGGCCTCTAGTTTTTAATAAGTGTTGTACAACCATCCCCCAAATCCAATTTCAGAACATTTTTGTCCCCAAAAGATCCTTTTATGCCCATTTGTAGCACTCATTCCATTGCCAGCCTCAGGAATCCACTAATCTACTTTCTGTCTCTATATATTTACTTTTCACCTTTCATTTCATGTAAATGCACTCATTTTCTGTCCAGCCTCTTCACTTATCATGTTTTTTAGATATATACGCATTGTTAGAATCAACACTTCATTTCTATTATCGAATAGTATTCCACTGTTCTGGACATACCGCATTTTGCTTAGCCATTCTGAGGGACTTTGGGGCTAGTTCCAATTTTCTGGTATTATGAATAATGCTGCTAAAATATTAATTTATAAGTCTTTACGTGGATACATGTTCCATTGCTCTTAAACAGATTCCCAGAAGTGGAAATGCATCATTGTAAATTTATGTTTAATTTTCTAAATAAACTGTGTAGGGACAACGAATGAGGGTTCCAGTTTGTTCATTTTCTTGATAATACTTACCGCTGTCTTTTTGACAATAGCTATTTTAGTACTTATGAAATGGCACTTACTTGTAGCTTAATTTATATTTCTTTAATTACTGATGATGCTGAGCATAACCACAATATATTAGTTGGCCTTTTCTGATCTTCTTTAGTGAAATATATACTCAAATCTTTTGCCCATTTTTAATTGGCTTGTCTCCTTGTTACTGACTTATAAGTATTCTTAATGTATTCTAAATATAAGTCCTTTGACAGATACAAAATTTAGAGATACTTTGTACAATCTTTGGCATGCACTTGCATTCTCTTAATGATCTTTTGGGATACAAAATTTTAAATTTAATGAAGTCTTAGGCTATACTTTGAGAACCATTGCTGCAAAGCCTCAAAAATTAAAAAAATAAATAACAACAAATTAAACCTTGGAAAAATATAAAAGCTTAGTGGTTTCCATCTGCATAAACAATATGTAAATGTCACTCACGGTATCTGCTTTTCTGTTTTGTTTTAACAAAACCTATCATAACTATCATTCTAAACATATTCACCCTTTTTAGGAAGAACAGAAAATACATTATGGGCCGAAACCGGTTTGGCTCAGCGGTAGAGCATCGGTCTGCGGACTGAAAGGTCCCAGGTTAGATTCTGGTCAAAGGCATGTACATTGGCTGCAGGCACAACCCCGGTGGGAGGTGTGCAAGAGGCAGCTGATCAATGTTTCTCTCTCATCGACGTTTCTACTCTCTATCTCTCTCCCTTCCTCTCTGTAAAAAAATCAATAAAATATAATTTTTTAAAATACATTATGGAATGAAGAACTTCAGCTGCAAATGAACCTAAGGTGGAACATGGGATGGCATGCTGGCACTACAAAATATGGGCTACTGAGGCAGTATTTTTAGAATCATTGACACCATATTTAAAAAATAAGAAAGATGTCAACATTACAAATTAAAGGAACAAAGATAAATGTTACACAGTAGTAGAGATTATAGAAAAGAGCATACTACCAGAGAGTTACATTTTTTTCGATATTTTTATCTAATTTTCTTCTTCTTCTTCTTCTTCATCATCATCATCATCATCTCAGGACCTTTTAAAATAAGTCATATACCAATACAACCCACCAATACAACCCTTCATCATCATCTCAGGACCTTTTAAAATAAGTCATATACCAATACAACCCACCAATACAACCCTTTCTTTGAAAATTCAATATACCTTGAGTTAAGAGGAGTCAAAGTTGGCAGCTAACAATTAAGTCTTGTATGAAGCCATATTTGCAAATGCATAAAACATACTTTAATATCCAGGATATGTTTGATTCAGGTAGAAGCAATATTAAAATTATTCATTTCCAAGGTGAAACCCAAAATACTACGTTTACTCCTTGGGGATTATTGATATCAAAAAGGCAAATCATAAGATAAAGAAACTGATATAAGTACTATTTCTATAACCATGACCATAAACATGTTCAGTGACTCTGGAAAAACTGGAAAACTATAGCAATAGGATACTTAAAAGATGAAGAAAAGCTATTTAAATGTTCAACAAAAATCCTTCTTTATATAATTCAAGTTGACCTAGGACTTAAACAAGCTTTGTTTACTTAAAATCTACCAGGATTCCACTGTAAATGCTTTCAAATATTTAAGTTCCAATTCATATATTTTGTTGATAACATATAAGCAAGCCATTAGTTCTCATTGTTTTCAAATTGCTGGAGATACAGAGTGTCCCAAAAAAATGTATACACACTTTAACAGCTGATAAGTTTAAAATGAAATGTATTTTAATAAACCTTTATAATTATTCAAAGTGTGTGTATACATTTCTTGGGATAGCCTATATTTTATATTTCTACTAGTCTTCATAAAATGCAGTACAAGGAAAAGCTAGTTGGCCAATACTCATTCTCCCTTTCCCTCTGAGCCACGTAGTCACTTAAGAAGAAGCTGTCCAAAGAGATGCCAGAATAGAGGATATACACTGAGTGGCCAGATTATTATGATCTCTGAACACATAATAACCTGGCCACTCAGCGTATATCCTATATAATAAAAGGCTAATATGCAAATTGTCCCCTCGACCAAGAGTTCGACCAGCAGGCAGGCCGGCCAACTACCCATGTCCCCTCCCCCTGGCCAGCCTGGCCGGACCCCACCCATGCATGAATTTATGCACCGGGCCTCTAATAAACACACACTGAGTGGCCAGATTATTATGCATTCAGAGATCATAATAATCTGGCCACTCAGTGTAGTTTCATATGTGATCCAGTCTCTCAACACAGTGTGGCTCCCAATAAAGTAACTTACAGGGAATCTTATCTAACCTCTTTACATTTTTTGTAATTCAAAATAACTAGTCACTGGAACATCACTCCCAAATTATACCACATTAGGCTATTACCATCTCTGTGATGTTACTGAATTTGAGACTGAATAAAAATCATGATATGTGAAACAGAGCAAAGTTTCCACAATAGCATACAATCATTATAATTATTGAAAATTATTGAAAGATTGAAAGAATAAGCAAAAAAAATAATACTTTTTAGGCCTTCTTTTATACGAGTTCAAGTCCCTTCCTTAGTCAACTGCATACAGTTACCAGGGGGAAACCCTCATTAGGTGACCATTTTTCTGTCTTTTATTTACAAATCAGTCCTCTGGTCCTCGAACACTAAGAAGGCTCAGTGAAAAAAAGGAAAGCAGCATTGAGTAAGAAGAACTACCCCCAAATCTTCACCATTTATCCAGCGAAATACAAACAGATAATCGCTGAAACATTTGCTTATACAAACAGCAAGTTACTATCACACCAAATAGGGATCAAGGAGATTAATAATCCCAATCTTCTGTATAAAGCCTATGTGGCCTTCTCAAAACTCAGAGGACTGAGTTTTGAGAAGGCCTCTTTTTTGCTGAATCTTCGGCGATTCATCCATCTATGAACAAGTGCCCTCAGCGTACTCCTGAGGAAGGGAAGAATGATCCGTTAAATCTGTCTTCAGCTTGTCCGAAAATCTTGACATTTTCCAGTAAGTAAAGGTTCCAAATGGCAGGTGTCAGAATGCCTTAGCCTCACTAGTGGTGCTGGGAGGCAGGAAAAGCAGCAGCAGCTTGTGGCCACGTCAGAGCCACACAGGAGCTGCCTAGAGAGCACATTCTGAAAAGAGCAAACCTCAGACTTGCTTAAATCAATCTCATGCCAGATGCCACTATCAGAACAAAGCTGTGATGCCAAAGATTAGCTGCTCAGAAAAACATTCAACTCAAGGCTTGCACAAAAGGAAAAGAGTTGAGTGTAATGGCACCTGTCTGTCTGTTAACTTGCTCAAACTAGCTCCTTCGATGCAGAGAATAAAGCGGCCAGAGAATGCTTTACTTCATCTTGAAAGTGGGTATTATTTTCTCAAAGTCATTTTCAGGATTTCTAAAGGAAATTATATCAATCTCCTGCATTTGCCTAATACTTAGAGCTTTATGAAAGTGCTTTACAATCTGCGAAATCAAACTACCTTCCTATAAGAGAGTCAGGGTCATACGTACCCCCTTCATTTTATCTGTGGGGTAAGAGAGAACCAAAGAGTTAAATGAAATTAGACTGAGATCATCTGAAACCAAGAATTTTAGAAAACAAACCAAAATTTGGCCTCTGGACTGGCAGGTCAGACTTCTTTCTATTTAGATACCTACCCTCTGCTCACTCCTCTCCTTCCAATCATCTTTTCAGAATTTCCCAATAATAAGAAAGCCTTGGAGCCTTTGAAAGTAGTTTATGAAGGTCAATCAATAGCATTTTTGTTCCAGAGGTTACATAGCATCATGGTCTACTTTTTTCTCCTCAGATCTGAGTCCAAGAAACACTAATGATTTCTGAGGAATACACAAAGCAGGAGATGCTAGAGAGGCATAAAGTAAGTTATTTGTTAAGGAGCATTCGCTATCAAGTCATCTGATTAGATTCATCAGAAACGACACACACTTAAATTCACTCAGATAAGCAGTGCATGATAAATGACATAATTCACCCATGGGGAAAAAAATTCAGTATCATTTATATTTTTATACTTTATTGGAACATACAAAGGGACCAGAGGGCCAAACATGAACACTTCAAAACACTGTATTTCCTCTCATATCTCTCTCTCTCTCTCTCTCTCTCTCTCACACACTCACACACACACACACACACACACACACACACACACAGATAGAACTTGCTTAGATTCAAGATAGTAGTATTTTAAAATAATATAATGTCCATGTGAGGACCTCTAAGCCATCTAGAACAAGCATGTTCTAATTCTCTCCCAAATTGTTTTTTTCTCCTCTACAACACTTTTAGTCCCTATGGCTACCCCACTAAAATTTATTTATTCGCCATACACTTATGCCTATTTTCACACTAAACCAATTCACTGGAGTCTACATTATCTTGTCTTGCTTTCCAAGCAACCAGCAAGTACTACTATTCAAATCTGTGCAGTTGCTCAAGTAACTTCTCATCTTTGTATTTTCAAATCTTATTTTAAGGTCAACTAAAGTATACAGCATAGAAATGATAAAAGTAAATACTAAACAGACCCACGTTCGACTAAGTACTCTCACGTAGCCTACATTCTGAAAATCAAATGTTTTAAATAAAATTAAACAAGTTAAAATAAATATTAAATAAAAGTAAAATTGTCTAAATTTATTTCTTGCTTACCATTTAGTATGTAAGTTTCCATTCCCATAAAATAAGTTATTTTGATCAGATTTAAAATTTCCATGTCTACTTTTTTTGTTGTTAATCCTCACCCAAGGATATTGTTCCACTGATTTTTAGAGCGAGTAGAAGGGAGAGGGAGAGACAGAGAGAGAGAGAGAGAGAAACATCCATGTGAGAGAGTTACATCAATTGGTTGCCTCCTGCATGTGCCCTGACCAGAGCCAAGATTGAGCCTGCAACCAAGGTACATGTCCTAGACCAAAATAAAACACAGGACCCTTCAGTCGGCGGGCCAACACTATCCACTGAGCCAAACCAGCTAGAGCTATCTACTGTCTTTTTTCTTACACATTTGCTAACTTCATTCCAGACTTTCCAGAATATGATTTACCCACTTACAAATAGAGGAGGAAGTTGTGAGGTTTTTTTCATAAACATGGATAAAAACTATTCTGTGTTCAGGTCTATAGTATAAAAAAGATGAGTGTTGCTGAAAACAAAGCGTGATGCTGATGTCAAAGAACTCACTGCTCAAAATCACACAAATGGTAAACAGACTCATGAAATGGACAAGCTTTGCACAGCAACTGGATTTGGTATATATTTCAAATGAAATACAAGCAGAAATAGGGTACGCCAGACACAGATATCTCATCATTTCCAATGTCATTATAAAGAGCCACCAGTTTCACTCCACAACAAGTAAGAGTACAAACTAGGGCACCTAAATGTAAGTAGGCCAATGACACTCTGCAACAACCTCTTTGATGAAATCAAAGAACAAAAGACCATGCTTATTAAAGTCACTGAACATTCTCAAAAGTTTAAAAATGAATCCACATGCAATCAAATCTCCCTCTATAGCTCTCAAATCTTTTAATATCTCTTATGGTATTCCTGGCAATTTTAAATCTTGACGGTCAAATCTTATTTTTTTTGACGAATGTATTTTATATTAACAGTGCTTAATACTAAGACAAAATCATGTGTGGGGGAGGGGAGGTAGTGTAGATCCTAAGACTAACATATGCGTAAGCATAACCTCCTGGTCCAATCTTACCTAAAAGTACTATAATGACATCTATTCATCCCTTCATTAAAAAGTTTCATGTCCCAAGTTCTTAAATTTTGCTCAGTAGATTCTTATGGAATTATAAAAACACAATATATTAACAAAAGTTAAAAGGTTGTTCAGATATTTAGTCATAGCATAACTTACAAGTATACTCCTGAAAATTAAAAACAAATATGAAAATAACAGATTAGAAGAAAGCTAAAGCTGTGCTCTTGAGATTCCCGAAGGTAAGAAAGGAAAAGAAAGTTATAACTGTCACTTGTATGTACTTAACACCATGTGTAAAGAAAATCCTCGATATAATCTGATCCTGAAGAATTTAAACTACAGACTTCCTGATTCCCCAGTGCTGGCAATCACCTCCAGCAGGAACTATGCACAATGACTGAAATAAATTTTAGAATTATTTCATCTCTCCTTAGTTTGTTTTAAGTATGAAATCTCCATTCCAAGGTAAATTTTAAATGACTTGATGTTGTTCTGAAAATATATTTTATATCAAAGAGCTCCAAGGAATTTTTCCTGTTAATTTCAAGCTTTCTAACTCAAACATAAGACAATTATAAGATTACAATCTCTAAAGTAATATTAATGTAGCACATCACACAAATGTAGAATATTTCAACAGCATTTTCATTTGAAAGAAAAAAAAAAAAAACAGCAAAAAAATGTTAGAATACAACCCCAAGCATAAATTTTCCATTAGAGTTATACAACAGCATAAAAAAAATAACTTGTATCTGAAATTAGTCTATTCCACCATTTTCAATTCCAGGGGCAAAATTTTAAAGCAAATAATACTTCTAAGTTGGAAGACGTAGACTATAATATAATCTTATCTAATAATGAGGCTGTATGCTAATTGACCATCACACCCTCACAAAAATGGTGGCCCCACAGCCAATAAAGAGGGAATATGCTAATTGACTGTCACACCCTCAAAGATGGCAGCACCCAGTTCCCTCAGCCCCGCCAGAGCAGCAGGCATGCAGCAAGGCTGGGCCTGCCCCAAGGTGGGCCCGGCACTCCACGCGCTTGCCTTTGGAGTACCCCAGTCTCCTAAGCCCCCCAGCCACCCAGGGCCGACAAGACATGGGATGGCGGCTGCCCAGACAACACCCGAGGCACAGTCAAGCCTTGGATGGCAGCTGCCCAGCTGCCCAGGGCCAGCCGAGGTTCAGGTAACCAGGGCCAGCTGAGGCTAGCGCTGCTGGCAGTGGCAGCAGCAGAGGTGTGATGGGGGTGTCACCTTCCCCTGGTAGCCAGGTCACCTCCTGTCCCTGAGGGCTCCCAGACTGTGAGAGGGGGAAGGCTGGGCTGAGGCACTCCCCCTCCAGTGCATGAACTTTCGTGCACCAGGCCTTTAGTTAACAAATAAGGAAACATAAAATTTACATATTTTACCTAAATCTATTGTCCTTACAGAAAGCTATATTTTTTGTCACAAATATTAGACATTACTGCATTAGCCCTCACACCATAATATCTATAGAAAAAAAGTCTTTCAACTATATACAAGTACTTTAGGTAATTCTCCTATGAGAACACCTGCCAAGAAGCTTGAATTATCATGTTAAATGGATCTCAGGGTTTACAAAGCGCTGAAGACTATCAAAAGCACTCCCGGTTCCAAGTATCACACTCAGAGCAGGAGACTTCGCTTCTGGCGCATGTCTAAGTCATTTCCCTAAATTGTTTTTTGTCAAATTAAATGTCAAAAATTATTTTATCAAATGCCGTACCTAAGGAATCTACTGCAACCCACAGAGCAGCAACCAATTAGTAAAGTTGGGCCTTTACTAATTTTTAGTAAAATTTTTTTCTTTTTCTATAGATATCTGAAATTAGCAGGGTCCACAGAGAAAAGTTTCATCTCAGCAGTTAAAGTGCTACTGATAGCTATAATCACATGCAGGCTGCAATTCCTTTTGAAAGGCTTTTCAAATGAATAAATACAAAGAAAAAAGAGAAACACAAGCGTTTTCATAGTGAATGACTACCTAGGATTATGGAGTCATAAAAAGCCAAGGTTAGAGATCCAGATATCCATTGTGAACTACCAAACCACAGACAAAGAAATCCCTGCTCACTCCTTTGACAAGGTCAGTGCACTCATCCCCTGGCACAATAACTGATTGAATTTCAGGTGTAGAAGGTGCTTCAGGAAAATCAAATCCACCACGAATCATTTAATGCCTCTCTATGGCCTTGGATGAGCAAGTAAAATCCTCTGAGAAAAACATTTCCTATTCACTTTGCTGTTTTCCAAAAGCTGCATATCACTCTGAGACTGCCTTGTAGCAGACGTGTTCATTCATTAGCAGCGTAAGTGCAGAGATATAACAGATGCTCTTTGGCAGCCAATCGTACTATATCTTTTTCACCTGAAAGTCCAGATAGATTCATAAAGTACAATATCTGTAATTTACCCACAGGATTGGGCATCTTGTTCATCTACTAGAAAAACTATTGATTGCCCAAGAACTAACCCCAAAAGCTCTAAAACTTGATTTCAAAGGACAGGAATATTCTGGTAGGGAACAGGACAAACAAGCTCACAAAATAAGACTGTTTACATGAGCCATGGACATGAGTTACTTAGGCTTACAGTCTGGCAAGAATCATTCATTATATGATCTATGGCTACTATCCTTATGACCTGTGGCTATTAAAGTCATCCAAAGGTTCATTTTTATCTGTAGCAAGGGGCAGGGTTAAGAACAAAAATTCAATGGTATATATTCCCATGTATGTATTCCTTCTGTACTTTTCACATAAAGCCTCTTTGATTTGGATTATCAAACATTTCCCAGTGCTGCTGCTTTTTAAAACCTCCAGTCCCAGATACTAAATTGCTTGGCTTTGTGGCTCAAGCGATGACAAACAGATGATTTCCTATTCACTCCACTTACCTCATCATCAGTAAGATGGCTAGAATCCAGATATGTTAAGAATTATTTCCAACAGCCACCTTCAATTACAAATGTTTGACATGATCACAGACTTCCAACACTAATCCCTTTTTAAGTTGAAATACCCATACAAGGGCCCTTTGAGACACTTTATTAGCATGGCTGTTTTCTTTGCGTAGCCTTATCCTGCAAAGGGGCTAAAATACTACATTATTATAGAATCCCTTCTCTCCTCCCCCGTCACCATCATCCATCTCTTATGCAAAGCAGCACAGAAACCCACAGTTAAAACATTGTTTTCCTAAATATGTTTAGGAATTTAGAAATATGAAGACTGTTTAAAGTAAGGAAAAGAAAATTTTCACACAATTGACTCTCATTTCCCCAAGTTACCTGTAGAATATACTCTCTTAGTTTAACACATATTTGCATGACCTGAGTATATTTAATTTCCAGAGCCCTACTGCTAACCACAATTCTGAACTGAAAAACTTTCAGTCTGGTCTACTGTGGGAAAATATTCATCATTTAACCCAATGTAAAAAACAAACAAACAAACAAACAAACAAACAAACAAAAAACCTGAATATACATATGACAATCCTATCAACATACCAAATTATGCTTACCCACTGAAGTTATATTTTAAAATTTCAAAGAATAACACAATTTGCCAGTACACCAAATTCAGGCATTTTTTACCAAAAGCATATATTGGAGTCTCTACTATTTCCAAGAGACAACCAGCTAACTTGTGCTTTGAACAAAAAGGTGATGATTCTGCTTTACCTGTAGATGAATTCATAAAAATCTGCTCTTAATCAGACTTTCCACAAGTCAAATTCTACTGCAAATGCATCTGAATGCAACAAGAGTTTAGTAGCTAAAGGAACTATCACATAGAATTTCATAGTGTAAAGAATTCATGGGTAAAGCCACACCATGACCCCCTTCCATTAGGAGCTTTTAACTTGGACTTTTCTGTCCAGAATTTGCATAAGTGAACAATACTTTTCATTAAGCCTGTACCATACCTATGTTAATTGTGGAAATGTGGACTTCCATCTCTACTATGAGAGAAAAGACAGGTCTGTACCCCCGAAACTACATCTAGCTTATGTTCCCATGGAAATCGAAAGAAATAAAAATCTCATGGTGAGAAGCACCAAGCAAGAACACAATAACCACTTACAAATTACCCTTGGCTCAGCTAACAGGAAGCGTCATCAGAAAGTGAAGGGAATTAGGATATGTCACCCCAAAATATGCCACTTTGAGAGAAATAACTATTTTTAGCTGAAAGAACCCTAGGAACAGCAGGTACAGAAAGGGCTCTCTGACCCCCACCCCTTCTGCCCCGAAGCAGGTCTTAGGTCACTCATGAGAGGTGTCCTCCCAGAACCTGGAGGAGAGGAGCATCCTTATCTCCGAGGACAGGTGTGTGGCCAAGAGGAATCCAAACGCACAGGCCTCTTTTGATTCCTCCAGTTTATTACTCTTCGCTCAGACACTTTTTGTCTCCCATCACATTTTTTCCACAACTTGCCACTCTTCAAATCTAGTACAAATCTGCTCAGGCTTAACCATTTCTTTGAGTCTTTATTTCAGAATGAAGACAGTCATGTCATGGAAAACTTATGTCAAATAAATTTGCTGTTTTTCTGGTAATTTTCAAGTCCAACCAGGGTCCTTAGAGTCAAGGGTAAAGGTTTTCCTCCCCTACTAAAGCAAAAAATCAAGCTCTACCTTCAACCTCTTTCCTTCCTGTCACATCACTATTTTTCTATTACATTTAACCTATTGCTCCAATAATGGTTACCTACAGGTTGGCACACACTCTTCCTTCCTCTGCATGCTTCATCATAGAAACTGTTAGGCCCTAGCCAGTATGGCACAGTTGGTTGAAGCGTTGTCCATACACCAAAAGATGGCAGGTTCAATTCCTAGTCAGAGCATATACTCAGGTTGCATACAAGAGGAAACTGATTGATGTCTCTCTCACATTTTGGTGCTTCTCTTTCTTTCTCTCCCACTCTCTCCCTCTCTCTCTCTTACATCATTTTTCCTAAAATCAGGGGGTTTTTTTTGTTTTTGTTTTTAAAGAAGCTAGACCAAAGGTAATCCCTCAATGATTATTTCCTGTAATCTGCTGAGATTTCAGGCTCAAAAACTATCTGGATACTGATAAGAACATGTTAGTACTACATAGTCTAAAAAACTTTAGTAACATAAAAAGGGTTAGTTTACCCCCTGAAATTTTTTCTCCTGGAGAACGCTCTCTTAAAAAAACACTGAGCAGTTAATAAAAGAATTAATTAGTTTCAATTTGGCATTGAGACAAATTTAGTTCATGCTGAAGTCTAAAACATTTAAAAGTTGAAGATGGAAAATGTTCAAAAGAGGTGTTGCATTCCACTACCTTAATAATAAACTCTGAAAGTTTTAGGACCCACCAAGACCAAAATTTGGCTGGCTTGATCACAGAGTCTCAGGTCATTTCTGGGACATAAGGAGTTAGCCTAGATCTTTGAGGGTATTCTGCCTCTAATACTATATCATGTATAATTTAGAGAAAGTTCTTAATGCTAAGAAGCAGATGAACATATCTATATTTATATCTAAATATAAACTCAGCCTTGTTCAGAAGAATTTTGCCAGTTGTCTCCACCATCTCCAAATGAATGATCAAAGGTAAAAGGTAAATTTAAGAGTGTTTAAAATAGGCATTTATTTCCTTAAGTCAAACTTTCTGAAAATATCTGCCATATTTAAAAATTAGAGAAATGAAAAAGCATGTGTACTGGAAACAGCGTGAGGTTTAAAATCAGATAACCTGGATTTGAGTCCCCACTCTGCTAAGTCTTTCATGCATATCTGCCTGCAGTTCAGTTTCCTCACCTGTGAATGCAAATAATACTTCCAACTAGGGGTTTACTGTGAGAAACAAGTAAAAAGTATGAAGCTTCTTGAGAAGCAGTAGTAAACCTATAGGCTGTTATTACAAAGAAAATTTGAATTATACAACTTACTAAAATCTATTTTTTATCAACCTACAAGAAAAGGAGATCATAATTTAAAATATAAATATTCACACTATAACACAAACTGATTTGTAATAAATAAAAATACTTTACATGTAACTCCTAAAGTCAGTATTTGAAGGCAAGTATTTGACTGGAGTAGCCTTTTTTTCTTTTAAACAAAAGAACAACTATTTGAAATTCTTACTAAGTGTCATTCCAGTTTATGAAATCACATTCTACAAAGCAGTGACCTACTGACACTGCATATCAGTAGGATAATTTGGTGTGGTGAGGCAGCAGAGTGGATAACCAGAAGTATTAAATACTTCACAGCAATGGGGATAAATTATCACAAAAAAAATCAAATGTGAGAGATAAAATTTATCTGGCAACTCACCTATGAGAGAAAAAACATTACCTTGCTAGGACACATCATTCCCTTAAAGTGCAAAAACACCAATCAGAACCACTTCCCAACACAAATGATTTAACTATGACTTCGTTTATCTAGCTTTCAGGCTAAAATCAGGCAGAATAATAATTTCCTTACATGCTTAAACCATTCATCACTGAAGTGAAAACAAATACACGTCACACTTCTGGACCCTTCTCGGCAAGAATAAAATGGAAGGAGGGTGTTGGAACTGTCTGAGACCTCTGGCTCCATCACTATGGAAATCAATAAATAGTCTGAGTCTAGGTTTCCTAAAGAAATATCTATTTCATCACAATCTCTCTGGAATAAATGCTTTTCAAAGTGTTATTATTCTCATTTAAAGTACTTTTAAAATTATTAACAACCTCCTTATACCTTCAAATTTTATAGCTCTAACAATTTTCAAAGCATTTTCAACCAAAAACTTTAACCAAGTCTGTCTTAGATTCTGAACTTCTATGACAGATCTTGTTATTTATCAAATGCCTTTATTCAGCCCTTTTATCACTGGATGTCACTCTTTAATTTTAAAAGGAATTTGTGCGTCTCGTGAGAAAACATACAACTGAGCAATATGACTAAGACACTGGGGTCTAATAGTGTGTTAAGCTCAAGAATAGCAAATTCGGTGAGAATCTGGGCACAAGAGAGAGTGCATGAAATTAGATCCTACTGGACAGAAAGTGTGAAACTTCAGAATGAGAGGACACTTATTATTAGCTACTGAGTGTTAGTTCTTATAGTCACACACTGTCGTGCTACATATGCATTAATTTCTTTATTCTTCACCACAATCTTGTCATTATCTCATACTACAATAGAAGCCTGGTGCACGAATATTGTGCACTTGGGCGGGGGGGGGGGGGGGGGGGGGGGTCCCTCAGCCCAGCCTGCGCCTGGCTGCTGGTTGAGCGGCACTCCCCTGTGGGATCACACTGAGCACCAGGGGGCAGCTCCTATTTTGAGCATCTACCCCCAGTGGTCAGTGCAAGTCATAGTGACCGGTCATTCTGCCGTTCGGACAATTTGCATATTCGCTTTTTATTATATATGATAACAAGTATGAGGTCAAGTAATTTGCTCAAGTGTATACAATTAGTAAGTGACAGAGTTATAATATGAACACAGATAGTCTGACCCAAGAATCCATATTTTTAACCATTATTTTGAGCTATGTACTGTATTCAGCATAGAACAGATATCTCATAAATCTTCATATTCCTGAAAGGTAGATATTATTATTCTCATCTTACTAATTAAAAAACGGAATCTCCGAGAGATTAAGAAACTTGCCAAGGTCAGATGGCTAGCCAGGTGCAGAGCTGGACTGGACAGCTCTAAAATCTGTGCTCCTAGATAAGAACTACACATACCCCCTACGAGGGAGGCAGTGAGTCTGTCACCACCACACCCCTCACCAATCATGCTGACACCTATTTCTCCACATCTGGCTCTTCTATGCAGCCTGACACTTTAAAGAACCTACCGGATATTAAGTAATTATCCACAGCCCCTCCCAACTTAGTTGATCACTGCTAATATGATATTACTTTGAACAGAATGAATGGCAAAACAGCATTGTAATTTCCAAACGAGGCTAACAACCCAGTCGTCTGTGAGTGGAGTGGGAGAGGGAAGAAGGAACTGGCTGAGGCCTCAAAGCCCCAGGTCATGCCTCTCATTGCCTCAATCCATAGCACCGTATTAGAAACCACAGCCGAGGACAGGTAGGCAATGATCTCCCACTTTACATTTTATAACATGTCTGGGGCTTTCTTCAGAATCAACCAGGGAAACATCTTCTTTATGTTTCCCACAGACTATAAAGCAATCATTTAGAAAAGGACAGATCACAGGATAATGACCTAAAATTTCTCTATATAAAGGACACAGCTGTATTCAACAACTAAATCTCTCTAAACACAAATATCTGACCTGATTATTTTGTTTACATTAATGAGCCGATTTACAAACTACCAAAGCATGAATTTTTTATTTATTTATTTTTTTTTTTTAGTTTTTACAACTAAAATGTTTATCTAAATCTCATGCTGCTCAGAGAAATGGGAGAGCTGTGCTTTCTCTATGTGTGCTCTTGAAAAGAAAGAAGGCTAAAAATATGAGTTAAGAACTAGATAGATTTAAAGGAGGGCACTGAAAAAGAAACAAAAGTTTAGTTTCCTCAAACGAAGATGAAAGATAAAGGGAACAACTTTATAGTCCTTACCATGCTCCCATACTCAAGGGTCCTCACCTCTCCAACATGGGTATTCTTTTGCCCTCATCATCACTTCACTACACTCCACCCCTTTCAAACCAAGCCTTGGCTTTCACTGGCCCAGGGAAAAGCTTTACAAATAAAAAATAAAAAAAGATGCAAAATGTTCCTGTGGCCTGTTGTACTTCCAAGGCCCAGGGGATCACTTAAGGAATTTACAAGATAATGTGATTAAGAATGAGACTTTTATATCTTTAAAAATATTCAAAATATGTGTACTACATTCTTGATGTGATAACTCCAACAATTGCATGTTTGTTGAACTGGTTCAAAAGCAAATTTTGTGATTTCTGCTAACTCGGGCACATATAGTATTTGTTTATTCATTTTCCCTGGAAACTCTAGAAAAATTTTCATACCTATGTTTAAAGTGTTTTTTCCTTCCAAGAGGCTAGAATTTGCCTCTGCTATACACAGCAATGGAGCACTCTTCCAGTACTTTCACATGTTAACTCACTTAATCCTTGTAACAAACTCATAAAGTTGCCCTTCATGTTTAAAAAGATATATCTAAAACGAGAGACACAAAGGATAAGAGTAAAAGAATGGAAAATTACATCCCAGGAAATTACTAGTCAAAAGAAAATACTGATCAACTTCTAAGCTGGTGAATCATTGGCAAGCTTAAATTGGTTATCACTAAGTAACTGATAAGTACCACTTAGGATCCTTGATTATGTTGACCCTTCTTAATCAAACTTTAGACTAACTTATAATTAATTTGTTAGAATGATTAAATAAACAATAACGAACTAATTCATGTGTTTTAACTATGGTCCTAATTAGATAGGATACACAAAACATCAGATCTTTAAAAACAATAAAATCAAAGCATGAGTCACTCTGTCAACCAAAGGACTCCACAGAGCTCTGCCTTAGGAAAGCGAAAATGCTTTTTTTCCTGATGCAGTACCACACTTCACTGTCTCCCAATTCCTATGACTATGATGGGTCATATATTATTAACAGAACCTTTCTTATATGCAAAAGAAGATGCTGTTAAATATGCAGGCGAGAGGGGGGAAAGGAATTAAAGAAAAAGAGAGCATGAATGGAAGAGTATACTTCTTCCAGCTCTTATTCTACTACCTATTTCCTAATACTCAACTACTCTCTCAACCCCAGGTCAATCTTCCAAATGCCTGGGGTGAGCCATACATGTGGCAATGGCAGCAAGAAGTACTGCATTTCCTATATTAACAAATGGGAGTGATGAAGCTCTCCTACCCCCTTCCTCAATCAAGAACTCAAATGCCAAATGAATTGCATACACTGCTCACTGCCCACATATATTAGGTATCTCGCTTCAGGAATCTCTGCAGCATATTCCATGTTGATGGATTGCCTGTCATTAATATCTACTTTTCTTGAAAAGAAAAGGCCATTACCAAACTCCTTTGTGTCAGTTGTAGGGTTGACTTCTTATACTTTACAGGCCAAAAACTTGAGTTCAATAAATCACCAAGATCAGGTCTAGGCTGAAATTTATTTTCCCACCATATACGAATAAAAATTAATTAAGCAGTAAGTATAAACAAAATTGCAGAATATCAAAAGGATATGATATTTTTAAAACATTTTAATTCTACAAATGCATTTTAACAAATAGTAATTATGTGTAGGTTTTATTTCAACAGACTTTGAAAAGCTTCTAGAAGGTAAAGTTATGTTAGTAAGTTGAGAATAAAGTATAAATTTGAAAGCCAGTTGATTTTATTTTCTAAAACATTCTCTGATTTCTACTTTTCACTATTCAGACTGGGATAGTTCTATGGTAAAGACATTAGGAATAGATCCACAATTGTGATTATCTAAAATACAAAATACTTTTAATTTTAACCATTTCTCTTAGGTAGGGAGAAACAGCCAACAAATATTTATGAAACAAAGAAGGAATCAGAGTTTCAAAACTGAATTATAGGAAGTTCTACCCTTACATATTAAGCCTAGAACATAACTGCCTCTGAAATACGTGTTTCCTGGAAAATAAATACTCCACAATGTATATGGCAAGCTTTCCTTGAGTCCCGTTTCCTTTGTTCTTAAGACTCAGTTTCCCATGTTATTGTGTTTAAAGCTTTTTCTTAGATGGTTCAGTAAAGAATAAACAGGTTGTGAAGTTAAAGTAGTTAAACAATCTCTGAATAAGATACTGACACTGACTTTTATTCTTTCTTTCACAGAGGTTTGATGAAAAAATTCCAACCCTCTTCAATTGTCTTATAACCAAGACGAGTGCCTCCTCACTCTAATCATTAGCACTGCACTGGACTAAAAACTACCCGACCCAAATGAAAACACAAACAGACCATCTTAGGAAGAGCACAGTTGAAAAAGAAGATATTCTAAAATTCTCATTTATTCTCCCTGACTAACTACTATCACCCAACCACCACCACCATAACCATGCCCTCCTCCCTCAACTCCTGCCTTGAAACAACTGCTTTAAATTTCTTTTAGTGCAGCAAGCAATAGCTTGTAAAAGGATGCAAACCAGCTGAAATATTTGACAAAGAGTGTTAAATACCAGGGAATTCCTACCAACCATTTTACTTTAAAAGGTACTTTGATGTTGGCTATCTTTCATGTACCTCTTTCATGGCACATTAATAAAGAAAACGAAGCTGAAGTAAATCAAGTCCCAAGGTCACATCTAGAATTACAGCACTGTAGGTACCTGATGAAATACGGATTAATGCTGCATGAGTGGTGAATAAATAAAAGCACCTCTACTCACCAATCAGGCAAGTTTTACAAGTGCTTCTGAACTTTCTTCTGCAACTAGACCTGAGACATCTTTAATCCCCCATGCCCCTAAAACCTAATTATCATAATGTGAACCCAAATGTTAGGGTCCCTTCAAAATGCAAGTGCTGTGAAGCGGAAAAGTAATGGGAATTAAGCTGGGTGTAACCTTAGAAATGTACGGATGTGGGGAACTTGAAAGTGCTATTTCAATAAGTTAGGAGAGCATAATACAAAGATTTAGCCCCATAAAATATATTGAAATCAAAAGATTTACTCCTCAAAAAAAAACCAAAAAAAAAAAAAACCCAAACATATAAAACACAAATAAGGTAGATTCAAGAACTCCTTTTTGCAAATATCAAGTTCTGGCCAGAGAATCTTCAAGTCCTATATAACCAAATAAAAAGGATCTCAACAACAAAGGATTCTAGCCATTTTGCATTTTTTTAATGCAAATGAAATAAGAGACAGAACCAAAATGATTCTGTACAACCCAAACAGGTCTAAAACACAAACAAAAATTTAAATGTTTCCCAATAATCAATTGAACACATTTCCTAAGGTGCTGGCCAAAGGTAAGCTATAGAATGCCAAAGAAAATTGGAAAATATGAGTAAGAATAGGCCAAAGAGTTAACAATCTCAAGGTAAAACTCATTCCATTAGTAGTCTGTTGATAATGCAGACTTATCCCTTACACATCTAATTTATTTTAGGAATTATGATTTTAAAAACAGCTGAAATTACAGTCTATAAATACACACATCTTGTATTCACTACACACCTGTGTTCACTACAACACAGAATTTGGCATAAATCAAGACTGCACTGGGTCCAAATCACAGATAGTTAAAATCCCAAATGATCTATACTACAACCCTGCAATATGGTTTCTAAATTCACAAGTACACCATTTAGAAAAAGGTCTATGTAGAATTATTTCACTTACCTATATTAAGCATTATAATATTTAAAACAATTTTTTTATTCAGCGGTTGTCTCTATGAAGTATGCTTTAAGAAATAACAGAATGGCATATATATGAAATTGGTTAACTCCACTCTACTTTCAAGATCACATTAAGACGTTAGTTTGTAGGAGGGTTTAGGAGGATCTAAATCTGTACAGACACAAGCTAAAACTGTACATGCATAAAGTAAAACAACTGTTCAAAATAAGGTGTGTTTTTTCCTTTTATAAAGGTTATTAAAAACTCATAAAATTCCAAAGTTCATCAATTGTTACCTTAATGCTGAACATATTGTTGTTTAATTTATACTTTAAGTTCTTTTATAGAAAATACGCTTGTCTACATAGAACATCTGTTTTGGTTATAATATACTGTATCTTTGGCAAGAACTTGTAATAAAATGAACAAAAACAATCAAGAATCTTTATTGGATCTGGCAACAAAAGCAGATTTGTAACCAAAACCTTAAGACGAGAAATGACCATCACTGGGCTCAAGGCCAGTACTAATCTAAGTCAATAAACAAAGATCTGTAAGAGGGGCTACAGTTAAGGAGGGCTGGGGGGTGGGTTAAGGGAACTCCTGTAGATACTTAAGTTGGACTTAGAAACACATGGGTTACATAACTAGCAAAGTGTATTTTATTTTGAGCAAAAACTGTCAAAGTGAATCCGAATTCAAATAATATTTTAAAACCATACACACACACACACACACGCACGCACGCACGCACGCACGCACGCACGCACCATAATTATTCATTTCTTATACCTCCTTTCTAACAAGCCTCTTTATGGTCTACTTAAACACACATTTTAAAGAATATTCTGGCTGTTTCAACAAAATGAAAATAAATTATATTTATTATAAAACAATTTTATTTTTAAATTTATTCAATGTCACTAACATCCCAGAAAGGAAGACTTGTAAATACGAGTTTATAATAGTAACAGAAAATGAGAAGAATATCAATAGGTAAAAGAAAACAATAGCTTGGACCATCACAGCACATTGTTTAAAGGCTTCACTGTAGAAAGGAGAGAGACAACTACTACTAGTATATCACCTTAACTTGTTTAATAATCAAACTGACACCCAAAAAATAACTTAGGTTGTCCCAAGTTTCAAGGTTAATTCATGGTCTTCATCACTACCAGAAACTACAGAAGGAGGAGATAAATGTTTAAATATAAATAAACTGATTTTACATTCCACATGTACAACTTAAACTATTGCACTAGTCAGAAAAAAAGTTAACAGCAACCACAAATTTTCCTCCATATAATTTTAACTTCACAACATTATAAGCTTTACATAGCTTAATACATCTTAAGTTGTACAGCTAAGCTTAATGATTGTTGGGAAGTAAATTTCTTTAAACCAAAACAAAACCAATCAGGTCCAGGTGATTCAGGACATGGGGAATCTGCTGCACTTTACTCTGAGAGAATTTTCTTCGGTCTGTTTCAAGGAAACCTGAGAAAATCAGCCCATCAAAATTCTAATGAAAATTGCCTCTAGCAACACAAAAATCTTTATCCCTGTTCCAGTTCATCTTGTTAGAATAGGTCCAACAACTCAAGTATTTAAAAATATTTTCTTACCCTAATTCTAATAAACCTCAATGTCCACAAACTTGAAATGTCTCCAAACCTAAATTAACGATTAAAACGTTAACTAATACAGTGTCTATGGCATGCACCTAGAGATCTCACTCTAGTCATCAATCCATTAGATAACTAACATCTTTTTGGTAACAAACTAACTAAATCTCCAAGTCTCTAATTTCTCTATAAGGTTATCAAAAGACTATCAAAAGATGTGCTAAAAATGTATATGGGTCTACCAGTCTAGTTTTCCTAAGAAAAATGAAATGGGAGAAGACTGTTTTATTAATTAAAAATGCATGCTGATTCCCAGTGATGATTGTTCTGCGTACCTTCCCAACCTAGTGTTGGTAAGTCATCCCTTCATAATTTAAATTAAATAATCTTGCCTGATCAAAACTGCACTCTATCTTATTTCTCCTTTTGAACATCAAAATAACATCTGCCCATGTTCAACAATTTCTGAATTTTACAAACCGTAGTATCAACATTTTATTTCCAAGTCCACCTAGAACTCCAGAAAATGTTTCATCTGGGCCAAAAGATAAAATAAACAGACGCTCTCTTACAGTCACCCTATTTTAGTTAACCTTCCAGTTTTCTTGTATTGATACAATTCTATCTTCAGTCCCCAAATCATTCTATCTCACAAATCAAGACTTGAGCAATTCTGCTGAAACCGGTTTGGGTCGGTGGATGGAGCGTCGGTCTGCAAATTTAAAGGTCCCGGGTTCGATTCCGGTCAAGGACATGTGCCTTGGTTGTGGGCACATCCCCAGTGGGGGGTGTGCACCAGGCAGCTGGTCGATGTTTCTCTCTCATTGACATTTCTGGCTCTCTTTCCCTCTCACTTCCTCTCTGTGGAAAATCAATAGAATATTTTTTTTTTTTTAAAGAGTTGAGCAATTCCACTTTCTCTTAATCACTAATTAAGATGATAACATTATCTACAAGCCCTAGGTTCTCTTTTCTACCCTTTTTTCTCTAAAACAACACACTTTCATGTGTAATATAATTCAAAGCCTTCTTTTAAAGAAAAGAAAATAAAGATTTAGCCTTCTTAACAGAATGTTTAAGTAATTTTCTCATATATTTTAATAGGTTTGAACACTTAGCAAACCAGTCATCCAAACCATTTTGGGGTTTCTTTTCTAATGTGACTATCTTAAATTATATTCCTTTAAAAAAAAAAAAATTTGTTACCAAGTGTGCATCTCTGAAATGGCCTACTAGAAGTTTTTTTCCCCTTGTAACAAAATTACAATAAAACTTTGGCATGTGTTAATAAAAGTGATTGAAAACTTAATTGAAGAAAATCTATCCACTAATTTAACTTTTCCAGAGAATCTGGAAAGGATGTCAGTTTGTAGAGCACATTAGTCCAGCTCACATATCCGAAAATATTTTGGGAACTGTTGCTGACATATAAGTGCAAGGGACCTAGAATAGCCAAAACAATTTTGAAAAGAAAAAAAAAAAAAAGAACAGAACTGAAAAACTTACACCATCTCATTTCATGACTTATTAAGCTATATAAATCAGCACTGGGTGGTAATAAAGATCCACAGATTAGTGTAAAGAAATATAGATCAATTAAACAAAATAAATTCCAGAAATAGATCTGTATGTGCATAGCTGATTTTCAACAAAGATGACAAAGCAATTCAATGAAAAAAAGAAAATCATTCAATAAATAGTGTTAGAATAATCAAGATCCATGTGCAAAAAAAGAACTTTGAACCTTTATGAAAAAATTAGCTTTACATGGATAATAGGCTGAAAGAGTTTAAAATATAAAATGTCTAAAACAAAACATATGGTAAAATCATCATGGCCTTAGTTTTCAAACATTACTTAAATAGGACACAAAATGCAAGAACTATATTTAAAAAATTGATAAACTGGACTTCATAAAATATGTCTACTTTTCAAAAGACCATGTTTAAAAAACAAAAATGCAAGTTACAAACTTGAGAAATGTTTATAAAACAGGTTATCTGATATAAGACTTGTATTCAGCATAAATACAAAATACTCTTAGTCAATAAGAGGAGGAAAAATAATCTAATTTTTTAAGTGGAAAGAATATCTAAACAAATATTTTACCAAAGAAGATATTTGATCAGCAAAAAAGCAAACAAGATACTCAATATCATTAATTGCTAGGAAATGTACTTAAAACCATAATGAGAGATTGCTGTACATCCACTAGATTAGCTACATTTAAATATATATATATATTATTGATTTTTTTTACAGAGAGGAAGGGAGAGGGATAGAGAGCTAGAAACATCGATGAGAGAGAATCATCGACCAGCTGCCTCTTGCACACCCCCCACTGGGGATGTGCCCGCAACCAGGGCACATGCCCTTGACCGGAATCGAACCCAGGACCCTTCAGTCCGCAGACCGACTCTATCCACTGAGCCAAACCGGTCTTGGATAGGTTAGCTACATTTAAATGTCCAACTATACCAAGCACATCGATGAGGGTATGAAGAAAACAGAACTCTGGTACACTGCAGGTGGGAAGGTAATTGGATACAACCCACCTTAGAAAAAAATTTGGCAGTCTCTTAAGTTAAACATTCACCTACCATATAGCACAGCCCACTCTTATTTATTTACTCAATAGAAATGAAAGCATATGTCCATGCAAACACTAGTAGAAGAATATTCATGCAGCCTTATTTATAACAGCTAAACTGGCAACAATCCAAATGTCCATCAACAGGTAAATGAATAAATTGTGATTTAACCATATGATATACTACTCAGTAATAAAAAGAACAAGCTATCAATATATGCAACATCATGATAAATCTCAAAATAATAATACTGAGTGAAAGAAGCTAGCAAAAGGATATGTACTATATGATTCCAATTACATAAAAGTCTAGAAATGTACAGTAATCTATAGTTACAGAAAGTAAATCAGAGATTGCCTGGGGGAGGGAGGAGGCAGTGAAGGAAGGGTGAATTACAAAGAAACACAAGGAAATGGAGGGGGGGGGGTGAGTATGTTCATTACCTTGATTGTGATGATAGTTTCGTTCAAGTATACATGTGTCAAAATTTATAAAATTGAAAACTTTAAATATGTGCAGTTCATTTATGTACA
Source organism: Pipistrellus hanaki (assembly GCF_964339955.1). Lineage (NCBI taxonomy): Eukaryota > Metazoa > Chordata > Mammalia > Chiroptera > Vespertilionidae > Pipistrellus > Pipistrellus hanaki. Next base: position 21,191,083 of record NC_140514.1, read on the forward strand.
ATTATCTCTCAGAAACACTGAAAAACAACAAATAGGACTTATAGAAGTAAAAAATATAACTGAAATTAAAACTTCAATGAATGGGTCTGACAGAAAAAGAAAAAGCTAGTGAACTAGAGAAAAGACCACAAAGTAGGCTAGGGAGGTAAGAAATGAAAAGAGATAGGTTAAAAAGCATGAAGGAAAAATAAGCATGGAAGATAAAGTGAAAAGCTGAATGTATATAATTAGAATTTCAGAGGGAGATCAGAGAGAAACACAGGACAGAGGCTAGATTTGAAGAGCAATAGCTGAAATGTTTGACGATCTAAGAGATATTATCCTATTGATTTAAGAATTCCAATTCAGATTGAATTGTGATAAATTTGAAGAAAAAAAATCCCTATCTTCTCAGTCATTACAAATACCATATTAAATATCATTTATTAAACATCATTTGTAATACTAACCTTGGCTCTTAATTCTGAAGGCCAATAATTCATGGGCATCAAAACTTTGGGAGAGGAAGACTAAGTTATCTTATTAGTCCGTACTTAAACAGAGCCCTCACAATGTAGAGCCAGGAAAATCCCATGAAACCAAAGTAAGCCCTAACTTGCTGCTTCTGTGAGAAGTTTCGGAATACTGAAACTCAAATTTCTGCAAGAGGCAGACACTGTGCATTGTCCTGCAAAGCTCTTGTGAACGGCAAGGGGTGATTTGGGAGCAAACAACATGCATCGCTTTAAAAAAGAAAGGAGACAACATCACAGAAGGAACCTGAGAAGTTCCTTTGCCTCTCAAAGAAAAATGACATTCCTAACATCCTTACCAGTAAACAACATCCAGTGGAGCAAAGTAATTTCTCATTATCAGGTCAGCAAAGTAAGCTTCTGTTTCCCGGCAGGCAGTTCCATTTCCAATCACCACTGTGCTGCAGCTTCAAGGGAGAAACAGGAGGAGAAACTGGATGAGCTCAAGGCATGCTTCCAAATCAATTGGAAGAAAATGTACAGAATGCACAAATGCTCCTGCTCTCTCATACATCCAAGCAACTTCTCCACTGTTTCATAAGGGAGACAGACACATGTAAAATAAAAAACAGCCCACCCGGTAAGGCTCAGTGGTTGAGCATCAACCTATGAACCAGGAGGTCATGGTTCGATTCCCAGTCAGGGCACATGCCCCAGGCTCAATCCCCAGTGGGGGACATGCAAGAGGCAGCCAATCAATGATTCTCTCTCATCATTGATGTTTCTATCTCTCAATGCCTTTCTCTTCCTCGCTGAAATCAATAAAAATATGTATTTTTTAAATTAAATAAATAAAAATAAGATTAAAAAATACTGCCTTGCCCTAATTGGTATGGCTCAGTGGATAGTGTCGGCCTGTGGACTGGAGGGTCCCACATTCGATGTACCCTGGTTGCGGGCACATCCCCAGTAGAGGGTGTAACGGGAGGCAGCTAGCCGGTTTCTCTCTCATCAATATTTCTGGCTCCCTATCCCTCTCCTTAAAAAATCAAATAAAATATATTTAAAACAAAACACTGCCTTTTCATTTGGCATAGCAGGCAGTGGAGGACTATTTTGCTGTCACACACCTCAATAACAGTCAGCTTTATTCCCATCTAAAAGGAACCAAATTTAGACATGGTTAGGTGAATTCTAAGCCACAATAAACGCATTGTGAATGAATTATGTGATATGTTGTCAAATAATTTAGGAAGCTTCTAATGACTACCATATCCATTTCTTCAGATCCATGAAGAAAAAAGGAAAGAAGGTAGAAGGAAAAAAGGAGGGGGGGGAAAGAGGAGGACCAAAATAAAGAACCAAACAGAGAAATTAAATGCTCACTTTGCTCATATTACCACCTTTGTTCAGTGAAGGTGGCAGAGGAAGGGAGAATTCCTTTGGGGTCTCCAAAGGGAGATCCCTCCAGCAATCTGCCCAGCACTGTTTACATGGTCCCTTCCCTCTTTCCAGTGCACAGCCCTTAATCCCTCCCTCCGAACTAGGGGTTTCAAAGGTGTCTCTGACTGGCTGGCTAAGCCCCTGCAATATTCAAAAGGTTACTTATTTTCATACTTGAAATTCAGCAAAAGCCTCTTTATTTTCTCTGCTTCATGGAAGCCTTGTCCACAATGCAAGTAAACCACATCAGTATGAAGTATCTGACCTTGGAAAAAAATGAAGAGAAGCCAATTATAAAACATTTCAAAACATAACACCCCAATGATTTAAGCCAGTTGAAACAGAAAAGAAAACAGGTGTATGTCTTTTAAAATGCAGCCTGAATCATTCATATTCAATAAATCAGATTCTCCCTAAGCATTTATAAAGTTTTGGTACTTTCAAAGTTATAAGGACTCTATTTTGCTACATAAAACCATTACTAATTTTTAATAATACTTGTCAATAATAATAAAAGCTAACCTTTACTGAATACTTATTATATATGACATGGGTTATTTTTATTTCTTATTTGAGTTACAGATACATGAAATTCTTTACCTTGTATAATTTTTTTCAGCTGCATATTTATGAATTGTAAGCCTTCCTGTACTACATTATGTTTTAGCTAAGAATGTATATAATGAAGAAGAAAAAAAGAAAAAAGAAACATTTAAATTTTTTAGGGTGACTACCTAAAGAATAAAAGTAATGCTGAGCTATGTGACCAACTTAGGAAGTTAGGCAGAAAGAAAATGATCTCAAATGAAAACAGAGAAATGTAGAATAAAGTGAGGAGTAATAAAAAGGGTAAATATATGAGTAATAGAAAAAAAATTACTGGCCAAAACAATAAAAATGTCTTGTGGTATTTAAAATATATACAGAATTAAGATGAACCACACAGGTGCCACCATGGAGGAGTACTATCACCTCTGCAATGAGGCTGACCTAAATGCAAATGAAAGCCACAACATTGTGCAAGATGGGGTAGTGAGGATTACAATCAGAACATCAACCAATGGACTGCAAGGATAGTAGAACAATCCTTAGTTCTACTATAAATCGTATAGAGCTTATAAAGCTTATAAATCTATTGTGGTTTAGGGGAGTGCAGATGGCTTTCGCAGCCAGTTCATGCTTTGGGGGATACCACATCTGATGAGGCCTGTATGGAAGATGGGAGAACCAAACCATGAACCCTATAGTCAATGTTTTCACCACTGTTATTATCTGTGACACACTAACAATATTAACCCAAAGCCATATTTAAGAATTTGTCAGTGTATCCTTTCTTTAAAAGTTACTTATTAATATGCTAGATGGCAAGTGTGCAACATGCTTCAAAGCAATCAAAAACACTATTGTAAGCAAGCAATCACTTAGTAATTTTATAGATTAGCTCATATTCTATATACAGAATCATTCCCTTTTTTACAAAGCATGCTTTTTTGCTATTAAAAGTTATCATTAGCCGAAACCGGTTTGGCTCAATGGATAGAGCGACGGCTTGGGGACTGAAGGGTCCCGGGTTCGATTCCGGTCAAGGGCATGTACCTTGGTTGCGAGCATATCCCCAGTAGGGGGTGTGCAAGAGGCAACTGATCGATGACTCTCTCTCATCAATGTTTCTAACTCTCTATCTCTCTCCCTTCCTGTCTGTACAAAGTCAATAAAATATATATTTTTTTAAAAAGTTATCATTAATACCTTTTCAATTTTTAATTATAAAGTCATATGTAATCACATAAAAGAACATTTGGCGATAAAATATGAAAATCCATAAACCCAGCAGCTGTTGTATCTTAGTCTTACTTCCTTATAGTTTTTTTCATTGTATCTAATTTTACATAATGCCATATTTATAATTTTGTACTGTAAGAAGTTTTTGTTGTTGTTGTTCTTTCTTTTTTTTAGCGTGAATGCAGTCCCCCACTACCACAAATTATGCAGTCGAGTTTCACATCCGGAGTGCAATGGAGAGCCTTGCCCTGGGAAAACCACCTTCGTGATCAGGGTTGTCTCCCCTGCCAGGTCAGTATTGTAAGAAGTTTTAATTTTACTCTTTACAGAATCATTTCAATAGAAACAGTTTAATGTCAGGAAAATAAAAAATGGCATGACGTAAAAAATACAATCTTATATTTTGACCAGCTTTTCACTAACATTATGTACCTAATGACACATGGAAATCCACTCAAACAATAAAATTCTCTTGCAGCTTCTGAGATGTTTTAACAGTGATAAATAAAAAACATGTTGCAAGGATAAATCTAGAGAAAATAATAATTAGCTAACAATCCTTAATTTTGCATTTCTTATTTGTACACATGACTTAGTAAAAAAGAACTGTTCCTTTTTTCTCTCAACTAATAGTGGAATACCAACACTATTAACTTGTTTATATTTTCTGAGAATTGTTAAAACAGTTTTTAAAATTTCAAAATCTTGGATTTATATTTGAGGGCAAACTAAATCTGGTAACCGTGCATGAACTAAATGAGCTACAGAGTACAATGAAAAGTATCTAACAGTTGCCTTACAATTCACGCATCCCATGTATTGAATGCCTGTTACTGCATATTTCTCTGCTACTCATCATAGTTATCAATTTGCTGTTCAATTTCTAAGTTTCTTTTGGCACCTATTCGGTTGGACAATTAACATTTATGTTTGGGGAAGAAAATAAAGTTGTTTTACAAGAGACGGAAAAAGCGAATCTGGTTATCCATGTAGAAGGAACCAAAGTGATAGCACTAATTGCTGACAGAGACTCACAGCTATAATTTTAACAACTGCTCCTAGCAAGTAAAAAAACGCATAAAGTATGCAGCTCTTAAAAAGCTTATTAGCAATCTAACTGTACAAGTAGTAAATTTTACCACTGCTTTAGTTTCAACCATCTGTAAATAATTTTAGATACTTATGTGAGGTTCAAATTAATTAGAATGAAGTGTAAATTAAAAGTATACAATCACCAGAGATTATTAAAATCTCAGGACTTATGAAATGCAGTTAAATTTATTTTAAAAATAAAAGATTAAAATATAAGAACACAGCTGGCCACCAAATGTGAAATTAAATCGCTGTTTAACCTTGAAACAAAATTAAGTTTGCATACTACCACTAACACTAATACATATAGGGAATGGAACCATGATTCATTGAATTTTGGGAGAAAGAAAAGCTTGGTATTAATACTAATAATATTAAGACAGTATCCTTGTAGGAATACTGTGTGCATGTTTGATACTTTGCTGAGTAACAATAATTGCTCAATGTTTAAGAATAATATTAAGAAAATACAAAGGGAGAGTTTAATGCAATGACCTACATTTTCAGCCCGTGGAAAATTCTCATAGTCACTGTTACCTTATACTGCTGGCTTTTGTTCCATTGAAGATTATAATAGTGGCCAAAATATCTGTGCAGTTAAGACTCATTTTGATTATTGTTATTGAAGCCTGATCTTAAAAGAATAATGAAAAATATCTCGTGAACTTACTATCTGCTGGCTCTAGTCCTATATAATAAAGAGGTAATATACAAATTGATCATCACTCCAACACACAAGATGGCTGCCCCCATGTGGTCAAAGATTGCCACCAGAATATAACTAGCAAGGGAGGGCAGTTGTGGGCAATCAGGCCTGTAGGGGAGGGCAGTTAGGGGTGACCAGGCTGGTAAAGGAGGGAAGTTGGGGGCAAATAGGCTGGCAGGGAGCAGTTAGATATCAATCAAGCTGGCATGGGAGTGATTAGGGGGTGATCAGGCTGGCAGGCAGAAGTGGTTAGGGGCAATCAGGAAGGCAGCAGTCCTGGACTGTGAAAGGGATGTCCAACTTCCCTTGAGCGGTCCCAGATTTGAGAGGGTGCAGGCTGGACTAAGAGACACACACCCCCCTCCTCTGTGCATGAATTTAGTGCACCAGTTCTCTAGTCACATATAAATGCATCACAATAAACAGATATAATAGGAAGACAGAATTGGAGGGAGGGAGTTGGTTAACAAATAAGATGAATTTGAAGTTTGATTTTCTGATTCCCACATCCCTGTACATGAGAAAACCATTTTCTAAGACTTGAAAGCTGAAAGATATGCTTACTGGTAGGAGAAATGATAGCTAATTTGCAACCATGTTTGTAACCAGGATCCACTCCCATCAAGGTGCGCCCTGGAACAGGGTTTGTTAAAAGGAGCTGACGAAGGTTCCGTCCAAACATCATCACTGATTCCTTCTCTGCATCTGATGTTAGTTTGGCTCTTTAAAAAAAAGAAAAAAGAGAATGTAGTTTTTCATTCACCCAAATTTTCTTCCAGAAAAAGAACAGAATTCATTTTATACAGTTACTAGTGTCCCAATGCACAAAATTCATGCACATTAAAAGGGAATTATTTAGAGGAAATATTTTATTATTGCTATTTACCCCTTCTCTATAGTAGAAGTGTCGGAGATGAAAGAAAATTAGTAAAATGTATATGAAACTTTCCCTCCTGTCAGAGTCTGGGACATGCTGCGGGACTTAGAGTCAAGTTCCTGCCCACCCGTCCAGCCTTCAAATCGAGTGAGACCCACACCCAGCAGACCTCACCCCGTCAAGCCCTGCAGGGCAGGGGTCGCAGCCTCAGGTCCCCCATCAAGCCTCAAAGGGCAGGGGGCACAGCCTCAGGTCCCCCATTAAGCCCCAAAAGATGGGGGGGCACAGCCTCACATCTCCCAGACTGGTGCAGGGCGAGGAGTATGGACTCAGTTCTCCTGGCCCGGCCTCAGTCCCCCAGCCCCAGTGTTGAGGGTGCAAGGGCGCAAGGACATGAGCGTGTGACAACCATTTCCATATTAGCTCCTTATATAGGATTCCTCACAAGAGCAATTATTAACAAAATTACTTAAAAAGAAAACACCATATACAAAATTATATTGAGTCTATTTTTGCTAAGTGCAAAAATATCACACAGTATCACAAATGACTTTGTGTTATCAAACCTACCAAGTTCATCATATCTATGCTCCTTCTCTCTCTGCTCTCTTTTATGTAGAAAATCCTGTATGTATAAACATCTGTGTATATAAGAGTGACAGGATGTATAAAAATTTGGACAGCAAATGGATGTCAAATTAAAGTTTATCAGCAAATTAAAAATATAAGCACATAATTAGAGTGATAAACTACTGAGTCATAAATAGCCTACTCCAACAATACCTAGTTTTACACCTTTACCTATATATCTCTCAATGTTATATTCTCACTCTATTCCATTCCCTGCATCTACCCCCTTTGTCTTTCTCAGTGATTTGACCATAGATACTGATGCCAGTCTAGAACTACAGTTCATATAAATAACTTCCCAATTTTATCCAAAGAAGTTATAAGATTTTATAAAAAATATATATTCTTTATTAGACCAGGTTTAAAAAATGCATGCCATTGGCCATAAGAAAACTGAGAGTTCGCTGAAACCGGTTTGGGTCAGTGGATAGAGTGTCAGCCTGCGGACTGAAAGGTCCCAGGTTCGACTCCGGTCAAGGGCATGTACCCTGGTTGCGGGCACATCCCCAGTGGGGGTTGTGCAGGAGGCAGCTGACTGATGTTTCTCTCTCATCGATGTTTCTAACTCTCTATCCCTCTCTCTTCCTCTCTGTAAAAAAAATCAATAAAATATATATATATATATATTTTTTTAAAGAAAATAGTGTTCAAAAGCAAGTCAAAGTACATTTCATATCAGTTTTGAGATAGAATGTTTTACGTAACTGAAGGAACACAGATCTAATAATGTTTGCTTTTCTGGCTTAATTCAGTTCCCTAAGGCTCTTCTCTCATTTTCCCAAACACTTTAGTCATTCTCCCTTGTAGTTAGCCATGCAACATGAAAAGTATCATTACAGATCTTCACTTCTAACTTTATTTATTGAGTGAGCATTTGTTGTCAGTCTTCTATATAAAGGTACCATGATTGGTGTGAGAGATACAAAGCTGAAAAGACAAGATCCCTATCGTGAAGACCACTATCTATTGGAAGAAACAGAAAAATAAACAGAGAAGTACAAAACAATGATAAGTGCTATATTAATAAGAACACATAGAGAGAATAGCTAAATCAGAAAGACTTTCTAAGAGATATCTTCTCAGGTGAATCAAAGAAGTATAAGTAATAGATATAGGCAAACAAAGGTAGGGAAAGTAGATAGAAGGCAGGGAAAAAATATTCTAGACAATGGAAGCAGCTCATGGCTCATCACAGAAGAAGCAAGTAATTTAATATGCTTAAGTAAAAAGAAATACCAAGACATAAAGCTATAGAGACAAAAAGAAACCAGATCACAAAGGGCCAATCAAGCACATTCTTCTAATGATTTTGCATTTTTTCCTGAAGATAAAGAAGATACATTAAAGGATTTTAAGTAGAAGAGTATGAAATAACCAGATGGCAATTTTAGGATGGCAACGTGGAATATGTATGGGAAAAAGAAACAAGACAAAGATCATCTATGACCCTACTATAATAATTCAGACAAAATGATGACGTCCTGAACCAACTATCCCCTAGTGACCATGGAGATAAACATAATTTCAAATTCAAAATATAATGAAAGATGGTAAAATAGCACTTAATAACTAATAGCTTTAAGAAAGAGGTAGATGGCCCTAATCGGTTTGGCTCAGTGGATAGAGCGTCGGCCTGCAGACTCGAGGGTCCCAGGTTCGATTCCAGTCAAGGTCATGTACCTTGGTTGTGGGCACATACCCAATGAGGAGTATGCATGAGGCAACTGATCAGTGTTTCTCTCGCATCAATGTTTCTAACTCTCTATCCCTCTCCCTTCATCTCTGTAAAAAATCAATAAAATATATGGGGGGGGGGGGGAAGAGGTAGGTGTAAAAAATGACACATGAATGAATGATCATGACAAGCACAGAAGTAAGAAACACAGAAGTAGACTACGAATTATATGTAGCCAACTGAATAAGAAGGCTTCAAAATAATACAGTCTAAATGATCTCACTTAATTCATACATGAATGGAGAAAAGTCTGATACACAATGGTTATGACTAGGTAGTGAAATTATGTGCTTTTTCTTTGTTTTACTGATTTTTTTATACATTAGGAAATTTTTCCTTTTAATTAGAGAATTAAAGTAATTTTCTTTTTTTCTTTTTTTTTAAATCCATTGGGGAGTTTCCCCACTCAACTGCTGTTCAGGTAATTACAAGTATTTCTATTGAGAGACACGTCTATAGACAATGTCTGAAAACCAACTTATGGAATGAAATAAGATATATTTCTTTAACCACAGGCATTTTACAAAAAGAGAAGGAAAGTGCTCTTGCTTGTTACTAATGGAAGTCAGAGAAGGATTATATATTAAAGAATTCTACACCAAACTACTTTCATTAACTCTCAATGAAATTATTCCACAAGCAGTAAAGCTGTACAAATCAAATATAAACAAAAATGTCCAAAGTGCCACTAGATATTATATGCAACCTGAGAAAACAAGACAAAGGAAATGAAATTTTAAATAAGTTTCTATTTTATTTCAATAAGAACAGAATCCCTTATTTTTAAATTTGATGCCCCAGCACTCAAAAATAAGAGATGTTACAAAAAAAAAAAAAAAAAAAAAAAAAGAGAGAGAGAGAGAGAGAGAGATGTTACTTCACACAGATTTGAAATGAAATAGTTTTCCAAAAGAAATACTATTTTTAAGGGATGTCTGAGCTAAAAAAGGATGAATCAAGAGAATGAATGAATCATAAAAAAGAAGTTGGACAAAGGAACTATGTGTTGTTTTTAATAGTACCTCCTCACTCTCTGCTCTAAATACCTCTAACCTCAATGTCCAGGTCCAGAAAAAGAAAAAGAAACAAACATAAAGGCTACTATAAATTAATGAGGTTGAAGAAATGACTACTAGTAAATCTAGAGTTCAAGATAACCCTTGCTGAAACCTATGAACAAGTGAGAATGAAGAAAATCTGTGGCACATAAGAAGGAATGCAAAGCCAAAACCGGTTTGGCTCAATGGATAGAGCGTCGGCTTGGGGACTGAAGGGACCCGGGTTCGATTCCGGTCAAGGGCATGTACCTTGGTTGCGGGCATATCCCCAGTAGGGGGTGTGCAAGAGGCAGCTGATTGATGACTCTCTCTCATCGATGTTTCTAACTCTCTATCTCTCTCCCTTCCTCTCTGTACAAAATCAATAAAATATATTTAAAAAAAAAAAAAAAGAAGAAGAAGGAATGCAAAGCCAAAACTGGTTTGGCTCAATGGATAGAGCGTAGGCCTGCGGACTGAAGGGTCCCAGGTTCGATTCCCGTCAGGGGCATGTACCTTGGTTGCGGGCACATCCCCAGTAGGGGATGTGCAAGAGGCAGTTGATCGATGATTCTCTCTCATCGATGTTTCTAACTCTCAATCCCTCTCTCTTCCTCTCTGTAAAAAGTCAATAAAATATATTTTTTAAAAATAATAATAATAAAAGAAAAGAAAAAGAAGGAATGCAAAAAAAGCCTGGTTTCTAAAGATTACCTACCAAGACCAAGGCTAGAGAGAAAAGAGGGGTTTGCCTTCTAACATTACTTTTCTTTCCATCTCCTCCCCTAGAGACAAAACTGTCTCTCACCTTTTTGCAGTTCTTCTTTATAACTTAGTCCCTCTGCAGATCCATCTACATGATTCCTTTAATGACCTTTTAATATTTGCTCATCATTGCTGATAATTACTCATCCAAATTAACTCTCATTTGGAGTGAAAAACATTATATTACCTTTCTCTCTTCATAGTAATAAATTCATCATGTGTTCCACTGATTCCCTTATGCTGTTTTTTTTGCTCTCTTTATCCATAAAACTGCTTCCAGCTAACTTCTCCATTAACTTCTTAGTTTGTTTCTCTCAAGCCAAATCTCTCATCAATAACACCCTTTGCTTAGCTCAGTTGTCAAACTGCAAGACTGTATTGCAGAACTGGAAAAGGTACACAGTAGGGGGTCAAGATTTGATAAGTATATCATAATTAATAACTGTTTTGCGATGTATGAATGTGAATGCCTCTTTAGACTGAAATCTAGGCTTAATTTTAAGACTTGGTGATTGGGACTCAGTTCTTTGGATTGGTTGATGGGTCAACTAATACTTATTATGACATACTTTAATAGGCTTATTATCATACATAGTAATAAACAGTATACAAAATTAAATTAGACAAGATGCATACCTGAACTCTCTACAGAGGAGAGGATAAATAAGGCGTTTAAAAGAATCATCTATTGAATTGTGTAAAATCTTCATTAACTCTGGCCTTGCAAAGCGACGTGGTCTCCACCTGAGGGGGGGAAAAAGCTATACTAAAACTGATGCACCAATAACAAGATCAGGAAATGGCTCTTGGAAGAGGAAAGAGGAAGTGGAACAGAAAAAGGGGAATAACTTTTCTGAAGTCAAAGTAACAGTCTGTGTAGAGAGATTATAGTGCCTGGAAAATTATTACCTATGGCATCTGGAGTTATTTTTAAAAACCTAGTGACCATGGTCATACAAACTAAAGGAAGGAAAAGCTTCCCTATTCTAGGAAGAATCTCCGAAGCATTATAATAATGATCAAAATCTTCAGATATAAGAAAGTCACCAAAAAAATTACTACAATTAGATTAGTACTACTAGGGCATAAAATATTAGTTTCTGAAGGACAGAGGGAGGTTTAGATACTAGTAAATAAGCTAGAAAATATGGCAAATGAGCAGGTCATTAAGAGTATTATACACTGCCGAAACCGGTTTGGCTCAGCGGTAGAGCGTGGGTCTGCGGACTGAAAGGTCCCAGGTTCGATTCCGGTCAAGGGCATGTACACTGGTTGCAGGCACATCCCCGGTGGGGGATGTGCGGGAGGCAGCTGGTCGATGTTTCTCTCTCATCAATGTTTCTAGCTATCTCTCTCCCTTCCTCTCTGTAAGAAAATTAATAAAATATATATTTTTTTAAAAAAGAGTATTATACACTATGCCATGGAGCTTGGCCATTTAGGAAAGATAACAAGTCCTGTGTCATTGGACAATATGCTAAGATAGTATTTTAAGGCGATAACATCCTAATGGAATGCTTTTTTTAAAAAAAAAGCATTATTATCTGATGTCTGCTGGGGTCATTTCCTTTAAGGCCAAACCAAGGTATCCCCATTTGCTTATAGGAAAAAAACTTTTACATATGCTATGGTTTCTCCCAAGAATGCCCTGATTCCTTTGTCTTGCATGCTAAACTATAATTCATGTTTTTTTCCAAGTGGAATTTATTGGAGTGACAGTGGTTAATAAAATTAGATAGGTCTCAGGGCTACAATTCTAAAATTACATCATCTATATATTGTATTGTATATTCACCACCCCAATAATGTTTTTTAATGTAAAGAAAATATTATATCCATTGTCTGTCATTGTTGGTTTGGTTTTTTTTAGATAATGGACATCTTTCCATATCAGTACATATAGATATCAGTATAATATTTTAGGGAAAAAAAGGAAGTTTTATAAAAATCTATAAACAGACCTGTTTTGGATGCACCACCTACAGAATTCATTCTTAACTCCATCAGGAATGTTGACCTTGACCGTCAGTATCTTCAAATTTTCTCCACGGTTAATTGCCAGAATCTGAGTACACACATATATGGCAAAGACTATGATCCACAAACATATAAATGATCAAGTTAACCAGTCATCATTTATAAAACAAATCAGGTGGTTACCCAACCTAGAACAATATCAATTTTTTATTCATTTATTTACCAAAAATGTATTAAGAATAATAATTTATTTATATAGTTTATAAGATTTTAAAAAATAAAACACAAGTACAGATCCTACGACATTCACCAGAAAAGACTTTGGTTATCTAAAATCTAATTTCAGATTCAACTAATTGAAAATTAATGATCATAGAGACAGGATATACTTTTTATATTTTTGAAAAGAAATTGCTAAGATAAACAGAAATAGACAAATTCCTGGGTAAAATATTTAATTTCTATTAATTTGTACCATTTATTGAGTACTAAGTAACTGAATGGCCCATCCAAGTACTTTTAATATATTACCTCATATAATCTCCAAAACCACCAAACATACAGGCATTATCATCTTCATTTTATGTAATTTTCCAATACTAATTTGTCCCAAATCATAAGTAGTAAAGGAGAATTTAAACTCAGATCAGCCTGCTCATTATCTTAAATTAATACATTAAAAGAGCAATTGTTTTAAAACATATTAAAAACTTAAAAAAGAGTGAGCAAACCTCAAGTAAGCAAAAGAAAGAAAATAATAAAAACACAGGGGAAAGTAACAAAATAGAGAACAGAAAAACAATAGAAAGTATAAACAAAACCAAAACTTGATTCTTTATAACACCAACAAAATTGACCAACTTTTCACTAGACTAGGGCAATATAAGACCCAAGAAATCAATTGGTCTAGCTCTGCCAAGGCATTAGAGCTGAGTTAATTAAATATTTGACTCAATATTGCAGGACAATTTTTAAGTTGATAAATTTGTATGGCCTGTGAATGATGTTATAAATATCCAATGGCCCTTCACAGAAAAAAAGTTCCCCACCCCTGCACTAGACTGTCCAAGAAAAAAAAGAAGAAATATTCTAATTAGCAAAATCAGAAATGAAAGAAGGGCCATGACTGTGGATGATACAAAAACAAAAAGCATAAGAGAATACTACGAACAGCTGTATGCCAAATTAGATCACTTAAAGTGGACAAATTCTAAAAAGATTCAAACTGCCAAAACAGAATCAATAGAAGTAGAAAAGCTGAAACAATCAATAACAAGGGACTGAATTAGTAATTTTAAAATTTCCCACAAGGAAATGTCCAGACTCAGATGGCTTCATTGCTTAATGATACAAAATATTTAAAGAATTAATGCCAATTTTCTGCAAATTCTTCCAAATAAAATACAATAGAAAACTTCCCAAATCTTTCTATTTACTCCAAAACCAGACAAGTACATCACACACAAAAAACACAACAAGGAAAAAACACAGACCACATACCATTATATCTTATGAATATAAATGCAAACAACCTCAATAAAATGAGTAAACCAAATCTGAAAACATATCAAGAGGAATTGATTCCAAGAATACAAATTTGGTTTGACATACAAAAATCACTTAATATAATACATCAGACCAATGAAATAAAAAACAAAAGTACATGATCATCTTTACACTTGCAGGAAAAGTATTTGACAAAATCCAGCAATCATTCATGATAAAAATACTCAACAAGTAGGAACAGAAGGTATTTCATCAAGGTGGTAAAGGGCATATAACAGAAACCCGACAGATAACACCATACTAATCCTCTTGCCACTTCTATTCAACACTGTACTGCAAATTCCAGTCAAAGAAGTTAAACAAAAATTAATAAAGAAATAAAAAGCACCTCGATTGAAAAGACAAAAGTAAAACTACACTTGCAAAGAGTATGATTTTATATATTAAAAAATCCTAAAGAATCCACTAAGAAACTATTAGAATTAAGATTTCAGCAAGATTTCGGGACAATCAATTTACATACACTAGCAATAAGCATTCTGAAAATAGAAATTCTTTTTTAAAATTTTATTTACTGAGGCACCAAAAGGAATAAAATACTTAGGAACAATTTTAACAAAAGAAGTGCAAAACTTATACTCGGGAAGCTACAAAACGGTGTTAAAAGAAACTAAGGACCTAAATAAATGAAAAGACATCCCATGTTCATGGGTGAGAAGGTTTAATATTGCTAAAATGGCAATACTGTTTATATTGATTTACAGATTCAATGTAATTCCTATTGAGTCCCATCTAGGTTCTTTGCTGAAATTGACAAACTAATTTTAAGATTCATTTAGAAATTCAAGAGACCCAGAATAGCCAAATCAATCTTGAAAAAAAACAAAACAAAGTTGGAGGACTCCCACTTTCTAATTTCAAGACAGGTGTTACTGACATACTAGTTAGACCTACTGAATGGTACGGGATTAAGAGTCCAGAATCAAATCTATATCTAGGTCAACTTATCTTCAACAACGATGCCAAGACAATTCAATGGGAAAGATGCAGTCTTTTAAAAAAAATAATGCTGAGGCAACTGAATAAAGTTGTAACCCTTCCTCACACCATACACAAATATTAACTCAAATTTTATCGTAGACTTTAACATAAGAACTAAAGCTATAAAACTCTTAGAAGAAAATATAGTATCTTTAATTTGAATTTCACATGGAAAAGATCCAGAATTGAGCTTAAATCCAAGCATACGTGTCAGCAGAGTCTAATAAGAAAGGTCACGGGTCAGAAAGTCATGATACTTGAGGTGTTATATTGTCAGTTATGCCACTAATTCTTAGTGTCACTTATAACTTCTCTGGGCCTAGAATTCCCCATTTATGAAATGGAAAGGATATAACAATATTACAAGAATTTCAATGAAGAAAAAAGAAAATAGTTGACTTAAAATTATTTAATTCATTAGTAAGTAGGCAAATCCAAAGTATTATCATTATTACTACTACTACCAGCATGCATAAGGAGTTTCCTTATTTACCTGATGATGTTGGATGTTTCTTATGTTGCATGAAAAATTCTGGTAGAGATGAAACTTACCAACATCTTTCTCATTTACATTTTTTGAGGACACTTTTGCCAGAGATGACTGAATAGCAATATATCTATTTTGGCACCTGTTCAAATAAACAAATTTTAAAATAAACACATTATCTATAATAATAAAAGTGTAATATGCAAATAGGCCAAACAGCAGAATAACCATCCGTCCTACCATGCTATGACACCCACTGGCGCCAGGCCAGCCAAGGTTGGTGCAATTCATGGTCAGGGGCCCAGCCATCACCCCATGATTGCCCTGCAAAGAGAGGCCCAGCCCACCGGCTGGCAGGGTTTTCAATCCAGGGGCTCCACAATCGCCCCAAAGAGGGAAATCCAGGCCACTGGCCAGCAGGGTGATCAATTGGGGGGGGGAGGGGGGGGCGCTCCATAATTGCCCCAGCAGAGGCGCTGCAATAAGAGGGTGGAGCCTCCCTCTGTGGGGGCGATCCATCATGGAGCCTACAGCTTTGGGGCAATCGATTGTGGAGCCCTATGATCAATGGCCCCAAATAGGAAGGCCCAGGATACCTGGCCAATGGCAATGCAGTGGCTAGACGGGGCCTCCCCACGCAGGGCGATCCATCACAGGGCTCCCAGACTGTGAGAGGGTGCAGGCCAAGCTGAGAGGAAACACCCCACCTCCTGCACAAATTCCGTGCACCAAGCCTCTAGTTTAATATGTGTAGTAAGGAAACATGTTATATGGAATAGGTTAAAATAAATAAATAAATTAAGCTACTGCCCTGGCCAGTGTGGCTCAGCCAGTTGGAGTGTCATCCCATGCACCAAAGGATCACAGGTTCAATTCCTAGTGAGGATACATACCCAGGTTACGAGTTCCATTCCAGTAAGGGCACATACAAGAGGCAACCCATCAATGTTTCTCTCTCATTGATGTTTCTGTCTCTCTCCCTTTCTCTCCCTCTCTCTAAAATAAATACAAACATATCTTCAGATAAAGATTAAAAAAAAAAAAAAGTTAAGCCACTACCAAATATTTTTAAATGATACCCAATTATGAGTTATTGGCCCTTTAAAAGAGGACTCTTTGCCTATTCCTAAGTCCCACAGATCTATTTATGTATCAATACATTCCTTCCATAAAATATCTAAATGATTCAGATTCCATCTGCAGTTATATAAGAGATCAAAACTATCTACAATGAAACAGACTAATAACCCTGGTCAAAATATCATCCTTCTCTAACCACCAAGTAAGCCAGACAGAATCAATTAAAAGCTAAAGAGAAGAAAATGTGTCAGAAGAGTTCCCACTGGCAATGTTTTGAAACCACCAAGTTTTTGCAGTAATATCTATATATATAAAAGCGTAATATGTAAATCAATTGGACCATGGAATGACCCATCAGCTATAATGTACACTGACCACCAGGGGGCAGACACTCAACACAAGAAAGCCTGACCAGGACCTGTCAATCAACCTCTAGGTTCCTCCTCCAGAGCCCTTATCACCCCTGAAACCTGCAATAGTGGCAGCAGGGGGAGGGGCCAGCTGCTGGCAGCCAGAGAAGATTGGCCCAGATAGCAGGCTAGGCCTACAGGCCCTAACTGTGTACAAATTTCATGCTCTGGGCCTCTAGTTACCTATAAAAACACATTTTAAAAGCTGAACAATCCTCCTACTTCAACTCATTCCTGCTAGGATCACTGAGAAAATAGCAAAGTTCTCTCCTCTGAACTAACATGACCCTGACAAGCTACAATAGTCAACTGATTCATGTCTGCCTTTCCTCTTCTCTACACAGCTCACACAGCTGCATAATGTAGAGAGAAAGGGTGGAGAATGAGGGAACATCAAAATTAAGTTTTAAATTATTTTTTTTTAAGGGAAAAAAAGAAAGAACTCATGGATTCATACAACAATGTGGTGTCTGTGAGGTGGAGGAGGATAAAGGGAGGTAAATGGTGATAAAAAAAATAAAGGGAAAATATAAATAAATTAATTAAAGTAAGCAAAATAAAATCTAACTTTTAAAAAATTGTTCTTTAAAAAATAATTTAAGCCCTGGTCGGTTTGGCTCAGTGGATAGAGTCATGCAGTGGATAGAGTATTGGCCAGCAGACTGAAGGGTCCTGGGTTTAATTCCAGTCAAGGGCACATGCCCAGGTTGCAGGCTCGGTCCCCATGGGGCCAAGAAGAAGTCAGCCGATCAATAATTCTCATTACTGATGTTTCTATTTCTTTCCCCCTCTCCTTTCCTCTCTGAAATCAATAAAAATATATTTTTTAAAATAAAATAAAATAAAATAATTTAAGCCCTGGCTGACATGGCTCAGTCAGTTGGAACGTTGTTCGGTACACTAAAAGGTTGAGGGTTTGATAACCAGTCTTGGGGTTTGTGCAAGAGGCAGCCAATCAATGTTTCTCTCTCACATCAATTTTCTGTCTCTCTCTATCTCTCCCTTCCTCTCTCTAAAAAAGCAAAAATTAATTTTTAAAAATATCTTATTATAATGAGGCATAAAATACATAAGCCTGAGTAGGGTTTAGGTCAAAGGGTTTTAAAAATCTCATACAAACTGGGACTGTGATACCATGGATAAGCTGCTCTCCATCAGCAAAAATTCATTTTGAGATCAGTACTTTTAAGCCATACCTGACATGAAATAGTTTCATTAGCCTAATCACAGTAAACATTAGAAATGAAATGTCTTAAAATTATATTCCTATGGCATAATATGTTTAAAAGCAACGCCACCCACTCTAAATGAATATGAATCTCTCTCTAGCATAATAACCTAGTGGTTTGTAAACAGTGTTCCTCAAAGTCCTCCACTGAGGTGCTTCAATGTTAGGAAGATGAGCATTCAGTTTCAGGCTCCCTACTCAGAATTCAATTAAAACAACTCTACTTTTATCTGTTTTATATATTAGGGTTCTGTTGTTTGAACAGAGTTCTGCTACTTAAAAAAAAAAAAAAAAAGTCTGAAAATAAAGTTTGTTTTAAAACAAAATTTTTTTTTTTATTGATTTCAGAGAGGAAGTTAGGAGGAGAGATAGAAACTTCAATGATGGCAGAGAATCATTGATTGGCTGCCTCCTGCACACCCCACACTGGGGATTGAGCACTCAACCTGGACATGTGCCCTGATCAGGAATTGAGCTATGACCTACCTCCTGGTTCATAGGTCGATGATCAACCACTGAGCAACACTAGCCAGGTTGAAAAAGTTTTTAATGAACACTGGTCTTAGCACTAACCATGCATCCCTTAACAACATGAATCCACAAAGCAGAAAAACTCTGTGCAAGAATTACTCACAATTTTCTTATGAAGTCAAGTGTCTCTTTATCTTTAGCAATCATGTCTGCTAAAATATGCTGAACTCCTGTTTCTATGTCCTGGAGTGTCGAAAGCCCTTTAGACAAAAGAGAAAACAAAAGCAAGAACTACAGATTGTTTTTTTAATTGTTATTAAATCACAATAAATTTATTCTAGTAAAAAAGAACCTTAAATTGACAAATTTAACACACTGCGGACAGATCACAAGAATTCTCGCTTCACATTACACAGTATTTTACAAAGTATCATACTTTAAAAAAATATTAACTTGTAAGAACATATAATAAATAACTTCAAAATGCAATGGGTATTTAATTTAAAGCGTGCCTTTAACATTTATGTAAAACGCTTTTTGTATTCATTCAATAGAAATTTATCTGGCCGCTGGATACAGCTAGCAATAAAACTACTGATCCACAATGTGTTAAGATACAAAAGTACCATGGCAATGACTAGCTTCCCTCTCCAACAAAAACAAGTCTTCAAAAGCAATAACATAGGACCTTCATATACCATATAACCTAGTGGTGAAAAATGCAGCTCTGGCTCTGACCAGTTTGGCCCACTGGATAGAGTGTTGGCCTGCAGATTCAAGGATCCCAGGTTCGATTCCAATCAAGGGCATGTACCTTGGTTGCAGGCACATCCCCAGTGGGGGGGTGTGCAGAAGGCAGCTGATTGATATTTCTCTCTCATTGATGTTTCTAACTCTCTCTCCCTCTCCCTTCCTCTATGTCAGTGTTTCCCAAAGTGTGGTACGCGTACCCCCAGGGGTACGGGAAGACAGAAGAGTTTGGTGGGGGTACGCATTGCACCGGAGTTTGGTGGGGATATGCACTGCACTGTGCTTAGCTGCACCTAATACATCCTTTTTTTTTTTTTTAATGAGGGATACTCAGCGTTACGAAAATTATAGAAGGAGTACACATATGTCAAAAGTTTGGGAAACACTGCCTATGTAAAAAATCAATAAAATATATTTTAGAAAAAGAAAGAAAAATGCAGCTCTGGAGCCAGCTGCCTGGTCTAATCTTCATTCCAGACACCATTTACCAAATGTGTGTCTGGGCAAGTTACTTGACCTTTCTGTGCCTCAGTTTCCTATACAAGAGGACTAGTAATAGTACCTACTTCATGAAGTACTAGTATTTACAAAGATTAAGCATGTTACAGAAAAACACGTTAGTAGTACTATAACTGTGCTGGGCCCTGAATAATTCCCATCATCAGAAGTATCACCAAGTATCCATCATCATATATAGTTTAGAAGCATCACCATATGTGACAATCAAGAGAGATATAGTTATCAAACCTACCCAGTAGGAACTCAATACGAGTGTAAACTAAGGAAACCTTGTAGCACAGGAGATAAAAAAATAAAATAAAAAAATAAAAATAGGAGGAAAGGAAATCAACCATAAGAGAAAAATTGAAATAAACAATAAACCTTTATGCATCTCACACTTTGAAAGCTTTGGCATTCAATTTTAGTGAGACATATTATGATTGGCCATAGACAGTCTCCACTGTGACCAATCTTAATACATGGTTATACAGTCTCAGATACTATTATTAAATACTGCAACTCTTTAAAAATTCAACTAAAACTACACATTTAAAAAAAATAAACTTGGCCGAAACCGGTTTGGCTCAGGGGTAGAGTGTCGGTCAGTGGACTGAAAGGTCCCAGATTCGATTCCGGTCAAGGGCATGTACCTTGGTTGCGGGCACAACCCCGGTAGGCGGTGTGTAAGAGGCAGCTGGTCGATGTTCCTCTCTCATCGACGTTTCTAGCTCTCTATCTCTCTCCCTTCCTCTCTGTAAGAAAAAATCAATAAAATATATTTTAAAAAATAAAAAATAAAGTAAACTTGAATTTTACTCATTTCAACCCATCTCTATACTCAAATAATATTAACTTGCTTCTTCTTGTGATTATTATCCTTTTCAAAACAGATATTGAGATGTGTTATTTGTATATGAACAGATACATATTTTTACAGACACACATAATCAATTTATTAAGTTGCAAACTCATTTGCTGAGTTTTTTTTAAAAAAAAAACAACTGAGATCATGGTATGCTGTGATTCTCTAGTTTTATACATACTATAGATTCTGTTATCAGATACTGCCCCCTACAGATACTTATATCGCCTAGCATAAAATATCAACAGGGGCCAAGATAAACTAGAATGATTGTCGGAATCACCAGAACATCACTCTCCCCATTAAATCCTGTCAGCACTCGTGAAAAGGCCACTTATTTAATAAACTTTGATCTAAGGCCCTCATTTTGACAATGAAATCAACACATCCTGAAAATGTCAGTTGTCACTTTCCTTGGGTTTTTCTTAGAAATAGCTCTGCCTTACTCCATTCCTCTCTCTCTCTCTCATGCACACGTACACACAAAAAGACAGATACATTTCAAAAAAAGACAAACACTTTACTCCTGGAGACCACAAATATAAGAGGAGGACTTCACTTTATTCTTCATGCATGATGAAACCTGTTGAAATTCTTTCCAGAGACTAGATATGACTTTATAATTAAATAAATTTTTAGAAATAGGACAAAGTTTTAAAAGACAACATAGGAGAATCTTTATAATGTGAAGAATCCTTATTATCTTATAACCTTAGGATGTAAAGGGATTTTTTTTAAAGAAAAAAGCAATTACTATATCTTAAAAGATCAACAAATTGAAAAAATTAATATATTAACAATAATAAAACTAAAATTTAAGTTTTATTTAAATTTAAATAATTTATTTAAATTTAAATTTATTTCAATTTATTTAAATAAATATTTATTTAATATTTAAATATTAAATTAACATTTAATATTTAATATTAAATATTAAATAAATAAAATTTAAATATTAAATAAATATTTGATTTTATTAAATATTTAATAATAAGGCGCCAGGCCTCTGGGCAGTGTGTGAAGGCAGAAAAGTGGCTCCAGGCCAAAGCTAAGACAGAAAGGCGGCTCCAGCAGGAACCAAGCTGGTGCTGGCTATCAGGGGAAGGAAAGCCCATTCGTATACAAATCTTCATGTATAAGGCCTCTAGTCTATAATATTTTCAATAATAAAGATAAATTAAAAAAAATAAAAGTACAGCCCTAACCGGTTTGGCTCCGTGGATATAGCATCAGCATTCGGACTTAAGGGTCCCAGGTTTGATTCCGGCCAAGGGTATGTACCTTTGTTGTGGGCACATCCCCAGTAGCAAGTGTGCAGGAAGCAGCTGATCGATGTTTCTAACTCTCTATCCCTCTCTCTTCCTCTCTGTAAAAATAAATCAATAAAATATATATATTTTTAAAATACATACAAAAAAAAAGAATATCTTAAAATGATTGTAAATTAATAAGAAAAAGAGAAACAGCCCTACCCAAGTGGCTTAGTTGGCTGGAGCAAAGGTTGAGTTGGATTCCCTTTCAGGACACAAACCTAGTTTGCAGGTTCAATCTCTAGTGGGGGTGCATACAGGAGGCAACCAATATATATTTCTCTTTTAGGTGATGCTTCTTTCTCTATTTCTCTCTTCCTCTTCCTCCCTCTCTCTCTCTCTCTCTCTCTCTATCTCTCTCTATCTCTCTTTCTCTCTCTGTCCCACTTCCTCTCTCTCTAAATTAAAAATCAAACATAAAATGTTTTAAAGAAAAAAGAAAAACATAATTAAAAATTGGACAAAAGTCTAGAACAGATACTTCATCAAAAAAGAAAAGCTAAGCAAGAAGAGTATTGGGATTTATTTGGTAAGAATTCCTTACTCTTTATATGCTATGTTTTTTGCACAGTCATTATTACTTAATTAAACAAACTTTTTAATATACGTTTTCAATTTTATAAAGAAACAGGGCTGATCTCTTTAAGTAAAACAGGTACCTTTTACACTGGGTCGAATGTAAGACAGCAGATTGAGCATCCCTGGATTCTCAAGCAGTGTCCTGGCTGCTTCCTCTAATCCCAACTGCCTTGCTCTCTGGGCTTTGGTGCCTTTGCTCCCAGTTTTATATGGAGCTGACTAGAAAGAAAAATTCAGAAAACATACCACATCATTCAGTTTTAAAAAGCGAGTTAAAACTAGAACACGAAATTAGAGGACATGGTGAGAATGCTAAAGACATCCTATGTCAACCCTTTCATCTTCCTTCAGAGACTAATATTAATTAGATAACACTGGCTATATGAAGACAATTGTTCTTTATCTGACTCTTTACACTTTTATGTATGCTTAAAATTAGTTTGTTTAGATTTACTCATCTTAAAAACTCAGTACCTGAACTGTAAAAACTGTAAGGTCCTCTCCTCAACTCCAGCAAGCTCCTCTAAAAGCTGTCAACATTCAATGCTTCTACTTCTTAACCCAGTCACTCCTCAACCCGCCATCACCACTTCTCTTTCCATACTATATGCTCAAAGTGATATCAGAAAGATCCATAAGGATCCCCTAATTACCAAATATACCTTTTCCCTCCATATCTTGCCAAACCTCTTCGCTACACTTAACCAGTTAACTGCCCCGATATTTTGAATTTAATTAAAAAGCTCTGCCGCTTGCACAAAAATGGTTAATTATTTTACCTCCTTCTAAAACTGTTTTCCCTAGTCTTCCACAGGATCATCATCTGATTCCCCTCATACTTCACTATTCTTTCCATGTCTCCTTCTTAAGCTCTCCCTTCCGCCACCCACGCCTGAGGGGTCCACCCTGACCTGCCTTCCTCACCAAGTCCCCTTGAGTGAAATCTTCTATTCTCATGGTTTCAAATACCAAATACATGCTGAAGACACTTACAACTAGGCCTTCATCTCAGGATTCTCCTTAAGCTTCACACTACCATAACCTCATCTCCTTTTCCCTATTTGAATGAGAATTCCTTAAAGCCAAGCACTATGTATTCTTCATCTTTGTAAACCCAAGTACCTAGCACAAATATGCATCTGATAGTTATTTAACAAAGAATAGATCTTTTGTTGAATTAAGTAATGATGAGTGATGACTTTAGCTTTTTATATAGACCTAAATCATAACATAATCAGGTTTTCATTAAAAGATAAAAAGGACTCCTTACCACGTGTTCTAGTTCTTCAAAAGTTTTACAGTTTAACAAAGCTCTTAACAAGCATTCAGACATCTTTCCCTCCTTCTTAATTTTCTGGATTGTACCACGAACCTTCTTAGCAACAGCCCTGAAAATAAAAACTTTTGTAATATACAATAGGTTAAAACTTTCTCTTTGAAGCTATCTCCAACTTACAGAAATGTTGCAGGTAAAGTCCCGCCCCTCTCTGAACCATTTGAGAATAAGTTGCCATCACATTCAAGTAGTTTATGTGCATTTTCTAGAACAAGAATCTCCTCCTACATACTACAACCATCAAAATCCATTAATTACTATGGATGTTACTTAGACACCAACTTATGGGTGAAAAGTGTACTCTTTGCTATTGGGTATCACTGCTCAAGACGAGTACACCTGACACTCATAATTGATTTCTAAATACCATTTTCCACTACAAAGAACTGGAATTTCATAGAGAAGCTGATCCCAGAAATCAATGTACAGGGATCAATGCACAGGTGGGAAGGGGCGCCCAAGGGCAAAGCACTGTTGTCCTACCACTTTATAATTTTTCACTGTGAATATACAATCCTACTATTATTTTCATCCCATTTCATTACCTGTTCCTATTTATACGATCTGCCTAATAATGCTATTGCTAAAATAATGCACAAAAGGCAGGGAGATAATACAAATTAATAAAAATGATTTAAAAATTAAATTAAATCTAATTATGGAAAAGAAAAAAAAAGGCAGAAATTTCAAATTAAAGATGAAGTATATGCAGTCCTTAGATTACATTCTATATGCTTTTTACAGTCCTGGTAGCCTGGGTACTGGAGCCTAACAGAGTCATTTTGACAATAGACCAATGTCCTGTTAACCATCATAGAAGGAAAAGAGGCATATTTGGAGAAAATACAGAAAGCTTTTCTTTAATCATATTCTTTAATTTACTTTTTAATAGTGACTCCCTCAGTTGGCTAAGTGACTTTTGCCTCTCAAGTAATCAGGATCAAGCTTATTAATGAGCTTTATTCAATAATGTACAATAACTCTCCACATACTAACATTCTAATTCTCCTGGCATTAAAAACTTCAACAAAAGAGGTGGAAAGGTTAGTGAGTTGCAAGTTCTCCCAAAATCATAGGAAGCTTATTGGACATGTTGTAAAAATAACCCTGAATACTTTTAGAATGGCTTAATGGTAATATATCAAATTTTAATCAAATTCTTTTTGTAGACTTGAAGAACATATGCTAACAACATGGCATCTGGCATGTAGAATACATGAAATAAATGCATGAATGATGAAAAGCGTTTTCATAAACTACTGAATAATACAAAGTCTTACAGTCTTTATAGTTTCTACATGTGTATTCTTGAGTTATTACAATAAGTCCAGACATAATATTTTTAAAGAGTACTTTCCATTCTATAACTGTGCAAAACTTAAAATCCCAATATAAAATTACCATCCCCTCTAAAAAAATAGAAAAAGAAAATATACATTATTTCCTACCAAACTCTATACTGCCAAAGAACTTTCCACTAAGGGTCTTTATAGTATTAAGAGGGCAGTTTTGTGCAAGCTGTTGAAGATTTAGACAAAATTTTATTTTCCTGAGTTTCCTGCTGGCAGTCCTAACTTTGCCATTATGCAGTACACAATCATTTCTATGAAAGATGACAGTCAAATCCTTAGGCACACACTTTCATTGAAAACCACCTTTTTGATACATGCCCAACCAAGCTATGCGTAAACACACCAGCAGAGGGCCTCTGTACAGCCCTAAGTAAGTAAACTAGAACTGACTTACTCCGTCAGAATAGGACTACAACCAGATAATAATGATGATGCAAAACAAAACACTGAAACTGTTGAAATATATTGTCATTCACTTCCTCACCATTTCTCCGCATTGGCTCGCATGCCCTCTTTCCCCTCACACTAGGCTTATCTCTTCCCAGGTTTCTTACCTTAACTCCTCTAGTGTTTGTTGAACTTCTCTCAAGTAATCAGCATCAAGGTTATTAATGAGCTCTTTTCGATAACGTACAATGAAGGGAATTGTATTATCATCATTAAAGAGACGAATGATGTTGCCACAAACCCAAGGTTCAATATTAGTTCTCTCAGATAAAACCTGTAAATTAAGTACTTATATTTAGTGATTTAGAATCCTAAAAATTAAAAACCTATATTATAATATGTAATTTAAAACACAGCATCAAATAATGTTCTCCAATCGCTTAGAAATTACTTGCTATGATTTAAAATATTTTCATTTAAAAAAATATATATATATACATAGTATATAATTTGACAATCATAAAATAGTCATTTCACCAATTTAATAGATTGCAATTGAAACAGTCTGTATCATTTATATTCTACAGGGCTCATTGAGATATGCACCTTCTTTTCTCTCAGATTGGTCACAAAGATCAAAGAGTTGGTTATTCACTGTACTGGCATAAGTGACAAGAAAAGGAACTTTGAGTCACTCCTAGTGAGAAAGTACAATGGTATAACCTCTCAGAGAAGAGCAATTTGAAAACATCTATCAATATTTATAATACATAAATGCTTTAATGCATTAATCCCACTCCTAGGAATTTATCCTGATATATTTATTCCTCTTGAAAAAGACATTTATAGCGATTTTGGGGGAAGAATTGTTTCCAGCAGAGTAAAAGTTTGACAAAACCTAATTTTGCAATGGGGAACCGGTAAGTAAATTATGATATGTCCACAGAGTAGATGCCATACAACTACTCCTATATGGACTGAGTGGAAACATGGCTTACTTTCAGGAATGGTAACTGGTTGGATGAGAGCTAGGATAGAAATATCATACACATATAGCACTCCAAATTCAACGTAATTAGGCTTTAAAAACACACACAAGTCTACATGTAAAAAAGTTTCAGCACAATGTACATGTAAAGCAGCAGTTTAGAGAAGTCAGCCTGGAGAAGAAAAAGAATGAAATGCAATTTCAGTAACTCTTCTCAAAACCTAGGCAGATTTGTTCAAAGTAAAATATGAAAGGCCTTAAGTTTTTTTGTTTTGTTTTTTTAATATATTTTATTGATTTTTTACAGAGAGGAAGGGGGAGAGATAGAGAGCTAGAATGTCGATGAGAGAGAAACATCAACCAGCTGCCTCTTGCACACCCCCTACTGGGGATGTGCCCGCAACCAATGTACATGCCCTTGACCGGAATTGAACTTGGGACTTTTCAGTCCACAGATCGATGCTCTACCACTTAACCAAACCGGTTTCGGCAAGTTTTATTAGTATTTTAATCTTGATGCACAAGATTTTCAATAAATAAATAAATAAATAAAAGAACAGAAAAATCATTAAAGAAGTATCATAATCAACTAGCTAATAAAATCAAGTCAATATATAAAATAGACTGATTTTCAAAACTGGAGATGAAATAAATGACTAAACTCCAGAGACTATTAAGACTAATTGTATCTTGGTCCAACCGTCAAGAAGATCAAGATCTGGGCTAGAACTCTGAACCAAGATATTTTTCCTCTGGAGAAAAATGATTTGGACATGTAGAACCTTGAAGCTGAGGATGACAGGGCAAAGAAAACCATGAAGAGAGAATTTCAGTGTACTTTCCTGTTATACAGGTCAATAAATAAAACTTATCTATTATTATGGTACAGGTCAATAAATCTCCTTTATTGCTTAAGCTAGTCCAACTGGGGTGTTCTCTTACTGTAACCAAAAGACCTCTAATCAATGTCCTCAGTGTCACAGTGTGTTCTCTATCGCAGCCATCTAATCCGTCACCAAAGAAGCAAACTAAACTTCTGAAATGCCTCTTCCTTCCCCTGGAACTCCCTTTTTGCAAGTACATTTTGTCTGAGCCAAAGATAAGGTTTTTATGTTCTTTAGACGTTCCATCCAACCTCTCTGCATTACTAGTGATTATATTTCTAAAACAAAGATATAGTAAGTCCTTTATTTTTAATTTTTCTTCTTCTGATCATAGCATCCAATGACTCTTATCTATTGTATCTTCTGGTAAAAGTCCAACCACTACAGCATAGTTTTAAAATTCCTTTCCAAAGCTTGGCCCCAAACTTCACTGTCCTCAAGGAGTTAGCCATTTAGAGGTGAAGATAAAACGTTAATGCAACCCTGGCTGGTGTGGCTCAGTTGCTTGAGCATAGTCCCATGCGCTGAAAGATCGCCAATTCAATTCCCAGTCAGGGCAAATACACTAGCTGTGGGTTTACATGTATTAAGAGGATGTATGCTGCCTGGCTGGCATGGCTCAGTTGACCTAGGAACCAGAAGGTCAGAGCACATGCCTGGGTTGTTTGTCCAGTTACACTAACAGAAGACAGACAGACAGACAGTCAGGATAGTAGTTAAACTACAGTGTGATTTGTACTCTGACAGAAGCATATATTGTTTTAAGACAGTGATTGGCAAACTCATTAGTCAACAGAGCCAAATATCAACAGTACGACAATTGAAATTTCTTTTGAGAGCCAAATTTTTTAAACTTAAACTTCTTCTAACGCCACTTCTTCAAAATAGACTTGCCCAGGCCATGGTATTCTATGAAAGAGCCACACTCAAGGGGCCAAAGAGCCGCATGTGACTCGCAAGCCACAGTTTGCCAACCATGGGACTACATTGGTTCACAATGTGTGATCCCCAAAGTAGAAGCACATGCATCACCTGGGAACTTCTTAGAAATGCAAATTATTGAGCCCCACTCCAGATCGACTGATTCAGAAACTCTGGGTTGGGGCCCAGCAATCTGTATTTTAGAAAAAAAACAAGGCTAACAACAAAGAAATGTTTTAAGAGTTAAAAGTAGAAAACAAGCCTTAAGGATGGATAGGAGCAAGGCAGAGAACTACTGTAGTTTCTTACTTTTAAACCATTCACACTTTTTTTTTACTTTAATAATAATTTGTATAGTTAACTGGTAGATAAGAATGAGAGTCAAGTAAAAAAGAAGGTAGTCTTGAGATTTTTTTCCCCTGTAAGATTTAAATTAAGAGGTACTTTTCTGTAACCTATATTGTTACAGAAAACGGGAGAACAAAGCAACACTTAGAGAGGTGGAATTACATTTATTATTACACGTGGGCCCAGAGGGAAATGTCTCTCAAATTCTGGACCCAAAAATGGAGGAACTTTTCCTATTATGTTTTCACCTTCTTTGTCTCCCAAATATGGGGTGTTTCTGGCCCCCTTTGCAACTTCTTAAAGAGCCCCAATGTGCTGGGGCCTTGAGACCTCAACCAAAGGACTGGCCTGGTGCCAGCACTGATAACTTCGTCCTGGGAAGGTTTAATGGCCTCTCTGAAGTGGGAGTAGTCTTATTTTCATTATTATTATAGTTAAGCAAGCAAGCATTTACAGAAGCCAAATAGCATCACTCTCACTCTTCTCAGTCGCCATTTCCCCAACACCTGCTTCTGTTCTCAATTTTGAAAGCAGGAATGCAGTGCTATGGTGGAATTATTTTCTCTCCCACAAAATTGGGGAATTTCTCCTGTTTATGGGAGAATAAAAAGGCATAGAAAAAGAAATCCACACATACCACAAGAATTGTCTGTAAAAGTTAATTCAAGGTTAGACAAAGATGACTACATCTGGTTACATTTTTTTAAACCCCAAAATGTAAATCACACCTAAAGTTTCCCAGACTGAGTAGTATTAGGATCCAGCAGAGGTCCTGGCTCTAGAGCAGCAATGCCCAGCCGGGAGAGGAGTGCACATCAGAATCCCAGGACCGACAACAGGGAAGGAGTCACCCCCAAGGTACCCTGAGGGGCAATACTATTATTATGTGAAACATTCTCAGTCTGTGTTGGGGCAAACAAAAAGGCTGAGAATCACTGTTTAAGGTCAGCTCTTCTCTACCATCCCCAAAGCAGCAAAAGAAACTGGGATAAACCTGACTTCTCCCGATATAATTATGGTACCTCAAGTTGGAATTTAAACAGAATTTTCCTTTGAAAAACTGCTAGGTCAGTGGTCGGCAAACTCATTAGTCAACAGAGTGGCAAACACGGCTCGCGAGCCGCATGCTGACCACTGTGCTAGGTCCCGTTCATAGTATATTACAACATTACACTGTATTAAACAGCCAATGATCCAATCACTTGCACGGCTTTATAGAGAAATACAGTCCAAATTCAAAACAAAAACTTAACAATGAACCTTTAAGGGCCCAATCTGTTGGTATACTGTCTATATAGCAAATGTTCACTAGAGACATCCCTTGCCTGAGGTCACAGCTCTTAGCTAAAGAGCTGAGCACCATTAGCTATGACACAAAGCAGCATTCCCAGGAAAAGAACC
Organism: Pipistrellus hanaki; assembly: GCF_964339955.1. Classification (NCBI taxonomy): domain Eukaryota; kingdom Metazoa; phylum Chordata; class Mammalia; order Chiroptera; family Vespertilionidae; genus Pipistrellus; species Pipistrellus hanaki. Next base: position 21,221,421 of record NC_140514.1, read on the forward strand.
AGCGACCAAAGCCTCCTGAAATAACTGACAAACCAAAAAGAAAACTCCTAACCCTCCCCTTGGCCACTAACAGTCTTATGCTAGTCAAAAGGAAGGAATCAACTGAACTAAAATAGAAAAAAAAAAAAAAAAAAAGGCTGCACATACCTGTACTATGTCCCAGTTCATCTCCGCCTCCTCGGTAGCATTGCTGGCATCGGCTGGAAACCTGACAGGCTGGCCCTGAGGACATGATTCGGTCTTTATTTTCTTTAAAGGGGACTGACCAGATATACAGTCATCTTCATCTTCTTCCTTCTTGCATGCCCCTTGCCACAGGGTGCTTGTGGATGGTGTCTCTGTACTGTTGCCCTCACTCTTGAAGTTGCTGGCTTTGTTGGTTTCTTCAACTTTCAGCTTTTTGGTCCTTGGAGCTGAAGGTGACTGAGCTGAATTTTTCCGTTTTGTCTTTGCTGGTTTCAGAGTCTGTACAGTATCCAATTTAATTTTTCTGTCTTCCAAATCAACATCAGCAATAAGCACAGAACTATTCTATCAAATCATAAAGAAAACATATGATAATTAGAAGATAAAAACCAATTACTATGAAATACTACTCGGCAATGAAAAGGAACAAATTATTCACATAATATGGAAGAATCTCAAGATTATGTTGGGGGGGGGGGCAATCACAGAACTAAATATACACATACTCCCACACATAAATGAATACAAAGAAAACTGGGGAAATCTAAATAAGTTGAGTGGATTTTATAACTGTCAAATTCTCATTGCAATATTTTCCTATATTTTGCAAGATGGTAGGATTGGGGGAAACTGGATGAAGGGCACATACTATCTCTGTATATTTTTTACAACTGTATGTGAAGTTATCTAGAAATAAAAAGGTTAATTTAAAAAATGACTAAAGGATAGGTCTACAAAGACAGAAAAACCAAGATTTAAAATTTGCAATCAAAAATCAACCATTTCCTCGGAGAGCTAGTCCCCGGCTGTCCCCACCAGCAGGCCTTCGCACTCCGCCAAGCATCAGAACCAGTGGCCCTGTGTCCGGCTAACGGACCGACCTACCTGCTCCTTAACAACCACGCCTTCCAAGCCATCGCTGGTCTTCAGGGTATTCTTCTTCCCCCGGGGTGCCCTCTTCGCTTTGGATTCCTTGCAAACAGGTTGCCTAGGGTTTCTGGGGACTTTCTTTTGGGGCTCCCAGGCACTATCTTCCTTGTCATCTTCTTCAGAGGCAGATGATCTAGGAGTAAATTGATAGAAAATTTGCAGGAAAAATGAAGCCAAATGTCAAAGTAAAAAAAAAAAAAAAAAAAAAATCCACAAAAAGACAAATAGTCGAAACCGGTTTGGCTCAGTGGATAGAGCGTTGGCCTGCGGACTGAAGGGTCCCAGGTTTGATTCCGGTTGGGGGCATGTGCCTTGATTGCGGGCACGTCCCCAATGGGGGCTGTGCAAGAGGCAGCTGATTGATGATTCTCTCTCATCAATGTTTCTAACTCTCTATCCTTCTCCCTTCCTCTCTGTAAAAAAAAATCAATAAAATGTATTTAAAAAAAAAAAAAAGACAACCATACATCTTGAAAAAAAGAGTATGTGGTGTTTAATATAAAATGGAGTGATATAAGCACAAGCTATGAACAGATATTACTAAAAACTGAAACAAGAGTTAATCAGAGACCAATGTAAAAATAGCCCCCAATAAGCTGTAAATCACAGGTCTCTCTATTCACATCTCACCTAACAGACAATTATATACACACATACACTCAAGACACAGGAAGTCATTTATTACAGTCAGCAATGTTCTGGAGTATGTCACACCATAGTCACAGTGAGGTTTTCCATTTTAACAGTGAAAAGCACTTAAATAATTGCCTAAGTATTAACCGTATTTAAATTGTATTAGGTTATTCAAACCATGTAAGGAGTGGGAAATGACTCTAGGAAGCACATTCAATTACATAAAAAGCCACTACCAAGACCCTTCCAACTATTTTGTTTTTGTTATGGTTTTTGTTTTTTGTTTTGTTTTCTTTTTTGCGCTCCCAGATCTTCCAGAGTGGGAAGGAATAAGATGCATCTTTTTTTTCTTTTCTTTTTTTTTTTTTATTGATTTCAGAGAGGAAAGGAGAGGGAGAGAGAAAAAGAGAAACATCAATGGTGAGAGACTCATTGATTGGCTGCCTCTTGCACACCCCACACTGGGGATCGAGCCCACTACCGGGACATGTGCCCTAACCAGATCACTGATCCATGCCAGCAGAGCTCCAACTATTTCTACTTACCCTTTTTTCCCTTTCACAGAATGGATTTGTTTCCTGATGAAACGGGATCAGGTGCAGCTACAGGACATTTCTAACAACTCAAGAATTGAACTCATAGCAACAGCAGAGCAAAAGCAGCATGTGAACTTTGGTAAAAGAGCATCAGGCTCCGTCAGTCCAGTTAAAATTCTTTCTTCCCACAATGTGAAAGGTATATACTGGCAGGAAGGATAACTACTTCCTTCACTGATTAGTGAATAGAGATGTTTGGCTTTTTTAGTGTTTAAGTTCTGCCTAGAGGCAAAGCATGATTGGATGACTGCTTAGCTGAATTATGCCCTAGGAGAGCATAGTTATGATCAGTGGAACGACTGATGGTCTCTAGGTGAGTTATCTTCAGAGGCAGACACTAACTAAACCCTAAGAGCAGTCAAAAATAAAAAATAACATAGTAACAGGTGAATTAAAAGAATAAGATTTAGAAAACCAGGGTTCTGCTCTTCATACCATTACCAAACTGAGCTGAATGACTTCATTTATTAGGAAGAGAAACTCAGTACAGGTAATATTTATTATACATGAGGCAGTTCTAAGACAGCTAGTCAACACTCATTCCTAATCACACTTGACCTCTCAGCAGCACCAGGCACTCACTCCTTAGAGCACGTTTTTCACACCTAACGGGCACTGCTCCTCTGGTTTCCTCCTGCTTTCCTGGCAGCTTCTCCTTAGACCCTTTGCTTGCTCACCCTCCTCTCCACAACCTTTCAATGTTGGGAACCTCTCAGACTTAGTTCTCAGCTCTCTGCTCTCTATACTCTTTACTACCTGACCTTATCTCATCCTATAGCTGAATAAGAGGATCTCAATTTTATGTCTCCAACTTGACCTAAACTCAAGAGAATATCCACTTTCACTCAATGTCTAGCAATCATCTCAAACTTACCAAGCCCCAAACAGATCGCCTGATTTCACCACCCTCACACCTGATCCTCCTCCAGTCTTCCCCAATTCCTGTTTACCCTATATTTAAAATATATACCAAATCAAACCACTTCTCACTCATGTTAATCTCACTTCCCATCCCTCTCTGCCTTGGTGACTCTGGTCTTGCTGTTCCCTGAACACTCCAAGCTCATTCCTGCCTCAGGGTTGTCACATTTGCTTTCCCCTCAACTTGGAACATCCATCTATTCCTCAGATCTTTGCAAATTGCACTCCCAAGTCTTTTAGCTCTCTTGCCACACACTCCAAAAGAACTTCCCAAACTACTGTAACCAAAATATCTCCTACTCCAACCATTCACCATGCTCTCTTATCTCATCCTCTTTTATGTTTCCTTACAGTACTATTACTGTCTAACATTAATACCATTCTCCCACCCTCCCCACCCCCATAAAAAGAAAACAATATGCTTACAACTCAGAGAAGGAAGAAAATTCATCTATGGGTACTGCAGGCTGGACCTTTAGTTTTGCTCTTCTTGGCAATGATGACATCTGGAAGAAACAGAACATGAAATCAGCATGATTTGAATCACCTGAATGACTAATGACTTATTTTGTCTGCAAAACATGTCATGCAAAACTAACACTCCAATAGCTCTGCTATTAGAAAATGCTGTCGGGCCAAAACTGGTTTGGCTCGGTGGATAGAGCCTCAGCCTGCGGACTGAAAGGTCCTAGGTTCGATTCCGGTCAAGGGCATGTACCTTGGTTGAGGGCACATACCCAGTGGGGGATGTGCAGGAGGCAGCTGGTCGATGTTCCTCTCTCATCGATGTTTCTAGCTCTCTATCTCTTTCCCTTTCTCTCTGTAAAAAATCAATAAAACATATTTTAAAAAAAGAAAAAGAAAATGCTGTCGGGGTGGGAGAGGAGGGAATGGGGGTCATTTAAAGCCCAAACACAGGTTTCCCTTCTTATGTGGCTGCCAATTATAAGAGCAGCTAATACCTTTCCAATGATTTCAAAAGCCTGATGAGTGTGAGCCATCTTTGGTAAAAATATTAGCACCTATAGGGTGACAATTCATAGTTTTTTTAGAATTTTATGCTTGAGTACACTACAAGTGTTTTTGATGGTATATCAGACAGCAAACTATAAACTTCTTTATTAAACTACATCTAAACTATAAACTATATTAGGCTGTAAGAACTATTTTCCCTCTTCTATGTCTTCTTACAGTATAAAGAAGTTTATATGCAAAGTTGACAATATTGTTGACCTAGCAGCCACATTATTCTGAAAACAAGATAATCCACTCCCTTATAATAAAAGTTTCAATATTTAAATAACAATTACTAAAACCATTGAAAAATATTTACCAAATCCAAAGGCCCAACTCTAAAAAATTAAGACAAATAGCCAGAAACATCATATGATACAGGAAATAAGCAGATTTATTTTAGCTGATAAATTATCTAGGGTTAAACTGGAGTTTAAAGATCAATGTTCTGCCGAAACCGGTTTGGCTCAGTGGATAGAGCGTCAGCCTACAGACTGAAAGGTCCTGGGTTCGATTCTGATCAAGGGCATGTGCCTGGGTTGTGGGCACATCCCCAGTAGGGAGTGTGCAAGAGGCAGCTGATCCATGATTCTCTCTCATGGATGTTTCTAACTCTCTATCCCTCTCTCTTCCTCTCTGTAAAAAATCAATAAAATATATGTCATAGAATTAGTTACATTAACCAAAATTTCATCTCTTTCCATGTGGTTTCTTTTTAATATATATTTTTTAAATATATTTTATTGATTTTTTTTACAGAGAGGAAGGGAGAGTGATAGAAAGTTAGAAACATCGACGGGAGAGAAACATTGATCAGCTGCCTCCTGCACACCCCCCACTAGGAACGTGCCCACAACCAAGGTACATGACCTTGACCGGAATTGAACCCGGGACCCTTCAATCCGCAGGCCAACGCTCTATCCACTGATCCAAACCGGTTTCGGCTTAATATATTTTTATTAATATCAGAGAGGAAGGGAAAGGGAAATAAAAACATCCATGATTACAATCATTGATCAGCCACCTCCTGCACTCCCTACACTGGGAATCCAGGCCACATCCCAGGTATGCCCTGACCAGGAATCAAACTGAACCGTGACCTCCTGATTCATAGGTCGTCACTCAACCACTGAGCAGCACTGGCCGGGCTATTTCCATGGTTTCAAAAACCTATTATCACCTACTTAACCCACACCTACTCCATCTCAATAAACTGCACCACCATCCACCTAAGATAGATGATTTTTTGCTAAGCCAGAACCTTCAAAAATGTTAACAGCTTCAATGAGCTATAATTGACATGCAATACACGGTACATGCATTAAAAGTACAAATTTGATGTTTTGGCATATGTATACACATCTCCACAACCAATACAATGAAAGTATCCATTATCCCCCAAAGTTTCATTTGCAAATCTTTTTTTCTTTCATCTCCCACATCCAGTCTATCAGTAAGTCACAAATTTTTTCCTCCAAAATATATCTTAAATATCTTGAATATTCAGTGAGTCTTTAGTTCCCAAAACTCTCAGCTGGACTACTGTACTGGCCTCTTAACCGGCCTCTCTGCTTCCACTCTTGTCCCTACAACCCATCCACATTATCAGTCTAGATCATTTAGAAAATGCTTAAAAACCATTTGGTAATCAAATCATATACATTTTTACTATTGCCTTCTAAAGTGCCCGGCAGGACTGACCTCCCACCTATCTTTCTAACTATATTTACCACTTGCTAAATCTCCACAACCGTAGTTCCTATAACACTCAGTACCTGTAACAAGCATGATTCTTTCACTCTGGCTGGAGTACTATTCCTCCTGCTCACCAATAGGCTGGCTCCTGCTCATCTCTTAGTTTATATTTTAGGCCTAAAATGGGTGTCCTGGAAATAATATTATAGGGCCCTGTTTACTTCCTTTATACTGTACTACATAATATAACTTCTAACTATCCTTATTTATTGTCTGCATCCCCCCTGCTTACTTCATGACAGTAAACACCATGAAGGAAGAAACCACGTTAACCTTACTCATTTCTGCATCCCACAGAGCCTGGCATGTAATAGCTGCTCTAGAACTACTTGTTCATTGAACATAAGAATATATTTTTAAATGGTCTCTATAGAGGAATACTGTATGCATTTGTTTTCCCCATCACTATTAGGCAAAATCTCACCTGGCACTCAATGTTTTCTTGCAAAAGTGACGGTATGGAAGACCACTCCTATTCTTAGTGGTTTGAGATGTTCCAGTCTACCAAGCTGTCTTATTTCTCTCAGCACATGAGCATATTCAAATCAATAACTTGGCAGGTTTCTGTGATGTTACTAAGGGGAAAAGCACTAAACTAGGGCAATTGAAAATGAGGAGGTCACGGAGAAACCTGCATACACACGAATATTAAAATAGGAAAAACCATAATTTAAAATTTTAACAAGTAGAGCAGAGGGGAACAGCTTTTTAAGAGGTAGCTAGAGAAGTTTCGAGAGGGGGGGACCATCATAAGTGCTCTGAATGTCAGCAGATACCCAACTGAGGAATAAAAACAAATACTAGACCTGGAAGAGCCTCTGAAATCAGAGGCTTCCGGTCTTCTTTTATGAATGAGATCCAGTGAGGTTAAAGGGCTTATTCTAAGGGAAGAGCTATGTGGCAGAAGGAATAGAACCCAGAGCCCCAAAGCACCAAAACTAGGCCTTTTTCCCATTTCACATACATTACATTAATAACACGCTATCAAGTAGGAGGTTCCAGGAAAGTTCTAGGCTTTCCATTCATCCTTTCCTTGACAGCTGCTCAGCGCCTCCTAGACGCCAGGCGCGCTGCTGAGAATGAAGTGGATTCTGCCATGATCTGATCGTGAAAAGGATGCTTCCTACCCCATCTCTGGAAATCGGAGGTATAAAAACAATCTAGGTTTGCTTGGGCTTTCCTTGGCCTGCCGCGATGAGCTAAGAGCTGCATTTTTTACGAAAACGCTACGAAGGGTTTTCTGGATGCGAGTTGGTAAATACAGAACTCAAAACAGTAAAAACTTCTCACTTTTAAAAAGAGATGTTACTCCCCAAATGAGCGCTCAGAACTTTTTACATGGCCCCCATGACACCAGAGCCCGGACGCCAGGCTCAACCTAGCCCGCAGGCACACCGCCAAAGCGGACGCGCGGCTCACCTTCCCGCACCACGTATCCAGAGGCCCGGGATTCTGTGTGCGTGACCGCGTCTTCCGGTTCCCGCCGGAAGTTTTTCAAACTCCGGAAGTCCCGCCTCGCTGCTCCTTGACTGACTTCAGACAAGCTGAGCTCCCAGAGCGAAGGGTGGGAGGGCTGAGGGGACGGGATAGAGGTGGAGCCTGGTGTCCAGCAGTTGCGGACCCGCCTCCCTGTTTTTCTTTCTCTGGGACTGCTTTGCTCTCTTTTTCATGACATTATTTGAATTTGCAGTAGAAAAATAAAAAGCAATCAAGCTTTACACTCTCTAAAATCAATTTTTTAAAGGTTTTTATTTTATTTGTTTCTTAGCGTGTTTCATTATTTCTTAAGATCCAACGTAGAGTTTTTGCTTCAGAGTTATGAAAAGATCCAAATTTTCTGATTAGGACTTCTGGTAAACCCTCACACAGCCCAGGAGGTTTCCTCCACCTTCACAGAAGAGTTTAGCCCTACAGTCATCATTATCTTACATTGGTCTCTCCCGCAATTTACTGCACTATCAAGTACACGTTTTAGAAACCTTGTTCTTTGAACCTGTTCTTACCTCCTCTGGCTTTAGCTTACCCCTTAGGTACCTAATACAATTTAGAGGTAAATACTCACTGAATTCATTGAGGCAAACACAGGTCCCAGTTACCCAAATTTCTTGGGCTAGAATGGAAAAGCCCTGCCCTATTTCATTTGTCAGATTCTTTGAAAGTGCTAGTAATCTAGTATCTTAGGTAAGCCCTCCTCCAGATCCAGTATTTCTGTTTCTCTTCCCTAAAAACACAAAAGTAGGTCTTATTTTTTATTACAATGATTCCCAAGTATCTTAGCTTTGTGGACAAAAGGGGCCACATGCTAACCCAACAAGCTCAGGGAAGGCCTGCATGGTGGTCTTGCAAACTCAAAAACCTAAATTAACTACAAAGGATGTTCTGAAATTAAACTTTAACTAAAAGCGCCTATCTGTCTTTTTGCATTTATGATAACATATCCTTGAAATGTCTGGGTAACTTGTAACTTCCCTTTTTTCCAGACCCCTTAGGCCACAACCAAATGCCCTGGGTGCCAGGACAGGAGATCATAAATTCCTTCATTGTTATTGTTACCATGTTAATTGTTGACTGTGAGCTATCCTGTGCCCACCTAAGTATGTGTCTATTATTTTACTTTTTATCCAATCCCAGAGGTTCTCTCACCCTCCACCCACCTTTGCTTTCTTCCACCTCTCTAATCTATCACCAATGGATTTCATGTAACCCACCTAAGTCTCCTTTAATTGCAAAAATAGGTGAAAAACTGCCATTCTCCAGAGCATTATTCCAATATGTTGAGATTTTGCTTCCCGGCTGTTGTCAACAGCTTGGCTCAAATAAACCACAAAAATTCATTACAGGTTTGAATGTTTTTACGTTAACAGCTCCATGTCCGTACCCTAAACCCCACATTTTTTCACTAATCCAATTTACCTTGAATACATTTTCTCAAAATCAATTCTCAGTAGAAATGAAAAAAGTCTTGGGATTTTTTTGTTTGTTTGTTTTTGATGATGTGTTTTTTGCCAAGCACACTAAACTCTAAACTCACAGAAACAGCCCCACCCCAAAATAAAAAAAAAAATTGATTGTAAGATTAAGGAAATAAAGCTGTTGTTAGTTTAGATTATAATTTAGCATACCAAAACCCCGTGGATTTGTTTTATAAAGCAGCTTTCTATGCTAATGACTCATTTCCAAGGACTCTGATTACTGAAGAGCTATTGAAATGACCCATGAGTAGGCCTTACTACATACAGATTTATCCAAAGTAAACATAAATTTCACTGGATAATTTTTGCAGACTTTCTATTCTATATCTAAGATCCTTGGTTGGTAAGGATCAGTTTCTGAGATTGTTTAGAGATTTCTTTTTTCCTTCTTAATTTGTAGTCTTATGTTGCCCTTTGCAATGATTCCAGAAGGTCTGGCACTGTCTGCTACAATCACTGTCTGATCCACAATTTCTAGTTCTGAAAGAACACTAGGGAACACAGGACAGTCCGGGATTATGGGAAGGAAACCCAGTTATCATAATAAACAATAGTAATTTACTATTTACTATTCACCTACTTTTTATAGTGCTATCTAGGTTTTTAAGATAGAGAATAGTAAGGGTCAAGGTGAATCAATGTTCTACAAAATCTTTTAAAATAATTCCTATCCTAGAGGAATTTACAAGCAGGACTAGGGACTAGATACAGGCACAAGAGACAAACCCATACACGCCCTAGCTGGTTGGCCCGGATCATTGGCGTGTCATCCCATGGTTGTCAGCCGAAAGGTTGCAGTTCAATTCCCATTCAGGGCACATACCTAGGTTGCCGGTTTCATCCACAGTTGGGTCACGTACGGGAGGCAGCTGATCAATGTTTCTCTCACATCTCACATAGATGCTTCCCTCTTGCTCTTCTTCTCTCTCTAAAATCAATAAAAACACATTTTCTGAGGAGGATTCAAAGAGAGACAGACAGACAGACAGACAGACAGGTCAACCAACCTATATAAGATCGTCCAGATTCAAGGGTTGGTAGTAGGTACACTGCACAGTGGGAATGAGAATAGGAATTGGACTGCATAGTTGAGTTGGACACTGACTCTCTTCTCTTCCACAAGGGATATCTGCTTTTCAGCTGGAGAAGAAAATATAAATAAATAGCGTACCAAGCCCAAGCAGATTTGGCTCAGAAGATAGAGTGTTTGCCCACAGACTGAAGGGTCCTGGCTTTGATTCTGATCAAGGGCATGTACCTTGGTTTCAGGCTTGATGCCCAGCCCTACTCAGGCAACTAATCAATGTGTCTTTCTCACATCAATGTACCTCTCTTTCTGTCGCTCCCTTTCTCTTCCACTCTCTCTAATGGGAAAATAGCCTCAAAAATATCCTCAGGTGAAGATTAACCAACAATAAATAAAAGGACATCAGACATCTGGGAAAAATAAAAGTTGGGACAGGGTCCTCTAAAATTAATGTAGGTGGTGACCTACTTCAAAGGCAAGGAATACTGTCTAGAAAGCAGTTCCCTAGGAAGTTTGCAAGAGCTGTTCCCACTAAAAGCTGTCAAGGAAATTTTGTAATCACTAAGCATAAACCAGGCCCTACCACAAAAACTGCCTTTTCTCTCCAGGACCTTGCGCAAGCTATTGTTTACCTTTGGTTCTTAAGTGCTGAATTCCAAGAAATTCAGGGGTTTAGTCTGGGATAATCTGAACATCCACCTGAGACTATGCAGCACAGTTTGGGAGTAATGAAAACATGTTTTGGATTTGCCTGGAGGTTATTTGTTTTATTGCTCCAAAGCACACAGCTCCTCACGTGATATTCATTGGTATGTTGTTATTTGTATGTTATTGTCCATGTTTTCAAGTCACTTCCCTATGAGTTCTACCTTCTCAGGGAGACTATCATAATAGTAATAACATATACTCATTGATCATCTACCATGTGCCAAGCACTAAGTCAAGGCTTTTATATGTATTCGTATATTTGATTCGTATTTTAGCTCAATGAGACGTTGCTATTATTATGCTCTTTTTTATAAATGAGAAGATCAACCCTGACCACTGTGCCTCAGTTGGTTGGGCATTGTCCTGTGCACTGAAAGATTGCTAGTTTAATTCCTGATCAAGGCACATGCCTGGGTTGTGGGCTTAATCCCCAGTATGGACCATGCAGGAGGCTGCCAATCAAAGTTACACTTTCAATATTGATGTTTCTTCTCCCTTTCTCTTTGTCTAAAAAAAAAAAATCAATAAACTATTCTTTTAAAAATCTTAAATGAGAATACTAAGGTATAGATAAGTTAAATAACTCATCCAAAGACATATCAGCTATTAAATGCATTTCTGGGATTTAAACCCAGTATCCTTAAGGACATCCATATACCACCAACTCAAAGCAAAGATCTCTTTCCCCTCCACAATGGTAGTTAGTGCAAGACTCTGAATAATTGAGAAGGTACCCAGGTTTGATTCTGGTCAAGGGCACATGCCCAGGTTTCGGGCTCAATCCTCAGTTGGTAGGTGTGCAGAGGGCAGCTCATCAATGATTCCCTCTTATCATCAATGTTTCTATCTATCTCTCCCTCTCGCTTTATCTCTGAAATCAATAAAAAAAAATATGTATTTTAAAAAGGACACAAATTCTTAATATAGATGCAACTGACTGCACTGAATTTTGCACCCACTAAATTGAAAGATACTTGTCTAAGTCTAGGAACTAAGTATTAGTCATGTTAGTCTCTTCTTCAACTTCTTCCTTTACCTATATGCTGCCTAATGATGCCTGAAAAAGTACTCAATAAACCCTGGCCAGATATATCAGTTGGTTAGAGCATTGCCCCTACATGCCAAGGTTGCAAGTTTGATTCCTGGTCATGGTACATGCAAGAATCAATGAACGAATGTATAAATAAGTGGAACAACAAATCTCTCCTTTTCTCTCTCTATAAAATCAATCAATAAATAAAAAAATTAAAAATAAGATATTAGACTAACTTCTGGGCCAAGGACTATACCTTCCTCATACTAGGAAAGTAATCTAAAGTTCCTGCCACACAGAAGGTGGGTTACCATTCTAAAAATCAGATGTGCTTTTGGAAATTCAAACATTTTGTCCCTTTAAGTTAATCACCTTGCAAAGGCAGAGTCTATTGCAGATTAGAGAATGCATACCATATTTTCCAGCATATAAAACGACTTTTGAAACAAAAAAAAAGCCTGCTCAGATTGGCCAGAGTCAGAGAGGAGGTCTATTAAAAAAAGAACTGGTGTTGCCTCGGAAGTGGGGGGTAGCCTTATACAGCGAATATAGGCCTAAACCTATGTTTTAACTGTAAAATTAGGGGGGGTGGTCTTATACACCGGAGTAAACTGAAACCGAGCCCTATTTTATAAATTTGCGTATTAGCCTTGCCCATCTACTACCCCACTGTCAAAAACTCACATTCCTAAACGATAAAACTCATTGGCTTCAATGGGCTTGTCTCAATAACTCAGCCAGGAACTTAGATACTTCCTGCAAAATACAGTATAAGAGAAGGACTGCCTCTATTTCCCAAATGAGACAAGGGCTTCTTGTTAAGTGAGGTAGAATAGGCCTGTAGATGCATTCCCAAACTTGGCTTGTCCTGTGACTTTTTCAGTCTGTCTGGGAGCAGAGCACCATTCCAAAGTGCTAGTCTCATGCTGAAGACATTGTTACAGCCCAGAGAAAGTCTGTCTGCCTTATGTGTAAAAAGAAAGAAAAGAAAAAAAGATTCAAGGGATTAAAATCCTGAGTTTTGAATGACTATTGAACAGATCTTAAAGAGGTATCATTGAAGCCTGAGGAAATCAGTTGTGCAGATTTTTCAAGGAAATGGGTATTCAAGCATAAAAGGATTACATACATTTAAATTTATCTTACATGAAGTAAAATAATGGGAACTACATACTAAACTAGAATATAATTTCTCTCTTTAGCTGAAAACGGAAATGCAGTGTTTTTCCCCACTTACGTTTTACAAATCCTCGAAGTACTTTGTAATGAATGCAATCACAAGCTAGATTAAAAAAAATAAAATCCAGAACCGTAGGTAAAATATTGTATCTAATACACAGCTCACTGTTCTACTCATCACCTATCTGGCAAATTCGCTGGCTGAAGGCATTCTGTTGCATGCATGAGCAGAATTTTCTTCTAGTGAGTTTATCTCCCCTGAGTAGTGTCTAGGGACCACCTAGGAGGCCTAAAATATTCACTTAATAACCTGAGATTTAACCATAGAAACCCTGAAGGGTTCATTGGAACCCTAATGATGGCATGACTGGCTAGGTGGAAGGGAAGGGGTGAAAGGCAGCATCGTGGGGCCAGGTTTATTTTGTTCATCACCACGGAGAGCCATATCTGGAGACTCTGTACATCATAACTAATTCTTTGTAATACCTGTGGTCCACCTTTGAGCTTAATGAACTGAAACAGTCCTGCAAACAACTGGTTTGAAACACTCATCCAAGATGCCTGTAGTCAGAATTCTAATACCAGAAGCTTCACACTCGGACTGGAATTCAATTTTGGAAAAGCAATGTGTGTCAGATTAACCTATGTTTAAGTGTGTGTGTGTGTGTGTGTGTGTGTGTGTGTGTGGTTGTTATTTTTGCTTTAATGTCTGGTTTATTGAGTATAATTTACATAAAGGAAAACTCAACTTTTTATTCTGACAAACACATACAGTCATATAGCCACCACCACAAGTAAGATATAAAACATTTGCCAAAACCAGTTTGGCTCAGTGGATAGATCATCAGCCTGTGGACTGAAGGGTCCCGGGTTCGATTCTGGTCAAGGGCATGTTTCTTGGTTGCGGGCACATCTCCAGTAGGGGGTGTGCAGGAGGCAGCTGATAGAAGTTTCTCTCTCAACAATGTTTCTAACTCTCTATCCCTCTCTCTTCCTCTCTGTAAAAAATCAATACAAAGTATATATATTTTTAAAAGATATAAAACATTTCTATCACATAAAAAATGCCCTTTGTAAGTTAATCTTCTCTCAGCCCTGGCAAGAACTCATTTGTTCTAGGTTCCAATAATTATAATTTTTCTGGATTGTCATGTAAACAGAAGCACAATTCTTCTTCTTAATATAATGCATTAGGGATTAATCCATGTTGTTGCATGTCTCACTGGTCTATTTCTTTCTATTGCCAGTTAGCATTCCAATATGTGGGCATACTACAGTTGATCTGTTTAGCAGCTGATAGACACTTAGGGTTTTTTCCACTTTTTGGCCATCATTAATAATGCTACTATAAACATTGATGTATAAGATTTTGTGTGGACATATGTTTTCATTTCTCTTGGGTAAATAAATAACTATGAACAGTATTGCTGAGTCATATGATGAGTATTTAGCTTTATAAGAAACTACTAAATTAATTTTCAAATACTATTTCGCATTCCCACCGTCAATGCAGGAGAGATCCAATTGCTCACAAACTTGCCAGGACTTGATATTGTCACGTTTGTTTTTTGTTTTATTTGTTTGTTTTTGTTTTTGCCATTTATTGATATTTAGGAGTATCTCACTAAAGTTTCAATTTGCATTCCTTAATGACTAATATAATGTATTTATTTGTCACCAATATATCTTCTTAGGTAAAGTTTTCAAATCTTTTGACAAATTTTAAATATATATATATTTATATATATTTAATTGATTTATATATATATAATTGATTTTTTACAGAGAGGAAGGAGAGAGATAGAGAGCTAGAAATATTGATGAGAGAGAAACATCAATTGGCTACCTCCTGAACACCCCCTACTGGGGATGTGCCCGCAACCAAGGTACATGCCCTTGACTGGAATCTAACCCAGGACCCTTCAGTCTGCAGGCTGATGCTCTGTCCACTGAACCAAACTGGTTTCGGCTCTTTGGACAAATTTTAACTGGATTTTTTGCTTGTTGAATTATGAGAGTCCTTCATTTGTTGTGGACACTAGTCCTTCATAAAATATGGCACTTAGCTTTGAGAGTAACAAGTTATCACAGGCAGCTGCTGGCCCAATAGCACACAGAAAAATGATTCCTTCAAGAGGCTAGCTAATAGATGGTATCAGAAACACCAACATTCTTACACACGTGAATTTTCCTGAAACCAACGTCACTGTAAACAGAAAACATCTTTGCAGAATAATGACCTAATTTCACAGTGAAAGATGAGAAAACTATAAGCCTGAGATACATAAATTTATCACCTCAAAGGAATGCATTTGAGAAAGTGGCATCCATAAACTTTAGCGATACTGTGGGAAGTTAGTGAAGCCATCATGTTCACACAGCCTAACTGAGTATTTTGTTTAGACTACACCTTATCTGAGTGTAAAAAAATCCAAATAGTTCACCAAGAAAATTCTGACAGATCCTGAAAGTTAGAGTTTAACAGAAGTACGTATTGCATATATAAGGGTCTTTAATAACTTGAGCTTTATCAGTTAGGAGATCCAGGTCTATAATTTCTATAACTTTCAGGCCTGTTTCCAGAAAGCATTAGCTAGTACTTCTCAAATTTAAAGCATATATGAATCACTGGCAGAGCTTTTTAAAAATGGTGATTCCTATCCCTAGCCCCTAGTTTAATGAGTTTAAGGTAGGAATTACGTGAGTGAGGACACCAAGAGGTTCTTCTACATTTTACCCAAAGACAAGTCTAATTCTTACTGTACACTTGATTTAGGACACTTAGAGGTAGTTACTTATTTCAACTAAACCTCTATGTATTAGTTACCTATTGCTACTTAACAAACCACCTCCCCCCCCCAATTTTTTTAATGTTGTAAATATTTTATTTATTATATATATTATTGATTTCAGAAAGGAAGGGAGAGTGAGAGAGATAGAAACATCAGTGATGGGAGAAAATCATTGATTGGCTGCCTCCCGCACTCCCCCTGTTGGGGATCGAGCTCACATGTGCCCTCAGGCCATCGCTCTATCCACTGAACCAAACCAGCTAGGACTAATGTTGCAAATATTTTACATAATCTTTTGGTAAATAAATGAGATAAACTGGTTTCCAGAGAGACAGATTCTGGATAAGTAAGTGTGCGTATTCAAAGGTGTATTAAAGATAATGTCCCCAGACTGTTTCATAACATAGTAAAAACTTCCAGTTATAAGATAAATAGGTTTTGGAGATATAATTTACAACAGAATGACTCATAGTTAACAACATTATATTGTATATTTGAAAATTACTAAGATAATAGACCTTAGAAGTTCTCATCACAAGGAAATGTTTTATTAGTTGCACATTAAATAACAAATTTTACTAAAAGTAAATTTGATAATTACTAAAATTATCCTAATTCTAGTAAGTCTTGTATTTGTACCCCTAACACAGAAACCACCAAAAATTGTTCATTTTACTGCTGGGCCTTTAAGCCTGCCAATAAAAGGGAACCACAAGTGCCAAGAGGAATTGATGGTAGTCACCTTGGAATCTGCTCTTATCCACACCAACCAGCATTGGTTTGGACCTAATCTCATCTCTGTCAACTTGAAAAGCTCTGGCCCTGGAAATCCTACTTCTGGCCTTCATTAAACTTTTTGAGCTCTGTTTGGAAAAGGCCTGAAATCTCAGCTCTGTTTTGGTTAATAGTTATTCTTTGCCACCAAGATGGCTAGGATTTTTGCTTACTTGAGACTCTATTATTTTTGCACATATAAAACATTCAGAGTGGTCTGGCAAGTGGCTATTTGCATTTCTAAATATCCTCTTTAACAGGAATGAATTAACAACACTATTTTAATGACACACGTAACCTGCTAACATCTTACAGTCATTCATTGCAGTTCCCTCCTGGTTCATTTAGCAAACATCATATATGAGCTATCATGGTAACTCAATTGTTGCCAAGTACATTGGTGACAAACTGTTTTTCTTTTCAAGATATTTGTCCTCTCACATCTCTAGATGCTCCTGGAAATACTAATAAAAGCATAGCATCTGATATATTTATACCTTGTCTTATGGAACAATTTCATAACAATTCAGTAGAAAGGTCTCATTACAATGAGAGTAACAGCTATACTAAATTTTTTATATATATATTTTATTGATTTTTTACAGAGAGGAAGGGAGAGAGATAGAGAGCTAGAAACGTCGATGAGAGAGAAACATCAACCAGCCGCCCCCTGCACACCCCCCTCGGGGGATGTGCCCGCAACCAACGCACATGCCCCTGATTGGAATCGAACCTGGGACCCCCCAGTCCGCAGACTGACGCTCCACCGCTGAGCCAAACCGGTTTCGGCAGCTATAATAAATTTTTAACCAACAAACATCTGGTTGATGACTTACAAATGACACAAACCTAGGGATGATGTCACATGGCAATAGAGAGACTCTGGGTGAAGAGCAGTGCATGCAACGGCACAGCCTACCTTTGCGGTGCTCATTGACCAATCCTAGGAACAAAAGCAAATTTGAACAAAATAGTGGTGTCAAGAAGATTCATGTCAAGTTGCACTTTTCAAATTTTAACATATTCTTCAAATGTTTTATTAGTTAACGGAACTTTGTAATTCAATATGTGAAAGATACAAAAGGGAATGCTATAGAAATTCTGTTGCCTCTGTTCACCAGTCACGCAGTACCCCTCCCTATGAGTAAGTTTCTTGCATATTCTCCCAGAGAAAATTCTTTGCATATGCAGTCAAATGAAACAATATATTCGATCAAACATAGGATGTCATTGATTACAAGATAGACTGTTATTGTTATTATTATTATTATTATTATTATTATTATCTAGAAGGCCCATAGTGCTTGCTGGATGGAGGCACCTCCCTTCTGCCGCCACTGCAGCCACTGGCCCTACCCCCTGGTCGAACTCCCAGTCAAACTTCTGGTAGAGGGAACAATTTGCATATTAGGCTTTTATTATATAGGATATATATTATGAACATATATGCTATTTTATATAATTACATAGTATATATAATATACATACTGTAATATAATTATACTAGAGGCCCAGTGCACAAATTCATGCACAGGTGGGGGTCCCTCAGCCTGCCAGCGATTGGGGTCATTGAGGCCATCTCGCACAGTCCTGATTAGGTCCAACTGGGACCGGCTGGGAGGAGTGGCAGCAGGAGGTTGGCTGGCCCGGGTTGTGGGAGTGCACTGATCCCTCCGGGGGCAGCTCTTGCATTGAGTGTCAGTGTGAATCATAGTGACTGGTCGACCAGTCATTCAGTCATTCCATTGTTCCATTTCAGTCATTCAGTCATTCAGTCATTCCATTGTTCCACCAGGCCAGTGGCCTGGTGCACAAAATTCATGCACATTAAAAAAGAATTAATTAGAGGAAATATTTTAATATTGCCATTTGCACTTTATATAGAAGTGTCAGAGATAAAAGAAAATTAGTAAAATGTATATGAAAATCTCCCTCCTGTTAGAGTCTGGGGCATGCCCCAGGACACAGAGTCAAGTCCCACCCCCTCATGCATGCCTCAAAATCGCACAAGACTCAGACCTGGCCAGCCCCACGCCTGACAAACCCTGCAGGACGGTGTGTGTGTGTGTGTGTGTGTAACCACAGTTCCCCCAGACTGGCCTCAGGTCCCCTGGCCCCGGCGGGAGGGCACAAGGACGCTAGAGTGTGATGATCATTTGCATATAAGCTCTTTATTATATAGGATTATTATACTACTACAAAAAAAAACATTTTAAAGCCCTGCCTATTAAACTATGATTTGACACCTATTGTATAATGAATTCTAGTTTTATAAATATCAAAAATGTAAAAATCTGTGCATTTTAGAATCAATTAAATGTGGTCTATGTTCTTCTTTGAAATTTTACACAAAAGATAATAGCCTATTTTCATGATTCTGTGCTTGATTCACTCAACAACACATCTTGGAGCTTATTTCATATCAGTAGCTAAGGCATTTTCTTCCTTACTTTAATGTGGGAGAACTGTGAAAATAAGACTTTGATGAATATGTGTTAAGTAAGAAAGTGATAAAGCAAGGAATAGAATACTCTTTGGAAAATCTAGTGAATAAACTGTGATGTCTGAAGTAAGAAACACAATAAACATTACTTTGCTCTTTTCTTCCCCAAGGATAAAGATCTTCAAAGGAAAGTGTAGGACAATACGATAAAGGACTCAAGTTTGCCATAATAGGGGGAAAAACAGTAATATGGTATCTAGAAAGTGTCTGAGACTGAACAAATACAAACACATAGCACTAAAACACACAAATGTGACAAAATCATTCTTGGGAATTTTTGTGAAATGATGAAGGAAAGAAAAGGTGACTGAAGATGGGGTAAGAGATTTTACAAAAGTGAAAAATGTAGATGATAGGAAATGCAAACCAGTCACATTTCCCATTTACAACAAGCTTTAAAATACATTATTAAAATATGGCTTATTAGTATTTTGAAAGTAAAAATGTCATACTTTAAAAATATTTTAAAGAAAAAGAGGTGATTAGAAGGAATTAGAATAGCTTCACCAGAAAAAAATGTCATACTTTAAAAATATTTTAAAGAAAAAGAAGTGATTAGAAGGAATCAGAATAGCTTCACCAGAAATGTTTTGCCACACCTAGGTTGTGGCTAAGATGCAGGGAAAGAACTGAAGAGATGGTTGGTTGCTATACTCAGTCACCAGTCAATTGATTGTTCCCTTTACCTGTGCTACAAGTGAAGAACAAACATAACTAAGAAGAACAACAGACATACTATGAAGAAAAACAGACATAGCTAGGTGGAAATGGGACTGGATTCATGCCCTGTCTCTGTCACTATTTAATGACCTTGGGCCCATCACTTCATTTTGTTTTTCCTTCTCTAAAATAAGAAGATCGCATTTATTGATTCCTGAGTTCCTTTCTATGAATTACATTTTAACTATAACCTGGTTATGACTATATAATATATAACTATATGTTATAAATATAATCTGAAGAATTTGGAAAATATAGAGTTTGTTTATGTAAGAAAAATGTCTGATGTTTTTATTTTTTTAATTAGGGACATTGTATTTAATTTTTTTATTTTAGAGAGAGGAGAAGAGAAGAGAGAGAGAGATAAAAAGATAGATAGTAGATAGGTAGATAGATCTATTTGTTGTTCCACTTATTTATGCATTCATTGGTTGCGTCTTCTATGTGTCCTGACCAGGGATTGAACCCACAACCTTGCTGGATTGGGGTAATGTCCTAACCAGCTGAGCTATCCAGTCAGGGCTGTCTTTGGAATGTTCATGGAATGATCATCATGCCTATGTGAATTCCCCATGGGTATGTATTAAGCTTTGATTTTCTCCTGTTAATCTATCTCTGCTAATTTGGTTAGTAGTCCAATTCACATCCTGATGGGGCAAGGATTTTCACAGTGATTTTATTTTCATCTGCTGTGACTTCTGGGATTTTCAGTGTACTGTTGTATACCTTCTCTTGTTTGACGGAATGACTCACCTCTTTCATATGGATGAGGAGGACACTGAGGCTCAGTGCCATTCAGTGACTCACCCTGAATTACACAGCTGCTGTTAAGCAGGGACCTAGAACCTGGATCCGATCCATGTTCTAAAAGAATTGTTCCATGGAAAGTTGAGCTGCAGGTAAATAGATCCTGCTGGGCGGTGACCAGGGAAGTTTTGGGTAAACTTCAAAGCTAATCAGAGCAAACAAACCAGTGAAGGAAAGACTAGTTTTAATACATATTCCCAGCTCGGTTCTCCAGAGACAGCTTTGCACCCGCCTTTTCTGAACCAAGCTTATTAATGGAAGGAACAAGTGTGTGGTTGCTTGGTTTGGAAATTGGACAGTTTCCTGGAAAAGAAAAATTCTCTCCTAAGAGAAATAGGAGGCAGTGAGAAGGAAGCAAGATTTTAGCAAACTTTTGGATGCAAGAGATATATTGATGATAGTAACCAAGAAATTAGGGCGGGGGGGGGGGGAGGTTAAAAACTTATATTCATTTTGGCAAGCTTAATCTTTTTCTCTAAGCTGGTGCTCCTGGGGAATGGGTTACAAGAATTGGAGGGAAAGAGAGACTCTGGCTCTGTTCTTGGTTGTGCCACCCTGGAAGCTACTGGCCCAGATAGGCAGGTCGAGCTTATATTTTCCAGGATGGCAAATTCTGCAGGCGAGGGAGGGGACTGAAGCACAGGGAAGTGGAAAAAGAAAAATCAACAGCACTGCCTCCTTTTACAAACAGAGTTTTGGCTCACACCTATACTGGTCACCAGACCTGGGTTTAAACATGCCTCCCTCACCCGAGATAGGCACCTATCCTTACCTTTTCATTTCCAAGTGACCCATGATCCCAGAGTTACTGAGTAGCGCAGGTCCCCAGTGCATATGTAGTTTCACAGGTACCGTGTTGCTCTTTCCTTCACAGTTAGCCCAGACTCATCTCGTCAGATGGTTGCTTCTTTCCAGGGACTTCAGAGACATTTTTTCTGCTGCCTGTGGGGACAGAGTGATAGAATGCTACCTTCACTCATTCTTTGTCTCCAGTCTTGAGCTTTTCCTAACATCCACAGAAGGTAGCAATTTTGTGTAGTAGGTAGAAAACATGGGCTTGGAGCCAAATAGACCACTTTGAATCTTCTCTCTAGCACTTATAAAACTGTGTGATCATGGGCACATCATAGTCCCTCCCCCTAGCCCCAGTTTTACCATAATGGGACAATACTACCACTTACCGTTTATGATTTTTGTGAACATTAAATAAGATTGTGTATGTAAATACCTAACATAAGGTCAGACTCACAGTACTTGCATAGCTACGTCAGCTACCTGGGCAGAGTTATCTGGGGGAATGAATCTACCAAACACATCCTTCTCCTTCTGGAAACTTGCAGGCTCTCAGAGAGACAGGGCCCATGGTGTTGTACACCCTGAGAATGAGAAAAGTTTGTCCTGAGCCATTGCTTCCAGGATAGCAGTTACTATTTTCTGTTTCATTTTGGATCATTTCTATTGCTATGTCTTCAAATTCACTCAGTCCTTTTTTCTACCATGTCTAATTTGTCATTAATCCCATCCAATGTGTTTTTATTCTCAGACATTGTTGCTTATATCTCTAGATGTCTGATTTGGGTCTTTGAAATATTCACTGTCCCTGTTTTACCTTTTGAAGATATTGACTACTGTTATAATAGCTGTTTTAATGCCTTTACCTCTAATTCTAACATCTGTGCTGATTGCAATTGCTTTCCCCCCCTCATTATGGGACATATTGCCTGGTTTCTTTGCATACTTGGTAATTTTCGATTGGATGTCTGCTAAATTTTAACTGGTTACACAATGGATAGTTTTGTTTTTATTTAAATATTCTTAAGCCTGAGGCACAGTTAAGTTACTTAGAAATAGTTGAAACATTTGGGGTCTTATTTTTTGAAATTCTTAGGCAGAGCTAGAGTCGTGCTCAGTCTAGGGCTAATTATTCCTCACTACCAAGACAAGATCTTTCCAATGACTCTGCTTGGTGCCCCTTGAATCATGAGGTTTCGCCTTCTGGCTGGTGGAGAGAAGCACTCTTCCTGGCCCTGTAGGAGCACCAGGCGCCGTTCCCTCTACTCCTTTCAGGTTTTTCCTAGGCAGGAAGTTCCCCCTCCTACATGTGCTCATCAGTACACAGGTGAATACTTGAGGAGACCCCTTCCTATATTCAGAGTGGCCCCTCTGTACAGTTATCTCTTCAGCACTATGTTGTACAAGCTCTAGCGCCTGGGATCACCTCGGACTGCCAGTTCCACCTCATCAGCTCAGCAGCCATCCAGGTTCTGGAAATCCCCCCCAGACATCACGCTGGGTGGATGATAGGGCTTACTTTGTTTTCCATCCCAAAGGGTTCATTCTCATTATTGCCTGACATCCATCACCTCTTAATCCATCTGAATTAAAAATGGAAGTTTTTCCTCATTCTTTTACAATTTTATTGTTTATTTATACTTGCACAATACAATGGTACATGTTTTAAATCTATTCAAACTTAAATCTACATAGGTTGGGGCTTTCCAGTTCTGGAAAGATGGAGTAAACAACTAAAAAACCTACACAGAATGCTTGGAAAATCTATCTGAAGATGGAAAAAAAAAATGGTGGCAGACATATGAGGGTAGGAGATGTGTGAGGGAATAACCATACCTCTAGTCTGGGTTCAAACAAAGGCCAAGTCCTGAAACTGTGTACCAGGCATTTCCCAAGGAAAGCCTGTTCTTTCTAGATTGAGGAGCAGAAAAGAGGACCCATATGGGATACAGAGATTTGAGAAAACCCCCCTGCCTTTTTTTTTTTTTACCTTTTTCCCCACCTCAGCCCAAGACAAGTGCCAGATACAAAACTGTAATTTTGTGACAGATGGATGGCAGCCTGGGAAGTGATGGCAGTGAATGCCAATAGGCACCTAAAACCCAGAGGGAGAAGACTGTCATAAGAATAGAGGGATGCCGAAACCGGTTTGGCTCAGTAGATAGAGTGTCGCCTGTGGACTGAAAAGTCCCAGGTTCAATTCCGGTCAAGGGCATGTACCTTGGTTGCAGGCACATCCCCAGTAAGGGGTGTGCAAGAGGCAGCTGATCGATGTTTCTCTCTCATTGATGTTTCTAGCTCTCTATCCCTCTCTCTTCCTCTCTGTAAAAAAAATCAATAAAATATATTTTTAAAAAAAGAATAGAAGGAGAATCTCTATTGTTTATTTTCCCTCTATGTATCCTGCCACTTGGCTCCAGAAGATAGACTCAGTTACAGAAAATGAATGGCAGAGCAGGGAGACTAATGCTCTGGATTCCTAATCAGAATACCAGGAAGGAGGACCCTTGGAAATCAGGGAGGAGGTAGCTCAGGAAAGGTATTCCATAATGTAATGTACTAGTATTAATTCCTGAGCTGCACATGTATAGATAGGGCCCTAAACTTATACCAAAGACTTAGAGATCTGAACTACAGAGATTACCCACATACATCCCAGATTGTCATTGAGTGGCACTCATGTGGGACAGATTTGAATAGTACAGCAGTCTTTGAAAGTTGGACATTGAAATCATAGCCCATAGGAAGCAAATTAGAATTTATAGACTGAACTTAATAGGACTATTGACTATTAAAACAGACAAACAAAAAATGTGTGTTCTCCATAGGTTTTAAATGAGATATAAGATCTCGTAACATGATATTTATAATGTAATTTCAAATGTATTGAATGCAATACATAAACATGTGACAATCTCTATGCTAAAAACTAAAAATATTGATGAAGGAAATCAAAGAAGCCCTAAATGAAGAAAGAGAAATACTGTGTTCATAAACCAGAACATTTAAATAGTTAAATGTTAATTCATCCCAAACTGTTTCCAGATTTAGAAAAAAAAAATTTATGGAATATCAAGTTAAATTTGAATTCCAGATACTAGTAAATAATGCATAATTTTAGCAT
Organism: Pipistrellus hanaki; assembly: GCF_964339955.1. Taxonomy (NCBI): domain Eukaryota; kingdom Metazoa; phylum Chordata; class Mammalia; order Chiroptera; family Vespertilionidae; genus Pipistrellus; species Pipistrellus hanaki. Next base: position 21,245,887 of record NC_140514.1, read on the forward strand.
AATTATGTCTATACAATATTTGCAATTTTGTATGCTAAATATTTATTCATTGTTTATCTTAAATTCAAATTTAACTGGATGTCCTGAATATTATCTGACAATCCTGCAGGGCCCAAATTGATTTTATGGATTTAATATAATAACAATCAAAATCCCAGCAGGATTTTTGTTATATATAGGCAAGCTGATTAAAAATGTATATGGAGCTGAAACCGGTTTGGCTCAGTGGATAGAGCATCATGGTTCAGTTCCTAGTCAGGGGACATGCCAGGATTGTGGGCTCGATCCCCAACAAGGGGTGTGCAGGAGGCAGCCGATCAATGATTCTCTCATCATTGATGTTTCTATCTCTCTCCTGCTCCCTCCCTCTCTGAAATCAATAAAAATATATTTAAAAAAATAAATTAATATGTATATGGAAAAGCAAGAGACCTAGAATAATCAAAATAATTTTTTTTGGGGAAAAAACAAAGTTAGAGGACTCACAATACATGATCTTAAAACTCAATTAAAGCTAAACAAGTAAGGCAGTGTGGTACTAGAGAAAGTTTAGGCACACAGAGCAATGAAAGAAAGTAAAAGAGTTAAGAAATAGGTCCTTGCCGAAACCGGTTTGGCTGATTGGATAGAACATCATTTTGCGGACTGAAGAGTCCCAGGTTCGATTCCGGTCAAGGGCACGTACATTGGTTGCGGGCACATCCCCAGTGGGGGATGTGCAAGAGGCAGCTGGTCGATGTTTCTATCTCTCTATCCTTCTCCCTTCCTCTCTGTAAAAAATCAATTAAAAAATATATATATAGGTCCTCACAAATATGATCAATGGATTTTTAACGATAAATTATTTTAGTAACATAAAGTTCACATAACATAAAAACTACCATTTTAATCATTTTTAAGTGTATAATTTGTGACCAACTGACTTTTGACAAAGATATGGAGGCAATTCAATGGATCATTCTTTCAACAAATGAAACATCCATTTAAAAAAAATAAAACTTTAACCTACACATAAGATTGTAATTTATAGAAAAATTAACCTCAAATGAGTCATAGATCTAAATGTAAAATCAAAAGTATGAATTTTTTAAATATATATATTTAATATATTTTTACAGAGAGGAAGAGAGAAGGATAGAGAGTTACAAACATCGATCAGCAGCCTCGTGCATGCCCCCCACTGGGGATGTGCCCGCAACCAAGGTACATGCCCCTGACCGGAATCGAACCCGGGACTTTTCAGTCCGCAGGCCAACACTCTATCCACTGAGCCAAACCAGTTTTGGCAGAAGTATGAATTTTTAATTTAAAAAATCATAGGAGAAAAAGATTGTGACCTACGTTAGGCAAAGAGTTTTAAGATATGACATAAAAAACAGTCCATAAAAGAAAAAAAAAGATACATTGGACTTCACAAAAATTACAACTTTTTTTTCCTATAAAAGACACCATTAAGATAACTAAAAGACAAGCTATAAACTGGGAGCAAATATTAACAAATCACATCTCCAAAAAAGGAGTTGTATTTAAAATATGTAAAATAAACTTAAAAACTCAACAGTAGGACAATCCAGTTTAAAAAAATAGGCAAGAGATTTGAATAAACACACCACCAAAGAAGACATAGGATGGCTGACAAGCACATGAAAAGATGCTCCACATCATTAGTCATTATGAAAACACAAATTAAAAACCACAATGAAATACCACTACACACCTATTAGAATGACTAAAGTTAAAACAACAACAAACCCAACTGAAAATACCAAGCGCTAGTGAGCGTGCAGAGGAACCGAAACTTGCTAGTGGAAATAAATACAAAATGGTATGGACCCTCTGCAAACAGTATGGCAGTTTCTTACAAAGTTAAGTATGTATTTGCTATATATTCCAGTAATCCCACTCCTAGAGAACCTAGCGAACCTTGCTTAGCTTTTCTCTACCTGAGTTGCTTCATCTGCAAAAAGCACCATAATTGTATGCACTACTAAGAGATTTTTAAAAAGTCTCCCCTGTAATTATGGTATGATATAGTACTTTCTTATTATGCATGATAAGATGTTAAAATGTGATTTTAAAATGTGTCTTACAATTGAAGAAATATGATAATACCTAGTTCATTGCATTGTTTCCGGGTTTAAAAGAGTTGTTAAAGGTTACTGTCTGGCCCTGGCTGCATAGCCCAGTTGGTTAGAGAGTCATCCAGATACGCCAAGGTTGTGGGTTCTTGTATGTTCTGATCAGGAATCAAAAACTAACCAATGAATGCATGAAAGAGTGAAACAACAAATAGATGTTTCTCACTCTTCTCTTTCTCTCTCTTCCTTCTTTCTCTAAAATCAGTAAATATTTAAAAATAAATAAATAAAAATGTTACTGCCTGGCACAGGGTTCTCAACCAAATAGTTGTTAGTTAACTATACTATTGTTATTGTTAGTATTACTAACTACTACTACTACTACTATGATTACTATTTTAAGAAACAAATAGCAGAACTTGGATTGTGATACATTAGAAAGTGCCCCTCCCACTGCACTACGCCTTCTGCAAGCCCGGCCCATTTTGTTGTTGAATATTCATGCCCTGGCCCAGGCAAACACAGACCGTTGTGTGGCTGTCACCAGAGGAAAACGTGGGAAACATTGACCACTTCTTCGTTTTCTCTTGCTAGAGAAAAACCACAATGACATGCTATGTGTTGTGTCGGCTGGGTCAGTTCCTGCACTGGCACTGCTCTCGTGAGGTCAGTTGTTGCACTGTTCCCATTTTGTGGGAACATTGGCTCCCACAAGATGAGAGAGTCTGGGTGGGAATGCAAACTATTAGAGCAGTGCGTGTGTCAACCCCGTGTTGAAGGACAGGAGGCCTTGTGGGTGTGCTAACCATTAGTTCTCTGAGGCAGAGATAAATAATTACTACTTTACAGCCACTGATGGGGGGAACACGTAAATTAGGGTTCCAGTTGGGTTAAATGGCTGGAAAACTCAACCAGGACTACAAGGGGAAGCTGGTTAGCCACGTGACTTATTTCTTTATTATTTATATTTTATTCAAGTTCCTTGAATCTTTCCTGCAGCCCTCTTTCTGGTTGTATGAAGGAGCAATGTATATGGGGATACCCCCCACCCCCAATACCTGATCTCAGGGCCATTTTTAGTGGGTTGTAGGGCCTAGGGCATTCCTTTTGTATTCCTGGACCATTCACACCAAAACCCTATTATCCAGGAGCCAGCTGGTTAAGAGACTACATTGGGGGTGCTATCAATGCTAGAGATAGAATGAATTAAAAAAAAAAAGAAATGTTATCCTCTAGACAAAAAATCAGCAAAGAAACAGCAATCCTAAATAGCTCACTAAATCAGACGGACTTGACATCTTCAGAGCATTTCACCCCAAAGCCACAGAATATACGTTCTTCTCAAGTGCACATGGGACATTTTCAAAAATAGACCACATATTGGGTCACAAGCAAAGTCTCTCCAAATTCAAGAAGATTGAAATTATATACCAAGCATCTTCTCAGACCACTATGGCATAATATTAGAAATAAAAAAAAGAGAAATGTTCCTTAGGGATTGAGTGCAACATAGAAAGGAATTTCCTGAGAACTACTCTGTCAGGGACTGTACCTGTCTGAAATGCAATACCCCTTGATATTCTGTAAGGTAGTTGTCACAAACTTCTTGTTACATTTGAGTGAAGCCATGGTCCATTGACAGGCAGGTAGTTTGCCCAAGATCCTAGAACTAAGTTCCCGAGTTTCCAGGCTGGATTCCACCCCATACTGCTCTGTGCTGAAGTGATCAGTGCTGGAGTGCCGGAGGAATCGTGCTCATCCTTCCTTCCTCAGTGGTTGTTGGTTTTGATGGCAAAAAGTCGAATGACCCATCTCCCTCCCCCCACAACCCCCCAAGCTGATGGCGTCTGTGGCTCCTCTCCTCTCAACATCCAACATCCAACAGAAAACAAAGCTAAGTTATCTGCTGAAATGAGAGGAGCAATCTATGAGGGAGCCCCAATCCCTCCCACTTCCAATAGATTCTATTCTGGGGATTCCTTGGCCATTTCTCACAACCCTCACCTTAGCTTCAGGAACTGACCTACAGTCTAACATTTAGACTCTAAATCAAGGGGGTGGTGGGGAAGCAAGGTCAGTGTCTGTGGTCCATGAGGAGGCCCCTAACATTCCTTTACCTTCAAGTTTTAGCTTCTCAAACACCTGGACTGCTTCTCCTTCATCTCTGTTCCCCCCTGCCACCGAATCCAGAATGGGCCTTGTTGACAAATGTATGGCCTGTCGCTCTAAAGTATTGATAGGAGCAGAATTCTTCACTTTGAGAAGCCTAGCTGTTTTGTGTTTTTGTTTTTTAACTTATTATTATTATTAAATGTCAGGAGTTTTTTCCTCCAACAGGTGTGCATTTGACTGTATTTGCTCCTGCTCATGATGGGCGTGTGGAGAAAGCCAATGTCCCATGCCATGTAGTCTGCCTCTTGACCTCTTTAACTATTTCTAGTGCTCCTCCTAGTTTTTGGAGCAGAAGATGCCCAGGCCATCAAAACCGTGAGATGAACCGGACTAGGAGAGCTCATGCCCGCCAGGGGGCGCTGTCGGCTTGCAGAGCAGAGCACAGTGGTCTTGGGCTCCTAGGCGCCCTGGAGACACCGCCCACCAGCCCAGTGACTTCATCACTACAGTACCCGCTTGCTGTCCGTCAAGTACTGCGAACCAACCATTGGTTAGGAGCTCATCTGGGAAAGGAAAGGGAAAACTAACAAGATTTGTGACATTCTTATTCTCCTAACGTAAAGACCTTTCAAAGAAGGAGATTGCCGTGCAGGCAGAGGGAAGGGCAGTAAGAAGTGAGGAGGGACGGGAGGGAGAGTTGGGAGGAGAATCCTTAATTTCACTTAAGGGTATAAGGATTGGGCCCCTGGAGGGATCTTGCCTTAAAAGAGAGAAGGATTTGCCACCCTGCATCAGATCTTTCCTGTGATTTTAAACAGTTCTGGCTTTACATTTGCTATCGCTGCATAATCTTTACCTGTGACAAAAGACACTATTCCCTGCCCTGGAGTCTGAAAGGTAAATTAGGAGTAGCAATGGAGTAACCAAACGTCCAGAATGTGTGAGCGATATATAACCTAATCTGAACAGTCAGATTAGTCATCTGTTAATTGATAAGATATCCATAGGGAGCGTGCTGAAACAGCTGCTACACTTGGTACAGGTATCATGAAACCATCTGCTGAAAATATATCTAATGGGTGTCAGGAGAGAAGATAATAGAGAAATTGAGAAACAACAAAGTCCTTTGTTTTATTTATTTATTATTTATTATTTATTATTTTTTGTGAATCCACACCCAAGGATATTTTTAGAGAGAGTGGAAGGGGTTGTGGGGGGTGAGGGTGGGGAGGGAGAAACATAGATGTGAGAGAGATACATCAATTGGTTGCCTCTCACACAAGTCCGTACCAGGGTGAAATGGAGCCTGCAACCGAGGTATGTGCCCTTGACCAGAATTGAATCAAGCTACTCTTTGTCCTCCCTAGAGCACAAGCCCCAGTGTCCGGGACATAGCAGGTACTGAGTAAAGGTTCATGGATTGGTTTATGTTCTTAAAAGTTCCAAGATGCAGACCAACATCCAACATCAGAACTAAAGAAGATGTACAGGATGCTATTTCCTCTATGGTGATTGAAAGAGAGGGGCTCAGGGTCAAGGGAAATGAGGAAGGAAAGGCACCAGGTCATCTGTTGCCCACAATCATATTTAAGCTCTATGGTGTTGCGTCTATCCCTTCACCTCCTTGCAGGTGTAAGTGAGGCTTGGAGTCTGGGTCATTGCCACGGAGTCTAGAAAGAGATGGAGCTAAAATAAGAAGACATGGCAGACTAGACACAAGCCAGTAACAAGAAGGTGGGCCTGGGTTGGGTTAGAAGCAGGACTGGGTCTCAGGTGGGGGTTAGGCTGGAGCAGGGCCACACCGACACAACTCTGGAAGGTTTTAGTGTCAATGTGCTGCAGTAGCTGCCATCCTATGGCCTGGGTGGCTGAATTCTGTTCCAGGGAGCATGTGTGGAATGTATGACAGATCCTGACTAGGCAGACCTTTGCCGGAGCCATTGGCATTCTATAAACAACAAGCACAGCAACAAGGGCGTGGATATTAGCATTCTAGTCTTAGGTTCTGGCACCCCTCCCTGCTTCTTTTAGCTGATCTAAACAATATCCACAGACTGTTTCACTTTTGATCAGATGGACTATAAATTATCTTTAGATTCGGATCTTCTCACATCCTGTTTTGGGGTGAGTCTTCTGGGGGGTGGGGGGAGGAGATTACAAAGGAGAAATATATCCATTCCTGCGAAATTGTCTTTTTACGGTATTAACTCCAATGATGCTCTTCCCCGCTTTAGCATGGCCAGTGTCTCTTAAGAGTTCAAAAGCATTGGCAGGTTTTACAAGGTCTTAATGATCTGGTCCAACCTGCCTTACCTTATCGTACTGCCTGCCACATGCCAGGTGTATCTTGTCATCCCAAAGAGCCATGCTCTTACCTACCTGAGATCTGCACACTCTTCCATTGTTGCTCCATGCTCTTCCCTTACCTCTCTGCCTCAGGAAGAACTCCTCTTGGAAAGCTTAGATCTTCCGGGTGGTGCCTACCCAGGCAATGGACTGGTCCTCTGTGCTCTCCCAGAGGCTGGTGCTCCCTACATCTACAGCAGCACTTATCACACTGTCCTGGGGACTCTTGCTCTTTCAGTTCTTTTTCCTATGAGCCTTAATTTTTTTAAAATATGTATTTTTATTGATTTCAGAGAGGAGGAAGAGGGAGAGAGGTAGAAGCATCAATGATGAGAGAGAATTATTGATCAGCCGCCTCCTGCACACCTCACATAGGAGATCTAACCTGCAATCCAGGCATGTGCCCTAACCAGGAATCGGACCATGACCTCCTGGTTCATAGGTTGACGCTCAACCACTTAGTTATGCCAGCCAGATGAGCCTTAATTTTATATAAAAGGAGAGGAGCACCATCTTGATGGCCTTTGCAAAATTTTTTATTTTTTTTAATAGTTCTGTGATTTTTAAAAAATATATATTTTATTGATTTTGTACAGAAAGGAAGGAAGAGAGATAGAGAGCTAGAAACATCGATGAGAGAAAGTCACGGATCAGCTGCCTCCTGCACATGCCCCACTGGGGATATGCCCGCAACCAAGGTACATGCCCTTGACCGGAATCGAACCGGGTCCCTCCAGTCCCCAAGCCAACGCTCTATCCATTGAGCCAAACCGGTTTCAGCTTTGCAAAATTTTTTATATCATCTTTCTTCCTTTCCTTTAGCCTCTCCCAAAGACAACCAGATGACTAAGTCATAGCTGGAACCAAGGGGCATTTTACTCAATGTCTACATCAATGGCTGTCTGTCTGTCAGGACTATATACAGGGACCAAGAGAAGGAGGAAGTAAACAGTAATTTCTGATTAGAATTTTATTTAAAAAAATATATATTTTATTGATTTTTTAGAGAGAGGAAGGTAGAGGGATAGAGAGCTACAAACATTGATCAGTTGCTTCCTGCACACTCCCCACAGGGGTGTGGCCACAACCAAGGTACATGCCATTGACTGGAATCAAACTTGGGACCCTACAGTCCGCAGGCTGACACTCTATCCACTGAACCAAACCGGTTAGGGCTGATTGGAATTTTACATTCGAAATCTTCCTCCTGCAAGTGCTTCTTTTTCTCTTCACATGAAATCTGGAGCAGAGAATTACTTTAGACCAGATCTGCTGGCCTTCCCAAGTAAATGTGAGGGCCTTCCCCTAAACAAGCTCCCACCTGGCATTTCCGCGGCACTCCTGGAGAATACACATTTTCATTTAGCCGAGTTTGAGAGTAGGGAGGTGAGAGATTTATTTAGAAATAAGCATGCAAAAGGGCAGGAAATCAGCAATGTTTGCATGTAGACTATTAGCATTCTCCCGTTTCATATACATATTCATCCAATTCAAAACAGGCAGTTTGGCCAAGTCTTTTAGTTACAGTCCACTCTCCCAAACCCCACCACGGAAAGACTTATAATTGAAAGTAGAGGTCACATTGCCATTGGTTGCACATGAGAATTACAGTGTGATTATTCACATGTGTAACAAACAGTCTGCTAAGGGGCAGATGCTGCCTTCCTGTAACCTTACTTAGGTTGCAAAGAAGAACAAAACACTTCTAAGAATGCCTACTCACCAAGATGGCTACAGACCCTATTTCATATACTTGGGGGTCTTGTCTGGGGGTGGGATACGATACTATTCAAAAAGTTGAATTCAGTGTGTCCATCATTCTAAAAACGGTTTCCTGTTTAACATACTGGAGAGGAAGGATTGTGGCCACTGTTTTCCAGTCCCTTTGCTTGTGTGGTAAGACAGAACTCACCCAGAGAAAGAGTAGGTATGAAACACTATGTACTCAAAGCTCCCTAACCTCATGAAATACTTGCCTCTCTAGACTTCACAGCAGGGCCAGGGCTAAAGGGAAGGCAAGTGAAGCACTCATCTTTTAGTATAAAACTTCAGGGGTGCCAATAAGCTCAGTAATATAAGTAATATTTTAATGCGATTTTTAAAATGTTTTAAGCTTTGAGTATGTTCATTCTAAATATTTACATGTATTTTTATTTTTTAAAATATTGCATTGTCCAGCTGGTGTGGCTCAGTTGGCTGAACACTGCCCCATGCACCAAGAGGTTACCAGTTCAATGCCTGGTCAGGGCACATGCCTGGGTTGTGGGCTCCATCCCCTATGGGGGGCATGCAGAAGGCAGCCAATCCATCTTTCTATCTTGCTAAAAATAAATTAAAACATATTTTAAAATAATGCATTAAAGTATTGTTTATCTTTATTGGTACCCTTTAAACTTTGCTTCTTTGTCAAGTATCTCACTCATCTCATCCTAGCACTGGTTCTGCCTCCCCAATGCTTTTTAAGATCAAGCCCTGTCCCCTGCCAGTTGCCCTATCACTTACCCCATGAAGGGAGGAGCAATGTTTAAGAATAATACAATGGTAGAAATGAAAAACAAGGAGGAAAAAGTTCTGATGTTCAGAGAAATATAATAAAAATTATACATCAATGAGACAGCATGCTTGTGCTGTCAAACTGACAAATTCCTGAATATAATCTCCAGCTGGTGGGAGTGGCCAAGTAAGGCATAACTTTTTAACATGAACGATATCATTTCTCAAAGCCTGCATTTTAGCACTCTCTCTACCCAGCTGCCCACTCCCCAGATTGTGAGTGGCTTCCAGAAATGACCTGTAAGATCCTGCCGGCCTCGGGAGTCAGAGGATCTGCCACCACACCTTGGGACTTTTCTGATCACTTTTGCAACCTGTGTGTTGCACTTGGTTTCCTATTGTTCCAGGGGGCTGCCTCTTTCCTGGCCTTTAACCTTTTAAAGCCACAGGTAATAACCTTTTCCCAAAAAGTGATCGGGAAGTGGGTTTTACATTTTGGCCCACACTATCCAGTCCTGCCAGAGCTTAGGACGATTTCTACCAACTCCCTTCTCTTGACTTGGCATTTTGGAGAAGCCGCGGTTTTCTTTCTTTTCTTTCTGGCATTTTGGAGAAGCCGCGGTTTTCTTTCTTTTCTCTCTCTCTCTCTCTCTCTCTCTCTCTCTCTCTCTCTCTCTCTCTCTCTCTCTCTCTCTCTCTCTCTCTCTCTCTCTCTCTCCCTCCCTCCCTCCCTCCCTCCCTCCCTCCCTCCCTCCCTCTTTCTTTCTTTCTTTCTTTTTTTCTCTCTCTCCCATTTGCACAACCCCAGCTCCCAGGTTGCGGAGATGACCTCTTCCCGACCGCAGTCCCTCCGAGATACTCCAACCAGGACCGCGCCCCGGGCCTGCGCGCCCTCGGCCCGCCCTGCCAGGTCCGCGTCCCGCAGCGCCGGGCCACCCCTCGCGGGGCCGCCTGCCCAGTCCCGGCTCCCGGCTCCCGGCGGAGGAAATTCTTCCCCGGCTGTCCAGGGCTTGCCTCACGTGACCGGCCCAGGCGGCGGCTTCCAGGGAGAGTTTAAAGGTTACGGAGGAAATTAGCACGGACACAGTCCCGGTCCCCTCCGCGGGGCGCGCCCCGTTTCCCCCGCAGCTCGGACGGCCGCTGTCAGCGCGTAGATCAGAGCCATCTCCCCGGGAAGGGCAGACAGGGTCCAGAGTAAATATGAAGTCACTTTTGTAGAACATAAACACAAACCCAGCCGGGGTTCTACTAAGCTCTCACTTTGTCAACAAGTCCTCGCAGCCCGGGAAGTCCAGGGCAGACCCAAAGGGAGAGAATGCCCCCGAGAAAGGGGAGAGAGAATACATTTATAAAAACTCACAGGGAGCCTTGCACGCCCCTCCCTGTGCAACCCTCCTGCCCCCACCGCCGAGCCCAGCGTCTCCAGACAGAAGGGCAGGCCTGCCCGCGTCGGGGTGAGCTGGGGAGGGTCCCCGTCTTCTCCCGTAGTGCGATCCCCGCCACTCTGTTCCCCACTCCCCTCCGCAGCTCTAAAGCAGTGTTGGCCACAGAGTTCCGAGGCGATCGCGGCCCGCTGGGCCCGGGGGAGAGCAAAAGGAAGGGACCCGCAGATGCAACATCCGCACCCCGGGCCCCGCGCCGCCCTTCTCCGGGGTCCCGCGCGGGCTCCGGGCCTGGCTCCCCGCCTGGCTCCCCTGCCGCCGCGATCCACCAGGCAGGCTCGCCCGCTTCTCCGCCGCCCTCACTCGGGCTCACTTTTCCCGTATTGCTCCCCCAACCGGCAAAACTTTCTATTTCCCTAAACACAGGAGCGCGCGCGCGCCCTCGCTCCCCCCCCCCCCCCGCCCGCTCTCTCTCTCGCTCTCGCTCTCGCTCTCTCGCTCCCTCTCTGACGTCTTTTGCGCATTTCCTGCATTAGAGGGAGGGAGACTCGCTCGCACACCGACGGAGGGGAGAAGGGACCGAGGGGGAGCGCCGGCGGGTGGCGAGCGAGCAGCAGCCGAGCGCGGGGCCGCGGAGAGCGCGGCGGGCGGGCGGGCGCCGGCGCCCGGGAGGTGGGGCCGCGCGGAGTCGCAGTCCCGGCCCCGCCGCCGCGCCGCGCACCGCCGGAGCCGGCCTGCGCCCCTCGCCCCGAACAGCGGCCACCCCGGCTCCGAGACCGCCCGCGCCCATGGCAGACTCCCGGCTCCTGGCGCCTCCCGATCGCCGATCGCATCGCGGCGGCGCTGCTTCGTCCTAGAGGCGGCGGCCAGGCTGGTGGTGGGGCTTGTGGATTTATTTAAAAAAAAAAAAAATTTGGCTTCGAGGAGGACCATTTCCTTTCGACATGCATCCCTCCGGATAGACTGCACATCCCTCGGTCCATCCCCCGCCCCGCGCGGCCAGAGGCGGGCGCTGGGTGTGCGAAGAGGATCCGGGTTGAAATCTGCGCCCCCGGTTGGTTTTCGTCCCCGCCCCGCCGCCCCCTCGCCCTCCCGGAGCCCAAATTTCCCGGGGATCATGTTTCCCAAAGGTAGGTAAGCGCCCGGCGCGGCGCCCGCTCCCCGCAGCCCGGACCCGGAGAGCCGGCGAGGCGGCGAGACAGCCCCCGCCGCTGGCAGAGGAGCCCACAGCTCCGCTCTGCTTCTGGAGGTGCCGCCGGTGGCAGGGGGGAGAGGCTTGTTCCAAACACGGACGTCCCCCAGCTTCTCCCGCCCCCCCTCCCTGTTTTCCGTTAGGAACCCGGCGAGGAAATCCATGCACTCCCTGAGGATCGCCCGCGCCCGGGCGCAGCGCTCCGAGGTGTAGGCAGAGAGCGGGGTGGAGCGAGAGGGACCACGGAGCCCCCCGCGGCTCCCGACACCGGGGGCGCGTCGGTTCTTCCTCCTGCCCCCGGGGCGGACGGAGTGACCCCGGCCCCGCTCCACGCCTCGACCATGGTCGTGTTCAATGGCCTTCTGAAAATCAAAATCTGCGAGGCTGTGAGCCTGAAGCCCACCGCCTGGTCGCTGCGCCATGCCGTGGGGCTCCGACCGCAGACCTTCCTCCTGGACCCTTACATCGCCCTCAACGTGGACGACTCTCGCATCGGCCAGACGGCCACCAAGCAGAAGACCAACAGCCCGGCCTGGCACGACGAGTTCGTCACCGACGTGTGCAACGGGCGCAAGATCGAGCTGGCCGTCTTCCACGATGCCCCCATCGGCTACGACGACTTCGTGGCCAACTGCACCATCCAGTTCGAGGAGCTGCTGCAGAACGGGAGCCGCCACTTCGAGGACTGGGTGAGTCTGGCGCCTCCCTGGGTCCAGGAGCCCAGCTATGGGGTCCAGGGGGTGTTGGTTGGGGGTGTGAAGGGGCGGCTCAGGGCCTTGGCATTGGTCAAATAGGGTGCAGGGACATAACTGTCACCTGAAGTGGTGTGTGTGTGTGTGTGTACCTAAGTTTCAGTTTCCTTGGAGAAAAGCACCATCTACTTGGTCGGTGGGGAGAGGCAGTAGGCATTGGAGTAAAGGAGAAGAGACTTGGGAGGAGGGTCTGGCTCTTTGGCCCCCTCCAGCCAGCGGGTGCTACAGGGAACTCGCAAGCTGAGAGAGCCCTGAGCCAGCGCCTGAAGGTTGGCCGGCGCCTTCCGCAGGCGCGTGGTGGGCTGGCTGTGTGTGAGTGTGTGTGGGTGGGTTCCTCTGTCCTTGGAGAGAGGCACGTGGAGCCCTAGACTGAAGGCTTCTTGCACGTCCTGGCTTTGTCCTGCTTCGCCGAGCCTGGAGCTGCTTTATTTTTTTCCTCCGGAGGAAGCGAGCTTGTTTCTATTCTGTGGCCTGGTGGGTAGCTCATCTTCGGAAGGATGTAATAGGGAGAAAAATGTGTTCTCCTCTAGGATGCCACCTCCAGGGTGGAGGAAACATCAGCCCAGCTTGTTTTGCCCAACTCATGATCTCTCCGTCCAGAATGGGTGTTGTATTAAAAAAAAAAAAATGGTTCTGCTTGCGAGTAATTGAAAAAAAAAAAATCAGTGCTTTGAAACCTACTTACAGTTTCCCTGTTTTGATTTTCAAGATATGTGGGATGAGATATCATTTCTAAGTCTGAGATTGAGTTAATTGATTACACTGTCAAAATATGAGGGGCTGGGAAATAGGCCTGGTCCACGGACTAGATAAGCTAAGTTCCTTCAGCCTCAGTACCCAGAGAAGCAGGGAGAACACAGCCCTGCTTTACCCGTTCTAGGAGGGATAGTGTTAAATGAGGAAGTACATTTCTGTATTTTTAGAAATTCTTGTTACCTGTTTCCACCAAGAGCAGGTGGGGCGCTGGGTGTATATGTTTTCAGGGTTCTTTGATCTACACAAGAAGGGAAGTATCTGCTTCTCATAGAGAGATGGAGAGAAATCACCTTCTAATTACTGAGAACAAATACTTCATGATTGTCCTAGGGTCAGAGGTTGCACATGAATCACCTTGGCAGATCACCTCACATTTTTTTTTTTCTTTTCCCAAGGCAATGGACTTTTAGGGGAAAATCAGAAAAAGCCTCTTCTCTTTATCCTCAGGGCTGTGGTGTGGGCTGCCCGAAACCATGGTTACGGACCTTGCAGGGAAGCTCCAACACACCACGCCAAGTACATCCCTGGGTGCTTTGTGACTTAACACTTTGGGAAGCAGGCAAACCTTGGTGGAATCCCAAAGGATGCAGCGCCATTCCATTCCACAATGCCCCGTACCTCTGCCTCCCTCCCATCACCCGAGTCTCCACTCATTCCCCATGTCCTTTCCACACATGCCTGTCAGTACTTTTACTCATGAAAGCAGCATGAGTCTGAGAGGGAGATGAAGGGATAAGTAATTTCAGAGCCAGACCTTAGGACTAAACAACTATGCTTCTGAAGTTGTTGTTTTTAGGATAGGAAGGAGAGAAAAACACACACACACACACACAAAACATGACTATGGTTGTGAGGACTTGAGGCCTGTTGCTTTGTATGCAGAGGAGGGAGCTTGAGGGGAGACAGAGAGCAGGAGGTCCGCGTTTACTCAGAGAACAGGTCTTGGTTGGAGGGGGAGATAGATGTCTGAGTGCCTCTGGTGGTGCTTTGCCGGGGCCCACCCAAACCCTGGGCACAGCCGGGCACCATTCCCACTTCCAAGCACCTCCAGTGAAGCGTACAGTGGCCAGTAGTCTTGCTTGGTTATCTTTCTCTAAGCTTCTCAAATTCATGTTGGATTTGGCCCTAGACCAGGTCACCTAGGGCCCTGGCACGTTTTACAGACAAGGACATTGCGTCCCAGAGAAGCTAAGTGGTACCCGAGGTAACATGACAGGCAAAGGTGGGGAGGCGGGTTGGAGGTAAGGCCCACATCTCCTCTTGCTCACCCCTGTCTGGTGGAGAACTGAGCCTCCCCTGCTCTGCTTTCCCTGCAGATAACGTGTGCCGGTGTCCCTGAACAGTTTTATTGAACATGATAACTTAAAGAGCTTTCAAAATCATTATCTCATGATCTCTTTCGCCTTATAGCAAGTGTGAATTAAGTATGGCAGGTATCAGTTTTAAAGGAACTTGAGGTACAGAAAGGCTGAAGGCATCGGAGAACGAGGCAAGAAGTGGAGCTGGTTCTCTTTGCTCATCTAGTGTTGTTTTCCCTGGAAGAGGCTGTGGCCACTCCGGTTCCCCCAGCCCGAGGGTGGACGTGCACCAGCAGAGGTGACTGGCCCTTGGAAACAGCCAAGTTGCACGTGGGCTGAGTAAGGTCACCTTTGCCATTCCCTTCAGCCAGGGCACCACTTACAGAATCACACCTTCAGGCAGAATTCCCCGGGCCCAGGCCTTGGCGCTCTTTACCTGGCAGAGATGAAGAGATACACCTTTCTCAGGAGAGGCTAAGAACTCTGAGGGGGAGCTGGGGCTGCACGATGGATTCGTCTACATTCGCCGTTTGTTGCTCAGATTCAACCAGGGAAGGTTAGCACTCTAATCCAGAGGTAACAGAGACTCTGGCTGACTCTCTCTAGGGGCTTCCATACAACCAGGCAAACAACAATAAGGTTCTAAATGAATATTTGAAGGAATTCAGAAAAGGAGTAGGCTAGGAGCGCTGGAAGGATCTGGAGGGTTCCTGAAAGGAGGCATGCGTTGGGTGTGAAATGTGGGTGACATTGAAAGAGGTATTTGTAAGAGGAGGCAGTGTTTCATGGGCACGGACACAGCTGGAATAAAAGCGGAGAATGCCTGTGGTCAGCCTCGGAGAACCGAGTAGGAGTAGCGTGGCTGAAACGGAGGGTGCCTGTCAGAAAGGAGCGGGCAGGGTCACATTCCCTAAATGGAAGACTTATTATCTGGGTACTGCCCGCGCTATTATTTACGTAATAGTTTTCAACATTGATTCTTGACTTTTCACTTGAGCCCCAGTCTTCATGACATCACAGGTTTGGATGCTGTTGTTAGGGCTTTCCTCCATTCGCATGAAAATAAACACATGGCCTCTGAAATAAAAAGAAAAGAAGTTCATCTCAGGTACCTCTTCATTTCTGATATGGGGTATGCATTTTGGAAATACTGGAGGAGGAGGGAGTTTAGACAACCAGTTGGGTTCCAACGTGTTTAAAAGCCAGGCCGAGATCATGATTCTCCAGATCACGGGAGACGCATCAGCTGTGATGACAAAGGGGGTTCTTGAGAGAAAGCTTATCCCGAAGATATGGGAGGATTTCACTTGTGCTTGAAGCAGAATCCCAGTAAACACTGTAGCTATAGCTCTGTTTTCCAAGAACAAGATAATAACGCTGCTCAGACTTCGGTGTGCAAATACAGACCCTCCTGCCCACCTCCGGAGCTGTACATTCTGTGGCTGACGGTGAGTGCTAGGAGTCCTCATTCATTGTGAACAAGCTGTCCTCAAGGTTTGGCTCAGAAGATGCTTTGGGAAACCCTGGGCCAGAATAGCTCCAGGTAATGAATGTATCTAGATTTTGTACAGAAATGTCCTGAAATTTCCTAGTAGGCCTTTGTAAGTCCTAAAGCAGTATTTATAAGCATAATTGTATAAACTAGAAATGTGGGGATTCATGTTAGAATCAGAGGCTAGATGGAGCTACATTAGCATTGAGGACACATGGTGGGGAGCACGATAGATGGCAGAGAGTGTGTATGAAGCATGCAGGTTGACAGCTGGCTGGTCCCAGCTGGCTGGTCCCATACACACTCAGGAATTTTTTGTTTTTAAAATATATTTTATTTATTTTTTAACAGAGGAAGAAAGAGGGATAGAGAGCTAGAAGCATCCATGAGAGAGAAACATCGATCAGCTGCTTCCTGCACACTCCCTACTGGGTATGTGCCCGCAACCAAGGTACATGCCCCCGACTGGAATCGAACCCGGGACCCTTGAGTCCGCAGGCTGATGCTCTCTTTATCCACTGAGCCAAACCAGTTAAGGCCACACTCAAGAGTTTGCTCTATAGTTTAAATAGTCTACCTAGGTCTATGTACCGAGCTCAGTTCCCTATTCCCTCACCATCCCTGCCTCTGAAGACATCTGTGCTTAGGGCCACTCCCTTGGTTTATCCTGTAGAAGAGGTGCTGAGCTACTCATAATGCAGAGGTAATGACAAAGTCATCTTTTATATATATATATATATATATATATATATATATATATATATATATATATATATTATTGATTTTTTACAGAGAGGAAGGGAGAGAGATAGAGAGCTAGAAACGTCGATGAGAGAGTAACATCGACCAGCTGCCTCTTGCACACCCCCTACCGGGGATGTGCCTGCAACCAAGGTACATGCCCTTGACTGGAATCGAACCTGAGGACCTTTCAGTCCGCAGACCGACGCTCTACCACTGAGCCAAACCGGCTTCGGCGACAAAGTCATTTTTAAAACATTTAAAAAAATTTATTTCAGAGAGGAAGGGAAAGGGAGAGATAGAAACATCAATGACTAGAGAGAATCCTTGATCAGCTGCCTCCCGCACACCCCACACTGGGGATCAAGCCCAGGTATGTGCCCTGAGTAGGAATCAAACCATGACATCCTGGTTCATGAGTTGACGCGCAGCCACTGGCCAAAGTCGTCTTTTGAGAGGCGGCTCAGCAGAGCGCTTACAGGCAGAGCTCTGGAGACAGGATGTGTAGGTTTGAATCCCATCAATCTTTCGTGACCTTGAGTGAACCGTTTAACCTGCGCTTCTGTTTTTTCCTCTGTACAAAGTGGGTAACAATAAAAATAACTCGTTAAAATAAAATGGGGCTGTTGTGGGTGAAAGGAGTCAATATCTGTCAAGTATTACAGGCCAAAGCCTGAACCTTAGGAAGGGCCCAATGAATGCTTACCTGTTGCACGTATTGTTATGTCTCCTAAGCCTCCCAGTTCTTTGCTGAGCCAATTATTCTACAGCACCTCAAGAAGCCAGCTTTACATAGTCTCCAAAATATTTCTCTTCAGTAGGGGCATCTTATTTGGCAAGGATTGAGACACTAAAGTTTCTGTTTCATATTTCCAATACAGCCTGTTGACAGGGCTTCTCAAACCTTCCTACCCTGCTGATCCTGAGATAGGCCTGCATCCTGTTTGGAAAAGTTAGGCTTTGGGGCTGACTCCCCTTTGGCACAAGAATTCCGAGGGGGGGCGGGGAGATTCTTACAATGCAAAGGCTAAAGGAGGGCCCCTCATGGTCGATGCTGATGCCCTGGGCGAAGCCTGAACACAATTGTAATTAGTCTTTGCTGAGTGTCACCTGAGATGATGGCCTGAGCACACCTGGATCCACACTGCCCCGAGGTGTATCTCTATCTTCAGGACATTTGTAGGGAAATCTTAGAGGAAGTATGGAAATTTCCATCATCATTTAAATAGACTGAGGTGGGAAGGGGCTGTGAAGAGGGTGGGGAAGGACTGGGAAGGGTCCATGCACACCAGAGAATGGCTTAGGCACAGAAAGGCTGCTTTTGTTCCCCAGCAGTGGAGGGTCTGTGAGTCTCTTGCTACTCTATTCCCTACTGACTCCTAAAATTCAAACCTTCTGATTAACAATTATTCCCTTTGGTCCATAATGGGTCGTTTAATAACTACCCTACGGGTTAGTTCTTACCCCATTGCTATCACATCTCCATCGCATTGGGGCTCTGAAGTTCTAGGGCAGTCGGCCTTGTCTGTCGGTCCTGTTTCTCCTGTGTGTTTTTGACCAGCAGCCACTTTAGAGACTAGTTGAGGCCCTTAGCTCCTCAGTGGGCCCCTTTCCCTGGAAGCTGAGTTCTAATCACAGGTGCCTCTAGCACTCACTAATTGAGTGCCTTTGGGCATGGGACTGAACCTATGCTTTAGCTGTTATAAACCCATTAATCTGTAATGTGAGAATATAACAGTTCATACGTCTTAGGGTTGTTGTGAGAAACAAGGGAATCTCTGTAAAGATTTTAGCAAAGGGCCAGGCAACCATACATTTTAACAGTATTATGAGTACTTGAAGAGTTATGTGTATGTATTCATAGTTTTAGAACCTTAAGTCAGACTATAGATCCAGTGAAAGGTATTTTTTTCCTTGAGTTCTGAATACATTTATAAGAAAAATCTCACATAGTCTACACATAAATTTAATTACACTTAACAAATTGCCTTTTTGAAAATATAACAATTCCTTGAAATGAGGTTGTTTTGGGAAGTCCAGGAATTGTGGCCACGATAGTCAAAGGTTAATTACTTATTGGGGCATATGAGTAATTGGAAATAGGGGTCTTTGGGAGCCGCTGTTTTGGTTTCACTGTACTAATTCTATCTAGCTTCATGGATTTAAATATATTCTCAATGCTGTTGACTCTAAATTCCTAATTCCAGCCGTTACCTGCTCTTGAACTTCTGAACTCACATAAGTGACTGCCTTTTTGGCATTGCCATTTGATTAAAATTTTTTTAAATAATTTTTTTGTATTGATTTCAGAGAGAGAAGACAGAGAGAGAAAGAGAGAGAGAGAGAGAGAGAGAGAGAGAGAGAGAGAGAGAGAGAGAGAGAGAGAACATCAGTGATGAGAGAGAATCATTGGTTGACTACCTCCTGCACACCACCTACTGGGGATGGAACCTGCAGCCCAGGCATATAACTTGACAGGGAAGAACCATGACCTCCTGGTTCATGGGTCGCTGCTCAACCACTGAGTCACATCGGCGGGGCAGCCATTTGATTTTGTAAAGGACATCTCACACTAAATTATGTCTAAAACGATATACCTGATTTCTCCCACCTCCCTCCCTGATCTAAGCCTCTCATAGACTTCTTCCAGCTCAAGAAATGGCAACTCCATCCTTCCAATTGTCCAGGCTGGAAAATGTGAGAAGCCATTTTTGATGCCTCATATGCAGTCCATCAGCAGTATCGGTTGTCTACCTTCAAAATATGTATCCCAGGTCTGATGATCTTTCTGGCACCACTCTGGCCAAGTCCTTATTATCTCATACCTAGGATATTTCAGTAGCCTCCTAACTGCTTCACCCAACATAACCAGGTCACGTCACTCTGCACATAAATCCCTCGGGGTAAAAACACAAGTCCTTATCATAATCTGCAAGGCTAATATGGTCAGGCATCCTGTTGTGAACACTGACCCCATTGCTCATTACTCTTGACCTTGCTCACTCCTTTCCCAGACATACTGACCCACTGACACTCCTTAAAAATATTCACCATGCTCCTGCCTCAGTCTTTGCACTTGCCATGTCATCTTTCTAGAATGTTCCTTCCCCAGATACCTCATGGCTCAAGTTTTTACCCATTATTACTTTCTCAGTAAGGATTTTTCTAGCAGTCCTTTCTAAAAACTTACCCTCTTCTTGACATTTTATATGCTTCTTTCCTGCTTGATTTTGCTCTTATATATTTTTCTTATTTATCTTTATTGTCCATCTCCAAAACTAGAATAGAGGTCTGTAAATGCAAAGGTTTTTGTTCATGGCTGTATTCTTGGCACCCAAAACAGTTTCTGGCACATTGTTGAATGAATGAAATGAGTGTGTATTCCCTAGTACCTACTATGCTAGATATTGGGGGCTTGGGAAAAACAAGAGTTGTGTTTGGTGTTATTCCTGCATTTGAGAAGTATGAAGTCTATTTGGGAAACCCAGTATGGCAAGTGAACTCCATAAGAAATCATTCTGTACAGTTGAAAGAAGGAAGAAGGAAAGAATATTTTACTTATAAGAATTTGTGTAGTCCATTAAAATTTCTTAATGAGGAAATGCTATTTTATTTCCTACATATAGCAATTTCTGAACTGAAGTGTCTCCATGAAGTCTGAGGTTCTGTGATTTTAGTAGAATTCATATACCTTCTACAGGCCCAGAGCCTATGTGAGATGCTGGGATGAAGGGAGAAGGAAAAGGCCCACGTGTCCTTCCTTTGCAGAGATTAAAATCAAGTGTATATGGAAAACAATATGGACATTCCCCAAAATTAAATATGGAACTGCCATTTGACCCAGTGATCCTATTTCTAGGAGTATATCCTAAGAATTCCAAAACACCAATCAGAAAGAATACATGTACCCGAAATTTATAATAGTTAGGATCTGGAAACAGCCCAAATGCCCATCAGTAGATGAACGGATAAAAAAACAAACGAACTGTGATACATTTAAATCATGGAATACTATACAGAGGAAAAGAACTCCTCTTACACTTTGAGACATCATGGAAGGACCTGGAGGGTATTATGCTAAATGAAATAAGCCAGTTAAAGAAAGACAACTGTCACAGGATCTCACTCCTATGTGGAATCTAATGAACAAAAAAGCTGATGAACAGAATAGATCCAGAGACATAGAAGCATGGAACAGACTGTGGAATCTCAGAAGGAAGGTGGAGGAGGGTGGGAGGTGGGAAGAGATCAACCAAAGAACTTGTATGGATATATGCATAACCCATGGACAAGACAATAGGGAGGTGAAGGCCTAGGGTGAGGATGGGGATAGGGCGGGCTAGAAGAGGTCAATGGGGGAAAATAGGGGACATATGCAATACTTTCAACAATAAAGGTAAACAAGTCAAGTTTAAATTCGCTTAAGGGCTTTAGAAACAAAAGCCTTTGTAGTTGGCAGCAACAAGAAACGACATTTTAAATTCCAGCGCCTGAACTCACAGAGCTCACTGAGGCATTTCCTTCTTCCAGGGGCTTCACTTAGATTAAAAGAACTCCAGAGCAGGCCTGCAGTGTTTTACATAAATAAAAGCCACACTTGACAAAACATTATATTTCTCTCCAAGTTCCTCTGGGTATATATGGGCTTGTTAAGTAATTACAATCTATTATAATGCTAATCAGCAGGGCTGCACCTGTTTGAAATCTAGTTTTCTGGCAGAGCCCAAGTGAAGTGGCCAAGCGTCTACTGTGCTGGGAGAGCTGAGAGGGCAGGAGCATACTATTGTCATTGCAGTGTCTGAACAGAATGACAAATGCGGAGGGAATGTGGCAGAGCTCTGTAATCTCGTGTCATGGAGGGAAGCATAAGCCTGACACCAAATCCCAGTGTAGAAAGGGGGGTCTCCCCTGCCCCCACCTCCTCCCATCCCCTCTATCTTACCTTGAGACTCAGAAAGGTTGTTTCTTTTTCTTTTTTGTTGTCCGTTTTGTCTTTTAGTTGTAGTTTTGAAGTGGTGAGAGGTCGTTTCGAAGCTAGTGAAAAGTCACCTTTATTAGCCACCAAGGAGTACACTCATTGAGCTAATGGTCCCAAGAAGTAGATCCGAGTGAAAACGTAATCATGTTCAAGAGGTTTTGAAAAATCCTGGCAGGTGAATCTATAATTAACTATTGAGGGTGACAAAATCGTCTTTGATTTTGCTTTTGTCTTTCCTGAATAGAGGTGCTTGTTTTGCAGATGATAACATCTTTTGGTGCCAGTCATCTTTTCCCAGCCAGACGTAAGCATCTGCGAGCAGGAAGGGTGTCTCCTCCCGCCTCCTATCCCGTAAGAGGCTTGCCAATCAGAGTATAAGCCACTCCGGAAGTCTACGTAACCTACTCAGCTGGTTGAATAAAAGTCTGCCATTTGGGGGTCTGATTTGTAGAAGCTCAAATAGGCAGCATTCTTTAATCAGACTGACTTGGGTTCTGCTCTTAGAAGTTCATCTGGGGGAAAAAAAAGAAAAAAAGAAAAGAAGTTCATCTGGTACAGTCTAAAAAAAAAAAATTGATGGATGCCTCTAAAGTTCCTAACCAGTGGACAAAGTGGTGTGTTCACTCATTGTCCCAGCCATTTTTTAAAATCCATTTAGTAAATGTTTATTGAATACCTTAGCTGCCAGGCTCTATGCCAGGAGCTAGTCCCTGCTGTCATGGAGTATATAATCTTGTAGGAGACACGATATGAATCAAGGAATAATATAAATATGCTGGTATGTAGCATTACAGCTAAGAAGCAGAGGTCATCACAAGCCTTTCAGAGTTGGAGCCACCTAGACCTCACCTCTTCCCATGGGAAATTTATTGAAGTAGAGTCAAATGACTTCTATTAATTGGTGGCGTTGGACCTTAGATTCCCTGTGAGTTAGCATAGTCCGAGGCTTTGTAAGGCCTCTGTTAACAGGGATCCTGGCTTGGCTGTCTGCATTTTAGGCCTTGACTTTGCTCGGCCTAGCACTAGATAAAATTTCATCTTTATTGTTCTCCAGGAAGCTAAGTCTTGTCTCCCCTGAAAAAGTGCCAGCTTCTGCTTTTGTTTCCTCCTCATCTTTCTGCAATGTCGTGATCGAAATCACAAAGCAATTTTTGGTGGCTTGCTTCTCGATCTAGGGTTCAAGACCCTCAGACAATAAATTTATTTTTCAATGGCCCTCTGTCTGGATCATGGAGAGAATCAATCAGCCAGCAAAACTGGAGTATGTTAACCTAGCAGTATTGGCCAGAGTCTCTTCTCCTTGCTGTGACCCAAGAGGCTGGGAAATGTTACAGAGTTAAATGCACATTAGTATATTCAAGTTTCCTAGAGGGCCCTTGCAAGGGGACTTGTACATCCCTCTATATAACTACACATTTCTATGATGAAGATTTCTATCACAGAATGCTCTTTCTTATTTGTTAAAAAAAAAAAAAAAAGATTAGGCCGAGGCCGGTTTGGCTCAGTGGTAGAGCGTCGGTCTGCAGACCGAAGGGTCCCGGGTTCGATTCTGGTCAAGAGCATGTACATTGGTTGCGGGCACATCCCCGGTGGGGGATGTGCAAGAGGCAGCGGGTTGATGTTTCTCTCTCATCGACGTTTCTAGCTCTCTATCTCTCTCCCTTCCTCCTCTCTGTAAAATATCAATAAAATATATTAAAAAAAAAAAAAAGATTAGGGTCATAGAACTAGTGTTTGCTGGACAAAGTTTTGAAAACCATAACTAGATAAAAGAAGGAATGGACCTTCCTCAAGTGGACCATTTGGGGATTCAACAGTAACACCTTTTTATGAAACAGTGCAGTTGAAGACCAGGAATTCATAGGAGAGGTGGTTCTCATGGGTTCTCGTTAGCAAAGACTTCTTGGTAAGATTGGGAGCCAGGCCTTGAATAAAATGGAATTTGAATAGACAGGGAAGTGAGCCTCTCTAAATTGGAAGAAGAGCATAAAAACCGTTGAAAAGCAGGGTGTGTTTTTTCTGTTTTGTTTTTTTTTAATTGTTTTTATTAACCCCCACCTGAGGACATGCTTATTGATTTTAGGGAGACGGGAAGGGAGAGAGAGAAAGGGAGAGAGAAAAAAAGAAAGAAACATTTATGTGAGAAACATGGATTGGTTGCCCCCTATACATAACCCACTGGAGATTGAACCCGTAACCTAGGTATGTGCCCTCAAAGGGAATCGAACCTCACAGGAGTTGTACTGGATGACACTCCAACCAATTGAGCCACACTAGCCAGGGCTGGACAAGCGGTTTTTAGCATATGGGTTATGAGGGCAGTCAGCAAATTGGTGAGATTAAAGTAGGAATGCAATCCGAAAATAATTGCTTCATTGAAAACACACACACAAAAAACAAAATAAGCTATCCAAAGAAAGAGAATGGTGGATAGAATGGATATTCATTCATTAATCTGTCCATCCACCTAGCCAGCCAGCCATTCAACAAATATATATTGAATACGTTCTGTGTTCTAGGAATTTTGCTTGCAGCAAAGTGTTGAACGGAATCACTCATGATATATTGAACTTTTAGTTATCAAGGAAATCTATTTTGAGGGCTAACCTCAATCTCCCACGCTATATTCCCAGTTAAATTTCTTTTGTTTATTTCTTGATAAGATAGATAGAGGTGGAGAATAGCTTCATAGTATCCTTCGTGTAATTGAGTGGTGGCTTGTTGAAATTCATAAATCTAAAAAAAAATATTTTGGAGTCAGCCAGTCCTGGATTAAATCCCAGTTTTATCAGTTTGGGCTGCAGGATATTGGGCAAATTATTAAACTTATCTGTACCACTTTCCTCCTTCTAATAAAAATGGGATTAATAGCTTGCTTGCAGAATTATTGTAATAATAGATAGAAATATGTAAAAGTGCCTGGCTTCTAGAAAGTTCTTTTTTTAATGGAGAAAAACTTAATTTAATTTTATTTTTTTAATTACTTCATTGATTAAGGTATCACATATTTGTCCTCATCAACCCCATTTCCATCCCAAATCCCTCCCCGAGTATGCCTCCACCCCCCTGTTATCCGTGACCACTGATTAGGCTCCTATGCATGCACACTAGAAAGTTCTTAATAAATAGTATAATATTATTGGTAAACATCTGCAATTAATATTTATTATTAGAGACAGGTAAAATTGTGCTTCCAGCTGAAGATTTTTAAAAAATATATATATTTTATTGATTTTTTACAGAGAGGAAGAGAGAGGGATAGAGAGTTAGAAACATCGATGAGAGAGAATCATCAATCAGCTGCCTCTTGCATACCCCTACTGGGGATGTGCCCGCAACCAAGGTACATGCCCTTGACCGGAATCGAACCCGGGACCTTTCAGTCCGCAGGCCGACGCTCTATCCACTGAGCCAAACCGGTTTTGGTTCCTCACCTTGTTTTAACACTCTGACTTACCCAAGTTCATTCTGTGCCCTTAAAATTAGAATCAACTGGTCACCTTAACTAGAACATTGATTTTTTTTAAAATTTGATAATGACTGTTACAAACATTTGCAATCTGCAGAATGTAATACTGGAGAAATGTTAAAACCTGATCCCTGCCGAAACCGGTTTGGCTCAGTGGATAGAGCGTCAGCCTGCAAACTGAAGGATCCTGGGTTCGATTCCGGTCAAGGGCATGTACCTTGGTTGTGGGCACATCCCCAATAGGGGGTGTACAGGAGGCAACTGATCAATGTTTCTCTCTCATCAATGTTTCTAACTCTCTAGCCCTCTCTCTTCCTCTCTGTAAAAAATCAATAAAATATATTTTTTAAAAAACTTTTCTCAGAGGTAATTGTGTCCCGCATCCACTCAGGAAAAGTATACACTGCATCACACAGTTACATGCGGAATTCTTTTTTTTAATGTATTTTATTGATTTTTTACAGAGAGGAAGAGAGAAGGATAGAGAGTTAGAAACATCGATGAGAGAGAATCATCGATCAGCTGCCTCTTGCACACCCCCCACTGGGGATGTGCCCATAACCAAGGTACATGCCCTTGACCGGAATCGAACCTGCCCTTGGCTGGAGTTGAACCTGGGACCCTTCAGCCTGCAGACTAATTCTCTATCCACTGAGCCAAGCCGGCTAGGGCGGTTCCCAACCTTTTTTTTTGTTGTTGTTGTCATGTCCCACCCCACCTAAGCATCTCAAAATCCTGATGCCTCCTCTGTGACCTATGATTCTTATTCAAAAAGTGAACTTCTATTCATATGGAAGAAGCCTAAAAGGCCATTACCTTGGTCTAAACAAGCTTCCAAAGAACATGGTATCCATGAAAGAGAAAAATAAAAGAATGAAAGGACAGTTGAAATACTGAGGAAGAAATCACTAAGAAGTTGTTAAAAAATAATAATATGAAGTGATATGAAAAAATAGCAAATAAAGTTTCAAAACAGACAAGACATAATAGAGAACTGAAATGCACAGACAAAACATTAATAGAGAACTGAAACGCATAAATATGTCTCAATATATATTTATATACTGTATACGAGGCCCCTAGAACCATAAGAAATGCAAAAAATTCACTGTAGTAACTGATTCTCGAATTGCCCCTCTTAAAAACCAAATCCGCCCCCCACCATGGAGCATGTGCCCCACATTGAGAACCAATGCAGAGGGAAGCAGGTTCTAATTTGGGTTGCATGCCTGAACCAGCGGCACGAGCTTTTAACAAATTGTGGAACCTCTTTGAAGTTTTCCTCTGTAAAACAAGATCCGTAATATCTAATCATGTTGGAATAAACCATAGAACACATAGAAAGTGCTTGTCACCGCTAACACAAAACGTTAGCTGTTATGACTGTAATTCTATTGAAAACATAAATTGCAGATTGTGTGGTTTGGGGACTTACCATGTTTATTGCATTGTCAGAGTCCATTTTATTTGACACTCTGTGTCTGAGGGTTGCTTGGGGCTGGGGGCTGCTTTTCATCTGAGGGGCATGCCTTGGATAGATGGTAGTTCTCATGGTAATGAGTTACGTGGGAAATGACTGTGGTTTGCCAAGTTTGTATATGCAGTCTGCATTCAAGCATTTATATAGAGGCTAGCATATAGTATATTCACAGCGTCCCTCGTTCACAGTTTGCTGGTTTATCCTTTACCAGTTCAGCTTCACCGCTGAGGAGCTGTGTGACCTGGGGGAAATATTCAACCTCTCTGAACTTCACTTTTCTCAACTGTAAAATGGGAGGAGTCATAATTGGCTCTGCCTCCCTCCCTGGGTTGTTCGATTCATTTAGCATAATCCTGAGGGGTGAGATATTCTTGTACACATGGAAATGGCAACGATGAGCTGGAGGGAGGGGGGTG